>NC_138893.1:1017399-1755505 GCF_965194825.1 Balaenoptera physalus
GGAGGAGGGGAAGGAGAAGAGGAAGGAGAAGACAAAGGAGAAGAAGACGAAGGAGAAGAAGAAGAAGATGGAGGAGGGGGAGGGGGGAAGAAAGTAGGGGGAGGAGAAAGAAAAGGAGAAGTAGAAGTTTGGTAATTAGGAGGCTAGGTATTGTAGAACATGGTTTTCAGTTGATGAGGCTAAGGTAAGAAGAAATTTTGATTATCAGAGAGACTAATACTTTGGGCTTGTAGCACTAACCCTGACCAACCATATTTCAAGTGTTCAGCAATGTAGTAGGCAGACCAGGCTAGACAATCTTGAAGTAACATGAATCTCCAAAGTCCCAGTAGCTTAATACACACTAGTTTACTTCTCCCTCACAAAACACCTGCTGTAGGTGAGGTGGGCCCTCTGAGGCATCTTCCTTCCAAGGGTGACTCAGAGATCTTATCTTGTGAATTCATGACCTCAGCACATGGTTGCCAGAGTGGCTACAGTGGAGGAAGAGCACATGGAGAGTCTCACAGGGGCATCTCACTGCCCGAGCCCCAAAGTGACCTGCGTGGGTCACACGGCCCTGCTTGGCAGCAAGAGGGGCTGTGATGTGTTTCCTCTGGGAGTACAGGAAAATGAGGAGAATGGCATGAGTGCTAGAAATCTCTACTGTAAGTAAGAACAATACAACTTTGGACCGACAGTCTTTCTTGGCACTCAACAGTTATGTGTCTCTTCATATATAACACCTATATAAGGAGGCCCACTTTGTGGCTTTGCTGTGAAGTTAGGCGAGATATCACATATAAAGCGCCCAGAATTTTGTCATCAGTAAAGGCCACTGGGGTCCTTGGGAAAAATAAGATGGAATCTAGGTGTTAAGATAAAGGCTAGCCTCTTCTTTTGTGCTTAGTCTAGTTTCACTTGCCTTTAGGGGCACGTGTGCAGAGGCCTTGCACCTTCCATGTTGGATTAGAGTTCCCGGCACAGAACCGCTGTGCCCGACACTTCAGCTTGGCGGACCGTTTGCAGAGATGCTGCACCGGCTCTGCAATCTGGAGCAGAGAATGTCTTACTCTCAAGGCATTCAAGTAAGGAGATGGGAGAAGAAAGTCTCAAATCCACCTCCCTGAAGGCGAAGAGCTCAGGATATTTATGGGATAAAGCTGAGGCATGGGGAACATGGGGAAAGGTGACTGGAGATACCAAAAGGACAAGGTAAACGTCATTAGGATGGAGTTTTTTGCCCTCTGATGTCAAAAGGTCATGGATCTCGGACATTTCGCATATGCCCACTTGGAGGGTCGGTGGTCCCAACCCGCTTGAACTCAAACTTGACAGAGCTGACCCCAAGTTCCTGAAAAACAACTTGGGCAAACATCTTATTGTCTAGGCTATGAGATGCTTGGAGGACATGCATGTTTTGCAAAAACAATTAAAACAGGCTTGATCAAAGAAAGCAGGTTACAGTTCATTATTTACTAAGGGAGCTATAGTTTAATGGCTCCAACTGATGACCACCCTCAAATTTCATACCTGTCTCAATGAATGAAAGTTCTCATTTTCTTCCCTCCTTGGCAAGACTGAAGGAGCCAGTATTAGGTTCTAAGTTCTATTTAAAATGCAACAACAATGCTTATAACTTTTAAAAAATTGTGGAAAAATACATAACATTAAATTTACCATCTTAACTATTTTCAAGTGTACACCTCAGCAGGGTTAAACATATTCACATTGTTGTGCAACCGATCTCCAGAATTTTTTCATCTTGCAAAACTGACGCTGTACACCCATTGAACAACTACTCCCCATTCCCCGTTGCCCCTGCCCCTGGAAACCACATTCTACTTTCAGTTTCCATTACTTGACTACATCAGATACCTTGTATAACTGGAACAACAGCAAATTTTAGTTAAAAACAATGATTAGAAAAAAACAACAAACCACCATGGATAACGAATGGGCCCCTCTTTCACTGCAAACACAGTTTTTGAAACTGAGAAAGGGAATTACAGGATCTGTGACACTGATAGACTTGATGGATCTAACGTCTCCCCTGGTGGCCAGAAAGCAATTAACAAAACACAACTGTGGAAGTTGAGATCCTTATATTTCCTCATCAAATTTACTTCTTGTGCTTAATCTGTTACTCTCAGTAGTGAAGTTTGAGAGTCATCAATATGACAGTACAGCAATATTGCCTCATCAGTCATGATTTACTTAATGTTTTCTGAATTTAGTAATATTTGATTAAAATTTAATGTGAACATATCATATCATGCCATATATATTATTGCATCCATTAATCAGGTAACTATAGTAATGAAATGCCGGAAGGTTGGATGAAAAAAGAGCCAAAGTCTTGATATATGTTTGACATAATTCTGTGAGTGATTAACCAAAAAAGGAAAAAAGTCGCTGTACAAAGCTTCATTAATATATATTACTTTTACAATCATCTATGTATCACCAGATATTTTTAACCTTTGTTAAGCTTGATTTTTTAATTTACTTAAAGACACTAAATATTAATAACCATGAAAGATAGACATTGTTCCATTGAATCACAAGTTGACAGAATGATTTATATTTTATTCTAATTTTTTTTGTATAACGATGTGTGTTAAAACATTATCTAAGTTATTTAATCAGTTTGTCATGGGGAAATGGCACATATTTAACATGTGGCTGTGCAAAATACTAATTTAAATATCATGTTTTTGTCATTTTCAACTTCCATGTCACTGACCATAGCCAGTAATCAGTATGATGATACATAATTTATGTCTAACACAGGCTGTTTTTCATGTGCAAAAATTCTCCTTTTCCTATTAAACACTGAATTAGTCATAACTCGTTTCTTTTAATACTGTCATTTAAATCAATCAACTAGTAAAGGACCAACTGGTGTATAAACACCTATCTGCAAGATAGTTTAATTTTGACTCAACAGAGGAATGTTGATTATAAAACACAATTATCCTCCTAGTTGTTCCCTTTTTAAAATCCTGTCGAATTGCACTCCATTCACTCATTCATCCATCACATTTTTTATTGAAAACTCATGACAAGCATTGGGCTAGCTTCTGGGATACAAAAATAAAATGGTATGGTCTCCGGTTCCTAGTTGCTAACCATCTAGTGATGAGGGGAAGCTTACACAAATGCAAGCAGGGGTGAGCTCCAAAGTGGAGTCTCAACAAAGTGCAGTGGGACACAGAGAAAACTGTTAGAGTCACAGCCTGGGGTGTGTGGAAAGGACTCTCAGGGCGGCAGCTGCCTTGAGTGGAGACCAAAGGTGTGAATAACAGTTCCCCAATCACACATATGAGGATGGGAATGTGGGTGAGGGGTGAGGATGGGCGGATTCTAGAAAGCATGAACAGAATGTGCAAAGGCTGAGAGACATGTAAAAGCATTTTCAGGAAGAAAAGAAATTCACAAACCTTTATCTTATTTACATATGTTGTTTTATCTTTACATATACTAAAAAGACAGAGATGCCAAGATTGCTTCAGGGCACTGTATGCTGAGCTACGACTTCATCCCAAGCCGTAAGGTGAGGCTGCTGCTATTTGACCTACCTCCGACAGGCCTAGTTTTATAACTGGGCACCTACAGAGGAAGACAGGAATATGTGACAACAGGCAGAGGCCACATGCTTGCAACTTATACTGTAATAGATGTAAGGATCTTGCCCTCAAGAACTGTAACTCCTAAAACACTACCCAGGAACTAACAGAAAAGTTTTACTTAAATTTTTCCCTTAAATATTCAGAGTAATTATAGACAGAATCAGGGAGCCTAGGACTATGATACACGCTGTAGCTGAATTTAACCTTAGTAGGGAATGCACCATAAGAAAGTAGATGTTGAGAAGGGCTTTCAAGAAAATGGACATTTGGATTAGTTGGGTGTTGGAAATGGAATCATTTCTAGGATAAATTGGTTCAGAGTGAAGAGTAATAGAGATAGAAAGAAAGGAAAGTGATACCCGGAAGGAAAGCTCAAACCTGCCTGTCATCTGTATCCGAAATGCTTGACCCTGTCCTTGGGAGTGGGAAGTTGCTCCCAGTTGGAAATGAATGCTGTTCGTGGATGGATGAGTCCGGTCCATGGTGAGGTCAAACATCATTTTCAGTGACTTGTTGCATCGTTCATGATTAATGTTGATTTATCACCCGATCATTGTGTTATGTAAATAGGCAGCAGTCTTTGTGTGTGTGTCTTGGTGCAATGCTAGTTTAATTGAGTTTGGGGATGGGGGGGAGGAGGTGGGAGGTTCCAGGGTTAATACTGTTAGCTTCTTCCTCAGTAGCAAACTCTTCTCATGATGGATGAAAGAGCCAAACTCTTAATGGAATTCCACGTGGAAAGGAGGGGTTCTATTATTATAATAATTTTATGACAGTAACAGAGAAGGGCCTATAAACTAAAGAAAGTTAGTTATAAGTGTTACCATGAATCAAAAACTGCAACAAAGCATATGCAAATTTGCTGACTCCTTAACCAAACTCAAATTTTATTATTTTACTGAAGAGTGAGCTTATTTAGTTAAACACAGACACACACAGATACATAGGCACAGACAGACACACCCCCCCCACAGACATTCCAAATTAGAAGCCAACTTATACAATTTCCAAAATGACTGAAGTTTATGCCAGATAAAAATGCCATATTTATTATAAGATTTCTGCAGTGAAAATGGAATCGTTTCATAAGCAGAAAAATTTAATTAAATCCAAATTGAACCAGTATTCTATCTAACTATCTAGTTCATTATCTAGAAGCTTCTACT
The DNA here is from genome assembly GCF_965194825.1 of Balaenoptera physalus. NCBI lineage: Eukaryota > Metazoa > Chordata > Mammalia > Artiodactyla > Balaenopteridae > Balaenoptera > Balaenoptera physalus. The sequence continues at coordinate 1,022,177 of NC_138893.1, forward strand.
GGGAATTTGAAACTCAAAGTGGAAACAACTTTTATATCCCTGAAGAAAACACTCATCTCTAGGATTTGCTTGCTACTAAGAACTACAAGTGATGAGAAAAAGACTCACTACCCTAAGATTTTAAGATTCTGAATAGATACCTGAGTTTCTAATGACCAAGTAATCTTTACTACCGATCGCCCTTGCCCCTGTGGAGCTGCTGATACGGAGTGTGGGAGGTGAGTAGGACAAAGCCTCTTCAACTGTGATCAGAGAGCTGTTCACAGAAAGGTCTTCCCCGAGTTTGCTGTAGAGAAAGCACAACCCACACATCATCATTATTCATTCTTCCAGCTTAAGAGGCTTGTTTTTCGCAGATGTGCCCCTCCTGTTTGGCATTTGTTAACTGTGGACTGTTGTTCAGTTGAAGAAAATGCGTCATCTAAATATAAACTGAGATTTCGAGCTGATTCATGAACACCTTTTGTCAAGTGAAACATAAAAAGGAGTATCATTGCTGAGAGTGAGGTATGCAGCCAGGCGAAATTCTACTACAGTATGCCAGACCAGGCATAAAAGAGGAATACAGCCAGTGGAATCAAGGGAGCCTTTTACTCAGGAAAAGTAAAATATGAAGGATAAGAAATGTCCTAGAGAAGATTAATAGACAATATGCTGTAGCTTCCATTTTCCTGTGTACACACTCTGTGTTTCTCTTGAAGCTTTTCCCATAGAGATAGGTGCATTATTTTTAAAGCAACTCCCCGGTTCATTCTTGGAAGCAAATTAACCTTCCTCCTACGCTTTGATTCAGACGTTTGCTTTAGGGAATGTTGTATCTACTGAGGCAGTAGAAGAAGGGGAGTTACTGACTCAGTCAAAATGACAGGAGGGAATCTTGTAATTACAGGGGATGTATTCATTCATTTAACATATATTAAGCGCCTATTGTTAGCTAGGCAGTGTGTGCAATAAATGTTTGTGGAATTGATCTCTTGCCACTTCCACAGCACTTCAAACTTCCTGTGTCAGATGGTTAAAATAAATATGACTCCAGCAAATTTGGTCTAAAGATTCAGAGTGCAGGATCTTGTGACTACTAGAAATCGTGACGATGGTAACAACACCTCAAGGAATATAATATTTTTATCAGGCTGAACATTTGCTCCGAGTTGGCCTATTAGCTATCATCAGACAAAGTGGGATCATTCTAATAAAGAACACATATTTTCTCTCTTATGTCTTTTACTGTTTTCACAGTGAATCATCATCATCTAAGTTCACATTTGCATTTCACCAACAGGGAGGAAACAAACACTGCCACCTCATTTTCTAACCAGTGTTTTATAGAAATGGTCTAGTTTGGTCAAAGTTCTGGGTTGGAGTCCCAGCTACTTCTCAATTCTGCGACCTTGGACAAGTCACTTGTTTGAACCTAAGTTTCCTCAAAAAAAAAAAAAAATAGAGATTAATACACATGGAATGAGATAATGATTATAAATTACTTTTAAAACTGTAGAGCACTATGAAAATGTACAGTACAGTAAGTTAAAAAAAAAAAAAAAAGGGTAGCTCAAAGCCAACTAAGCCAAAGGCAGAGAACAACTTGGTTAGGTAAAATTTACTTTGTTTAACTGAACTTAATCCTATCCCTCTTAAATAGAATCTTCTGGATGCTAAATTCCTAGATGAAATTAATTACTGGTTAATGCCTGAAAATATACCTCAAAATGTAGTGGTTATCCCTGTCAAAATGCAAGTACACCCGAGCTGACTATTAGTCAGTTACACCTTAGTATAACTGAGAAGAGGTTAAGAAGTTCATTTTAAGAAGGAAAGATGAAGTATGTGAGCACTGCCTGTCTGAAGAAGGCTGAACACTGCTAATAGGAGGCTGTGTTAGAAAACATGTTCACATTCTCTTAAACTGTAATTCTGAAGTCTTCAAGCCATAAGATTTTAAAAAAATAATTCATTTGGCAAAAAAACCTGCCCTGAATAAACGTGAGGCTGTTTAGATCCCTTATTTTTCCCACTCAGTGTAACTGAGTGTTCACATGCTTTGCTTAAGAATATTAATGGGTCTTTTTTTCGTGGTGCCTCGGAGGCGTTCGGCCGCTTCAGAATGAAGCTGAACATCTCTTTCCCGGCCACTGGCTGCCAGAAACTCATTGAAGTGGACGATGAACGAAAACTTCGTACCTTTTATGAGAAGCGTATGGCCACAGAAGTTGCTGCTGACGCTCTGGGTGAAGAATGGAAGGGTTATGTGGTCCGAATCAGTGGTGGGAACGACAAACAGGGTTTCCCCATGAAGCAGGGTGTCTTGACCCATGGCCGAGTCCGCCTGCTACTGAGTAAGGGGCATTCCTGTTACAGACCAAGGAGGACTGGAGAAAGAAAGCGCAAATCTGTACGGGGTTGCATTGTGGATGCCAATCTGAGCGTTCTCAATTTGGTCATTGTAAAAAAAGGAGAGAAGGATATTCCTGGACTCACTGATACTACTGTGCCTCGTCGCCTGGGGCCCAAAAGAGCTAGCAGAATCCGCAAACTTTTCAATCTCTCTAAAGAAGATGATGTCCGCCAGTATGTTGTGAGAAAGCCCCTAAACAAAGAAGGTAAGAAACCTAGGACCAAAGCACCCAAGATTCAGCGTCTTTTTACTCCACGTGTTCTGCAACACAAACGTCGGCGAATTGCTCTGAAGAAACAGCATACTAAGAAAAATAAGGAAGAGGCTGCAGAATATGCTAAACTTTTGGCCAAGAGAATGAAGGAGGCCAAAGAAAAACGCCAGGAACAGATTGCCAAGAGACGGAGGCTGTCCTCTCTGAGAGCTTCTACTTCTAAGTCTGAGTCCAGTCAAAAATGAGATGTTCTAAGAGTAACAAATAAATAAGATCAGACATCAAAAAAAAAAAAAAAAAAAAAAAAAAGAATATTAATAGGTTTGATTTTGGGGTGTTTTTTCCCAGGCCCTGCTGGGGATGTTATGTTATGTAGCATACAGTATATGCACAAAATCCAAAAAAGTTTAAATTCTGAAAAATATCTGTTCCTGATGATTTCAGTGAACCTATACAAGTATTTTGCACTGCCCAGTTTACATCCACATTATTGTCTAACCCAGCTGAGTCCTTTTACAAGCTTGCCTATTAGCAAGAGAAATAAGCCAAACTGCACATAAATTAATGCCCCAAATGGAGATCTAAAGAACATAGGATTAGCTTCAGAACTGCCCCACATTAACTACTTGCACCTATTTGTTCTCCTGGCCTTTTCATTAGACACCCTCAGCTTTCTAGATTCTCTTCTGCCTGTGTGTTCCAATTCACAGTATTTCTTTCTAAACTTTGGTCTATCTCTGGATTCTGTTTATCTCTGTCACTGTGTCTGCCTGGATTGACAGCTTCATAATGACAATGTCAGTGGAGGGATCATGGGCCTCTAATCCTGATGCAGTGAAATACGAAGTGACCCTCACTGGGAGCTGCCTGGCCCTGCAGTTAGTCCTCGAACACCACTGATCAGCATGTAAGGTCACTGAAGTAAGTACTTGGTGGTCTAAGGCTTTGTTTCTCAAAGTATGATCCCTGAGCCAGAGTAGGCGTCACCTAGGAGTTTGTGAGAGATGCAGAATCTCAGGCCCCGCCCCAGACCTTCTGAGTCTGCATTTCAATGAGATCCCAGGCTGTGTTCACTCACAGTAAAGTCTGTGAAGCTCTGCCCTAGACCAGTGTTCGCACCATGCCTAGCATGATTGCAGGCTGCTCCCTGTGGAAGTTAATTCCTACTGAGAAGGTTATAAAATTTAAAACTGGCAGCTTAAATTAAAATAAATTTCTGCATTAATTTTTATGAGAAATTCTGTCTCGTTGTCTTTCTCTCAAGATCATCAGGCAAATAATACTTTTAAGAAAATCTGTCTCTTCTTCTAAGAGTCCTGTTTTCAATATAAACTACTCTTTTGCTCATTTTTGAACAGAATCTACTTCTCGTGAGGTTACACACACTTGTAGAACTTGATGAGGATCAATGATTAGTTTACCTTTTAATACTCAAGACTCCAAAACTTTCATGTATATAAAACATCCTATCTATTCTTAAAAAAGATTTAAGGAGGCATAAGTCCCTCCCTTTCCCCTGCTTTTTAATTACAGTTTGCCTAGAGGTAATCATAAGGAGTATTTTAAAATAACAATTTACTGTAGAAAATTGACACTTTCCTTCATTTACAAAGCACATCAATAAAAAAAAAACTCTCACCTTAAAAATAATAAATATATTTTCTCAAAACTGTTAGTTTTTAAATCCCTAAATTAATATTTTTTTTCCACACCACTTACTACAGACCCTTTTGCTAAGTCACAGGTTGCTGCTCAGATGGCATATTTTGTAAGCAAACCACCAAACCCCAATTCATCAACTGTTCATTCTAATTTATGGATAAGGTCTTGGGCTTGGTGGAAGCACAAAGGTACAAAAGCTCCAGTGCCTTCCCTCATGGAACTGACAGTACTGAAATGACTGTGTTATGAAGAAAATATAATAATTGCTATAAAAGCATAAGCAGGCCACCAGGTAACTTTGGAGAAGGTTTGGGTTTGTGGGGGTGGGGCACGTCTAGAAAGCCTTTACTAAATATGAATTTTTACCACACAAACTTTTGCTTTTTTAAAAAAAATTGCAAATAGATGCTGAACAGAAGTATAAATTTTATAGTAGCTTCACTGCCTGAAATAACTACAAAAACAAGAGTAAAGAAATGTGACTGACAAAGAATGATCAGGGGGACTTCCCTGGTGGTGCAGAGGTTAAGAATCCGCCTGTCAATGCAGGGGACCTGGGTTCGAGCCCCAGTCCGGGAAGATCCCACATGTCGCAGAGCAACTAAGCCCGTGCGCCACAACTACTGAGCCTGCTCTCTAGAGCCCACGAGCCACAACTACTGTAGCCCGCGCCCCTAGAGCCCCTGCTCCGCAACAAGAGAAGCCACCGCAATGAGAAGCCCGCGCACCGCAACAAAAAGTAGCCCCCTCTTGCCACAACTAGAGAAAGTCCGCGCACAGAAACAAAGACCCAACGTGGCCAAAAATAAATAAATAAATTTATTAAAAAAAGAAAAAAAAGAATGATTAGGAACCCAGTTTTCTGCCTGGTTATGACATGCTAGTATGTTCTCCCCACCTCCATTTCCCCATGCACAACCTTCTCTTCAACTACTTTAGACAGTGCTCATCTTTGCTGTACCCATGTGTCTTTGTGTGCCCAAGCTGAGTATGACTAGGAATTTAGCATTCCTCACCTGACCTGCTCATTTCTTCACTTTCCAATGATTTTTTTTCCCCTTCAATATTTCTCCTTGTCTCTCTTCTTGCGCTTATTTTTTTAGATGATTCTCCACTTATTTTTTATAATGAAAAAAATAATAAAATCCAACAACCTGCCTATATAGTTGCTATTTTTTCTTGTTTTGTCTTCTACCTTGCACTTATCCCTTCCAAGATGACCACTGGAAAAGAAGAGAGAGAGAGAAAAGAACTGTTCGCTGGTTGCTTTATTTCTATGACACCAAAGATCCCAACACCCGATCTGCCCCATCACTTTCCTGACTAGCTCGAGCAGTTGGGACACCATGAAGACAAAGTCTTCTGCCATCTGGGGACTCCCTCCTGGCCCCTCTGCTGCATTTGGAAGCTGGAGGTTCCCTGTAGCGTGGTGCCAGTGTTGGTCTTCAAAGATGGGGGTTTGACCTTCAAGAAGGAAGGAGATGAAAAGAAAGGAAGTGCGGGCGTGGGAGAACTCTGAAGACCCACAGGAGGAGGCCAAAGGCCATCGACCTACAACAACTTCAAATGGGCCAACTTTGAAAATAAGACTTTTCATTGTCTTTCACAGTTACTGAAGACATATGATATACACTACATTTATTATATAAAGCAACATAATATCTTTGCTCACCCGAAGTTTGGTCCCTCTAGCACGTATCAAGGAATCAGGAAACCTGACCTCGGGCTTCATATGTGCCATTGCCTGGCCGACATTAACTTCCCTGTCCGCTCCTCTTGTTTATATCTTTTACATGCAAGTGATGACTCCTGAGGATAATATATCTAGAAGGTTTTTTAACCCTCTGGCCAAAGCATTCTCCTTAAACCCAATGCAATATAGGACTATGTTTGACAGTGAAATATGAAAATCTGATAATAGAAGGGAAGCAGAACTCCTCACCAGTGAGGCTGCTTCCAGTTTATCATGGAATTCTTGAATGACTGGTATTTATACAAGCGTCTTGTTTTTATTATTCATAGAGAAATAGACCCATTGAAATACTTGTTGAGGTTAATCCTAAAATGTAGTCGTTTACATGACACCGGAAAATACAACATTTACAAAACTGTAAAATAAAATACCTAAATTATTCCATTTTTTAAACACGTTAAATGGAAACAGATTTGGGAATGTAAAATTTATATTTCCACAAAGCATGAGAAATCCAAAGTCTAAACCATTTAACTAGAAATTGGGGATCAAAATAAAACAGATTCTCACCAAAAACTCAACATATTTGTTTTTGGCTATGCAGTATAATTACATATTTATACACTTCAGAATCTTGCCTGACAATTGAACATTCAGAGCAGAAGCACAGAAACCAGACTAGAGCTAATAGAGAGTTCCTTTCTCCTTGCAAAAGCTTGCCGGGTCAGGCAGTGTGGGAAATTTTACAAGACTCACACTCTCTTCTTATTCTAAGGAGAAGTAAATGGCTTGAGTGCCCTTGGGCATTCTTTGGGAGGAGTGTGGTCATGGACTTTCAAAAATTGGGCTTTTTCACCATGAACTCATTTGTTAATCTTCTTCCAGTCTGTAAATACATGCCTCCTCCTGTTTCCCTGAATAAATGCTGAGCTAAAAAGCTGTTTAAAGGGATGTGCTCCACTCATAAAAGGGGAAAAAAAAATTACTGAGGTACTAGTAAACATAGTGAAGTTGTGGGGCTCCTAGGCGAGTTACTAACCCTTTTTCTGCATCTCCGTTTCTCCATCCATGAAATGGGGATAATAGTACATGTCCTGGGACTTCCCTGGTGGTCCAGTGGTTAAAACTCTGTGCTTCCAATGCAGGGGGCCCGGGTTCAATCTCTGGTCAGGGAACTAGATCCCGCATACCACAACTAAGACCCGGTGCAGACAAATAAATAAATAAAAAATAATAATAACACATGCCCTTCTACCTCACAAATAATTCCCTGCTAGGGACCAAGGGATCTCCTAGGAAAGAAAGGAGGGCCCTTCCAAAATGAATGCTTTTGTGTTCATTCATTCCACAAACAACTACTGTATTGAGGGCCTTCTATACGGGAGGTGCTTGGACAGTTCTGGGGACATAACAGTGAGAAGATACACTAGACTCTCTCTGAGCAAAGTGAGAGACAAGGCAGAATGTCCTTTGGCCTGTATGGACCTGTGCCTGAATCCTAGAGAAAGGGGCTGTGATTTAAAAGTAACTATGGGGCTTCCCTGGTGGCGCAGTGGTTAAGAATCCACCTGCCAATGCGTGGCACATGGGTTTGAGCCCTGGTCGGGGAAGATCCCACATGCCTCGGAGCAACTAAGCCCGTGTGCCACAACTACTGAGCCTGCGCTCTAGAGCCTGCGAGCCACAACTACGAGCCCGCGTGCCACAACTATTGAAACCCGCGCCCCTAGAGCCCACGCTCCGCAACGAGAAGCCACCACAATGAGAAGCCCACGCACCGCAACAAAGAGTAGCCCCTACTCGCCGCAACTAGAGAAAGCCCGCAAGCAGCAACAAAGACCCAAAGCAGCCAAAAATCAATCAATCAATCAATCAATCATACCCTAGAAATAGTCTACTAAAAAAAAAAAAGTAACTATGATTGTCTGAAAAGTATCCCCATGGTCAATGGGAGCCTTGCTATAGGATTCATGTGACAGAGTATGACCCCAACTTCAGGGGCATTACTGCCCCACCAATAGCAGAGATAGCAGCTCTCAGCTGGGCCTCTGGGACTTTCAGGAGCTTCACCCATGGCCACAGAAACTGAAGCAAGAGAGAGGTGTCTTAGTTTGGGCTGCTACAACAAATACTGTAGACTGGTGGGCTTAAAACAACAGACATTTATCTCTCACAGTTCTGGAATCTGGAAGTCCAAGATCAAGGTGTGGCAGATTTGGTTCCTCACACAGACCCTCTTCCTGGCTCTCAGATCACTTCTCACTGTGTTCTCACTTGCGGGGGTGAGACAGGGAGAGCTCTGGTCACTCTTTCTCTTCTTATAAGGGTACCACTCTCATTGTGGGAGCCCCACCCTCATGACTTCACCTAAACCTAATTACCTCCCAAAGGCCCCGTCTCCAAACACCATCACAATGGGGATAAGAGCTTCAACATATGAACTTTGGGAGGACATAAACATTTAGTCCATAATAGGAAGGAAATGGTAGGTGATCCTCAGAGGTAAGAGCTTGTGAGATACTCTTGGGAACTCCCAGAAATCATTATGCGTGAACTTTCCAGGGAGTGCTGGTGGTACCAAAATAATGAGTGAGCTAAAAGCTGGAGAAGTACCGCTCCTGCTGTTATAGTGGCTAACTACTACTACTACTGTTAGTACCTCTGCTACTGCTACTGTTACAACTGTTACTGCTACTGCTGCTACTACTATTACTACTGCCATTAGTACTGCTACTACAATTATTACTGTTATTTTTTTCTTCTCTTTTGGCACAGGGAAATTCATCCTCTGTAGCAGAGAACCACAGCTGTGAAAAATAAGAGACACAAAAATCAAACTAATGTGTAAGAAATTGACTTCCAGAATTCTATCAGATATATGGCTGGAAATGATATATCAAGCTCAGTCAGTACTTTCATAGTTGATACTCTTAATCATGGTCTTTTCAAAAATAATAAACCATTACTCTTAAAAGAGCTAAAACTAATCTTTGACTTTTCCTAATTATCCTTTTGTGTGTGTGTGTTGTATCTTTACCACAACACACATTTTCATCTATGTAAAGAACATTATTTCAGCCTATTTTTTGGTTTGTGTGTAAATGGCTGGTTGGACTTCCATAAAATTTGGAGACTATCACTGATATGATATGGCTCTGAAATTCTCTCGGTGGGTGTGGTTTAAGGAGTAATTAGAAGTCATGCCTCTGCAGACGGAGGAAGAGATATGCTGTTCAGAGTTAAAGTCCTATGAGAGACAAAGATAACCATCCAGAAGTGTGGAAATTTTTATTAACAGACTGATGCTTGGAATTCAGACATTTTTAAAAGAGGAAAATCAGTATTTATTATCCAGATTCCAAAATCACAGTGATTCCCTCAAAACTGCCTCTTCAATTTTAAGTGATGGCAGCTTCCACAAACCCATAATTGGTGAAATCACTGTAATTGGGTTACATGCAGCCAGATGTACTTCTTTTTTTAAAAAATTTATTTATTTTATTTATTTATTTTTGGCTGCACTGGATCTTCATTGCTGCACATGGGCTTTTCTCTGGTTGCGGCGAGTGGGGGCTACTCTTCATTGCGGTGCGCGGGCTTCTCGTCGTGGCTTCTCTTGTTGTGGAGCATGGGCTCTAGGCACACGGGCTTCAGTAGTTGTAGCATGAGGGCTCAGTAGTTGTGGCTCGCAGGCTCTAGAGCACAGGCTCAGTAGTTGTGGCACACGGGCTTAGTTGCTCCGTGGCATGTGGGATCTTCCTGGACCAGGGCTTGAACCCATGTTCCCTGTAGTGGCAGGCAGATTCTTAACCACTGCGCCACCAGGGAAGCCCACCAGATGTACTTCTAATTGATACTGTCTGCACTAAGGAATGACCATATTCCTGTAGTGTTGTTAAGGCCCTTATCATACCACATTGGAACCAGGGATTTTACTTCTTATCTCTCCTGTTGGACAGGAAGCTCATTGAATCCAAAGATTATCACCACTGCACCCCTGGCATCCTAGCACCTCCTGGCAAAAAGCTGGAGTTAAATAAATGTTGGGTGAACGAATTTCACTTATATATTCCATTATCACATATATTCTATTCTATCTCATTGCAATTGAGGTGCTCTGAATGAGAAATATTTAGGAGATAAAATATATTTGGTGTCAAGCCTTGGTAAATTTAAGAAAATTGAAATCATATCAAGTATCTTTTCCAACCACAACACTATGAGATTAGAAATAAATTACAGGAAAAAAACTGTAAAAAACACAAACACATTGAGGCTAAACAATATGTTACTAAATATAAATGGATCACTGAAGAAATCAAAGAGGAAATAAAAAAATACCTAGAGACAAATGACAATGAAAAAATGACGATCCAAAACCTATGGGATGCAGCAGTTCTAAGAAGAAAGTTTATAGCAACATGATCTTACCTCAAGAAACAAGAAAAATCTCAAATAAACGACCTATCCTTACACCTAAAGCAACTAGAGGAAGAAGAACAAATAAAACCCAAAAGTAGTAGGAATAGTAGAAGGAAAGGAATCATAACGATCAGGGCAGAAGTAAATGAAATAAAGATGAAGAAAACAACAGCAAAGATCAATGAAACTAAAAGCTTGTTCTTTGAGAAGAAAAACAAAACTGATAAACCTTTAGCCAGACCCATCAAGAAAAAAAGGGAGAGGCCTCACATCAATAAAATTAGAAATGAAAAAGGAGAAGTTACAATGGACACAACAGAAATCCAAAGGATCATAAGAGATTACTACCAGCAACTATATGCCAATAAAATGGACATCTTAAAAGGAATGGACAAATTCTTAGAAAGATACAACTTTCCAAGACTGAACCAGGAGGAAATAGAAGATATGAACAGACCAATCACAAATACTGAAATTGAAACTGTGATTAAAAATCTTCCAATAAACAGAAGACCAGGACCAGACAGCTTCACAGGCAAATTCTATCAAACATTTAGAGAAGAGTTAACACCTACCCTTCTGAAACTCTTCCAAAAAACTGCAGAGGAAGGAACATTCCCAAGCTCATTCTACGAGGCCACCATCACCCTGATACCAAAACCAGACAAAAATATCACAAAAAAAGAAAATTACAGGCCAATATCGCTGATGAACATAGATGCAAAAAAAAAAAATACTAGCAAACAGAATCCAACAACACATTAAAAGGATCATACACCATGATCAAGTGGGATTTATCCCAGGGTTGCAAGGATTTTTCAATATCCGCAAATCAATCAGTGTGATAGACATCAACAAATTGAAGAAAAAAAACCATATGATCATCTCAGTAGATGCAGAAAAAGTTTTTGACAAAATTCGACACCAATTTATGATAAAAACTCCAGAAAGTGGGCATAGAGGGAAGCTACCTCAATGTAATAAATGCCATATACGACAAACCAACAGCAATCATTCTCAATGGTGAAAAACTGAAAGCATTTCCTCTAAGATCAGGAACAAGACAAGGATGTCCACTCTCACCACTACAGTTTTGGAAGTTCTAGCCACAGCAATCAGGGAAGAAGAAGAAAAGGAATCCAAATTGGAAAAGAGGTAAAACGTTCACTGTTTCCAGATGATGTGACACTACATAGAAAATCCTAAAGATGCAACCAGAAAACTACTAGAGCTCATCGATGAATTTGGTAAAGTTACAGGATACAAAATTACACAGAAATCTCTTGCATTCCTATACACTAACAACGAAAGATCAGAAATAGAAATTAAGGAAACAATTCCATTTACCATTGCATCAAAAAGAATAAAATACCTAGGAATAAACCCACTTAAGGAGGCAAAAGACCTGTACTTAGAAAACTATAAGATACTGATGAAAGAAATGAAAGATGACACAAACGGATGGAGAGATATACCATATTCTTGGATCAGAAGAATCAACATTAACCAAACGACTATACTACCCAAAGCAATCTACAGGTTCAGTGCAATCCCTATCAAATTACCAATGGCATTTTTCACAGAATTAGAACAAAAAATTTTACAGTTTGTATGGAAACACAAAAGACCTTGAATAGCCAAAGCAATCTTGAGAAAGAAAAATGGAGCTGGAGGAATCAGGTTCCCGGACTTCAGACAAAGCTACAGTCATCAAAACAGTACAGTACTGCCAAAAAAAACCAGAAATATAGATCAGTGGAACAGGATAGCGATAAACCCACACACCTATGGTCACCTAATCTACGCCAAAGGAGGCAAGAATATACAATGGAGAAAAGAAAGCCTCTTCAATAAGTGGTGCTGGGAAAACTGGACAGCTACATGTAAAAGAATGAAATTAGAACACACCCTAACGCCATACACAAATATAAACTGCAAATGGATTAAAGACCTAAATGTAAGACCAGATATTATAAAACTCTTAGAGGAAAACATAGAACACTCTCTGACATAAATAGCAGCAAGATCTTTTTCCATCACCTCCTAGAGTAACGAAAATAAAAACAAAAATAAATGGGACCTAATTAAACTTAAAAGCTTTTGCACAGCAAAGGAAACCATAAACAAAACGAAGACAGGACTTCCCTGGTGGCGCAGTGGCTGAGAATCTGCCTGCCAATGCAGGGGACACAGGTTTGATCCCTGGTCTGGGAAGATTCCACATGCCGCGGAGCAACAAAGCCCGTGCGCCACAACTACTGAGCCTGCACTCTAGAGCCTGCATGCCACAGCTACTGAGCCCACAAGCCGCAACTACTGAAGCCTGTGCTCTAGGGCCTGCATGCTGCAACTACTGAAGCCTGCACGCCTAGAGCCCATGCTCCACGAGAAGCCACCACAATGAGAAAGCCCGTCCACCGCAACGAAGAGTAGCCTCTACTCACCACAACTAGAGAAAGCCCATGTGCAGCAACAAAGACCCAATGCAGCCAAAAAAAAAGAAAAGACAACCCTCAGAACGGGAGAAAATATTTGCAAATGAAGCAACTAACAAGGGATTAATCTCCAAGATATACAAACAGCTCGGGCAGCTCAATATCAAAATAACAAACAACTCAATCAAAAAATGGGCAGGGGCTTCCCTAGTGGCGCAGTGGTTGAGAATCTGCCTGCCAATGCAGGGGACACGGGTTAGAGCCCTGGTCTGGAAAGATCCCACATGCCGCGGAGCAACTAGGCCCGTGAGCCACAACTACTGAGCCTGCGCGTCTGGAGCTTGTGCTCCGCAACAAGAGAGGCCACGACAGTGAGAGGCCCGTGCACCGCAATGAAGAGTGGTCCCCTCTTGCCGCAACTGGAGAAAGCCCTCGCACAGAAACGAAGACCCAACACAGCCATAAATAAATAACTAAATAAATAAATAATTAAATAATTTTTTAAAAAAAGGGCAAAAGTGTAAATAGACATTTCTCCAAAGAAGACATACAGATGACCAAAAAGCACATGAAAAGATGCTCAACATCACTAATTATCAGAGAAGTGCAAATCAAAACTACAACGTGGTATCACCTCACACCAGTCAGAATGGCCATCATCAAAAAATCTACAAACAATAAATGCTGGAGAGGGTGTGGAGAAAAGGGAACCCTCCTACATTGTTAGTGGGAATGTAAACTGGTATAGCCACTATGGAGAACCGTACGGAGGTTCCGTAAAAATCTAAAAATAGAGCTATTATGTGATCCAGCAGTCCCACTCCTGGGCATATATCCAGAGAAAACCACAATTCAAAAAGATACATGCACCAGGGACTTCCCTGGTGGTGCAGTGGTTAAGACTCCATGTTCCCAATGCAGGGGGCCTGGGTTCGATCCCGGGTCAGGGAACTAGATCCCACATGCATGCCACAACTAAGTGTTTGCATGCCACAACTAAGACCTGGTGCAATCAAATAAATAAATATTAAAGAAAAAAGATACATGCATCCCAATGTTCATTGCAGCACTATTTACAATAGCCAGGACATGGAAGCAATCTAAATGTCCATCAACAGAGGAATGGATAAAGAAGTCATGATACATATATATTGATACAATGGAATATTACTCAGCCATAAAAAACGACAAAATAATGCCATTTGCAGCAACATGGATAGACCTAGAGATTGTCATACTGAGTGAAGTCAGACAGAGAAAGATAAATATCATATGATATCGCTTATATGTGGAATCTAAAAAAAGGCTACAAACGAACTTATCTACAAAACAGAAACAAATATAGAAAATAAACTTATGGTTACCAGGGGGTAAGGGCGGGGAGGGATAAACTGAAAGATTGGCATTGACATATACACACTACTATATATAAAATAGATAACTAACAAGGACCTACTGTATAGCCCAGGAAAATCTACTCAGTACTCTGTAATGGCCTGTATGGGAAAAGAAATCTAAAAAAAAGAGTGGATATGTGTATATGTATAACAGATTCACTTTGCTGTACAACTGAAACTAACACAACACTGTAAATCAACTATACCCCAATAAAAAATTTTAAAACGTAGATTTGGTGATTCATTGATGTGGGAAGAAAGAGAGAGAGAGAGATCAATTGATCTAGGATGACTCCAAGTGTGTGGATTAAACAATTATAAATGCACTGCCTGACTATCACCTAAATAAAAAACATGAGGTGAGTAGTATTTTGGGGAAAAACAATGGAGCTTATTGTTCCCACTGACAGATAAGAAAAGTGAGGCTTACAGAATTAAATATCATGCCTAAGATCAAACAACCAAAAACTGGCAGAGCTAGGATTCAAACCTAGGCAGCTGCACAGCTGTCCTGACATCTATTATTAAAACATTTCTTAATCTTAGGCCTTGCCTTCCTGCCATGCATTTCAGCCAATGCATTACTACTGGAGAGACTAAAATGTCTACCCTCTAACACTGTGAGCATCTGTGAGCACAGTTAGAAGCTATGTCCAGGACACATCGAAGCATGCCAATATTATTAGTGTTAGATCTTTTAAAACATCATCAACTTTTTTTTTTTTGAGAACTTATTCCTAAATATCTAAGTAAAGAAAGCCATATTTCCATGCTGAAATATTCCACATATGTGTGTATATATGTATGGGTGTTTATGTGCTTGTTGCTCAATTCTAACTTATACCATCAAATTTTCTTAATTAATTTTATGGGGGAGAATTTCACATTATAGGCTAAGAATGTATAAGTGCTTACAAAGCTTCCCAAACTAAAGGCAACCCAAAGAATTTTATCAGGGACACCCATCATTTTATTGTTTTATCTGTAAACTAAGAATATTACTTAATATTACTTAATTCTTAATGAGTTAATATATTTAATATGCTTAGAACAATGTCTGGCACATAGTAGGAACTTTATAAATATTAGCTATTATTACTGATAATAGTTTTTATTCCAACTCTCCACAAATATTTATTAAATATCTACTCTGTCCCAACCACAGGATTTTGGACTCAAAATTCTGCTGTGCTTAAAAACAGCCTATACAGGAAAATAAAGGTTCAAAATAATCATTTTAAAAACTTATGGTAGGGACAGGATTTTTAAAATTATTAGCATTAGACTGAAAAAATGCTCTTCCCTAAGCCATGTCTAAGGTAAAATTTCTTTCATAAGAAATTAAATTTCTTTCATAAGAAATCAAAATTTCAGGCAAAAGCCAATTGCATGCCATAATTGAACAAAATTCACTTCAAATTTATATGTAACAATGTACATTTCTTTAACAGGCTGTGAATCATGTATTTATTTAAACAATTGAAAACTTTACAAAATCTTGTATTTAAGATATTACTTTTTAATATCCTTGCATTAAAATGAACATGATTACTTTTTAATATTATTGGAAAACACCCTATCCCCAATTGTAAAGATATATTTCTTGTGTGATTTTATTATATGCTTAATAATAGTACCTGTGAGCTCAGATTTCTTTTGAATAAAACTGATTGGAAACAATATCTACCCTAAAGCATCTTTAATGTCATTATAGATGGGTAGGAGTAAATTAAGCGGTATTTAGGCACCAAAGTCTTTAATTTCATTGCATTCGAGTAGGAGTTAGACATTATGAGGTCCAATTAAAAAAGTCGCTAATGTTTTTACATCTGAGTAGGAGTAAATTAAACAAAATCACTCCTGAGCTGCTAATATCATTTTAATTGAATGTCATTCAGTTTCTAACTGCTGTTACAACACTACTGATAATGAGCTGTTTCAACAAAGCATCTGAGACTCTAGGGCTGTGGCAGCTGAAAATAAAGTTGCAGGTTAGGAGATGACAGGGCGAGCACTGGGATGTGGAAAAAGAAGC
The DNA here is from genome assembly GCF_965194825.1 of Balaenoptera physalus. Taxonomy (NCBI): domain Eukaryota; kingdom Metazoa; phylum Chordata; class Mammalia; order Artiodactyla; family Balaenopteridae; genus Balaenoptera; species Balaenoptera physalus. The sequence continues at coordinate 1,038,430 of NC_138893.1, forward strand.
TAGCGACATGATGAGAGAGGTGACATCCTGTTTGATGATGTGACCTTCGTGTATTAAAACTACTGGATCAAGGAACCTGAAAACCTGCTGGCTGCAAGTTGGATTGTTATTCTTGGGGGATCAGCATTGGAAAACTACATCTTCCCTGACCATGAAATTTGTAGACTCTGAAAGCTAAAGCACTAATCCCATTTATTTAGCCACTATGAATTATTCATAGAGTTTGATTCAATGGAAAATTTGAAGTTGAAACAATAGTTAAGAAAGACATTCTGAAAAAAAGAGTAGTAACTTTAAGGCAGTCAAAGAAATGCAAGCCTTAAATAAAGTTTCTTCTGTACCTAAGGTTATTACTTGAGATGTTGAAAGATTTTAAGAGTTGGAAGAGGAAAAATTTTGAAAGGAAATCCAGTTTGGTATATAAGCCATGTAGCATCATTACTATTATTATTATTATTTGCATTAAAGTTTATAAAGTGTTGACTGGGGAATTGAAAGATTTATGAATGAAAACTGCTATTAATCCTTTAAAAAAATTTTTGAAATTATCAAATAATGTTTGTATACGTTGCATGTTTACATACATTTATACACTTAAATATACATTTATATATATTTAAAAGTCAAAAGCTTATAAAACACCTGTTGCCTATCCCTCCCCATTTAAAATAATGACTTTCAATTGGTTAGCTATTTCTTTTACCATTTTCCTCCATATTTCTAAATATTAATCTTACAGTGTTATTTCTTGATTTTCAGAGTTAGAAATTGCCTGTTGACTTTGAATTATGCAAGATGAGGAATTTGTACTCTTTCTCATCCCCCTTTCTACACTCCTTCTCCTAATATCTGAAAGAGTTTTTGTTAAATCTATATTTGGTGTTTGATTTTTATAACAGTGTAAATAATACATGTAGTGTAGTAGTGATGCATTTCCTTTTAAATACAATTTTATTTTATTATCCCTGAAATGAATAATGGCCTTTAAAATATATATTTAACTTTCTAAGAATCTAGCACTAGCTGCTTTTAATTATCCATTCTTCCCCTCTTTCACAATAGCAAAATTAGTAGAGTTTTTAGCTGGTGACATGACTGCTGATATTAGCAATGAACCCTGGATTTTCTAGCCTCCCTTATTCTAGGTGGGGTCATATGGCTACATTCTGTCCAATGGGATGTAAATGGAAGTCCTATGTAATAGATTCCGGGAACTTTACTTAAGAAACAATTTGTATTTGTTCTATAGCCCTTTTTTGAAACTTTGTCCATTCTGTTACCTAAAATAAGAATGCCAATTTGAACTAGGAGGATGAGCCCCTGCCTAGGGATGCCAAGAGCGGAGGGCCATTGAGGACAATTATAGACCAGCTCTTCATACTTCAAGATTTTTCAGCGTGAGAAAAATAAATGCCTATCTAGTTTAAGTCTTTTTTTCTTTGCAATTTTTTACTGACAGAATTCACATAAAATTCAACATTTGAAAGTTAAATTCAGTGGTTTTTAGTATATTCACGAGGTTTTGTAGTCTCTTCACTATCTAATTTCAGATCATTTCCATCATCCCCAAAAGAAACCCCTTACCTGTTAGCAGTCCTTCCCAATCCTTCTCACCTCCAATCCCTGGTAAACACTAATTTCCTTTCTGTCTCTATGGATTGGCTTATTCTGCACATTTCATATCAATGGAATCATACAGTATTTGTCCTTTTGTGCCTGGATTCTTTCGTGTAGCATAATGTTTTCAAGGTTCATCCATGTTGTAGCATGTATCAGTACTTCATTCCTTTTATGGCTGAATAGTATTCCATTGTATAGATAAATGTGGTATATCCAGTAGCAGATCGAGATTTGGATTCAGACCCTTTTTGGCTATTATAAATAATTCTGCTATGAACATTGTTATATATACTTTTCTGTGAACATGTTTCAATTCTCTCAGGTATATACCTAGGGGTGGAATTGCTGTGTTATTTGGTAATTCTATGTTTAACTTTTTGAGAAACTGTCAAACTGTTTTTCACAGTAGCTGAACCATTTTATATTCTAATTGCAACGTTTGAGAATTCCTTCTAATGAATTAGTGTAATTTTCAACTCAGTTAGTATAATTTTCATTTGTTAGTGTAATTTTCAACTCCAGAATTTCTATTTGGTTCCTTTTAAATAATTTCTATCTTTTTATTAATATTCTCTATTATATTAGATATCATTCTCATTCCAAAGAACTACTTTCCTTTAGTTCTTTAGACATGGGTTCCTTAGTGCTTCAAATATATTTAAAATAGCTGATTTAAAGTCTTTGTTTAGTACATCCAGTGTTTGGGTTTCCTCACAGATAATTTGATTGCTTTTTTTTTTTTTCAGTCTAGGGCCATATTTCTTTGTTTCTTTGAATGCCTTCATATTTTATTTTTTAATTGAAAACTAGAAATTTTAAATAATACAATGTGGCAACTCTGGAAATCATCTTCCACCTCCCTCCCAAGATTTGTTGTTGCTGCTGCTGCTTATAGTTGTTTGTTTAGTGACTTTACCAAACTAATTCTGTAAAGTCTGTATTCTTTGTCATGTGTAGCCACAGTAATCTCTATTCCAGTAGCTTAGTGGTCAGTTAAGAATTAGACAGTTTTTCTTAAATGTCTAGAATTGAAAAATCTCCTAGACTTTGGAGAAGTGCTCAGTGTGTTATGGCATGCCTTCAACACTCAGCCAGGTAATTTAGAGCTCTGCCTTACCTTTACTTCCTGTTTGCCCAGAGACTTAAGCTCAGCCAGCAGTAGGAGCTTGGGGCCTTCTCTGGTCTTTGCTGAGCATGTGCATAGCCCTGGTTGGACACATAACCTTCTAGATTTCCAGGAGTATGTTGAAGCTTTTCAAAACTCATAGGAAAATCTCATTCCTCAGCCTTTCCTCCTAAGATTTTTGGATAACCTATTGTTTGCCCTAACTGTTATCCATTGCCTCAGGCAGCAGTAACTAAAACATTTATCTATAAATGTTTTGGACAAATGCCCCTCGCGTAGCTGCTTTAGAATTGGGTTCCCAATCAGGCAAAATGAAGATAAGCCTTTTGAGTGGGTCTCCCAAGGAGTCACCAGACATATCAAATAAGGACAATTCTTTATATGTGAGGACTGTTTGCTCCTTAAGTTAATGGGAATGTATGCTATTATTTTCAAGGCTACTGCTTAGTTAGGGAGTGGGGTATGAATTTAGGGTAAGTTAAAATACCATAAAGCTCACTGTGATTGCCAAGAGTCAGTTGTTTTTCTTGAAAATCAGAAAGTTCCCCCATGCCTCTTCCCAGACAATTCCTCTCCTCCTTCCACCCAGAAGCAATCACTGCTCTGATTTATATCACCAGAGGTTAATTTGATCTATTCTAAAAATTCACATAAGTGGAATCATAATTATGTACATTTTAAAAATTAAGCTTTTTATTTTAGGATAACTTTAGATTCACAGGCAGTTCTAAGAAATAATACAAAGTGATCTTGTATAAACTTCACCCTGTTTCCCTCAATGGTAACATCTTGCAAAACTATAGTATAATATCACAACAAGGATACTGGCATCCATCTAACCAAGATGCAAGACATTTCTATCACCACAGGAATCTCTCATGTTGTCTTTTTATAGACACATCCACCTCCCTTCTGCCCCTCCCCGATCCGTAACCTCTGGAAACCACTAATTTTTTTCTCCATCACTATAATTTTCTCATTTCAAGCATGTTGTATAACTGGAATCGTACAGGATGTAAGCTTTCAGCGTTGGCTCTTTTTTCACAAAGTATAATTCTCTGGAGATTCATTCAGAATGTTGTGTGTATCAATAGTTTATTCTTTCAAATTACTGAGTAGTATTCCATGGTATGGATTATCACTTTTGACATTTTAAAATTGAGATATAATTGACATATAACATATTAGTTTCAGGTGAACAATGATAATGACTCAGTATTTGTATATTTTGCTAAATGATCACCACAATGTCTAGTTAATATCCATCACCACAGAGTTATAATTTTTTTTCTTGTGATGAGAATTTCTGAGATCTACTCTCTTAGCAGCTTTCAAATATATAACACAATGTTATTAACTATATGGTATGATGCAAGATGCTGTACATTACATCTCCATGACATTTACTTTATAAGTAGAAGTTTGGACCTTTTGACCCTCCCCTACCCCTGCCTCTGGCAACCATCAATCTGCTCTCTGTATCTATGAACTTTTCTTTTCTCTCTCTTTTCTTTTCTTTTTTAAGATTCCACATATAAGTGATACCATATGGAATTTGTCTTCATCTGGCTTCTTTCACTTTGCATATTTCCTTGAGGGATAGCCCTCAAGATCTACCCATGTTGTCACAAATAGGAAGATTTCCTTCTTTTTTTATGGTTGAATAATATTTCATTGTGTGTATATATATATACACACACACACACAATTTGTTTATTCATTCATCCATCAGTGGACACTTAGGTTGATTCCATGTCTTGGCTATTGTAAATAAGGCAGCAATGAATATAGGGGTGTATATATCTTTTCAAATTACTGTTTTTGTTTTCTTCGGATAAATACCCAGAAGTGAAATTGCTGGATCATACAGTAGTCCTACTGTTAATATTTTGAGGACCCTCCACACTGTTTTCCATAGTGGCTGCAACCAATTTACATTCCCATTAAAAGCACGCAACAGTTCCCTTTTCTCCGCATCCTTGCCAATACTTGTTATTTCTTGTCTTTTTTTTTTTTTAACATCTTTATTGGAGTATAATTACTTTACAATGGTGTGTTCGTTTCTGCTGTATAACAAAGTGAATCAGTTATACGTATACATGTATCCCCATTTCCCCTCCCTTTTGCGTTTCCCTCCGACCCTCCCTATCCCACCCATCTAGGTAGACACAAAGCACAGAGCTGATCTCCCTGTGCTATGCGGCTGCTTCCCACTAGCTATTTTACATTTGGTAGTGTATATATGTCAATGCTACTCTCTCACTTTGTCCCAGCTTACCCTTCCCACTCCCCATGCCCTCAAGTCCATTCTCTACAGCTGCATCTTTATTCCTGTCCTGCCCCTAGGTTCATCAGAAGCATTTTCTTCTTTTTTTTTTTTAGATTCCATATATATGTGTTAGCATATGGTAATTGTTTTTTTCTTTCTGACTTACTTCACTCTGTATGACAGTCTCTATGTCCAGCCACCTCACTACAAATAACTCAATTTCGTTTCTTTTTATGGCTGAGTAATAGTCCATTGTATATATGTGCCACATCTTCTTTATCCATTCATCTGTCGATGGACACTTAGGTTGCTTCCATGTCCTGGCTACTGAAAATAGTGCTGCAATGAACATTGTGGTATATGACTCTTTTTGAATTATGGTTTTCTCAGGGTATATGCCCAGTAGTGAGATTGCTGGGTCATAAGGCAGTTCTATTTTTAGTTTTTTAAGGAAACTCCATACTGTTCTCCATAGTGGCTGTATCAATTTACATTCCCACCAACAATGCAAGAGGGTTCCCTTTTCTCCACACCCTCTCCAGCATTTATTGTTTGTAGAATTTTTGATGATGGCCATTATGACTGGGGTGAGGTGATACCTCATTGTAGTTTTGATTTGCATTTCTCTAATGATTAGTGATGTTGAGCATCCTTTCATGTGTTTGTTGGCAATCTGTATATCTTCTTTGGAGAAATGTCTATTTAGGTCTTCTGCCCATTTTTGGATTGGGTTGTTTGTTTTTTTAATACTGAGCTGCATGAGCTGCTTGTAAATTTTGGGGATTAATCCTTTGTCAGTTGCTTCGTTTGCAAATATTTTCTCCCATTCTGAGGGTTGTCTTTTCGTCTTGTTTATGGTTTCCTTTGCTGTGTAAAAGCTTTTAAGTTTCATTAGGTCCGATTTGTTTATTTTTGTTTTTATTTCCATTTCTCTAGGAGGTGGGTCAAAAAGGATCTTGCTGTGATTTATATCACAGAGTGTTCTGCCTATGTTTTCCTTTAAGAGTTTGATAGTGTCTGGCCTTACATTTAGGTCTTTAATCCATTTTGAGTTTATTTTTGTGTATGGTGTTAGGGAGTGTTCTAATTTCATTCTTTTACATGTAGCTGTCCAGTTTTCCCAGCACCACTTGTTGAAGAGGCTGTCCTTTCTCCATTGTATATTCTTGTCTCCTTTATCAAAGATAAGGTGACCATATGTGAGTGGGTTTATCTCTGGGCTTTCTATCCTGTTTCATTGATCTATATTTCTGTTTTTGTGCCAGTACCATACTGTCTTGATTACTGTAGCTTTGTAGTATAGTCAGAAGTCAGGGAGCCTGATTCCTCCAGCTTCATTTTCTTTCTCAAGGTTGCTTTGGCTATTTGGGGTCTTTTGTGTTTCCATACAATTTGCGAAATATTTTGTTCTAGTTCTGTGAAAAATGCCATTGGTAGTATGATAGGGATTGCACTGAATCTGTAGATTGCTTTGTGTAGTATAGTCATTTTCACAATGTTGATTCTTCCAATCCAAGAGCATGGTATATCTCTCCATCAGTTGGTATCATCTCTAATTACTTTCGTCAGTGTCTTATAGTTTTCTGCATACACGTTTTTTGTCTCCTTAGGTAGGTTTATTCCTAGGTATTTTATTCTTTTTGTTGCAGTGGTAAATGGGAGTGTTTCCTTAATTTCTCTTTCAGATTTTTTATCATTAATGTATAGGAATGCAAGAGATTTCTGTGCATTAATTTTGTATCCTGTTACTTTACCAAATTCATTGATTAGCTCTAGCAGTTTTCTGGTGGCATCTTTAGGATTCTCTATGTATAGTATCATGTCATCTGCAAACAGTGACAGTTTTACTTCTTTTCTGATTTGGATTCCTTTTATTTCTTGTTCTTCTCTGATTACTGTGGCTAAAACTTCCAAAACTATGTTGAATAATAGTGGTGAGAATGGGCAACCTTGTCTTTTTCATGATCTTAGTGGAAGTGGTTTCAGTTTTTCACCATTGAGAACAATGTTGGCTGTGGGTTTGTCATATATGGCCTTTATTATGTTGAGGTAAGTTCCCTCTATGTCTACTTTCTGGAGAGTTTTTATCATAAATGGGTGTTGAATTTTTTTTTTTTTTTATAAATTTATTTTATATATTTTATTTTTGGCCGCGTTGGGTCTTCATTGCTGCACACGGGCTTTCTTGAGTTGCGACGAGCGGGGGCTACTCTTTATTGCGGTGCACGGGCTTCTCACTGCTGTGGCTTCTCTTGTTGCGGAGCACGGGCTCTAGGCGTGTGGGCTTCAGTAGTTGTGGCTCGCAGGCTCTAGAGCGCAGGCTCAGTAATTGTGGCCCACGGGCTTAGTTGCTCCGTGGCATGTGGGATCTTCCTGGACCAGGGCGCGAACCTGTGTTCCCTGCATTGGCAGGTGGATTCTTAACCACTACGCCACCAGGGAAGCCCTGGGTGTTGAATTTTGTCAAAAGCTTTTTCTGCATCTATTGAGATTATCATATGGTTTTTATCCTTCAATTTGTTAATATGTGTATCTCATTGATTGATTTGCATATATTGAAGAATCCTTGCATTCCTGGGATAAACCCCACTTGATCATGGTGTATGAACCTTTTAATGTGCTGCTGGATTCTCTTCACTAGTATTTTGTTGAGGATTTTTGCATCTATGTTCATCAGTGATATTGGCCTGTAGTTTTCTTTTCTGTAACATCTTTGTCTGGTTTTGGTATCAGGATGATGGTGGCCTCGAAGAATGAGTTTGGGAGTGTTCCTCCCTCTGCTATATTTTGGAATTGTTTGAGAAGGATAGGTGTTAGCTCTTCTCTAAATGTTTGATAGAATACGCCTGTGAAGCCATCTGGTCCTGGGCTTTTGTTTGTTGGAAGATTTTTAATCACAGTTTCAATTTCAGTGCTTGTGACTGGTTTTTTATGTTTTCTGTTTCTTCCTGGTTCAGTCTCGGACGGTTGTACTTTTCTAAGGATTTGTCCATTTCTTCCAGGTTGTCCATTTTATTGGCATATAGTTGCTTGTAGTAATCTCTCATGATCCTTTGTATTTCTGCAGTGTCAGTTGTTACTTCTCTTCTTTCATTTCTAATTCTGTTGATTTGAATCTTCTCCCTTTTTTTCTTTATGAGTCTGGTTAATGGTTTATCAATTTTGTTTGTCTTCTCAAAGAACCAGCTTTTAGTTTTACTGATCTTTGCTATCGTTTCCTTCATTTCTTTTTCATTTATTTCTGATCTGATCTTTACGATTTCTTTCCTTCTGCTAATTTTGGGGGTTTTTTGTTCTTCTTTCTCTAATGTTTTAGGTGTAAGGTTAGGTTGTTTATATTAGAGATTCTTCTTGTTTCTTGAGGTAGGATTGTATTGCTATAAACGTCCCTCTTAGAACTGCTTTGCTGCATCCCTTAGGTTTTTGGCCATCGTGTTTTCATTGTCATTTGTTTCTAGATATTTTTTGATTTCCTCTTTGATTTCTTCGTGATCTCTTGGTTATTTAGTTGCATATTGTTTAGCCTCCATGTGTTTGTATTTTTACAGTTTTTTTCCTGTAATTGATATCTAGTCTCATAGCCTTGTGGTCGGAAAAGATACTTGATACGATTTCAATTTTCTTAAATTTACCAAGGCTTGATCTGTGACCCAAGATGTGATCTGTCCTGGAGAATGTTCCATGAGCGCTTGAGAAGAAAGTGTATTCTGTTGTTTTTGGATGGAATGTCCTATAAATATCAATTAAGTTCATCTTGTTTAATATATCATTTAAAGCTTCTGTTTCCTTATTTATTTTCATTTTGGTTGATCTGTCCATTGGTGAAAGTGGGGTGTAAAAGTCCCCCACTATTACTGTGTTACTGTCGATTTCCCCTTTTATGGCTGTTACCATTTGCCTTATGTATTGAGGTGCTCCTATGTTGGGTGCATAAATATTTACAATTGTTATGTCTTCTTCTTGGACTGATCCCTTGATCATTATGTAGTGTCCTTCCTTGTCTCCTGTAATAGTCTTTATTTTAAAGTCTATTTTGTCTGCTATGAGAATTGCTACTCCAGCTTTCTTTTGATTTCCATTTGCATGGAATATCTTTTTCCATCCCCTCACTTTCAGTCTGTATGTGTCCCTAGGTCTGAAGTGGGTCTCTTGTAGACAGCTTATATACGAGTCTTGTTTTTGTATCCATTCAGCCAGCCTATGTCTTTTTGTTGGAGCATTTAATCCATTTACATTTAAGGTAGTTATTGATATGTATGTTCCTATTACCAGTTCTTAATTGTTTTGGGTTTGTTATTGTAGGTCTTTTCCTTCTCTTGTGTTTCCTGCCTAGAGAAGTTCCTTTAGCATTTGTTGTAAAGCTGGTTTGGTGGTGCTGAATTCTCTTAGCTTTGGCTTGTCTGTAAAGGTTTCAATTTCTCCGTCGAATCTTAATGAGATCCTTGCTGGGTAGAGTAATCTTGGTTGTAGGTTTTTCCCTTTCATCACTTTAAATATGTCCTGCCACTCCTTTCTGGCTTGCAGAGTTTCTGCTGAAAGATCAGCTGTTAACCTTATGGGAATTCCCTTGTATGTTTTTTGTTGCTTTTCCCTTGCTGCTTTTAATATTTTTCCTTTGTATTTAATTTTTGATAGTTTGATTAATATGTATCTTGGCATGTTTCTCCTTGGATTTATCCTGTATGGGACTCTCTGCAGTTCCTGGACTTGATTGACTATTTCCTTTCCCATGTTAGGGAACTTTTCAGCTATAATCTCTTCAAATATTTTTTAAGTCCCATTCTTTTTCTCTTCTTCTTCTGGGACCCCTATAATTCGAATGTTGCTGTGTCTAATGTTGTCCCAGAGGTCTCTGAGAGTGTCCTCAAATTTTTTCATTCTTTTTTCTTTATTCCGCTCTGCAGTATTTATTTCCACTATTTTATCTTCCAGGTCACTTATCCATTCTTCTGCCTCAGTTACTCTGCCATTGATACCTTCTAGAGAATTTTTAATTTCATTTATTGTTTTCCATCATTGCGTGTTTGCTCTTTAGTTCTTCTAGGTCCTTGTTAAACGTTTCTTGTATTTTCTCCATTCTATTTCCAAGATTTTGGATCACCTTTACTATCATTACTCTGAATTCTTTTTCAGGTAGACTGCCTATTTCCTCTTCATTTGTTTGGTCTGGTGGATTTTTACCTTGCTCCTTCATCTGCTGTGTGTTTCTCTGTCTTCTCATTTTGCTTAACTTACTGTTTGGGGTCTCCTTTTCGCAGGCTGCAGGTTCGTAGTTCCCGCTGTTTTTGGTGTCTGCCCCCAGTGGGTAAGGTTGGTTCAGTGGGTTGTGTAGGCTTCCTGGTGGAGGGGACTGGTGCCTGTGTTCTGGTGGGTGAGGCTGGATCTTGTCTTTCTGGGGACAGGACCACGTCCGGTGTGTGTTTTGGGGTGTCTGTGAACTTAATATGATTTTAGGCAGCTTCTCTGCTAATGGGTGGGGTTGTGTTCCTCTCTTGCTAGTTATTTGGCATGGGGTGTCCAGCACTGGACCTCTGGGAGAGCTCTCGCTGAACGATATTACATGGGGCCAGGAGGACTCTGGTTGTCCAGTGTCCTGAACTCAGCTCTCCCACCTCAGAGGCTTAGGCCTGACACCTGGCTGGAGCACCAAGACCCTGTCAGCCACATGGCTCAGAAGAAATGGGAAAACAAAAAAGAAAGAAAGAAAAATATAATAAAATAAAGTTATTAAAATAAGAAATTTAAAAGATATTATTAAAATAAAATTTTTTTTAAAGTAATAAAAAAAAAATGAAGAGGGGCTTCCCTGGTGGCGCAGTGGTTGAGAATCTGCCTGCTGACGCAGGGGACGCGGGTTCGAGCCCTGTTCTGGGAAGATCTCACATGCCGCGGAGCAACTAGGCCCGTGAGCCACAACTACTGAGCCTGCGTGTCTGGAGCTTGTGCTCCGCAACAAGAGAGGCCACGATAGTGAGAGGCCCGCGCACCACGATGAAGAGTGGCCCCCGCTTTCAGCAACTGGTGAAAGCCCTCGCACAGAAACAAAGACCCAACACAGCCAAAAATAAATAAATAAATAAATAATTAATTAAAAATGAATATCTGCTTATTAAAAAAAAACAAAAAAACCCAGCCTTCCCTTCCTCTCCTCTTTCTATTTAAAAAAAAAGAAAAAAGAAGAGAGCAACCAAACCAATAAAAAAATCCACCAATGATAACAAACGTTAAAAACTAAACTAAGATAACCATATAAATCAGAAACTAGTCAGTCACATACAGCAAACCCCAAGTCTACAGTTACTCCCAAAGTCCACTACCTCAATTTTGGGATGATTTGTTGTCTATTCAGGTATTCCACAGATACAGGGTACATCAAATTGATTGTGGAGATTTAATCTGCTGCTCCTGAGGCTGCTAGGAAAAATTTCCTTTTCTCTTCTTTGTTCACACAGCTCCTGGGGTTCAGCTTTGGATTTAGCCCCGCATTGGCATGTAGGTCGCCCTCTGGTGTCTGTTCTTTGCCCAGAGAGGAGGGGGTTAAAGGAGCAGCTGATTAGGGGGCTCTGGCTCACTCAGGCTGGGGGGAGGGAGGGGTACAGAATGTGGGGTGAGCCTGCAGCCGCAGAGGCTGGCATGACGTTGCAATAGCCTGAGGCATGCCGTGTGTTCTCCTGGGGAAGTTGTCCCTGGATCACGGGACCCTGGCAGTGGCAGGCTGCACAGGTTCCCGGGAGGGGAGGTGTGGATAGTGACCTGTGCTTGCACACAGGCTTCTTGGTGGCTGCAGCAGCAGCCTTAGCGTTTCATGCCCACCTCTGGGTCCGTGCTGATAGCCACGGCTTGTGCCCATCTCTGGAGCTCGTTTAGGCCGTGCTCTGAATCCCGTCTCCTCGTGCACCCCGAAACAATGGTCTCTTGCCTCTTCGGCAGTTCCAGATTTTTCCCAGACTCCCTCCCGGCTAGTTGTGGCATACTAGCCCCCTTCAGGCTGTGTTCATGCAGCCAACCCCAGTCCTCTCCCTGGGATCTGACCTCCGAAGCCTGAACCTCAGCTCCCAGCCCCCACCCGCCCTGGCGGGTGAGCAGACAAGCCTCTCAGGCTGGTGAGTGCTGGTTGGCACCGATCCTCTGTGCGGAAATCTCTCTGCTTTGCCCTCTGCACCCCTGTTGCTGCACTCTCCTCCGTGGCTCTGAAGCTCCCCCCGCCACCTAACACCCGTCTCCGCCAGTGAAGGGGCTTCCTAGTGTGTAGAAACTTTTCCTCCTTCACAGCTCCCTCCCAGAGGGGCAGGTCCCGTCCCTATTCTTTTGTCTCTGTTTTTTCTTTTTTCTTTTGCCCTTCCCTAGGTCTGTGGGGAGTTTCTTGCCTTTTGGGAACTCTGAGGTCTTCTGCCAGCATTCAGTAGGTGTTCTGTAGGAGTTGTTCCACATGTAGATGTATTTTTGATGTATTTGTGGGGAGGAAGGTGATCTCCACGTCTTACTCCTCCACCATGTTGAAGGTCTTCCCCTTTGGGAAACTTCTTCCTTTCTTCCACCACCCGCTCACTTTGTCCCTCTTGGCTTCCAAGATCACCGCCCAGAAACATGGTCTAGATAGACTTTTATTTACAAATGTCTGATCACCCTATTCACTAGCTAAATAGTATGCATTTTACAATAAAAGCTAAATTTTAAATTTTGCTTTAAAGATATTAAATATGAAATCAAACCCACAATATACTTCATAAGCACCTACTGTGTGCCAGGCAGTGCTCTGAACAACAGACCTATAGCAGTGAATAAAACAGAGTGACAACCACAACGAAAACCAACATCAACAACCGATAAACAAAATAAACCCAAGAATATTTGCAAAATAGAACTTTTCTTTAGGCCGAATTCAGTGATCCTATCACTCTTCCTAATTTGCTGAGCATTGTTTTTCTTTGTGTGTTTGTCATAGCTTACAACCTCCTTCCTGATATTAGATACGCATAGATTCCTATGCACAGGTGCGTCAAACACTCTCTGTGGACTACTTTTTTCTTCCAGTCTTGGATGAACCATTAAGTAGAATTCATAACTTTTAGATCTCATAACTTTTATCATCAATCTCAGAGAATAAGTCTTCTAATAATATTAAGCCATAAGAACAGGATCATTTCAGTAATCGATTTGTCCAGCCAGGGTAATAATCAACACCTAGAGCCTCAATCTAGTTGCTAGATAATCTAGTTAAGTGCTCTCTCTTCCCTGCAGTAGGGGCCTCCTTTAGGTTGGCAAGCCTGCAGTTGGAGAGGTGGAATGTGGTTGGATTCTTCCACTTGTCTCTACCTTGTTCTTCTCCTCCTGCTCTCCCTCTCACATGATTATTTCTGGCTACTCCAGGGTTGAATAGGGAGCAGGAAGAGAGGTGAGGCTCAAGAAACATATCTAATATGTGGCATACACATAATTCAGTGATGGTGCCTGCTGGGTATGTAATATACCCAATGTAGAATATTTTTCCCTCTCACTTGATGCTTTCATGGGTTCCTCTCAAGATATCCATGCTGAGAGTTCCTGTGTACAGTTTCCATGGCATGAGAAAGTCCACTTTTCCAGCTGGTCACTCAGAATTCCTTCCCCAGCCCCTGGACTTCCCATGGTCCACCCCCTCACTTGGTCACTTCATTACCTGAGGAAGTTCTCTTGGGCAGGATTCAACCCAGCCACAGGGATGGATCTCTCCCATCTGATCCACAAGAAACATTCATACATTTTTGCCCTGCCATTGGTAGAGGTGTCATCAACAAAGTCCATTAACAATTCCTGGGAAATAGAGAATCTGGGTAACAAAATAGAGTATAACTTTTTTTTTTTTTTTCTGCTTAGTTTAGTTTCACTTGCTCATAGAGTGCCACATGCAGAGGCCTTGGACACCGCACTTCAGACCAGAGTTCCTAGTCTGAAATGGCTGCACCCGACACTTCAACTCTGCTGACCGTGTGCAGAAACCCTGCGCATGACACTGCAATTCAAGATGGCAATGGTGTGCCATGTGCAGAGATGGTGCACCTGGGACTTCCACCTGGAGTGCTGTGAGCACCAGTTGCACACCACCCGCAAGAACTCCACCCCCCTTCCCTGCCAACAAGAACCCTAAAAAGCAGCCCCACCAGTGGCCTGTCAGGGAGAGTGTGTTCTCTAGAGAGTGAGCTCATACTTTCTCCATTCTTTGAACAAAGAATAAAACTTTCCTTTGCTTCTGAACCAAACTCAGTCCCGAATGACACCTGGCAGGAGGACCTTTGTTGGGGCCTGACTTGGGAGGGTCAGTAATAAAATTTTGGTGACGCAGGTGGCCTTTTTGCCTGCACCTATCTACGAGGCTCTGGGCTCTGCCCAGCTCAAGCCAGAGGGCAGCAGAGGCTTTGGGAGGTTTGCATGAGGATGACTGACTCTGGTCTTTGAGTATACTCTGATGGTAGAAGGGCAGCAGGCTTCGGCCAAACTCATAACATCTCTGCCCAGGAACCTGATACCTGGGTGTGGTGCACACACAGTGTAGCCCCCAAGTAATCTGGAATGTGCCCCCTTGAGCGGATCATACTGTGGCTAAAGACTGAAGCTTTGGGGACTAAAGACTGAAGCTCACTCATGTCTGCCCCCTGCCTTTGGCTGTCCTTCCCACAGTACCAGATGCCCAAGGGATGGTGGGGACCTGTGGATGAGAGGAAGCCGGAGCAGTTTTGCCCACTGTCTTGCCAGTAGGGCTGTCTGCCTGACCCCTTTCCAAGGCAGTAGCAGTCGCACCAGGACTTTTGCCCTCCTTGCCAACCTCCAGGGGCCAACAGTTGCATTCTCCATGGTCACGTTCAGTTTGGTAAAGGAAAGTGGCGAGCCTCATGAGCCAAGAGGCAAGACTGGGAAAAGGCTCAGGTAATGAGGACCCTCTGACAAAACAAAACAAGGATGCTTGATCCAACTTTGGGAAAAGGCATCTGAGATGCCCAAGTGTGAAAGTATCCCAAGGTAGGTATGTGACTGGTGACTTGACCTCTTCTGGTCAGAACTAGTTTCTCTGAAGTGGGCTGGGGAGCCCTGTGAGCCCCTCACATGACCAGGCGCCCCATTATCGGGAAGCCCTGAGCTGCTGTCAAGAACAGGAAACACCCACTGACCTACCTCTCTTCTGATCTCTTTTCTAATACCATCACTCTGGCCCATCCTTCTAATCTACCAAGCTCCTTCCCCACTCTGCTCATGAGGCAAAACATGGGTGACTCTTTATCAACTGAGATTCCATGGGCTGTCCTTCCAGTATCAGCATAGAATACCAGCTGCCCCCAGCGATCTGGTGAGTACCCATTGGGAATCCCTTGTGCTCTTAGGTCTCACCCAGTGGGAAGTCTGAGAACTCCTCCTTTTCAAGCAAAAGGAGGAAAAAAAAGACACTCTCCCCTCCCCACCCCCTGCCCCAGACAGCTGTGCCACTGCCTAACGGACCAAGTTGGTCAGGAACTAATATGGCTAAGCTGCTCTGGCCTGGAGGTGGTCTCACCTCACCACCTGTGGGATGTTCTGACTGAGGAGATGCTGTCTCAAGCACGGGCTGTTATGAATTCAAGGGGGACCCCCCAGTTATATCAGAGTCCACGCCATCTGGACGCTTCCTATTATGGTCTTTTAAGGAATCCATTAAGTTTGATGCTGGTTCAAAATTTCCTGACCTGCAATCTTAATTGGGTCAAATCTTGTGGCATTTGCATGCCAACACATCACTCCAACTGGCACCCTTGGTAGTTGGAAACAAATCCCAGACAGAACATCTACAGTATGGGGAACCAAACATCCACCATACTGAAGGATATCCCATTAGGGTGCATCATGCAGAAGCATTTAATCTTCTTATGCAATGTATCCTGGCCCCAACACTGGCTGGGAGATGGGGAAAGTTGTCCCATCAATGGGTCACAAACTAGAGTGACCTACCTAGACTTCATTATCATGGAAGGGCAGAAAAGCCTACCCCATGAAAGGAAAGAAGCCATTTGCAGCCTCATCGCTCCTAAAACTAGAAGACAATTTAGGGGTTTCCTGGGGATGGCCAGGTTTTGCCACATCTGGATCCCTAACTATTGTCTAATAGCTAGGCCTTTATATGAACTATTGAAAAGAAAGGATGATGATCCTTCTGAATGGAATTCAGAATGCAAAGGGGCCTTTCAAGGACTGACAAAGCAATTACCTCAGGCCCCTGCCCTGGCCCTCCCTGATTTAGCTAAACCCTTTGACCTTTACATTCATGAGAGAAGGGGAATTGCCCTTAGGGTATTAGCTCAGAAAACGGGGACCCCTTACTTGGGTGGTTGCTTATTTCTCTAAACAAGTTGATCAAACTGCTAAGGGATGGCCTCCTTGCCTACGGGCACTGCAGCTGCTGCAACTCTGCTAAAGGTTAACATTTGGTCAGCCAATCCCTTATGGACTCCATGCTGGGTTCAGGCTTTAGCAAGTTCTAAGGAAACAGAAAGGCTATCCCCCAGAAGGTTGATTCAAGTTCAGGCTATGCTTTTAGACAACCCAGTGGCTACCATAAAACCTGTCACAAGCTAAATCCTGCCACCCTGCTACCCACAGAAACAGGCCTCTGGAGCATGATCATATAGAAACCATAGACATGATCCATTCCAGTCGCCCCAACCTAGGAAGTGAGCCTCTCCCAAACACCAAAGAGGAATGGTTCAGATGGGAGCAGTTTTATGTGAGCGAAAAAGCCTGGTGGGATATGCAGAAACCTCCCAGACTCAAGTCATAGAAGCAAGATGCCTACCGCCAAGGACTTCTGCCCAAAAGGTGGAGCTGATAGCCCTCACCTGAGCCTTACAGCTTGGGCCAGGGAAGATCTTAAATGTTATGCTTACTGTGGAAAATAAACAGGTAAAACATGGCTTAAGCATACTGAAGCTCTTAGAAGCAGCACAGCTTCTAAAAAAGGTGGCAGTGATTCATTGTAGGGGGTCACCGAAAGGGGGATGTAGAGATAATAAAGAGAAACAACAAAATGGACACAACTGCCAAAAGGGTGGCCCTAGAACCAGTAACTTGGCAACTATCCCTCATATCTTGAAGGCCAGATCCACTCAATTACTCCTCAATCTACACAAAGGAAGAATTAGACAAAACCCGAAAATGGGGCTTCAAGAGAGATATAGGAGGTCATGGGTGGCTAGTTAATGAACATGGGCAGTACTTCTTTTCCCCAACTGCAGCTTGTCAAGCCATCAGGGAGGCTCATCAAGGAACTCACTACAGGAGGGAAGCCCTATATAATTGGTTAGTTGAGGTCATGGTAACTCCTGGCATGAAAAGTAACAACCCCAACATAAGAGGTCCCCAGATAAGGCCTATTCAAACCAGAGGAACATATCCTGAGAGGACTGGCAGATTGATTTCACTGTCACACCGAGAGCATCGGGCAACTTCAGATATCTCGTGGTGCTAGCAGTCACATTTTCTGGGTGGATAGAAGCATTCCCCACTAGAACTGAAACAGCAACTGAAGTGGCTAAAGCATTACTAAAAGAAATAATCCCCAGGTTTGGGTTCCCAGGATCCCTAGAAAGAGATAATGGTCCAGCATTTGTGTCTCAAGTGACTAAGGGGATAATGAGTGCCCTGGACATAAAAATGGACTTTGCACTCAGCCTGGAGACCCCAACCATCAGAGAAAGTAGAGCGATCCAGTCAGACCTTGAAATAGGCCTTACCCAAGTTATGTCAAGAAACTCAAGAATATTGGATTAAGTTGCTTCTGATTACCCTGCTCCACATGTGGTTAGCTCAAAGGGGTAAGTTAAAATTGAGTGCATTCCAGAAATCTCTGGCATTCCTATACACCAACAATGAAAAATCAGAAAGAAATTAGGGAAACACTCCCATGTACCATTGCAACAAAAAGAATAAAATACCTAGGAATAAACCTGCTTAAGGAGGCAAAAGACCTGTACTCAGAAAACTATAAAACACTAATGAAAGAAATCAAAGGTGACATAAACAGATGGAGAGATATACCATATTCTTGGGAAGAATCAATATTGTGAAAATGACTATACTCCTCAAAGCAATCTACAGATTCAATGCAATCCCTATCAAACTACCAATGGCATTCTTCACAGAATTAGAACAAAAAATCTTACAATTCGTATGGAAACACAAAAGACCCCGAAGAGCCAAAGCAATCTTGAGAAAGAAAAACGGAGTTGGAGGAATCAGGCTCCCTGACTTCAAACTATACCACAAAGCTACAGTAATGAAGACAGTATGGTACTGGCACAAAAACAGAAATACAGATCAATGGTACAGGATAGAATGCACAGAGATAAACCCACGCACATATGGGCACCTAATTTATGACAAAGGAGGCAAGAACATACAATGGAGAAAAGACAGCCTCTTCAATAAGTGGTGCTGGGAAAACTGGACAGCTACATGTAAAAGAATGAAATTAGAACACTCCCTAATACCATACACAAAAATAAAATCCAGATGGATTAAAGACTTAAATGTAAGACCAGACACTATAAAACTTTTAGAGGAAGACATAGGAAAAACACTCTTTGACATAAATCACAGCAAGATCTTTTTTGACCCACCTCCTAGAGTAACAGAAATAAAAAAAATAAACAAATGGGACTTAATTAAACTTAAAAGCTTTTGCACAGCAAAGGAAACCATAAACAAGACAAAAAGACAACACTCAGAATGGGAGAAAATATTTGCAAATGAAACAACAAACAAAGGATTAATCTCCAAAATATACAAACAGCTCATGGAGCTCAATATCAAAAAAACAAACAATCCAGTTAAAAAATGGGCGGAAGACCTAAACAGATATTTCACCAAGAAAGACATACAGATGGCCAAGAGGCACATGAAAAGATGCTCAACATCACTAATTAATAGAGAAAGGCAAATCAAAACTACAATGAGGTATCACCTCACACCGGTCAGAATGGCTATTGTCAAAAAAGCCAGAAACAACAAATGCTGGAAAGGGTGTGGTGAAAAGGGAACCCTCCCCCACTGTTGGTGGGAATGTAAATTGATACAACCACTATGGAAAACAGTATGGAGGTTCCTTAAAAAACTAAAAATAGAACTACCATGTGACCGAGCAATCCCACTATGGGGCATATACCCTGAGAAAACCATAATTCAAAAAGAGACATGCACCACAGTGTTCACTGCGACACTATTTACAATAGCCAGGACATGGAACCAACCTAAACGTCCATTGACAGATGAATGGATAAAGAAGATGTGGCACATATATACAATGGAATATTACTCAGCCATAAAAAGAAACGAAATTGAGTTATTTACAGTGAGGTGGATGGACCTAGAGTCTGTCATACAGAGCAAAGTAAATCAGAAAGAGAAAAACAAATACCGTATGCTAACGCACATATATGGAATCTAAAAAAGAAAAAAAATGGTACTGATGAACCTAGTTGCAGGGTAGGAATAAAGAGGTAGACATAGAGAATGGACTTGATGACATGGGGTGGGAGGGTGAAGCTGGGGCGAAGTGAAAATAGCATCAACATATATACACTACCGAATGTAAAATAGTTGGCTGGTGGGAAGCAGCAGCATAGCACAGGGAGATCGGCTCGGTGCTTTGCGATGACTTAGAGGGGTGGGATAGGGAGGGTGGGAGGGAGGCTCAAGAGGGAGGGGACATGGGGACATGTGTATGCATATGGCTGATTCACTTTGTTGTGCAACAGAAACTAACATGGTATTGTGAAGCAATTATACTCCAATAAAGAGCTATTAAAAAAAAATTAAGTGCATTCAAACTCATGTATGGTAGACCCATTCCCCAAGCCCAAGAGAAGGGACACCTTAACCCCCTTGAAACGGAACAACTCAGTATGCCCACCAGGTAGAAGAAACCATGAAAGCCCTCATGGAATATGGTAACTGGGTTAGAGCAGCCCTAACTTGGCCTTACCTCCCTTCCAGCCAGGAGACTGGCTGAAGTTAAAAACGTGGAAAACCAGTGGCCTGCAAGACCAGCTCACTCTTGAGTGGAGCGGACTCCACTTGGCGATCCTAGCCACCCACTCTGCCCCGAAGCTGCAGGGGGTCACTCTGTGGGCGTTTCACACTCCAGTGAAGAGCATCCCAACCTTCGGAGAGACAACCTGGGGCAACAGACCCCCTTGACTACTCTCTCTGCCCTGAAGCTTCTCTTCCCCAAAACAACAGAAGTGTGACCAGGGAGATGCCGGCCAGGGCCGTGAGCCTCCACCTCAGGGCACACTTTCACCTACAGACAAAAGACCTAGAAACCTAAATTTTTAAGAAAAATTTGACATGTGAGCATTCTTCTCTTGCGAATATTTGGTCCATGAATCTTAAATTGTCTGGTGTCCTTGTCTGCAAAAGGTTAGAGAAATGGTGGTCGCTTGCAATACTGTCAGGGCTGAGACCTGATGATAATCAAACACATCTAAAGGCAGCTGGGAGAAGTTCCAACCCTCTACCTGCGGCTATGATGATGCCCCAAATCAGCAGAAAGCAGTTACAGAAGACGGACCTGCGCCCCTCAGCGCCCCTCAAGGATGAGGAGCAAGACAAGAGACAAAGGAGGGATTAGTCACGGGCAAAGTTCATTAATAATTCCCGGGGAATAAAAATAGAATCGGGGTAATAAAATTAAGTCTAACCTTTTTTCTCTTTTCCTTTGTGCTTTGTCTAGTTCCACTTGCTCGCAGAGTGCGGCGTGCAGCGGCCTTGCCGTGGGCGCTGCAGACCAGAGTTCCTAGTGCGAAATGGCTACGCCGAACCTCAGCTCCGTGGGCGCGTGGAGACCCGCTGCTCCCGACACTCAGTTCAAGATGGCGGCGGCGGCGGCAGGGCCACGTGCAGAGACGCTGCGCGGCACCGAGATCTGGAGCGCGAGCAGCACAGCTGTGCGCGACCTGTAAGAACTCCACCCCCTGCTGCTGCCGAGAACCCTGCGAAGTAGCTGTGTCCACAGCCTGTGGGGACAGCCTATTCTCTCGAGCAGGAGCTCCCACCTCTCCGTTCTTTGATCAAAGAATAAAGCTTTCCTTTGCTTCTGAACCAAACTCAGTCTCGTTCTATTGGCTGTAACGACACGGGCCAGAAGGACCCTTGCTGGGGACCAACTCGGGAGGGTCGGTAACAGGGGTACAGTTTTCTTTCAGTGCGACCACACAGTCCTTTGCTTCCACATCTCCAGAGACACATTGGGCTTTTTCAGTGGTATAGAAACTCGCTTTCTCACTTGGCTTAACTGAGGCATCCTTTCCCTCATTGGGAGAGGGACAGAATGCACAGAACACCAGTAACTCTCCAAATAAATCCTGTTTCTTCCTTTACAACTTCAGTCCTTTTATATCCTTAGGTGGGGTGATGGGTTAGGGGTCCACAAACTGGTTTTACTTACTGCTTTGGCAAATCCTTCCTAGATGGTCTAGCTTTAACTAGAAGTGCCATGAGCTTTAGCTCTTATTGGCCATTGGGCCTTATCCAAAATTGAGGCAGAAATTGTGCCATATTAACATCCTATTGCATTGACTACACAGTGTTTGCATTCTGGCACAGTGAGAAGGAAAATACTGCAATTTATAAAAACTAACTGCATCTGCTACTTCTTTTTATCTTACCAGGGTAATGTCATAGTTCATCTCAGGGAAGATGGGGTTTTTTTACTTATTTAGGAAAATAATCTAAAGGATATCTTTCATTTGAAAAGGTGATTCTGGCAGTTCTGTAAGGAGGTGAAACAAAGAGAGTGCTGATGTGTTGTGCTCAATAGGTGAGAGGGATCCTTGAGTTTCCCAGGAAAGAGGGGCAAAAGGGGCCTGGAAAAGGATCTCAGTGGGGAGCTGTGAAGTAGTCTGGTAAGAGAGAGGGCCCAGAAGCCTATTGGGAGGTCATGGCCTAAGGAGAAAGGATGATTAATGACAGGGATGGTCAAGGAAATTTTAAAACAAGGATGCCTAACATTAACTGCTGAAGTGTTTTGCCCCAAGCCTTTATTAAGAGTAGGCTATAGATAGTAACCTTGTGTTAGAGGTGTCTTTGGGAAGTTAAAGCAAAATAGGTCTTGTGCAATGTTTGGGATGATGTTAAACACAGGAAACAAATAGACCAAGTGGGAGCAGGAAATTAGAATGAGAGTTGACCATGAGAGGTGAGTCTTGGGAAAGACACTAGTCTTTCCATCGTGTTGGACTGAAGGGTTGGGGCACGTACATTTTTTTCATTAAAGAATTGCAAAAAAAATCTTAAACTGTTTTCAGTAATTATTGTACAATATTTGTGATAGTGTGGGTATTGTGATTCTGAATCTGCTCTTATTCTGAATTTGTGTACTATGGGATAAATGGGATATAGGTATTACAGGATAATGTATGAACTCATCTGAAATTCATCTTTAGAAGTATTGCCAGCTCTGTCCACTGAAAAGTTATAAACCGTGACTAGGCCAATAGCAATGAGCACCCCTAGTACCCAGGCTGTGATCTCTAAATACATTTTGCATTAAGGGAAGATAAGGGTCTTTGAAGAAATGGCTGGTTCCAGGTCTAGGGCAGGAACTGTAGACCCCAGAACAGACAGCCAAGAGGAATTCAAAGACTACTAGGATTCTATCCAAAGGACTCAGAAGTCAGACTGAATAGGCTCCTACTGGTTAAAAAAAAAAAGAGATTGAATATCCCTAAGATTCATAACTGCTGCAGTAGAATAATATTCATCAAATCAAAATATATGTATATCCATGAAGTCATCATGATACAAAATAAAACTAAAACTAAAAAAAAAAAAAAAAAAAAAAGTTTGAAACACACTCAGAAACAGCAATGAGATCTTGGTTACCCATCACTCAGTTTCAAAAACCATTGAGCCATTAAAAAAAATATCTAAGGAAAAAGTGAGTTCATAAGGATAAAGGACAGGGAGCAAAAACAGGGAAGGCTCTTCCGGGTTGCAGTTGCAAAATAGGAGATTGGGAGGCTATCATGAGGTTCTAGGAGTAGTGGTGGAGTCAGCTCCTTCACATCTCAATAACTTTCCTACGGGAGATCTATCACATCTAGAAGACTTTTCCCAAGAAGTAATTCCAATGTCCCTTAATCTCACCCAGTGCTAACAATTTACTTGAGAAAGATGTGTTTTTGTTCATTGTGTCAGATGCATTTGAGTTATCAGTGTATGTATGCATTATCAGTGTTATGTGTTATCAGTGTATGCATTTGGTAAGGCATTGCATACAGTACACAGTAGTTTTTCTTTGTTTGTTTTTGTTTTTGTTTTTGCCCGTGCTGAGCAACTTGCGGGATCTTTGTTCCCCAACCAGGGACTGAACCCAAGCCATGGCCATGAAAGTTCTGAGTCCTAACCACTGGACCACCAGGGAATTCCCAGAGTACACAGTAGTTTTTAAAAGTTGTTCAATTTTCTCCAGATCCCTGGAAAGTCACTTTATCAGTTAGGAATTTTTTTCAGTATCCTAAAACTGGTTTAAACAAACAAACAAAAAAATACATTGGTTATCTTGCATTTCAAGAAGTCCAGAGGCAGAGTAGTTCCAGGCCTAATTCAGTGGTTCTGAACGTCATCAAAGACCCAGGCTCTTTCTGTCTTTTCATTGCGCCAATGTCAGTGTTTTGACTTCCCTTATCTTTGCCCCTCATGTTTACAAGATGGCTCTTGCAGATCCAGGCATCACATTCTCACATGGCAATATCCACAGGAAGAGAGATGAAGAATTTTTCCTTTCTTGTGTCTTATTAGAGAAGACAACCATCCATAGACATCCCCAATAAATTTACTACCAGAGCCCATTGGCCAAGATGGAGTCACATTTTCATGTCCTAGCTACAAGGAAGGCTGGGAAAGTATCCAGTGTTTTAAAATTTATTTTAGAAAGTGGGCGCTGCCTAAGGAAGATGTAGGTTGGTAATGGCCATAGTAGGCAACCATAGGTGTCTGTTAGCATCATTTAAAAAAAATATATGACTAAATAAGGGTATTTACTTCTGTTGCATGCTAATGTACTGAGCACCTGTGGTGTTCAAAGCAATGATGCCAACATGGTGCCCTTAAAGTTACTGTGCAAGAACAGCAAGTCCCCAAGTAATGCACGGTAGAGTGTTTATGATTATACCAGAGGAGGTCATGTTGTGGAGAAAAGAACCCAGGATCGGAAGTCAGAAGACTGAGACTGTAGACCTGGTTTTTCCCTTGTCCAGCCTGACACCTGTGCAAGTAATTCAATCTTTAAAAGTCTTGAATCTGTAATTATCTGTCGAATAGAGGTGTTTTTCTTGGCTTGAAGTGATTCCTCTTTATTGCAATAAGACTTCAATTTTCCTTGATTGCTTGCTATCTTGGTGGGTCTGTTGCCTGCCCTACTCCAGGCAAAGGGAAGGCAGAGGATCCCAGTTTGGCCAACTAAAATCTTCTCTTGAATCTGAATCTGTTTTTACCTACTGCCCTCTTTCTCTGCTCTACTTTAGAGAAAAAGTCCTCAGATGGTCTTTTTCCCTTCTTCTTTCCCATTTTCTCTTGAACCCTCTCCCATTGGTTTTTTGCTCCCACCATATGATCCAAATAGCTCTTCACTGTCACCCATATCAACATGTTGCTAAATTCAATAGTTAATTCTATCTTATTGACCTATAGCTTTCATTTGGCACAGAGGATCCGTCTCTCCTCCTTGAAACATTTTCTTCACTTGGCTTTCAGGATACAGTTCTACTCTGGTTTACTTCCTATCTTGGGTTGGACCCCTCCCCTAAGTTCTGGATTTATATATCCAACTGCTGCCCAGGATGTCCACTTGGATGTTTAACAGCCATCTCAAATTAATCTGTCCCAAACAAAAGTTCTAATTCCTATCACAACTTCCACATCCACCTCCTGCCATGTAACCTGCTCCACCTCATCAGGATTAATAAAAATTCTGTCATCTGGACACCACCTGATTACTTTTCTTTAAATATTAAAAAAAGATCCTCCTGTCTTCTTGCATTTTTTCCATGTGAATTTTTAAAATTTAGAATTATTTAATCAGGGTTTAAAGAGCTCTTTGGGATATTTCTCAGAACTACATTCAATATGTAACATAATTTGGAGAAAATGAACATCCTTACAATAATGTCTTCCCTAACCCATTCAGGAACACAACATAGCTCATCACTGGAATGCATTCAATTTTGATGGTCAAATTATTTGTCAAATAAAAATTTCTTAATACAAATACTGGCTTTTCCTATATTTATGATTGAAATTTTGTTAATAGGGTATAATACACCCTTTATCTTTTAAAAGAGCTTCTAAAAAGAAAATTACCATCATAATGAATATTACTGTATTTTTTAAAAAAGCAAGTATTTTTTTTAAAGAAATTCACGTTCTTTTATTTATTTATTTATTTATGGCTGTGTTGGGTCTTCGTTTCTGTGCGAGGGCTTTCTCTAGTTGTGGCAAGCGGGGACCAGTCTTCATCGCGGTGCACAGGCCTCTCACTATCGCGGCCTCTCTTGTTGCGGAGCACAGGCTCCAGACGCGCAGGCTCAGTAATTGTGGCTCACGGGCCCAGTTGCTCCGCGGCATGTGGGATCTTCCCAGACCAGGGCTCGAACCCGTGTCCCCTGCATTGGCAGGCAGATTCTCAACCACTGCGCCACCAGGGAAGCCCCCAATTTTGCTTCTTTTATGTTTAAATAATATCTTCTCATAACTTCAGTACGTTTTCATGCATCTTTGACTCCTCTTTCTATTTTATGTCTGTATCCAGTCAAATGCCATGTCTTAGGGAACCATTCTGGAATATTCTTTATCTTTCTCCCATTTCCATTTCTGGTGCCACTAATCTAACTCAAGCACCTGTTTTTTGCAAGCTTGGCTTAAATAACTATGACTGTCGTTTCCTCGTTGCCTTCCCTCCCCGCCCCCCACTTTCCTACAGTCCTTATTTGTCCTAAATTCTACTGACATGCTGATCTTTAAATACTACTTTTATTGAGGTGTCCCTTCTCCATTAGCCTTCAGTCATCCTACAGCATGGAGTCCTAGCATTCAATCTCCATGATCCAGTGTTGAGAACAAAGACAATACATCAAAGATGGAGCTGTAGATAAAGGGAAAAAACCTGGGTCCTTTATGACATTGTTGAGCCCCGGATCCATTTAGCCTAGACGTCTTGCTATACAAGGTAACAGTTTTCCTTACTGTTTAAATCAAATTGAGTTGGGATTTCCTGATATTTGCAGCAACAGTCATCCTAAGTGATACAGGACCTCACACCAGTGCTGGTGAGCTGTGTGGCACAGCAGAGACTACATGGGAAGAGCCTGCCTTACTAGGTCCCCAGCCTGAATTAAGCACAGCTGGTAATCAAACCATGGGCTTGGTGGGCAGTAAGAAGATGCACAGGATGTTTGAATAGCTCTAACAAGGAAACCTTTCTTAAAGGCCCCCATGTCTCACTGGCCAGGAACAGGATGATCGAGAGTGCAGTGGTGCTGGCGAGTTGACTACAATGGCCACCACATTTGTATTTAACTGGATGGATAGTCATACCTATTGTTCTGTTGAATTCTTGCTTTTAAGACTCTCAACATGTCTGATTCATAGTTTCATAGGTCTTTAAAACTGGTAGCTTAGTGCTGTGGTTCCCAAACATGGCTGTTCACTCACGTGAACCCAACAAAATACAAAACTGAGCAAACTCCCTTCCTCCCAAAGGTCCTGATTTATAGATCTGATTTAAGATCTATAAATTTAAGATTCTAGGACTCTGTCTTAAAAACACTTCTCAAGGTTTGGCAACTACTCCTTTGGATTTTACCTAGTTCAGTCACCTTTTTCGCACATGAGACAAACTGAAAACATGAGAGGTTCAAGCGACAGGAGTGCTTTTCCCATCTTTCCAGGTGTAAGCTTTCTCTGGTGTCAGACAGTCATCCTTGGAAAGCTCCATAATGGATTCAATTCAACTGAAGAACAACACACACACACACACACAGGGACACACACAGGGTTTTTCTTATCTTTTTCCTCTTTCTTCTACAAAGGAGAGAGTAAACAATATCAGACTAATTGCTTAATTAAAGGATCTGGTTAGATACAATCTAGTTAAGGGAGATTTCATTTAAGTCAGAGCAACAATGACTTACGTTTTCTGCTACAAAGAGAGAGTGCCAGCGAGCAAGCAAATTGCTTTTATCAATACAAGTTGAATTTATCTCAGCAGCTTCCTTTTAGTTCTTCAAGAAGGAAATATACAAATTTTGCCAGCTTAAAAATATCTCATAATCACTTTTTTGGAGCTAAAGTTGTTTGACGGTCATGCTTCATTGTGCAGATAGTGTCTCTTTTTTTTTTTAACCTCCCAAATCATTGGCAGTGTTTAAGAAAAGGAATTCTATAAACCTTTCTGTGATACTTATATTATTTTCTGATTTTTAAATCTCTTTTCCTTCACAATAAAAGATTGTTTAAACTTATCAAAATCACTTTGATTTTACACCTACGGTCGGATCCTAACATCTCGATTTTCGACACTTATAAATGCTTTAATAGATACATGGACAGTAATTTAGTTTGACTTAAATGTAATAATCGAGCCCATTTATCTAGGCTGACAAGATTTCATTTCCTAATGATCTTTTATTGTAAATTTATTTGATTTCCTTTAATATATTATCTCATTTCTCATCGCCTTTCCTTTAGAAAAAATATGAATAATTTTGTATGGAATTATGAAGACTTGGCCTTGAGCTGACAGCTCTGAGAAGCACTGAATATCTCCACCCTTTTAAACAAATTACATACTTTGATAACAAAGTCCCAAGAAGAAGGGAACATTAGTTTATCAAGAAGTTATTCTAAAAGACACCGAGGATTGTATTTCCAGGGGCTCTTGTTTTCTTTGCAAGAATGGGAACCAAAATAATTAGGCCAATCTGAGTCCAGTTCTATATTTTCAACTGCCTACTTGAACTGTGAGTATCCCACAGTCAATTTATGCTCAACATTTGATTATAAAACCAAACTTACCTTCTTTTCTCCAAAATAACTGCTCTTCCTACTTTTTTATTTCCATTAATTATACCACCATCCATTCAGTCTCAAGCGGAAAATTTATAAGACATTTTGGAGACCTCCCTCTTTCCAAAACAGTCAACCTATCACAATGTCTCAACTCCCATAAATTCCAAATAGTTCTCAAAACTGTCCCCATTTCTCCATTCTTTCTGCTATTGTCCTCATGATTCTTGTCTGTACCATCATTACTACTTCCTACTCGGTTTCCCTGCCTCTAGTCTCACCCCACACCACTCATCATCCATGCCAGTGCACAGGTTATCCTTAGGGAAATACCTGTCTGACTTAACTCCCTAGCTGAATAGTCTGCATTGGCTCCCTACTGCCTACAGAACTAACTCCACAGTCCTCAGCAAGGCATAGGCAGCCCTTCAGGATCTGGTTCCAGCTTAGTTTTCCAACTTCATCTCTTGTCACTCTTTCCCCATACCTCCCCTCCTGCCTCAAACTCCTCTCCATCTTTAAAGAGTACACTTGAGTATCACTTCCTCTGATGATGCCCCAGCACAAGTAACCTCAGTCCCCACTGCACTTCTATACACTGTGCATACCTCTAAGGTACTATTTACTCATGGCTGTAATTATTCAATGTCCCTCTCCCTTCCTGGTCTGTATGATCCTCAAGCGGAAGCACTGTATTCTATTTGTTGTTTCCTCAGTTCCTAGTGCAATGTTTGGCATAATAATTACATAATGGATATTCACTGAATGAAGAGTTGAATGACTGAATAAACTCCA
The DNA here is from genome assembly GCF_965194825.1 of Balaenoptera physalus. Taxonomy (NCBI): domain Eukaryota; kingdom Metazoa; phylum Chordata; class Mammalia; order Artiodactyla; family Balaenopteridae; genus Balaenoptera; species Balaenoptera physalus. The sequence continues at coordinate 1,067,304 of NC_138893.1, forward strand.
AAGCGCTGTTTAATTATTTCCTTTTGCAGAATGTCTTATTGTTGTCTCTGTGAAGCATAACTGAAATTTGCTATTTATTATAATTATATTTGTTGAAATATGAATTTGATCTGTATGTCACAATTCTACAGTAGAAAGAAATGCCAAAATAAGATGCAATTTAGAAACCTATAGTTGTGGTATAAATGTAGGCTGTTTGCAATTTTGATAATTTTTTAAAGACTTTGTTGCAAAATTATATTTTCTTTTTCCTCCCAGCCCCATCCCTTCTATAAACACCCTACACATTTGTTTGTTTATGTTGCAGAGAAGCCTTCTGTATTGGTTTTCCCCCCCAGCTTTATTGAGATATAATTGACAAATAACATTGTGTAAACTTCAGGTGTACAATGTGGTGGTCCGATATACATATATATTATGAAATGATTACCAAAATAAGGTTAGTTAACACATCCGTCATCTCACATAGTAGTTACTTTTGTGTGTGTGTGTGTGTGTGTGTGTGTGTGTGTGTGTGTGTGTGTGTGTGTGTGCTGAGAACATTTAAGATGTACTCTGTTAGCAAATTTCAAGTATACAATACAATATTGTTAACTACCTTATTGAGTTTTGCAACAGTCTTTCATTTCTGCAGAATCAGGTTGGTAAGCATCCCTTCCATTACTCCCAGGATGTGAGGCAACTTGAATAAACACATGCCATCAAAATGCTGTAGGTTTTTCTGTGAATGGATAGACAGCACCATGAAAATCTACTTATTTACTTATATCCCATCTTGTTTAAACAGATTTAAAACAGTTGATAGTTTTATTTATTTATTTTTTGCCTGTACCATGTGGCTTGTGGGATCTTAGTTCCCTAACCAGGGATCGAACCCAGGCCCAGGCAGTGAGCACGTCAGTCCTAATCACCAGGGAATTGCCTACTGTAACCTTTTAAAAGGTCAATGTCCAGATCCACCTGTCATTCAGCTGAGTTTGGGGATTACATAATACCCACTTAAGAGTTCAGTAGGAAGGCTGAGACATTTCCAGTAATGGTAAATAAAGTCCTTATTTTCTTTTGGTTCTCAGCCTTTCAGTTTGCTTTAAGGAAACCTTAAATTTGAAAAACCAATAGCAAAACTAGTTTAAGCATCATATACCTGAGAGATCCCAAAGGTTTCCTGTGTAGTTGTTTTTTAATTTTTTTAATTAAAATTTTCTTTTTTTTCAGTGGTAACTTGAATGTAAGATGGTTTAAGTTATTCATAGAAGGGCATTGCATACTATAAAAGCCTGGGAAATAATTAATGTAACAATAAAATTAATTTTTCTTCCTTAAAAACAAATATACTCTTTTGTGTCTGACTTTTTTCTCTCAACATTATATCTTTGATTCATCCATGTGGTTGAGTATAGCAATAATTTATTCTTGTTATTGTTGTATAATATTCCATTATATGAATATCTCAAATATATGACATTTATCTGTTCTACTGAAAATGGATATTTTGGCTCTTTATAAGTTTTTGCTATTATGAAAATGCTGTCACAGACATTTTTATCCATGTCTTTGGGTAGATGTATACTCTCATTTCTCTTAGGGACATATATATAGAAAGAGGACAAGTTGGGTCACAGCACATAGAACTCTAGCTGCAAAGGAATCTGGGAAATGTCTCAATTTCCAGCATCTATAGTACAAGAAGTTATGCCAGAGGGCTTAGAGATGATATTTATTGGATGAGCCATTAGGCAGATTCTGATACAGAAATTAAAGAGTGGGCTAGGAAACAGAGTAAAAAAGACAAGCCAGGGCTGCTTTGGAGGCCTAAATGACAGAAACCAACTCATATTTCTTTTAAGGATATTGCTCTTCCTTTTTAGGATATAGATTTAAAAGAGTGTCTAGTTGGCAAAGATCCAGTCATCTGTCCATTTCTTGGATAGGAGAGGATTGGACTGACTGTCTCACCAAAGTAGCATGCAATGGAGAAGTAGTTCCCCAAAAGGAAACAGGATGCTATTGCCAAGACGAAGGGATATGCACTTTGAAGTGAAAATCCACAAGTGCCCAGAGTTTAAAAAATAAGGAATGATATTTTGAATATCCAAATTGCTTTTCATACATTCTGCTTGAGAGCCAACATCCCCATGAATTATAACAGTTAGACAAAGGAGACTTAAGAGGTATTTTATGGGATCAGGTATACTGTAGTATAATTTACATACAGTAAACTCACCTTTTTTTAGGTGGAGAGCACTATAATCAAGATATGGAATATTTCCAGACCCCCCAAAAAATACAAAAAAAGGGGAAAAAAAGGATATGAAATATTTCCTTCATCCCCAAAATTTCCCGTGTGTCCCTTCCCTCATCCCTAGCCCCAACCCCAACCCCTGGCAACCACTGATTTGATTTCTGTCCCTACAGTTTTCCCTTTTCCAGAATGTTCTATAAGTACAAATATATAGTATATAGCTTTTAAGTCTGACTTCTTTCATTTAGCAAAGAGATCATTTTGTTCAGTGGATTTGAATCTCTTTCCCCCTCCACTAGCAACATTTTTTCCCCAAACTTTTATGCAGAAACTTAATATCTGAGACAGACAGAAGTGGATATTGCTTTCATGAAATCAGGGTAAGGAGCCCAAGTCCAAGGCTCTTTCTGAAGGACGCTGTAATTTACTCATGGAATTTTATTTATCCCGTGTATCTCACAGTTACAATCAGTTCAGAACCTCTGTGCTTTTTCAAAGTAGGTTTCTCGTTGCAGAAATGTTCATGGGGCATTTCCCATGGAGGAAGACATGGTCTGGGAAAACTATCAGAAATGCTAAAAGATTTCTAGCCCTTAAATTAAATTATGGATTCTTACTTATTTAGTTGATTTTCTTGCTAAAAATGTTCAGTTCAGGTCCACTAGGTGTCAGTTGCCATCTCTCACATCTTTTTAAACCTGCTTCTTATAAACACCACTGTTAACCATTAAAATGGCAAGTGCTCAGATATCGCTCTATCCAAACAAACCTGAAAGGAAGACTCCTGAAGATGTGGCTTCTAGACCCGTGCTGTCCGATGTGGTGGTCGGTCATCAGCCATACCAGGCTACCACTGAACACTTGAAATGTAGCAAGTCCAAATTAAGATGTGCTTTAAGTGCAAAGTACACATCAGATTTAGTAGACTTAGTAAAAAAAGAATGTAAAAATAACTCCTTAACAATTTTTATATTAATTGAAATGATATCTTAATATTATTGTGTTAATAAAGTATGTTATTAAAACTAATTTCTGCCTTGTAAGGTGTGACTATGAGGCAAATTTTAAATCACATGTAGGTCCTATTTATGGCTTGTATTACATTTCTATGGGACAGCACTGATTAGACAGATTGCTGACTGTGCATTTTCCCAAGAAGGACCCCAGATACACACTTCTCCAGTCTGGATCTCAGCGATCACAAGAGACCCAGGCCAATTCCATGTTTTGGAAGCTCTTAGTAAGTTAAAAAAATGGGAAACGCCAAAAGTAGAGTTACACAAATGGTTTTATATTTTCATATTGCAAAATTTTATATTTAACACAGCAACACTTTTAATATAAAAAAAAAGCATCACAATGTAACGTACTGTACCAGCCATAAGATAATTGTAAGATTTATAAAAAAGAGAGCAATAAAGATGTGGTCCAGTTATAGAGGACAATTTTAAAGTTAGTAAAGGAACTTCTTTCCATCTCTTGATTTGCTTTTGTAAATTGTACGTATGATCTTATTTGGAGATGACATCAGAAGTCTAAATTGGAGGTCCTTTGTGAATATGAGGTCTGAGCCCAATGGTCTACTTGCCACCACCCCACTCCACTCCCAGTGGTTGGTTGTCTTTCCTTTCATCCTTCTTATACATCTGCAACTTGTACCTTCTATGTGCCAGGCACTCTGCCTTATACTTTACAATGTTACTTTGAACGCTTACAACAACCTGCAAAAGAGGTGCCATTGTTAAAGAGTGAAAGGGTGACTGCTAATTCTACCCCAAACTCCTCTCAGCTGTAACGTCCTTTGAGGGGTGGGGTGATGGACGTTTTGGACAGAAAAGGATAATAAATAACAGAGGAAAGGAGTGACGAGAAATGAATTCCCTGCTGCTTGTCTACATACAACTAAGCAATCCTTCTCACCCGTGTGGCATCCAGACTCACCTAGAAAGCTCTTTTTCAGGAACTGTTTGCTCGTGTGTATGCTAGACTGCCCCAAATTGGAGGCATTTTAAAAGTTATTATCTGGAAGAGCAGGAGGAAAGCTATCGCTGGTGTTCCACGAGAGAGCCACCTCCTCGCTACAGATTACTCACTTCAAACCCCGCAATAGGCAGATGAAGCTTTGCCAACTGGGTTCTCAGGCTCGTATTCTCCTCCATGTATATGCCCTTTATGCCTGTAAAGTCGGTCTTTGTTTGTGACTATGTCAGTCGGAGCCAAGGGAGTTTCTTTTTTCTCTGTGACTGGAACCACGGTGAGATATTCTCCGCAATTCTGCACGTGATACACTTCAGCGCTGTGTGGGCAGAAAACAAGGCGGAGGGAGCTCTTGAATACGCTTTTCACCTGGTTTAAACAAGAGCTTTGATTTCCCCTTGCTCTTAATCATTATAGAGCTTGAAGTGAAAGCAGGATTCATAGAGCTGTTTAAGAAAAAACAAGAAAATTGTTATAGGATGCTTGGATTTTAACACTCAAAATTATGGCTGAAACAATCCCGCAGCACTTCTGGAAAATGGTAGAATTCTGGGTGGTCTTTTAGCTTAGGCAGATTTTCTGTTCTTTTCTAATGCACCTCTATACGTTGGCTACTTATAAAAGGCAACCGAGATATTTTCTTCATAAAACTGGAGCTGGTTGGAAAAGGCTTCTCCTCTTGCACGTTTATTGCGCTTCTACTGTGTGCTGTGCAAAGACAAATAAGGTCTTTGTTCTCCAGCAGCTGGAAGTCAAGGGGAGGCATGAGAAAGTGGATAAATGCAATAGGGCTCCCAGGTGGCCTGCTGCATCTTGAAGGACAGGTAGTATTAGGTGAAGAAGAGTGGGTAGAGGTTTTGTTTTGTTTTTTGTTTGTTTGTTTTAATAGACTTTATTTTTATGAGTAGTTTTAGGTTCACAGCAAAATGAGCATAAGGTACAGAGATTTTCCCATATGCCCCTTGCCCCCAGGTACATAAACCATCCCCGTTATCAACATACCCACCAGAGTGGTGCATTTGTTACAATCCATGAACCTACACTGACACATCATTATCACCCAAAGTCCACGGTTTACATTAGGTTCACGCTTGCTGTTATACATCTATGGGGTTAGACAAATGTATAGATATGTACCCATCATTATAGTATCGTACAAAGTATTTTCACTGTCCTAAAATCCCCTGTGCTCCACCTATTCATCCCTTCCCCTGCCCCCACACCTCAGCCCCTGGCACCAGTGATCCTTTTACTGTCGCCATAGTTTTGCCTTTTCCAGGATGTCATATAGAGTTGGAATCATTCAGTAGCCTTTTCAGATTGGCTTCCTTCACCTAGTAACATGCATTTAAGTTCCTCTGTGTCTTTTCACGGCCTGATAACTCACTTCTTTTTAGCACTCAATAATATTTCATTATCTGAATATGCCACAGTTTATTTATTCATTCACCTACGGAACATCTTGGTTGTTTCCGAGTTTTGGCAGTGATAGGTATTTTAATTAGATAGAGTAGAACTTGTAAAGGCACAGGCGATGAGAGCAAAGCCCTTTTGGAAACCTCTAAGTGCGTATAGCAGTGCTGCATGGATGCTGACAGAGAAGACTCATCCTTCATCTGGAGGCTCATTCCAAAACCACAGTGTGGATCCTGTTAGTCTGGTGGCACTTCCATCATTATAATGTGTCACCTCGTAGATCTTGCCTGGAAACAGATATAGTAATAACCTATGTATGTATGATTCACGAGTTTATTCGGTTAATTTTATAATCTTACTTAAAAGTCTATTAGGATGGGCTTCCCTGGTGGCGCAGTGGTTGAGAATCTGCCTGCCAATGCAGGGCACACGGGTTCGAGCCCTGGTCTGGGAAGATCCCACATGCCGCGGAGCGACTGGGCCTGTGAGCCACAATTACTGAGCCTGCGCGTCTGGAGCCTGTGCTCCGCAACAAGAGAGGCCGCGATGGTGAGAGGCCCGCGCACCGCGATGAAGAATGGCCCCCACTTGCCGCAACTGGAGAAAGCCCTCACACAGAAACGAAGACCCAACACAGCAATAAATAAATAAATAAATAAATAAATAAATAAATAAAATATTTAAAGAAATACTTAAAAAAAAAAAGTCTATTAGGATGACTAAGTTATGGGTTATGTTATGAAAATCAAGTCAAGGGAAATAGTAACTTGTGGGTTTGCATAGAGTTTGGCCTTCTTATGACTCAAGGAACTGTGTGGTTTTGGTTTTTGGTGAGTGTCCATTGCGTATTTTGGACAGGAGCCCGACTTCAGAGGTGGTGATGGTGGTGGTAATCTGTCCAATTTAGCTGAATGCTGATGAGCCATCCTTTATTTAGAAATGAACTAAATAATAAACGAGTCACTCTGAAAGCACAGTCTACAGCCTCGTTAACAGGAAAACAACTATTGCTCCTGTTCAATACTTATGAACTAAGTAAGGTTTACATGACCAGATATAATTATGCCTTTAGCATGTCTGTGATCAATCAGATCAATATTTCACTTGAAGAATCTAAAGGCACCTCTTTTTCTCCCTGGAAGACTTTATTTCATCTCTTAATGCAACAAACATTGGTTGATCTTGTAATATTCTCTCTCAAACACACTTCAAGTATTGGTGAGCTTCATCAGTAACGGTGTCCTTGACAAAGTCAGGTCCTCACAGCTTGAGAGCATTTCATTTGTGAAAGCATTTGGAAAAGTATAGGGTGTTATGTTAATCCTAGCTATCATTATTCTATTTTTTTACCCCCCCCCCTTTTTCAGAACAATGAAACAGCTCAATGTGGGGATCTCTGTTTTACACTATTGAACTATCCAATAAATCACGTCGTAAAGAGATTCAATCCTTTGACTCAATAGTCCCAAAGTCAGAGATAAATCCTAAGTAAATAATTCTGCAGAAGCAAATCTCCCTGCTCCTCCTCCCCTCAGTTATTATGGTATTGTTTTCAATAGGTTAGTTGGAGGAAACTCAACTAAAACAAGCAAAGAAAGTGGAAACTTTCTAAATACCTAACATTGAGGAAATGTTTTAATAACCAAATATATGCAGAAATATTATGCCAAATTGATATGCTAGTTGGGAAGGTTGGTATAGAAAGTTGCTTATAGTATATCATGTAAAAAAGCAGAACATGAATTGATCCATGTAGAAAAACATAAAATAAACAAGCCTATGGGAATGAAACTATAACATTAGAATTTGGAGCAGGTTAGGAGATGGAATTTATTGTGCTATTCTTTTACTGAACTATTTCTTAATACTGATGTGATATCTTCTCGATGACATTAAAATTAAAGACTCATAGGTCTTTAATCCAAAGAGTGCCACAAAGTTTCATACTAAGGCAAATTTGAAAAGAAACTATTGATATTTCTCATGGGACCAACAAACCATCATCACATTCAAAGCATGTTTGTTAGATGTTCTTGGTTTGTGACTGAGGATTACTAATACTTGCCCTCTAGTGGCTTAAAGTTGGAAACAGAAAATTTTGGTTTAATTTTTGGTTACTGCTGCTAATGTCCCTGTTTTTGAAGATGATAATATTTATTTTAAAATTACTGTTCATGTGGAGTGTGACCAAAAAGCATATTATGGTCAGTCCCGCCCATCCTAAACCTACCCTTTGTAGCTCACAGCTATTTGTAAGGTTCATGAGGGCAGACCAGCATATGAGTTGGGAACCTGGGCTTTGCAATGGAAAAAACTGGATATTCTGAGGTTCTGATACATACCAGCTGGGTGACCTTGGGCACATTCATCACCTTGCTCTCGTCATCTACTAAGTGGGGATAATGATAGTACTACTTAATAGTGTTCTTTGGATGATGAAATGCTTTTGGAATGTGTAGCGTAGCATGAGTGTATAGGACATAATGTGCTATTATCATTACTATTTTTCCAGTACTGATTCTGGTGCTATAGCTATTGATCTTGGTGCTGAGGATGAACAAAGAAATATAAGAAAAATGGAGCTTTAAAGGGATTTCCAACTGCTTAAGCAGATATGTTTCCATGCAATAATACTGAAAATACATAGAAAGTAAACACTAAAGGGATGATAAAACTATGTATCATTGCTCCTAAGACAGAAGTTTTCACATTTTATGTCTATTGGGATATATCTAATAATTGGTAGTGACTTATTTAATAATTGGCAACACCTTTTCATTTTTAGTGGTATATAAAATAATGGTGTATCTCTTAACTGATTGTGTCTCAGATTCAACGAAATATGGTAGTAAGTAGTGATATGCAACCTTTAAAACAATATTTACCATGGACCAGGTAAAGGGTGAAATGGATTATAAGCATTATCAAACATAATCCTTAGAAATTCTATGAATTTGTAAAATGGAAAAACCACTGGAGAAGTCAATGAATCTTAAGGCAGTGAGGTTATAAAGGACTCTTAAGGTCAGACTTAAGCTAACTTGCTAAATAAGGAGAGTCAATTTGGATAAGCCCCAAGAAAAGGCGTAGAGATTCCAGGAAGAGAGATGCTGCCAGTGCGATGTCCTGCTTGGAGAAATTGTGGTATGGTACAGTTACCTGTGTGGCTACTCTGGCTACTCATTCCTTATTGGGACCCCCCACACCTTTACTGTATTCCTTTAAAGGGAGGATCTGGTACAGCTTTTCTTTAGTCTGACTTCTCTTCATCCATTTTGCTTTGGAATTTAATTGCTTAAAGCAGAGTTTCTCAGCCTGAGCACTACTGACATTTTGGGCAGGATAATTCTTTGTTGTGGAGGCTTTGCTGGGCATTGTGGGATATTTAGCATCATCCCTGGCCTCTACCCGCCAGATGCTAGCAGCACCTCCCAGTTGTGACAACCAAAAATTGCCAAACGTCCCCTGGGGGAGCAAAATCACCCAGAGTTGAGAACCACTGGCTTGAAAAGATCATACCTGCCATTTTATTATTTTATTTGTGTGTGTGTGTGTGTGTGTGTGTGTGTGTTAAGGAAGAACATTCACAAACTTTAGGATTTTTTTTTTAAACAACTCTTCTATCTTGCTACGAAGTCTTGCCAGTGGACCACAATGATGCCATTGTGTGTAAGTCTAACAAGCATCCGCTCACTTGCCCATTTACTATTAATTCTGAAGTGTGATGGGGGTAGGGGATTGGTCCCTGAGAAGCATTTTCTTTTTCTTTTGAAATAACTTTAGATTTATAGAGGAGTCACAAAGATGGTACAGAATGTTCCTGTATAGAGTCCTCCCAACTTCCTCTAATGTTGACATCTTACATAATCGTGGTACATTTATGAAAATTAATATCTTAACATTGATTGATACAATATTATTAACTAAATTACAGACTTTATTTAGATTTTCTCAGTTTTCCCGTAAACCTCTTTTTTTCTGCTCCAGGGTCCAATCCAGGATCACTCATTGCATTTAGAGAGAGTGTAGCTTGGTTTTTTTGTTTGTTTTTAATGGAAAGAATACAATGTATTCCTGGAAGACTGCTGATTCTCAGATGAGGATGGTGAGCATAATTTTTTAAGTGGGGGGAGTTATCCCCAAACTCCATGGGGAGTTTAGCACTCACTGAGCTAAAAAGTTCCCTAATTTCTGCTTAAAATAGAAAGTGGAATTGACACTCTCCAAGGGAAAAACAGCTATAATGGTACCTAGTTTCTAAATCTCTGGAAAAAAAAATAGCCTAAAGATGACTTCTGTCTTGACTCTTAGTCTAAACCGTCCTCATTTCACAGTTTTTCTATAAATGATAAATGCTAATGGAGGGAACCAAAGGTACAGTCCCAAATTGCTGTTTCATATTTAGGACAAGCTGAATGGTTCTTTTCCAGTTCTACTTGACAAATACAACATGCACACAAAGTGACATGGAAAAGCTGTAATCTATTGAACCTGGTAAATGTGAGTTGTAAGTAATTGCAGTTGCTTCTTAGTCTCATTTGCTGTTCAACCATTTCTCATTATATGATCCCCTAAAGTCAACCTGATTCAGGAGCAGATCAATACTAGGGAAACCCTTTTGTCTTCTGTTAGGTCATAAAATTTAAAAGATGCTTAAGTCAATATTCCTTTTAATAATGTGTCTTTCAGAAATTCCCGGGTTCCCCCTTCTTGTTATATAATTAATTGAGCTGCCTGCCACCCACAAGGTATAGTCATTCCCTCCCATAATTCTCCTTTGGCCTAATTGCCATTCTGTTTTCAGTTCTGTCTTTAGATATTTCTTTTTTTCCCCAGTAGTGTTGGGCATGCTTTGTACTTAGTTTTATCCTTCCATGCTTTTGCTTCTAAATGTCAGCATAATTTTTCTGCCTTATAATATTGGAGATGTCATAACCATCCATCAGCTCAGTAGAAGAGCAGAAAAGATTAGATATCATTTATCTGTATTGGTTGTTCATTGTAATGACCCAGTGGACAACATGAACAGATAATCTGTTGCTTTGATGGAAACTAATTATTCTTAAGCATGACAGCATCGAAATAGCTTTTGTGACACTGTTTTTAAAAATGACGGCTACCTAGTCATTATTAGTGCAAGCAGAAGTTCAGTCGTGTTCTCTGATGATTGCCCTACATAAGCAACAAAACAGTTTGGATCTTTTATTACTCCTTTATGGGAAAAATTGAACTAAAATTTAGGAACTTTAAAATTTCAATTGACAGTCAAATATAAGGGCTATCCAATAAAATTTTCTTAATGTGAAATAAACTACTATTCCCTAGAGAAAAGTAAAAGTACAATTAGAAGATAATTTTGCTAGGAAGGGTTAATGTAGCTTGATTTTTATTTTGCTGCTGGTGATTGTATTAACTATGGAGTTTGGGGAATAAAGTTGCCATGAGATAAAATTCATTTCTGATGGAATTGCCTAAGTGAAAAGCATGGTTCTATGGTTAATCCTTTTTTTAAAAAAAGAATATATCCTTGTAGTTTGTTTGTTTGTTTATTTTGGCCATGCCATGCAGCTTGCGAGATCTGACCAGGGATAGAACCCATGCCACCTGCAGTGAAAGCATGGAGTCCTAACTTCTAGACTGCCAGGGAATTCTTTAATTCTTAAAGAAACAAAATTTATCTGCACAAGTAGGAGAGAAGGTTTTGTTTTATGTGTGTTTATGTGCAAACCTTAAAAAAACCAGTATACTGATGGATTTCTATTTTTATGTAGTTTCTAAAATGCTATAGAAACTTAATCAATATTCTAAGATAGCATTTATATTACTGGCACCACTAATAACCAAATCAAGATTTGTATATTATTACTGGACCATAGCAGAGATGCACTTTCTCTACTGTGTGCCTTGGTTTGAGAACAGAAGCAAATTAAATAACTTCACATGCCAAATGTTCCCCTTTCTTATAATAGGTTTTGCAAAAGCTCTGCGGATGCTTTAGATGATGACAGACCATGGCTAATATACTGAATACATTAAACAAGTTTATATTTACACAAGCTACACTTGTTGTAAAAAATTACTGCTGTAATAACATTTGAACAATGCTGAAGTAGGTAGAATAAAAAGTAAAGAGTCCTTCTACCTTCTACTTAGTTTGGTTTCCTCAATCCCATCCCTTCCTCAGAGGGTTGCTAACAATTTGGTGCATATCTTTGCAGGCTTTTTTCCATGCGTTTATATGTACAAGTTTGTGTACACACACATACACACCCCTCAATGGACTGTGTTATGGATAATCTATAGAATGTTTTGCAACTTTTTTTTTCACTTAAAAATATGTTGAGTACTTTTTTACATATGTGTATATGACTCTTTAAAAAATTGGTCATGCCTATTTTTAATTATTGTATCATTCCGTGAAAAAATGTTTGCTCTTTCATACTAGCCTCTATTTTAGGAAGTCTCCTTCAGACACAGATAAATTGGAGGAAAACCCCAATTTGAGCCTCGGCTAGTTAAATGGCTGACTTGGGTTGACACTTCTGACCATATCTAAAGAGAGAACTCACTCCATGGTTAGAGGCAATGCGACCGCCTGATTCGGTGCAGATGCAGGTGGAAATCTGGCTCTGACATAAAAAAGCAAGTCACCTCTCTGGGCTTCAGGTTTCCCATTTGAAAATGGGAGCTAGGGTGGATTGGGTCAGATTTGGTCCTGTCCCTGTCCAAATCTTACATCCTCTATTTCTGTTTCCTGAGCTAAAAGCTGCATTTTGACAGGGGGTAATTCTTCTGGGATTAGTTATAATTGTGTGCTAGTGACAGACATTCAAAATGTTAAGTATGAACATTCAGGTCTATTTTTACCCATAGTGGGCATATGCTTCTGTCCTTGAAAACGCCTCTTGGGATGACCTTTGTCATCACCAAGGTATGATAATGCTAACCAACAGGGAGAGAAGCAGACACCCTGCTCCTTTTGTAGCCAGCTAGGAAAGCTACATTGGAAGACTTGTTATTACAACTTGTTATTGCAACCCTCTAAAGATGATTCTAGTTAGACCCTTAACTAGCATTTGAAACCTGTAGTTAATTTTAGAATCAATACTGTACAGATGATGCTTATCAACAGATGTTCTTTTATCACATTTACTTTTAGAATGATGGGTTCAGACATCATAAAAATAATAATACAAGCAGCTAACATTAATGACCTCTCACTATGTGTCAGGCACTGTTCTAAGCACTTTAAAAGTCACTCAAAACTCTATAAAATACTTTACAGATGGGGAAACTGAGACTCAGAAAGGATAAGTAATTTGTCCAAAGGCACAGAGTTGCAACGATGTGATGCAAATGGCATGCAAACTCCTGTTCAAGGGAAGAAAGTGAGGGGTTAACTGAATAGTTACATAGTTATAAAATGACTAGAAATTTAACCTGAAGGTGGTGACAGATCTGGCCATATGCAGATGGCAAATGCTTGGTGCTGCTCCCTTCTTATGAAGCTGTGAGGAGTCTTGACTTGAAAGTGGTCCCCTGTTTCTCAGGCACACTCACGGTGCTGCCTATTGTAGTCAGTCCTTTAAAAATACATAAACAAAGCAATTCCTTATGTTCTTTCCGCAGCTACAGAACATTCAGGCTGACTTTGCAAAGCTCCTGCCCTGGTAGACAAGCCCTGGTGCTGGAATCTGCAAAGTTGATGATTAGTCAAAACAGTCTGGACTGCAGCCACAGGACATCTTGTAGCACAATCAAGCACCACTTCATCATGCCTGGGGACAGGAGTTTTCCCGCTAAGTTTCCATCAGGAGCGAGGAGCCAGGGCACAGCTCAGCAGCTAATTAGACAAGGCAACATACAAGGCTAGTACATGCCAACTTCAATAGACTGGAGTGGTGGACCTGTCAAACGAATCTGTCTTGCCCTCTGTGCTTTATACCCATTACTGTACCTGGTTGAACATTAACACTCAGAAATCTGCTGATTTTCTCCAATATCCTGGCCCATGCAGAGAAGAAGCTGAAAAGGAACTGTATGTCTTTAAGGTAGTTCCATGCTTCATTATCTTGAAAAGCATCAATCTTCAACTAATTGTTAAAGAAGCACCACAAGATGTAGAAATGTTGAAAGGATGGGTGGAAATGCAGTGTATGGACTTTTTAGTGTCTCTGCTAAGATTTCCTCTCTTTTCCTGTGAGGTTTGTTTTGAAAAAAATCAAGACTTTAAAAAAATGAAAAAGGTTTCCCTCTTGAGACGAAAGCCAACAAGTTGTTTCCTTCCTTCTTGCTTCTGCGTCTCTTAAAAGATTAAGGTTTAAACAAAAATCTTAGGGGAGTGTGTGTGTGTGTGTTTAACAAATTGTCAAATTATAAAGGCAGATACTCTAGAAAATTTATAAACAAATATCTAGAATACAAAGACAGTATCAAAAATACTTAAACATGCAGCAGTAGCAGCATAGCAGCAACAGTAAGTCAAATATTTTTTATCAGTTTGGGATATATGCTTGACCGCTTAAGCAATTAACCCTATGCAATATGTCAGCTCTAAAGATGTCAATTTTGCGTGTGTGTGTGTGTGTGTGTGTGTGTGTGTCTGTTTTCATCAGAAAACCTCAAATCAGTCTCTACTAGATATGGCAGAAGCAGCAAAAGATGTTGAAACTTGAAGGAGACTCACGGAATCATCTTGTTCAATCCTGTCACTTCACAGATGAGAAAACTCAGAGTGGACATATCCATTGCCACAAGTCTCTACTGCTAGGGCCCCACTGCTTTTTCTACAACACCATGCTGTCATGCTAAAGGAATTTGGGGGTAGAACCTCTTTTTATAAGCTGAGATACTTGGGGCCAAATCCACCTCAGAATCTTGAGGCCTAAAAACAATGACTTCAAGGGACCCACTCCAGCCTTCCGCTCATAATCTGCCTAGAGAAAATACTTAATTGTGTATTTATGAGAGTGAGGTACTGTTGTCTTCTGATTAATTTCAGGGAAAAAATATATTTGGAGTTGAGTCATAATGTGCTGAGTTAATTGGTACACTTCTCTTCTGGGTAGGGCAGTGGGCCCTGCTAATCAGAGAGAGAGGAGCAAAGTGGTTGAATAGGAAGCCCTGATTTACTGCTAACTGAATAGAAATTAAAAATAAAATAATATGATTGTTTTCTCTGGGGCTACAGAGCTATGTGACATGCCATCCAAAAGTAGATCCCAAAATCTATGAGTGTGACTGACAAAGGGTAGGCTTCCTTTTGCTCATTTTCAACTTGATGAATAAAATTTCCAATCACACGATATTATTGTTAGAATTGCTAATAGCTAGTAACAAAAAACACATTGAATGTGGAAACTGGAGACGTAGGTCCTAGATCCAGTCTCCTGACCAGGTAGCTAGGTTTCTGCCTATCCTTAAATATTGAATCTCTTTGGGCCTCAGTTCCTACAAATGGAAAATGAGTGGATTGAAGTGAGCTTGTGGTTAAGGGTATTTCCAAGTCTGAATGATCCTCTGATTTTAACAGTTTCATTATTACTGCTATGAAATAGTTTTTGCTCTCATTGTTTGACTTGTTCCTGGGTATGTGGGGTTCAACTCAATGTGGGCCAATTGGCCTCCTTCATTTCATGTCCATGGATATGACTCCTCACAAAAACAGATTTTTTTTAATACAAAGTGCTATTCATGGCAATAGATTACACATAGAAAAGGGCATACCAATTGCTACAATTGAGAAAAAAAAAAAACAGTCTCAAAATGCATGTCCTACTAACTGTTAACCTCATTTAGGAAGCAGAGGTAAACAAATGCTATCTTTGCTGATCCTAAGGTTGTATACTGAATTTAGGTTTAGCCAAAAGCGATGGCTGGGTATGGAGGGCTGGGTGTGAAGGATGAGGGCTGAGTGCGTGACGTGGAGAGACTTGGAAAGTAAAAACTATGGAACCAACCTCACCGTGATCTCAGGACCTGAAAGCACAGGGTGCACACAGGTTTTTTGTTTTGTTTTGGTTTTGGTTTTTTGGACCACACAGTGTTACCTGGAACAGTGCTTAAGAAAAGAAAAACAAACAACAACAAAAAACCCAGATGAAGTTGCCAACTTGGGAAAAGTCCAGATACCTGGTTTCTCTCGAAACATCAGTTTGGTAACCCTGGGTCCTGAATTGCAGCACATCAGCAAGGTGCTGGAGGTGTGCAATGTCTACCATTTTCATGGTTTTTTTTTTCGGCCTTGCCCTGCAGCATGTGGGATCTTAGTTCCCCCACCAGGGATCAAACCCTCGCCCCCTGCAGTGGAAGTGCGGAGTCGTAACCACTGGACTGCCAGGGAATTGCCCCTCTACCACTTTCATATGGGCTTGTTGTGTTCCTGTTTTCAGCTGTCTCCACCATTCTCTACCGACAACACTGAGGCCTAGTGTCAGGTGCCATTTACCATTTTCCTTGCGATGTTGTCTTCATGTAGTAGAGTTAAGGCAAAAACAATCTATTTCTTATAACCATGTTTTCAATTAAAGTGGGAATATAAATCTAGACTGAGCAGGATACGTGCTTCTTGTAGCCTGTCTGCTTTACACGTTATGTTATATGCCTCTCTCCTGCAAATAAATGAGTTTTCAAGCCTTGTTCTACCTTAAGCTATGTCCCTGACTTAAGAAGTAAAAAATAAATAAATAAATAAATAAATAAAAATTCAGCTAAACTAGAGAAGCACAAAGTGTAAAATATTAGCCCAAATCCTCTCCCCACTCAATTATATGTTCGATTTGATTGTGAATCCTTAACCAGTTTGAAGCAGTCAGGGCTAGAATTTTGTAGCTGAGGGTTCGGGGAGAAAGTACAGGAAGGGGCCAGGCAACACATTGATGTGGGCGTGGAGAGTCTTCCTCTGGCTCTTGCCTGGAAGCCAGCTCACCAAGGATGCCAAGGAAGGCCCTCGTGGTGAATGTGCCAGAGCACCGTCTACAAGTCAGCTTGCTCGAATTATTGTGGTTCCCAGTTTAACCTGGAAATCTCTCCAGAGAAATACTTTGGGGTTTGAGGTTTGCTGTCTCAAATTCTGAAGGCATTGGGAAAATGTGGAAAGACTGTTGCAATGAACTTTATTAGTTACTTCTTAGTTTAGATCCACAGTAGCTGATCTGGAGTGATTTTCACTCCAGAAGGAATACCTTGATGGTAAACCTAATTAAATATCCAAGTCTTGAGCTATGCTCTTGTTCTTGTGTGACCTTCTCTCTGTCACCTTTTACATTCCTCAATTCTTTAATTAATGAGATTATGAAAATTTCAAAGGAACTACACACATGTGGCACCCTTAAAATGCTAGTATAGGTGTGAAATTGGAATATGAAATTGGGAATAAAGACAACTCATAGCATTTAAATTCTAAGTGCAATTTTTATCAATTTTATTTTCAGCTTCTCCCTTATTCGCTCAAGAGAAAACAAAACCTGGAGATATCAGGGGTGAAATTGTTAAATGACTGTAGAAATTGGCTTGTTTTCTGGGACTCTTTTAGCGACATGGAAACACAGTTTTAGCGTGTGTCCTGGTGGGAATTTGATGGAGTATTTAGGTAGGAAAAAGTCAAGCTCAAGACTCAGCTAAACATGTCGGCATCACAGTGTTCACCCAGCGCTTAGCCCTCTTTGGCTGGAAACGACATGAGAACAGCCTTTGTTTTTATATTCCAGTTCATTGCTGGTGGGACCTTAGCCAACAAGAAAATGCTGTCCAAACAGCTTCAGAATTCATACAAAGAATCACATCAGTTCTTATTTTAGACTAACTGGTCCTGCCATTCCTCTTTCAGAGAAGTTTCCCCTGGTGAGCCTAATTGAAAGGACTTGCTTCCACTTGAAAGATGTGGTAAACATCTGGCAAAGTGAGGAGAGTTTGGAACTATGTAGAAATATTGGAAGAAACCAGAAGCCAGAGGCATAACTAACTAGATTCAGGGCCAGGGTCACCGGTTTCATCCTGACTCCTCCACTCATTTGACTTTGACATTAGATGTGACTTGGTTATGTGTTTCCCTCTGTTCAATGGGAAGGATGAGATGAAGAGTCACATTTACCATTGTGACCATTAACTGTGAATAACTAAAAAGCCCTTTGCGGGGCTTCCCTGGTGGTGCAGTGGTTAAGAATCTGCCTGCCAATGCAGGGGACACGGGTTCGAGCCCTGGTCCGGGAAGATTCCACATGCTGTGGAGCAACTAAGCCCGTGCGCCACAACTACTGAGCCTGCGCTCTAGAGCCCACGAGCCATAACTACTGAAGCCCGTGCACCTAGAGCCTGTGCTCTGCAACAGGAAAAACCACCACAATGAGAAGCCCGTGCACTGCAACGAAGAGTAGCCCCAGCTCGCCGCAACTAGAGAAAGCCTGCGTGCAGCAACAAAGACCCAATGCAGCCAAAAATAAAATAAAATAAATTAATTAATTAATTAAAAAAAAACAAAAGCCCTTTGCAAACAAGGGCTTCCACAGGGGCCAAATTTTGCTAAAATAGCTGGAAAAATGGGTAGCGTGCAAATTTCAAGGCAGTAATAATAAACTATAGATTCTGCTGCACAAGGAAACAGATTCTTCCATAATTCCAGGATAACTGTAAGTTTTTATTTTAAAGGCACCCCATGGTAGAACAAGGAGTGCAGAAAGCAGTAAGTAAAACCAAAAACAGTAAAAGAGATTTTCATTTATTCATTCACTCAACATAAATTTATTGAGCTCTTTCTATGTTCTATGCACTGGGTTGGAAATTGTAATTAAACACGTATATAATCTTTGCCCTTATGAAGCTCATTGTGTAGTGAGGATACAGAAAAGAAAATGGCAGTAGTAAATTCTAATCCCAGTGGTGTGGGCAAGTAAGCTTTTGTGTCTTTTTACATCTGAATGTGAATTTTTACATCTGAAAATTGGGATCATGCATACCCCTAGAGTTCATTCTAGGATTGAACTGGAGTATTTCATATAAAGTACTTAGCACAGTGTCTGAGAACAGTGAGATATTTCTGGTAATACAGAATATATTTTTTGCAAATATATTTATAAAAACTCTAGGTCTTTGTATAATTAATCACTGGAGGAATTATTATTAACTGTTGGAAGACTTCCATAGAGGTAGGTTTGGAAAAAAAAATTAGGCATTTCAATAGCCTTGCACCCAATTATAGCTTCACACACAATGCCAAAGAGGCATCATGGTAGGTTTTAAAAAAAAAACAAATAGAGGAAAGGAGAGCTGGAGTGTAGTCTTGGCTGTGCTACAACTTAACTGTGAAATCTGGTAAAACTCACAAATGTATGGGCTTCAGTTTCTTCATCTATTAAATGGATTGGTACTTGTATTTGTAGTCTATTCCATTTCTAAATTTGATTATCCTTTTTGATAAACGTTATTAAAAGTAGTCAAAATACTGTGCTAGTACTAATTTCTTTTAGGTAAGGACTAAGACATGGGCCTATGCTAATAAACATCATTTGTATGTATAGGAGAGAATAATAGTTGAAATGAGAAAAAAGGTATTCTAGACTAGACTTAATTCTTTTTTTTTAAATAAATTCATTTATTTTATTTATTTATTTTTGGCTGCGCTGGGTCTTCGTTCCTGCGTGCAGGCTTTCTCTAGTTGTGGCGAGCGGGAGCTACTCTTCGTTGCAGTGCACGGGCTTCTCATTGCGGTGGCTTCTCTTGTTGTGGCACGTGGGCTCAGTAGTTGTGGCCCGCGGGCTCTAGAGCGCAGGCTCAGTAGTTGTGGTGCACGGGATTAGCTGCTGTGCAGCATGTGGGATCTTCCCGGACCAGGGCTCGAACCCGTGTCCCCTGCATTGGCAGGTGTATTCTTAACCACTGCACCACCAGGGAAGTCCCTAGACTTAATTCTTGACAGAAAGATTAATACATATGTGTATGTGTGTGTGTGTATACACACACATATAATATTGTTCCAGATTACCATGGATAGTGTTACTTAAGAAAATTGATATGCAAATTAATTTAAAAAAAATTTTTTTTGGCCATGCTGTGCAGCATATGGGATCTTAGTTCCCCAACCAGGGATTGAACCCGCACCCCCTGCAGTGAAGCATGGGGCCTTAACCACTTGACTGCCAGGGAAGTCCCTGATAAGCAAATCAGACCAATGATTAAGAATATGCTCAAGCTTAGTGGAAAGTATGCAGAGAATACTTAAGTGGCTGAAAACCAGTCTTCTTAGAAAAGGCAAGAGCCCATGATGTCCTTGAATAAGACAGAGCAGTGGTCCTCAAAGTGCAGTTCTTGGGCCAGCAGCATCAGAGTCACCTGGGAGCCTGCTAGAAATGTAAACTGTCAGGCCACACGCCAGTCCTATTAAATAAAAAACTTCGAGCGTGGGGCGCAGCCATTTGTTCAACGAACATGCCACGTGATCCTGAGGCATGCTTATGTCTGATACCCACTGCAGAGACTCTGGTCCAGATAAGCAGTAAAAACTGAGTGAAGAGTAGCAAGAGAAAAATGTATGGGATTAATTAATTCACTCATGTATTTATTAAGAATCTACTATACAAAAATCACTTTGCTTGATTCTGTAGGGAGATACCAAGATATGCTCTGAAATAAAATGAAACAATGTCATGATGGACAACATAGGACCCTAATGAAAAGAGGGATCGTCAAAAGTTAAAATTGGAAAGAGATTCCCCCTCCGCTTCCTCCAGCCAGTGATGAAACCCTGAACACACCGTCTACAATCTCTGGCTCACAGTTTCTTAGGCTGAACCAGAACCAGAGATTCTCACCCAGGAATTAGGAGGTGGTGGGCATATGAAAATCATCCAGAAGGTTTTATTCAAAACAAGGAAACGTCTCTCCCACTTTGTCTTTGGGAAAGTCTTGTATCCTTCCCATGAGCAGGAGTAGGGAAAACAACAACAAAAAATAAGAAGAAAGAAAAAGAGAGAGAGCGAGAAAGAAAAAGAAAACAAAAGACAACTGGACTAGAAGCCTTTGAAGTGACTTTGACCAGGATCAGATATGATCTAGGAAAGCAAACTGGGTGGAGAATTGCGGATGAAGAGTTTCAAAGGTTAGGTGGGATGATCTGGGGAATGAGGCCATTTATAGACTGAGAATAAGCCCTTCAGACTCATTGAGGGAGAGGTAGCTTCTCAGGGACCAAGTGCTTTGGCTGGATGGTTAATATGAACAAGATCTGAATAAACACAGTACTTTTCTTCCAAGGATCTGATCTCCATTGTCTCTTTCACTCACTTGGCTTCTCCTGAGATAGGCGTGGGTGGGTGCTATTTCCCCATCTCATCGTTAGAACAAGAACACCAGGGAAGCCAGTGCCTTTGATTGGAGCAAGCTCCATCAGTCAACAAATATTTATTAAGTATCTGACATGGGGCTTCCCTGGTGGCGCAGTGGTTGAGAATCTGCCTGCCAATGCAGGGGACACGGGTTCCAGCCCTGGTCTGGGAAGATCCCACATGCCGCGGAGCAACTAGGCCTGTGAGCCACAACTACTGAGCCTGCGCGTCTGGAGCTTGTGCTCCGCAACAAGAGAGGCCGTGACAGTGAGAGGCCCGCGCACCGCGATGAAGAGTGGCCCCCGCTCGCCGCAACTGGAGAAAGCCCTCGCACAGAAACGAAGACCCAACACAGACAAAAAATAAATAAATAAAATATAAATAAATTAAAAACCAAAAGCTTTAAAAAAAAAAAGTATCTGACGTGGTTTCCTGGCATTCTTTTTTTTTTTTTTTTTAAACATATGTGTAGGGATTCCCTTCACTTGGTCCAAGGAAAATTCAACAAATTGAAGGAAAATTAAGGTCTCTTTCTTGTCTTGTGTCACTGGGAGGGGTGGTAGGGACATGGGCTCACGTACTTTTTCTTCTAAGAATAATTATCATCATGACACATTCCTGCCCTTCAAGGCAGCTCTTCCTGCAGTCTGCCAGTGACCAGCTGTGAGGATGGAGTATGGTAAGGTGAGACCTCCATTAACCAGGAAAGCTGGTTAAATCAAGTTTTGTTATTAACCAAAGTTCAATCAGACAAAAAAAAAACCCCACAAAGTTTTCAAATCTACTGTTTAAATTTAAAAAAAAAAACTGAAATAAGAAAAAGGAGTGTAAACAATTTTAGAACAGGGGGTAGGAGACCTTTGTTCTAGCCCTGCTTCTGCCATCCAGTGATGTTATGATGTTTGACATATCACTTAGGCTCTTTTGGCCTCAACTATCTTACCTGTAAAATGAGAAGGTAGCTCCAAATAATTTTATGGCTCCTTTGAGTGTTCTTTTGAAGTTCTACGCTTTCTCTCTGATGACCAGGGACATCATCATCCCAACATGAGCTCATATCCTGGATAGAAAAAGTGAAAGAGAATGGGTCCGGTGCCCTCCAGGAAGAAGAAAGAAACTAGTGTTACCTTTTGGGAAAAAAGTTTGGTATCAGCTTTTTTTTTCAATGTTTAATGTATTTCACTATATTTGGTAGAGGTTCATTTTGATATATTTGCAAATAAATATATACTTAATATATTTGCAAATCCAGTTATCTCAGAGTAGTAAGATAGCAGATGATTTTAATTTTGCTCTTTATTGTTTGTTATAACTCTACAATGGATGTACATTACTTATGTAATAAGAAAAATTGTTAATAAACAATGAACCCTGGGAAACAGAATCACTGAGGTTAAAAGCTGAAGAAGTTTATAGGTCTAGTTCAACCCATTCATTTTCAGATTGGAAAACCAAGGACCAGAGAGCTAAGTGACTTGCTCAAACTCTGAACTTCTTAGAAGCGGTCTTGGAACTACTGATCAGGTTCTAGTTTCTTGGCCCAAAAGTACTTCTTTTACTATAGCACATTTTCATCCTGTTTTCTATTTTCTTCTTGAAAAACAAAAAAGGAGACAAACAACAATAATAATTGGTCTTCTTGTTATTTTGATTAAGCAAAATGTAAATAACCCCATGGCTTAGCCAGCAGTGATGTCCTGCTCTTTGGGGGTGACCTATTGGAACCCAGGCTTCACCAATAGACTGTGGCCAAAATTCATCTGCTGTGCGGTATGGCAGCGGCGGCCACTGTTTTGGTGTTTGTGTGTCTCTGCTTGGCAGTGCACATTAGGTCATTATCTTTAACATAAAATACCCTCGTGATCATAATAGAGATCATCAGTGATATGTTAAGAGACTAAACAGGGCAGAGGAGCAAGGCTGAAAGTATACATGGGAGCCAAGGAGGAGAAGAGTAACGCCCTCAGCTTGTTACTCCAGGGACATAAGCACACAGGATGCCCGTTTGTAGTTAGCAGGGCCTGTGTGTGAAAACAACACTCTCTTTGTATCGGTCTTATTAATTGTCCCACCCTTAATTCTGGTAATTTCAGAAAAAAAGAGAGACTTATTTCTGTCAGCTTGGAGTAAACTGATTTTTATGAATAATCTAATTGCATTGTTACCCCAATCGAGAGTTTCTTCTGCATAATGAGTGACAAGCAAATGTCCTACAGAATGAAGAATATTTGCAGGTGAATCCGATGGGGACGGTCTTTACAAGGAGACCAAGCTAGCGGAATACTTTTGGCTTATACTGTGAACAAGGTTACTCAAAAATAAGCCCATTTTTTTCTGATTCCCATATGTAATCTTCACAAATAAAGATTTCTTATGCTTGACATCTGCGTAGAAAAACTGCCTCCTAAACAAGCCCCACTTCCAGCCAGGTCCAAACCTCTCACCACCAATGTTATCTTTATACTTGGGATTCCAGCTGCCTTTGGTTATGAGGATTTCTTGCAAATGTGAACCAAAGAAAGCAAAACATAAAATGCTGCCATTTTTTCCTTCCCATTTCCCCAAGTTAAATAACAGTTTATTCTGCAGGCTTTCAAATCACTCCCACAAAATGGGCAATCCAAGACAATCGACACATTCATGCTAATCCACCCAGAAGTAAATACACTGTGGTAAAATTGTGACATTTGCAAAGACCATAGCTCCCCAATTACTGAAGAATTAACTAGGGATATAATGAAGGAGGGCAAAGTGTGATTCAGCCTGGAGGGAAGCAGCCTTGCCATTCTGTATCTAATCCTCAAGTGGAAACTTTCTATACATTTGAGAATTTAGAAGTGTGGCTCACTTTCACATTTGCTTTAAATAAAAATGTTGCACTGCATTTTCTCGGTTTCAACCTAAGAACTGCTGTAACGCTGCTAAAAGGTGCTGGCTTCAGAATGTCTCTGAACTTAGCCAATGCTAGGATCTGCTCAAACCCAGGAACGTTTGTATCATGAAACCACTGCCCATTGAGTCTAATATTTGTTGGATGTTCATGGAATGAAAAGGGGATTTAGTCTGTGTAGATTTTGCTGGGTCCTGGAACGGGAGCGAGCAACCCTGGATTTGAGTCTGAGATTTGCCCTGTTACTAAATAACGGCACTAGGAAGAACCAGTTTGTTCAGCACTGTACAAATTACTGGAATTTTTAATACACATTTTTGCCTTACACTGACCCTATGAGGTAACGAAGGCACCCAGCTAGTCATTCCTGTTTTACAGATGAGGAAGCCGAGGTTCAGTAAGGCTGTTAGTTGCATGTTATCTCATAGCAGCCACTCCCATCATGTAGCAAACAAGCCCAGGTAGAGGTCCAGAGAAGGCAGGTGCTTCACCTGGCACCACACAGCAAGTTTGATGCTAGAAAGGGCATAATTAGTCTGGAATTTCCAGCCCATTGCTTAGGTCACTGGACCATGCCGTCTCAGTGTATCCATCCTTGCCTGGGAGGTGAGCCACCTCATATTTCATCCCCTAGGCCAGGAAACTGTTTCTGGACCCTGATTGGGTCAAAGTGAGCACAACAACCACGGACAGGTAGTTGGGAGAGGAAATAAAACACTAATGATGTTCTTCGCAGTTACAAGAGCATCTCCCGTCCCTATAAATGGATGGCTTGGATAGACTACTCTGTGGTCATAATAAATAAAGACTTGCACCACTTTAATCTCTGATCCCAGTCCACCCACAGCCTTCGGGAAAAGGCCTGACTGAGCAGACAGCTTCACAGATTTCAGCCCGTGTCCAGTCAGGAAGGGAAGAACATTCCGGAGGTGTGGGGCCTCTGGGAGAAGGCCTAGTCCACTCCTAGACAGCTCCGAGATTGCGTGCAGGCAGCCTGGAGTTAGGGCTTGGCTTTGCTTTGCCTGGAGAGCGCTGGACAGTCAAACGCCACCGTGAGGAGTCAAGAGGAACATTCTTCTCTTTCAATGGACACTTGAATATAATGAAGTAAATTTTATTGAGCACATACTATGTGTAGGACCGAATTCAAATATCTAACAAGTGGTATGAAACTTTACATGCCGAACCTTCTCCTTCTCCCAAGATATGAACTTTATATAAAACAGTACATCATAGTGGGGAAAAAAAAATTATTTTTTTCGAAGACGAGAGAAGAGAAAGAGTTGTAGAAAATAGTTATTGATGTTACACTTGCTAAAAGCACCATTTATAAATTCGAACTCACTTGGTTTAGGAACAAAAGGCGCTTTTGTGCAATTTGGTTTGTTTATAAAATGGTCATGTTTTGTATGTTTCTGGATATGAAATCCAAAAGTGGAAAATCTAGAAAGATATGGGACAAAGAGGCTCTCCCAGAAAAGTCTTTAGAAATAAGTATCTTTTATTTTGCTATTTTACTCTAAGAACTTAATTTATAAATATATTTAATTCCTTTTTGTAGTTACTCATTAACTGTAACAAAGATTGCTGTGGGTAAAAAATATAATTGTTAGGAAAAAAAATCCCAACAAACACACATACACCCAAAAAACAAACCAAAAAACTCCTAAGAATTCCTTAAATCTATTGAATTAAAGCTACCTTATGTTATTCTTTTATTTTCCTTCATTTCATATTCAGTTTTCTTCTACTTAAGTATTTCTTATCTATTGACTTAGTAATTTCTATGCTATTTTTCCCTAATAAGTTAGTTTCTATTTGACCTTAAGTACCTATTGCCTTTAGTTGCCTTCAGGGGGGACCTCTGCATCCTTGGTTGATTTTAAGCCTCCCATATCCCCAACAGAAAGGAGCTCAGTGGGGAGAGCCTTATGCTTCCGGGTCTTCGGCAAATTCACACCTGTCTGGTTCCCATGTCCCCCCCCTCCACCATTTCCCTTTGGGGCTGGGGATCCATGTGGGAGGAGAGGAGAAGAGAAATTGGAACTCCACACTAGGATAAGAATTTAAACGTTTGGTTTCTGCTGCTCATTAATGAATGATGTCTAATATTTGACTTGTCTGTTGGGTAGATATGGGAAAAAGGGACTTTTTAAAAAAAAATGCAAGATAAAATAATTTAAATATCAAAGATAAAATGAGAAGCAAAGCTGTCACATTTTATTGAATTAAAAACTTTGAATCATGTGTGCATGTATTTTATCCCTCTGTGTCTGCTCACTTTTCATTTGATACTGAGTAAAATTTACTATAATATGTCTGGCTCAAGGCTTTATACTGAGGATTCAGAAATGAATAACACAATCTTTGCAGTATCTGGGCCAGGCATTTTTCACACACTGTTTAATTTTTTTTCAATAACGCTCTAAGGTATGTGTCTTCATCCCTATTTCAGAGATGTAAGAATGGTCTTTGAAAGTTTAAGCAACTTGCCCAAGGTCATGTAGTGAGTAATTGGAGAACTTGGAATGGCTTGATGACTCCAAAGTCCATGCTCTCTCATGCTGGCTGTGCTGGTTATAGCCTCCCGAAGCATCTAAGGCAAGACTGTAAGATTTTATTTTATTTTAATTTAATTTATTTTTTGGCCACACCGTGCAGCATGAGGAATCTTAGTTCCCCTACCAGGGATCGAACCCGGGCCCCCTGCAGTGAAAGCGCAGAGAGCTAACCACTGGACCACCAGGGAAGTCCCAAGATTGTAAGATTTTAGAAGCAGTCCAGAGAAGGGTGGTGTGGTGCAAGAAGGATGGGAAAGTCTGAATAGGAGAAGAAAGGGAGAGCAGGCCTGCTGAAGGGGGAAGGCAAAGGCAGAACTGAACATGGTGAGTCATGAGTCGTGTGTGTGCGTGTGTGTGTGTGTGTGTGTGTGTGTGTGTGTGTGTGTGTGTGTGTGTGTGTGGTGTGGCAGGTCGGGGTGGAGGTGGTGAGGGAAGTTGGCAAAGCAGGCAGTGTGGTGAGCTCGGGTAAAGACTTGAAAGCCAGACCAAAGAGTTTGAATCTGAAGCCAAATTTTGAATATGAGATTAAACTCTCCAGCTGTTGGAGGATGGTAGGATTGAATTTTTGTAGGGAAAAAATCAATTCTCAATGCAACCATATTATAAGTCGTGAGAAATGGGGTTGTTCACTGACTATTTCAAAGTCCATCTATAGAATCCTAAAGATGCCACCAGAAAACTACTAGAGCTAATCAATGTATTTGGTAAAGTTGCAGGATACAAAATTAATGCACAGAAATCACTTGCATTCCTATACACTAACAATGAAAGATCAGAAAGAGAAATTAAGGAAACAATCCCATTCACCATTGCAACAAAAGAATAAAATACTTAGGAATAAACCTACCTAAGGAGGTAAAAGACCTGTACTCAGAAAACTATAAGACACTGATGAAAGAAATCAAAGATGACACAAACAGATGGAGAGATATACCATGTTCTTGGATTGGAAGAATCAATTTTGTGAAAATGACTGTATTACCCAAAGCAATCTACAGATTCAGTGCAATCCTTATCAAATTACCAATGGCATTTTTTACAGAACTAGAACAAAAAAATCTTAAAATTTGTATGAAGACACAAAAGACCACGATTAGCCAAAGCAATCTTGAGGGAAAAAAACGGAGCTGGAGGAATCAGACTCCCTGACTTCAGACTATACTACAAAGCTACAATAATCAAGACAATATGGTACTGGCACAAAAACAGAAATATAGATCAATGGAACAGGATAGAAAGCCCAGACATAAACCCACACACCTATGGTCAACTAATCTATGACAAAGGAGGCAAGGATATACAATGGAGAAAAGACAGCCTCTTCAATAAGTGGTGCTGGGAAAACTGGACAGCTACATGTAAAAGAATGAAATTAGAACACTCCCTAACACCATACACAAAAATACACTCAAAATGGATTAAAGACCTAAATGTAAGACCAGACACTATAAAATTCTTAAGAGAAAAACACAGGAAGAACATTCTTTGACATAAATCACAGCAAGACCTTTTTTGACCCACCTCCTAGAGTAATGGAAATAAAATCAAAAATAAACAAATGGGACCTAATGAAACTTAAAAGCTTTTGCACAGCAAAGGAAACTATAAACAAGATGAAAAGACAACCCTCAGAATGGGAGAAAATATTTGCAAACAAATCAATGGACAAATGATTAATCTCCAAAATATATAAACAGCTCATGCAGCTCAATATTAAAAAAATAAACAATCCAATCAAAAAATGGGCAGAAGACCTAAATAGACATCTCTCCAAAGAAGACATACAGATGGCCAAGAAGCACATGAAAAGTTTCTCAACATCACTAATTATTAGAGAAACCTCACACCGGTTAGAATGGGCATCAAACAACAACTGCTGGAGAGGGTGTGGAGAAAAGGGAACCCTCTTGCACTGTTGGTGGGAATGTAAATTGATACAGCCACTATGGAGAACAGTATGGAGGTTCCTTAAAAAACTAAAAATAGAATTACCATATGACCCAGCAATCCCACTACTGGGCATACACCCAGAGAAAACCATAATTCAAAAAGACACATGCACCACAGTGTTCATTTCAGCACTATTTACAATAGCCAGGTCATGGAAGCAACCTAAATGCCCATTGGCAGACGAATGGCTAAAGAAGATGCGGTACATATATACAAAGGAATATTACTCAGCCATAAAAAGGAACGAAACTGGGTCATCTGTAGAGACGTGGATGGACCTAGAGACTGTCATACAGAGTGAAGTAAGTCAGAAAGAGAAAAACAAATATTGTATATTAATGTATATATGTGGAATCTAGAAAAATGTACAGATGAACTGGTTTGCAAGGCAGAAATAGAGACACAGATGTAGAGAACAAACGTATGGACACCAAGGGGGGAATGTGGCGGGGGGGGGGGTGATGTGGTGGGATGAATTGGGAGATTGGGATTGATGTGTATACACTGATGTGTATAAAATGGATGACTAATAAGAACCTGCTGTATAAAAAAAAAAAAGTCCATCTATAATCATCTATTCCTAGATTCCTCTGCTATTTCAACGTGACTGGTTTACTCAGGTCTGAATGTGACTTACAAATGCTTGAGAACTCCCTTGTAAAGGATTTCAAAGATCTCACATATAGGATCTTATGTTGGTTGAGTCTGGAAAAAGGAACCAGGAAACAGTCATTTGACAGATATTTGCTGAGCATCTATAATACAATGTACAAAGCTTTGTTCTAGACATGGTTAGGAACAAGACATAATGCAGAAAAAAGTATACCTAGCAATACAGGGAGATCTTGATACATGATATCATAGCCATACAATGAGATACTTTCTGTTGCTATGAATTAATATGGAAAGTGGTCCATGAGATAGGACAGAATTGATAAGTGTCAAAGAGTGTCATGTAGGTGGAAGAGGGCACTGACTAGGGGTATCTGTTTAAGATAGAATCAATGGAAAGATGTGCATGATACTGTTTTGTGAATTTAAATTCTCTGTTTTACAGAAAAAAAAACTGATAAAGGTGAAGATAATCCTGATGAACTGGATGATGATATTGATGATGGCTGGGAAATAAGGAGTCTGGCCAGTAACTGTTCTTTTCTTTTGAGTACGGAAGGCCTGAAAACTGATGGTATCTGAAGGACATTAAGGCGGCTGAAAACCAATATTTCATTTACTACAAACCTTTTTCATGTTAATAAACTTTGTCTAGTAGGATTCCTTGGGGGCAGGGAGTATATATCCTGAAAAGAATATTGAAAAATTAGAGAAACATTCTTACTGCTAATGACTTGGTCATCTGAGAGTGGGTAATAGACTTCATTTCTGTTTGTTATTAGGCATAACATGTTTTATTCCTTAGTGTAGAAAATATGAGCTTTTGATATCACTGCTTAGTATAATTGATTCTTCTGAGCCCTGTTTGAACTTAGTGATTCATCATTTTTCAAATTAGTATGGACAAGGTTAGGGTAATCTGAGTCTGTAATAAGTAAAACCTTCCGAATGCCTTCCACAATAATGGATTAGGCTGTCATTTGTAGTATCTCTTATTTCTGTTATCATCTGAGCTTAGGATGTCAATTTAAGCTCATTAGTTTAATTTTTAAGACGTTCCTCCTTGCTTCTGACAGCCATAGGAAGCATGTCCACTTGATGCGTGCTGCCTTATTTGTTGAATTTGGCAGAAGTGATCCCCTTGTAAAAGACAAGATACTCAAGTGTCAAGCGCTTACAGGGTCATCCATCTTCTTCGGCCCTTCCACCCACTGGGGCTGGACCACATGCACCCACTGTTCAGGCCCCTTCTCTGCTTTCTCTTTGTCATTCTGCTGTTGTCAATTCCACCATTTATTCAGTGATTAATCATCGTTTGGAAGGTTCTGCTGGGAGCCAACAGAAAGGGGAGTATTCCTGCAGGTGGTTTCTCTCTGATTAGTCAAAAGTGATAATGACTTGCTGCTGGGGCTTTGTCATAAGGAGGGAAGACAGTGAATTCTTTTTCTTTTGTGGAAGTACAATTGAATTTTATAAACCTGGGAAATAAACTTAATTGCACAAAGAACATTAGAATTGGTCTTTTAAAAATGTCCCCCCGGGACACTGTTTTCAGTAAAAGCTCCTTTAGAATCACAACTTGTTTACACTCTTACCATTATTACTATTTTTAATTTAAGGCATTAAGATGCACGTTCATGCCAACTTAAGTGCCTAAAAATAACTCTATGGAAGATGAGCTATTTAATGGTTTATCAGCAATCACTTCTCACTGAAGTAATATATTTAATACTTTTACCTTTGACAGCCACAAAGATGGATAATGTTGGTATTTAACTTGGTGCAGTATTACAGTTTTGTACTTATTTGGGAAAAATATCTCTGACAACAAAGGTTTCAGTTATATGGCTTAAAGATGACTGCTTCCATTTTTTTAAAAAGTGTTGAGAAGGATGGGCAGGCTGGAAGATTTTTCTAAAGAGGCTCCGGCTCTGTAGAAAGGTGCCTTGTTTGTGGTGGTGAAGTGCAACCAGCAAGGAAGTAAATTCGTGTTTGGGTGGTGGAGGGAAGTTAAGAGAAGCAGGGAGGGTGGGGAGGAGTGCGGAATGTCATCCAGCCTGCTTCCAGCCCCACAGTCTCTCCACCAATTATTATGCATGTGACTTCTCAGTGGGCAGGCAGGGTTTCCAGAACAAGGAAAAGTCCTTCTGTGGAGAGTGAGAAGGAGTGTGAGTGTGAGTGTACAGGAACCTTTTTTGCACTTCTCGGCTGATCACTGTGAGAAGAAGGATGAGTGGGCTCAGAGAGAATTACTCATTTCAGTCTTATTCCCGTGGGCAAATTACTCAGAGATCCCAGATTCTGCTCTGTGGATTTATTTTTTTTTCATCCTCTCCTCATGTGGAGTTTCTCTCAACTGACATGTGTGGATAAAAGAGACTAAACATGTCAAGATTCCAGAACCAAATACTGGTGGCTGGTACTTACTTTGAGTAGCAAACGATCTCCTCCTTCCCACCCTCCCTCCCCTTTGCCACTCTTTGCTAGTGATGGAAATTTTCCCTTGGATCTGTGCTCTCTTGGTCTGAGGCTGAGCTTGGCATTTAGAGCACAGGAGCAATCTCTGAAGGATCCCTGTGTAGGTGGAGGAAATTGTGGCCTGCATGGCGTGTGTGTGTGTGTGTGTGTGTGTGTGTGTGTGTGTGTGTGTGTGTGTGTGTGTGTGTGTGTGTGTGTGTGAGAGAGAGAGAGAGAGAGAGAGAGAGAGAGAGAGAGAGAGAGAGAGAGAGAGAGAGAGAGAGAGGGAGAGAGAGAGAGAGAGAAGCGGGAGGGTCCCTCCCCCAGGACA
This sequence comes from Balaenoptera physalus, assembly GCF_965194825.1. Taxonomy (NCBI): domain Eukaryota; kingdom Metazoa; phylum Chordata; class Mammalia; order Artiodactyla; family Balaenopteridae; genus Balaenoptera; species Balaenoptera physalus. The sequence continues at coordinate 1,099,057 of NC_138893.1, forward strand.
GCTGCCTCTTGGGCAGGGAACTTGGGCTTATACTGGGGTGATTTGTAATTCATAGCCTCAGTCACTCACTTCTTGACAGGCTGGTTCTGAGGAGTGGGAGCAGCTGTTGCCTGACAGGGAGATGGGCAAGAGTGACAGTCACGCTGAGCTGCCAGCCTGGGAGGTGGTGGCTGGGAGTCCTGTGGTGGAGGATGGCTTTTGCAGAAAATGGGTCAAGAGTAGCCAGGTGAATGTGTGAGGGGCAGGGGTGGGTTCAAGGAGCAGCCCCACGTTCTCTCCTGGGCAAAGAGCAAAGCACTGAACACAAGCCTCAGTGTCCCCTCCTGACCTTCTACTCCCTCTTCCCCAGTCTACCTCTGCTCTTGGAGCCTTTCTCCACCCTTGGGTGTATGAGGCTAACGACAGCTTGAGTGTAATCTGTCCCAGGTGGAGACTGCTTTTGAGTGGACATCATGTCCTGGAGCGATGATTCCCAAAGAGTGGTTCCTGGACCAGCAGAGTTAGCATGACTTGGAGATCATTAGAAATGCAAATTTTAGGGCCTTAACACAAACCTACTGAAGCAGAAACTCTGAGGGGTGGGACACGGCAATCTAGTTTAACAAGCCCTCCAGGTGTTTCTGATGTGAAAAAGTTTGAGAATCACTAACCTAAAGTGACCATGCTATGACCCAGTGGTATTTGGGGGCATCTGTCAACGAGTTGAGGCAAAAGGGTACTAAGGAGAACAGAGCCTCAGGAGCCCCTCTTACCATTCCTACTAGGAGACGACCTACTTTACCTGTAACTAAAGTCATCCCACCCACGGGTTGCAAACTGCTAAATGCAAGAGAGTGAAAAGAGACTTTAGCATTTAAGTAGTCAGAGTATTTCAACTTCGGACAAGTAAACTGTTGAAAAACTTGAGCAGATGTGGCTTCCCTTTGTTTTTTCTAGTGCTCAGGTTAGGCTTTCCAATTATTCTTCTGGAGTTGAACCATTTGCCCTTTGTGAACAATTCTCCAAGGTCTGGGTTAGGGAGAGAGGGGATTTGTATTGACTAAGATCTGGCAAGCAAATTGTGCTATAAAGAGCATTAGGATACAGGAAATTTCCCATAGTTAGCAAGCACTGTTTCCACTCCAGCCCCCTGCTTCAGGAGTGGCACCAAGGAGCATTTGATGAAAGAGAGTGGGACCTTCAGAAAGTTAGAAGTGTGTCCAAAGTAGTGGTTAGTACATAGCAGTAGATCCTTGGTAGATTGTTATGGAACTGAAACCTCCGTAACTTCATCTCAAGAGCCTGTTTGTAACTCTTCATTTATACATTTCTCTCAACCTTCTTGAAACTAGTTTTATGGTTTATATAGGCTCTTGCAGTAACAAGTTCCAGATGAGGTAATAAATTTACTACCCACAGAGTAAAGGAATGTGTCCCTCTATTTATCCTAAAACGACCTCTTCCAAGTTTCAAGGGTGCTTATCTGAAATCTTAACTCTTGGGTTTGGGTGTTGATGCTTCTGACTTTGTCTGAGACAATGTCTCCTTGTGATTGTGTAAAGATGAGTCAGTAGCACTGACCAGCACTGCTGTGCCACACCAGGAAACCCTCCAAGGAGAGGAATGCCATGTGACTCCATGTTGGGACTGGGCTTACCTCTACTAGAGTTGGTGGACTTCTCCACAGTGTGGTTCAGGAACTCACAAAGACCCCACTACATTCCTCCTGAATCAGTGCCTAAAGTTCCACCAAGGAAACTCATTTCTTTGGGTAAAACATTTCCTTTACAAGTATTTTCTCCTGCTGGATTTAACTTTCATGAAGGCAAGGAGCATGCCTCAATCATTTTTTGTTGGCCCCTACCACCTGTTGTAGAGCCTGAACTAATAGATTGGCTATGATTCTTTGTGCATACATGTGTACATATTTTCAGTGAAGGATAACAAATTATTCATTTGTACCTGAGTATGAATAGGATGTGAGGGAAGATTTGGCTATACATTTGGAGACAAATGATTGAAGCATGCTCTTTGCCTTCATGAAAGTTGAATCTAGAAAGGAACTGCTTGACCCAGAGACATTAGTTTCCAATGGTAGAAGTTTCAGTCTTTATGATCTGGCCAACTGATCTGGCCAGATGGGGGCCACTATCCTCCCTCACTCTTCTGTGTAGTGTCTAGGAGGGGTCTCATCTTAGAAAAAAGTTTTGTCCATTCAGTGAAAACCAGGAAGAGCAGGGCAGTGTGGGTGTTCTGGTGACTGGCAATAAAAGATGAGGATACACTGAAATGAAGCTAACATTTATTGAGCATTTACTATGTACCAGGAATTCTTTAGTGCACTTAATATTTATCAGCTTATTTGATTCTCATTATAACCCTATGAAGTTACTCTTACTATCCCCATTTTGTAGACAAGAAAACCGAAGTGCAGAACGGTTAAATAACTTGCCAAAGGAGACCTAGCTCATAAGTGGAAGGGCTAGAATTCAAACTTAGATGATTTGATTTCAAAGCCTGGCTCTGAAAGAGTATGCTCTACTGCCTCCCTGTAAGAGGAAAAGGGGCACAGAGAGGCAAGATAGGGTTGAAGACGACCTACTTCTATTTTGCTGTTTTTGCCAAAGATGAGCCCAACACATCGTGTAGCAGTGTTCCAGAGAACCAAGATTGGATATTGCCAGGATTCTGGCAGGGAATGCATGAAACAAATGTTCTATGAGAACCAGCTTTGTCAGGAAGGTCAAGGAAAGGGTTATTTAGAGGGAGATCAGAAGCTGCCTTTCAACTCCTGCAGAGGTCCTCCCCTCTCCCGTTCACCTCTCCTTAATAATTTGATCAGTTCTCTGTGGAAAGTGCTTAGTCGCTATGGTAATGAGTACTCTATAAATATTAATAGAATAAAGCCAAACACAATATCACCTCATTAGCGCAGAGGCTCACAGAACTAGCCTTGAACGTCGTAGTCTAATGATGTGCCACTCCGTCATTTTGTTTTAAATTCCATGGACACGTGTGCTAGCCCTGGACCTCAGAGTGATAAGGAACAAAGATCTGGAGTAAAGGCTGTCACGTTGCTTTGGAAGCCCCAATCCACCTCTTCTCAAGTGCTGTGTACATCATATATGTTCACTGTTCCGACGGTTTTAGTGGAACTTAAGAGAAACAGTTGTTATTCTGACTCCTTGATATTCTCTTTGGTAACTTAACTCATGGGATTTTAGCACTGAAGGAATACAGATTCACCTAATTTAGAGAAAAAAGGGATCTTAGTGACTGGTTAGACTAGGAGTCTCAAACTCAAATGCCTACAGGGTTGAGGTAGATAAAGTAACTGAGAGAGGCAGGCTTGTACAAGACAATTGTGAGTGGTAGGCACCGTGGCATGCCCAAAGCTTGGAATCTTATTCTACATGAAATGTATACGGAAACATTCCAGTTATGGAAACACACACACCACACATATATATGTGTGTGTATATACATATACGCATGTATGTGCTAAAAACCTGTAATATCTCTATATAAAGATTAATTTGTGGGGAATTTGCTAGGTAGAATCAAATTTATATGCTACTATCAGACAAAAAGAAACAAGAAAACACATTTAAACTTAACATTCAGGTCTTCTTTGTTTATTAAAATCATCACTCTAGAGGAAATGCTGTACCTTGATTTTCTAAGTGCCTACGACTCACATATTTTTTTCATTACCTAGCAGGCTTTTTCCTAGTCAGTACTACTTTTTAAAATCGCAATTAGCCTTCTCAGGATGGTACAAGGTCTTTTTAAAGCTGCTGTTCTTCTCATAGACAAATCAAAACATTGTGAATAAATCTTCAAATAGTAGCTATCTAATTCTATAGTTTTAAGTTCAGTGTTCAGCACAATTTAAGGCAACCAGTTCAGGCTTAGTAATGAGACCATATCTCTTGAATTTTCTAGGACTATCTTGGTTTCACTAGTTCCTTCTTTTCATATAAGTCAACCCTATTTTCTAATTTGGGGTTCAGAAAACCTGGTGACCATACTTTTAATCTTTTTCTCCAACTTCTTTCAAAGAGGACTTTTCTGTATGAGAAATCCTCCCTGTTCATCTCTTAGTAGCTAAGTACCTAAAGAGGTAGCACTATTAAGTATTTGACGTGCTAAGAATTACAGTTGGTACAATATGCAAGTTGTTTTTGTTTTTGCCTTCAGGCTCTAAATGGAACTGAGTCATCATACATTAAAGTAACTTTATTTATAGGAACTGTTTCATCAAGGAAACAAATAAATTTGTCACCCTTTCTTTTATTTTTATAGTTCAAATAAACATGGAGTTTGTGTTTCTCCTAGGATGGAATCAATTATTGTTTTAGTTATCTTTTGCTCTGTATTAAATTACCCCAAAACTTAGCGGCTTAAAATAACAGCAGATATTTAGTATCTCGCCGTTTCTGTGGGTCAGAAATTTAGAAGTGGCTTATCTAGATGGCTCTGGCTCAAGGTTTCTCATGAGGTTAGAGTCAGAATGTTGCCTAGAGTACCAGTCAACTGAAGCCTTGACTTGGATGGAGGATTCAATTCCGAGATGGTTCAAAGTGGCAAGCAAGTGCTGGCTGTAGGCAAGAGACTTAACTCCTTACCATGTGGACCTCTCTATAAGGCTGCTAGAGGGCTCTCATGACACTGTCGCTGGCTTCTCCCAGAGAGAGTGATCTAAGAGAGAGTAAGGCAGGAACGCAAACATCTTTTATGGATCTAGCCTCAGAAGTCATAAACCTTCAGTTCCTCAGAAAACTAAAAATAGAGCTACCATATGATCCAGCAATCCCACTCCTGGGCATATACCCAGACAAAAGCATAATTCAAAAAGATACATGCACCCCAGTGTTCACTGCAGCACTATTTACAATAGCCAAGACATGGAAACAACCTAAACGTCCATCGACAGATGAATGGATAAAGAAGATGTGCATATATACAATGGAATACTACTCAGCCATAAAAAAGAACAAAATAATGCCATTTGCAGCAACATGGATGCAACTAGAGATTATGATACTAAGTGAAGTAAGTCAGAAAGAGATTTAAGACAAATACCATATGTTATCACTTATATGTGGAAAATATGGCACAAATGATCTATCTACAAAACAGACTCACAGACATAGAGATCAGACTTGTGGTTGCCAAGGGGGAGGGTGGGGAGGGAGAGGGATGGACTGGGAATCTGGGGTTGGTAGATGCAAACTATTACATTTAGAATGGATAAACAAGGTCCTACTGTATAGCACAGGGAACCATATACAATCTCCTGGGATAAACCATAATGGAAAAGAATATAAAAAAAAGAATGTATATATCTGTACAACTGAGTCACTTTGCTGTACAGCAGAGACTGGCACAACATTGTAAATCAACTACACTTCAATAAAAAAAGTCATAAACTTTCATTTACACAATATCCTATTAGATATAGAAGTCAGCCCTATTCACTGTGGGAGAGAACTATACAAGGGCATGAACACCAAGGGGTGAGCACTGGGGGCATCTTGGAGATTGGCTTCCATAGTTATTTATTTAACAATTCCTAACTGAGTATTTACTTGTCAGTGTGAAAGATAGGAAGAAATACCAAGTGTGGTTCTGCCTTTATAGGGTCATACAGTCTAGGAAAAGACACTAGTAGTCAAAGACAATGCATGTTAAATAAATGGTGGTCATTTCAGGCAACACTATCTATCAAGAGTGACCATGCTGGAGTTCCTCCAAGGAGCCAAGGACGGATGAATAACAAGGTCTATGGAAGGCAAGTATCACAGTAGCCCTGGGAAGCATGGTGGCTGGATGGATGAGCAATTAGAAAAAAGAAGGCTCTTGTTCTTTCTCCTTCTCTCTCTGAGCCATTATCATTCCTAAAACAAAATACCGAACTATATCAGCTGGGGTTCGCTGGTTCAAGCAAAGATGACAATTTACTCTGTTCCAGTGACTGTTTTAAGAGTTCTACCTATACTGTTTCATTTATCCCCCCCAACTTTGAGAGATGGGTTCTTCTATTATCCCTGTTTTTCAAATGAGAAAACTAAGGCACAGAGATATTAAGTGATTTTGTAAGATTACTCACCATGTGAGTGTCAAAGCCAGGGTTTTAACCCAGAACGTCTGAAGAAAGAGAAAGCGAGTTATCTGGAGAATGCTGGAGTTCCTCCAAGGAACCAAGGCCAGATGAATAACAAGGTCTACAGAAGGCAAGTATCACAGTAACCCTGGGAATCATGGTGGCAGAAACGCATAGACAAGTTCTCCAGGGTGAGACGTCAAATGAATTTGCTTCACCGACCTCCTTCTGTGTGCCCAAGAGAGTCTGATTGGCCCAGCTTGTGTCATGTGGCTGCTCCAGGGGAGGAGATGAGAGGGCCCTCAATTATCAGTCTCCCAGAATCAGAAGGGGTGGAGAAGGGCTGATTCCCCCAAGAAAGGGAGCCTGATCAGATACAGACCTCTTTTCTTAAAAATATTGATTTATTGATTTATTATTTGGCTGCGCCAGGTCTTACTTGCGGCACGCGGGATCTTCGTTGCTGCATCTTTTAGCTGCGGCATGCGGGCTCTTAGTGGCGGCACGCGGGATCTAGTTCCCTGGCCAGAGATCGAACCCAGTCCCCCTGCATTGGGAGCACAGAGTCTTAATCACTGGACCACCAGAGAAGTCCCCAGACCTCTTTTTAAACCCAAATAGTTCTCCATTTTTTAAAATTTGTCTTTGCATTTTAAAGAAAATGGGAGTCTCGATGAGTCTCAAACACTATCCTATTTATTTTTAATTTCTTTATGCTGACTGTGTTGTTGGGGGTGGTGCCACATTTCAGAGGGAAAACAGCAGAACAATTGCCTTAGGCGCTGAAATTTTTTTTCCCAGAAAGGTACCCAATTTATCTTTGGGTTTCTGGTGTGTTTAGGTTCCTAATTAGTTTGCCTGAGATTTTCCAGAATGCTGTCCTCTGGAAATGACCAGTTATCTTTTCCTGCTCAGAAGCAATAAGGTATCTAGAATTTCCTAATAATTTTGTTAGGGTATTTCCCAATTTTTCCCATAGGACCTACCAGTTTATAATTATTATTTATTATCATCTATAATAATCTGTTTACAATTTGAAACATCTGTCCCCATCACTAAGCCAAAATGTTTACTAGCATTCATTATAAAGCAAGATTTCTCAACCTCAGCACTCCTGCAGTTTTGGAAGGGAGAATTCTTTACCATTGGGGGCTCTTCTGTGCATTCCTGTGCAGGATGTTTAGCAGCATCCTGGGCCTCATCTCACTAGATGCCAGTAGTACTTTCCTGGTCATGACAGCCAAAAAATGTCTCCAGATATCCCTGGGAGGCAAAACCATCCCTAGTCGAGAACAACTGATGTATGTAATTAATGTATAAAGGATGCATGAATTAATTAACAGAGTCATTCAGAGATGTGATGGGATTTCCAAATCCTTGAATCCTTGGAATTTTTCAATCCTTGAATCAATATTTGTCTGTCCATTCATTTATTCTGATTCCTCCATTCATTCATCTCTCCATTCACCAAACATTTATCGAGAGCCTGTCATGGAAAGAGGTCAGGAGCGCTGCTAAACAAACTACAATGTTCAGGGGGTCAGTGCTAGGTATCGTAAGGTTAAGGTTGGCAAAAATATGAATTACGCTTAGCTTATTATACTCCAGGAAGAACAGTATTTCAAGCAACACATTTTGGATCAAGCTTACTCTGTCTGCAATGCCTTCCTGGTTCTTTCCTGCTTTTCTGCATCTTAACCAAACCTTCATAACCAGTTCAGATTCACCTTCTTCTTGAAGCCTGTGCAGAGAGGGTCCCAATGTAAAGTTCTCTCCCCACAGCTTCCTTAATGCCTCTTATATTGGCCATTTGGCCTTGGCATCTACCATACTGCCTTGGTGTTTTAGAAATCTTATAAATATGTCTGGACTTCCTAAATAAATGTTTGGAAGAAGTTAATTAAGTGGAAAAATCCTTAGGTATAAATGTGGTTCTAATCTTACTTCTGCCATCAGTCTAGTTTTGTGACCCTGGGCAGGTTGCCTAATTGCTGAGGCTCACTTAATCTATAAAATGGAAATGGTTTTACCTGTTCTACAGCTACCTTACAAGGATATTGAGGGTGTTAAGTGAAATAATGGTTATAACTATATTTTGTAATTTTAAAAGTACTATACAAATGTAATACGCTGGCATTATCAACATTAAGAATAATAATACAAACTTCTTGGGGCTGAGTTTTACATATCTTTGTATCTCTAGAACCAAGCACATGGCTGAATATCTAGTAAGGAGCTCCACAAATGATGCTGATATGAAGTGTGGATCTCACTCATTATATGAACTTGTTATCTCTGATTATACACTAGTCAATAAATAGTTGTAGAGTCAAATTGAATTTCAGATAATCACCCAAGAAGTCTGTATTACTGCTCATGAATACATATGCTGGCACCTTCTGAAGCTATGAGATATAAATATTCTATATGAAACATATTTTAAGAACCTAATGGTGTCTTATGGATTTTTATTGAGTACGTTAAATAATATTTTATTTTATACAGGACAAATTAAATAAGGTGAAAAAAATAAGGTGGAAATTCTGGTAAGATTTCACTCTGAAGTATATTAAGGTTAAAAGTAACGTGTTTTCAGCACTTGGCTAGATTCATTTTCTTTTTTGTTTTTGTTATAAAAGAGACAAATCCTCCAAAATACAGTGAGAGATTAATCTGAAAGACTCATCTTTCCCAGATATTCCTTGAGTTTTAAAAATTGTTTTAACCACGGTATAAACTCAATTTACTAAATTTGCTATTGCAAAACTCACGGTTGGTTTCGCCTTCCTGATATTGGCCTATTTTGTGGTGATGCTAAAATCGAACACCATAGTAACAAATTTGTTTTACTAAAAATATTGAGATAACACAAATAAGACATTAAGCAAACTCATGCATTAGCTGAGTTGACCTTTCCTGAAAAATAAATATTAAGGAAATATTTAAGGGAGTTCCTTTCCCCACCCCCCCTCACCTTAAGGTTCACTTCCAGTCAAATATTGCTTTTGCTTAAAAAGAATTAGGTTAATACCTGTTAAATGTGGCAGTAAAGTTTTACTACCTATAATTAAGCTGTAAAACTAAATGGACTTTATGGGTATAATTTCCAATACAAGCTTTTATATTTTTTAATGAAAAATAACTGACTAGCTCATTGTACTAAATACTACACTAGTTACAGAGCTTTGAAAATATTTAGTTTGTTTTTCTAAAATGGGAAATTCAGAATGAGATTCTTTAAGTCCATTAAAAAAGTGATGTGTACTGTAATTAATAGCACTGAACTTTTTCTCCATATAAATTCAGATTCAGAAGACATTTACTGACCGTCCTCTGTGGGCCAAACATAGTGCTAGATTCTTCCTCATATGTAGTCACTTAATCTTCAAACAACTGATTGCTGGCATCTTCATTAGAGAGAAGAATCTGAAGCTCTTCTAGGTGAAGAAACTTATCTGCAGTTACAAAGTTTAAAAAGTGCTAAAAGTGGGTTACAAACCCAGATATCCTTATTGTGAAGTCAATATTCTCCTAAGTACATGTATTCAGGATGCTGTGAACTTGGGTACCATTATGGTAGTATCATAAACTTTCCTGAGTCTAATGTGCTAAGATCTGTTGACTCATGCAGGACCAGCAGACATGCCTATAACCTCTAAACTTCTACAATTCCCTGAATTTGACAAAAATACCTATTACTCTTGGTATGCCTATTTGAAAATGGCTAATTTTTTATTACAAGATGGTGGGCTGAACTCAAAATTTTATTGGTCAAAATTGGTGAATTTCTTCGTATATTATCATGCAGAGGACAAGTATGAAGTGCTCAATGGTTGAGTTGAAGCCAAAACCTCACTTCAGTCATTCTTTCATTCATCCATTTGCTTCTGTTTACAAATACAAATCCATCTGGTTCTGTCAAAAGGTCAATTTAAAAAGAGGCACTCCCATGATACTAAACCTACTTTATGACCAGAAATGGGTGGAAAACATTTTTTTTAAAGTAACCCACAATTCTTTGTTTTTTGGTTAAAGCTGGCTAAACCTATAATATAAACATGCTGGGAACTCTTAGGCAGGGTTAAGGAGGAGGGTAGGGGGTAGTTAGGACTGAACGATTGGCCAGCTCTAAGGTAGCACCATCATTTCAAACCCAAGAGAAACAGGCAAAATCTAGTCCAATCCAACAAGAATTAGACCTAAGGGATCCAATCCAGGGATCAGGGCTGTGACAGAGCTTCTCAACCAAGGCAAGCCTCAGCTTCTAGTAGGTGTCCCAGTGGAATTAGGGAAGTTATATAGGTATTATTATTTGCTTATCCAACATCCATTACGTCTTTCTTAGTTGCAAATGGTGATAGAAATGGATAATTGTCTCTAATATGTATTTTCCTATCTTCAAGAATAAGAATTCCCCAAATTAGCTGGTACCCGGCCACCCACGATGTATTTCTCAGCCTCCTTTTCAGCAAGGCATGGCCATGTGACTAGGCTCTAGCTAATGGGATGCAAGAAGAGTGACATATGGAACTTTTAGGAAGTGTCTTTTAAGTCTCTAGCCTTTCTTTCTTCTAGCTAGTTGGACTATAGATGTGAACACTGGAACAGGAGCAGTCAGACTCTGAAATGCGTTATGGACTGAATGTTTGTGTCCCCTAAAATTCATATGTTGAAGCCCTAACTCCCTCTGTGATGGGATTAGGAGGAGATGACCTTGGGAAGTTTTAGATACGGTCATGAGGGTGGAGCTCCCATCATGGGATTAGTGTCTTTATAAGAAGAGGAAGAGAGACCAAAGCTCATTCTCTCTTTCTGTACACAGAAGATCATGTGAGTATACATACAGTTTACATGAGTACACAGCAAGACGGTGACCATCTGCAAGTCAGGAAGAGGGCAGTCACCAAGAAGCAAATCTGCTAGCACATTGATCTTGGACTTCCCAGCCTCCAGAACTCTGAGAAATAAATGTCTGTTGTTTAAGCCACCCAGCCCATGGTGTTCTGTTATAGCAGCCCAAACTGACGAAGACAGCATAGAAGTCCCATGATGAGGACGGCAGAACCAAAAGGTTAAAGGAACCTAAGATCCTGGTAATTGTGGAGCCACCAAACCAGGCTTGGACTGCCTATATTAATGTAAACCTTATACACGAATACACTAATAAAAGCCTTATATTATTGGGGGTGGCAATGTATTCAATAATAAAACTGTGTTTCCAGCCTCCCTTGAAGCTGTATATGGCAATATGTCTAAGTTCTATCCACTGAAATAAAGTCAAGATGATGAAAGAATTCTGTAAAGTTTCATTGAAAGAAGTATAGACGGCTGTGGGAAGGCCCTTGTGTCTTCCTTCCTTCTCCCTTCCCACTGTCTGAAATGTGGATGCAGTGGATGGAGCTCTAGGAGCTCTTCTAGATCATGAGTCTTTGAGGAGCAGAAAGATGAGAGTTTCCCTGTTTTTTCCAAGGTTCCTCAATGACTTTGTGAAGCCAATTTACCAGTATTGGACCACTTACACTTGGATTTCTTTTACCCAAAGAAACAAATCTTCTGGTTTTAAGTCACTTTATTCTGGGTTTTCTATTAGGTGCAGCCAAATCTAATCCTATCTGATAGGGCGGTTCATTAATGAGAAGGTACAGGAAACATAGGTCAACCCCAGAGACCTGGGACATGGGGCTTGTGTCTCATCTGGCTGGGAACCTGGAGTGGAAGTGGCAGCTTCCTGGCAACCACCTGGCTAACTTGTCAGGTTCAATGTTGGAGCTCAAGGTCAATGTATGAGGGCTGTCTGGGGCCTTATCATTGGTGGGTAGGAGCAGCTAGCATGCTGCCAGAGCAGGTACTCACTGTGCCGGCACAGCTGGGCCTGCAAGGGTCGGGCCTTTAGTGCCTGACATAGGCTGGGCACAGGCAGAAGCAGGCAGGGGCTGACATAACCCGTGCCTCTTTTAGACATGATTAAGGCAGAATGAATATGCTGGACCTCTCTCTCCTCTCAGGGTTGAAAGCAGCTGGATGACTCTCTCTAACATCCAGGCTTATGAGAGCCGGCTTTGCTCCTCTCTCTGTCATCTGTGGGCCAGCTGCATCCATACTGGTCCTCATTTCCCCGGCCTTGAGCTCATTTACTCCCTGGGGATTGTGACTGTGAATACTCTGGACTCCAAAGTGTGGGAAAACTGGAGACACAAACAATTGAAGCCTCAGTGGTACAGGGGCAGAGAGCAGGGTCTTTCCCTCAGTTAGCATCATGTAAGACCTGGAATGCGGTTTTGTTGCAGTGACATTTCATAGTCAGAGACACTTCTAGGCAGTGACTCAGAGAGGCAGCCTGCTGCTGAGCAAGGAGGAGGTCTGTGTGTTGGATTTCAGAGGATCCTGGGCTCATATGAGAATTATCAGCCCAGAGCTTTTATTATCAAAGAGGTAAGGTGGGTGGAAGCATGCAGTGAAATATAAAGTGCCCTACAGATTACTGTAATTGTATTAATGGAGAGAAAAACAACCACCCTCTTCCCCAGTGTTACTGACATCACGAGGTACTGACCCCCTTCAACATGCCCAGAGATGCAGGATGCCCTCTTGTTAATTTCTCCCCCATCAGGCTGCCCTTGGGATTTATTTTAACCCAAGTTCATGTAGATTAAAAAAATGGGGGGTATAGGAACATTTAGAATGACTTGTCTCAGAACCTGCTCCTTCCCAGGGGTGACCTGTTCAGAATACTATTGCAAACATAAATAACAGATCAGTATACCTTCAAAATTAACCATGCTAATAACGAGATACACTAATTATGTATGATACATATTAATCATGTATGCCACATACATGCTAATCACTTACGCCATTTACTATTTACCCTATTTCCAAAAGTGTGTTCTACTATTAAAAGGTGTTATGTGAAGAAATGGTGGTAGAATAATTTTGGGAAATGCTGGGTTAAGCAAAGTTGAGCTAGAAAATTATTACTGGGTATGTGAGTCTGGGGGAGGGAACTGTCTATGTGTACGTCCTGAAGTGAGGGTCTTCATTAATCCCTGCAAGGAATTTGACAGGGTAGATAATAATTTTCTCTGCCTTCATACCTGGGCTTGTCTGTCCAAATGCTTCCTCCTGAGATGGTTCATCTGGGGAATGACACAAAGTTGAAGGAATAAATGAGATGACTCATGGTGGCCATGGCAGTGCCCGAGCCATATTGTTTCAGTGTTTTTCTGTGCCTAGCATCCTTGGTTTTCCAGCCTTCCATCTATTCTGGAGGCTACTTCATAGCTTCTCTATGACTCCCTTTTCTACTTAGGATAGGTATAGTTCATCCTGCTGCCTGCAGCCAAGGTCACTGACTAATGCAGAACTGAAGTTCTTTACTGCTGGACTCTCAGAACCTTAAAATTCTAATTTGCATTGTGATTCTCCAAAAGGTGCTCAAGAATGTGGCATTTTCCAAAACTGTTTGCTCCAGAAGCTGTCTCCATACCCCTTTCCATCTTCCCGCCAACATCTCTTAGGGTTGGTGTTCCATGGAACATACTGGTGTAAATGCTCATTTAGTAGGTCATTGCTTAGCTAAATCAGAAGACATCTTGGTGGTCTTGGTACAGAAGAGTTAATTTAAGTGAAAAAAGTGAACAGGTTTCTTCCTTTTCCACGATAAATCCAGGTTATCATAATAGATTATGTTCTCATCATGAATTCATAGTGAATTTTCTCTAGAGGACCATCATTGGCTTCACATACACTTTGTCCTGTAAATATCCTCTGAGCTGGCAACGAGATCCTGGACTACAGTGGATGCTCATGGAGCACTTTGTAGAAGCCAAAATACATCTTATTTTTTACACGATGCATTACATTTGCTAATGACTTAGGTCAACTGGGTAAGCAATGTGGTCATTCATAGTTATTTTTGCTTTTCCTTATAACCAATTATTTTAACCACTGCATCATTTGTATTTTTATACAATACACAGTCTTCCAGGAACATGCAAAAGCTTAATGGGTTGTATAATGTGCAATCCCTGATCCATGATTAACATATGTTTAATGAGTATAATTTCAAGAAAGCTTGAAAATTTAGGTCCCCAGCTTCTTCTACAAAGCCAGTCACTGGAATGAAAAGTTTGCCACACTAATGGGTTTTGAATGTTTTAAATGGAAGGTTATTCTCACATAAATGAGACTTTCCTTGAAAGTGGGTAGCATCCCACCTTACACAGCCAAGATGAGATGTTAGTGAACAAGGGCAGCGCTGGAGCTTGTTAACAATGCTGATTTCTTTTCCAATCCTAGATATTCTGATTCAGAAGGTCCAAGGTGGGTGAGGCATGAGCTTTTCCAACAAATGTACCAGGAAATTTTAACACTTCTGGAAATACTAGACTAAAAACAATTTTTTTTGAGTTTTATTGAGTGTGCAGGGAGCTGGCTGCCCCAGCTGGGGAAGTTGGAGGCCAAGAGATTGTTTGGGGCACCGAAGCGTGGTGCTTCTCTCTGGTTTCTTTAACTGGTTTCTCTTTCTGGAGGAACATGTGGCCTCCCTAATGCTGAATTTGATTCAAGAACCAGAGGAACTCAGTATTTTTAAAAATTCCCTGAATGCAGGCACACAGCTTGTTAGTGGAAATTTGTCTGGAATCCTGAGTATGGAAGGCTGTGGTGTAGCAAAAACTGGGCTTTACAGGTCCTACTAGATCTTACTTTCTGTAGATGCTCTCTCCAACAACTGGCTGTGTCCCTGTTAGCAGTTCCAAGAACCATGAGAAGGTATACCGGAGCTATGCTGGACCTGCCCCTGTCTCTGTGGCCTTAGTCTTGCCTAAGGACACTGAACACTTCATTCAATCTGATAGGCAGGTGAACGTGTGTGTTCCTGAAATGCTATGGAGTGAAATGATGGACTGCTTTTATCTTACTCCAGTTCTCGTCTCCTCCCGTTGAAGTGCCAGGGGAAAGTTGATGTTTAGTGATAAGATCATTTATTCAATCCTCTCACAATTTCTGAGTATTTGGCCTTGCTGCTTTTTTTTTTTTTTTTTTTTTTAGATTTAATTGATATTTACAGGACATTCCATCCAAAAACAGCAGACCACACCCTCCTCCCAAGTGCGCATGGAACACTCTCCAGGACACACCACATCCTGGGTCACAAATCAAGCCTCAGCAAACCCAAGAAAATTGAAATCATATCAAGCATCTTTTTTTTTTTTAACATCTTTATTGGAGTATAATTGCTTTACAATGGTGTGTTAGTTTCTGCTTTATAATAAAGTCAATCAGTTATACACATACATATGTTCCCATATCTCTTCCCTCTTGCATCTCCCTCCCTCCCACCCTCCCTATCCCACCCCTCTAGGTGGTCACAAAGCACAGAGCTGATCTCCCTGTGCTATGCGGTTGCTTCCCACTAGCTATCTATTTTAGGTAGACTGTCTATTTCCTCTTCATTTGTTTGGTCTGGTGTGTTTTTACCTTGCTCCTTCATCTGCTGTGTGTTTTTCTGTCTTCTCATTTTGCTTATCTTACTGTGTTTGGGGTCTCCTTTTCGCAGGCTGCAGGTTCGTAGTTGCTGTTGTTTTTGGTGTCTGTCCCCAGTGGCTAAGGTTGGTTCAGTGGGTTGTGTAGGCTTCCTGGTGGAGGGGACTAGTGCCTGTGTTCTGGTGGATGAGGTTGGATCTTGTGTTTCTGGTGGGCAGGTCCACGTCTGGTGGTGTGTTTTGGGGTGTCTGTGGCCTTATTATGATTCTAGGCAGCCTCTCTGCTAATGGATGGGGCTGTGTTCCTGTCTTGCTAGTTGTTTGGCATAGGGTGTCCAGCACTGTAGCTTGCTGGTCGTTGAGTGAAGCTGGGTCTTGGTGTTGAGATGGAGATCTCTGGGAGATTTTCGCCATTTGGTACTATGTGGAGCTGGGAGGTCTCTTGTGGACCAGCGTCCTGAAGTTGGCTCTCCCACCTCAGAGGCACAGCCTGAATGCCTGGCTGGAGCACCAAGAGCCTTTCATTCACATGGCCAGCTATGTGGGGGAGTTTCTTGCCTTTTGGGAGGTCTGACATCTTCTGCCAGCGTTCAGTGGGTGTTCTATAGGAGCAGTTCCACGTGTAGATGTATTTCTGATGTATCTGTGGGGAGGAAGGTGATCTCCGCGTCTTACTCTTCCGCCATCTTCTCCTCTTCAAGCATCTTTTCTGACCACAACGCTACTAGTGTTGGAGGGTCTCCTCCAGAGGCAGGCGGTGGCTGTGGCTCACAGAGGGGACAAGGACACTGGCAGCAGAAGTTCTGGGAAGTCTGGCCTTGCTTCTTACTGGTGACTCTGGGTAGTTGCTTAACCTTTTCAATTTTCCAGGTTGAAAAATAGCATAATAATAATATTCCCCTTCCAGGGCTGTTGATAGGATTAAATGAGATAAGGCATGTAAAGTATTAATATTTAACTTGATTCCAGGCAGATGGAACTCAAAAAATGTTAACCATCTCTCTTCTCCCTTCTCCTCTCTCTCTTTCTCTCCTGATCCTCCTCCCCTCCCCCCTACTCCTTTCTCCTAAGGGACAGACAGCTCAATTTCTATTTAGGAAGGACGTTTAGGTTATGCAATCAGGTTGGAGGGTGAAGAGGAGTGGGCTAGAGAAATTGTCTTAAGACTATGTTTGCTCAGTGCAGTTTCCCTTGGAGTATGTGTTTATTTGGGATGGCCGAGAATGGGATACTGAACATCCACAAGCTGTCCCTTGGCACCACCAAGGACTTTGGGAGATACAGTGATGGTGGAGACACTCTGTGTCCTCAAGGAATACAACCTAGGGAGCCATCTGTGGTATGATGAGCTATTCATATATAAGGCAACTTACATTACTTGTGTTAGAACGGAAGTACCCTTGGCCATGGGAGCACAGAGGAGGGAGCAATTAATTCTTGGATAATGTGTTATCTCTATATTCAGAATTAGAAAAAAGGATCTGCCTGTCTGCTAGAAATAACAATACTGTCATGTGTATATTGCATCAAGTAGATTATTAGGGAGAATATAAACAAAGACAATACTGTATATATCAAAGCATATCTACAGGATAAGGAAGAAAGTTGTAGCAGGAAGGATCTGAAGAGCTTCTTCCCTACAGCAGAGTTCTGATTTCACACACAAACCTTGTTAAGGGAGTTCTGCTCTTATGCAGAAATAGTGAAGGTGAAGCTGAGAGCAGGGGAAACCAGTGTTTGCCTTTAATTGTAGGCAATAAATTGTCTGGGAAATGCCAATTTCAAAATTCCTCCTTTCTAAATGATTCAACATAAGACAGAATCGTTGTTGTTGACTATAAAATCCATCTCAAAGACTCAAAAATCATTAATGTCCAATAATACTGATTTGTTTTCTGTTAAATCTGAGTCTTGCAGGTGCTGTAAGTCTTTCCTTTGGCAGAAAATTCAATAATTTGTTATCACTGAAGGTAAAAGTAGTCTCAAAAATGTTTAGTTTGGTTTTGGTGTTATATAACTTTAGTCTATAAAATGCTAGTTGTGTCTCCATAATTCTCTCCTGGAGAATTAAGTTTCTTGTTTCTGAAGTTTACAACTTGACTATATTTTTGTTAGAGGTCTGGTGGGAATTCTCATTTATTTTTGGTCTTATGGGAAATTTTTCTATGTTAAAAATTGCAGAGTGGAGAAACACAGACCGATAATACTGTAATATGACAACAAGTTTTCTATCTCATTTTTTAAAATGCAAATAAGATTGGCAACCTCAAAACTTGACAGAATTTTTAAAAAATCTCCATCCTGAAAGTTTTCATCTGAAAAAAAAAAGTGCTGATTTTCACACACTAAGCTCATATCTTAAAGTATTCTTCGTTGAACAACAAACACTGTGCTGTCCAGCACTCAAAAATCCCACGATATAATGATATTCACTGGGGAAAGATCGTGGAACACATACACATGAAATTTTTTTGAGAGAACCAGAGGAAATTTCATTTTTTTTTTTTTAAAACAGAAGCATTATTTTTTAAAATATTTATTTATTTATTTATTTATGGCTGTATTGGGTCTTCGTTTCTGTGCGAGGGCTTTCTCTAGTTGTGGCAAGCGGGGGCCACTCTTCATCGCGGTGCACGGGCCTCTCACTATCGCAGCCTCTCTTGTTGTGGAGCACAGGCTCCAGACGCGCAGGCTCAGTAATTGTGGCTCACGGGCCCAGCTGCTCCGCGGCATGTGGGATCTTCCCAAACCAGGGCTCGAACCCGTGTCCCCTGCATTGGCAGGCAGATTCTCAACCACTGCGCCACCAGGGAAGCCGGGAAATTTCATTTTTAATTGTCTCAAATACAAATAATAGAACGCAAGCTCTTAGCTCAAGAGAGTGTCCCAATTTGGATGCAAAGTTTAAGTCTATTTAAACTTTGGGGATTTTTAAGAGGGTTGACACAAGAGGCTTCGTTGAGACAGACCCTGCTGGTTTTTGTTTTGACTGATCAGACACACTCAGGCTAACCCAGGTGGGTTCCAGGTTGCTGATTTCCTTCTGTCCATGCACTTTGAAATTAAGAGCATTTTTTGAGGAACTAGCGTATTTGGAAAACAAGAGGTAAAATCAGAGGGCGCCAATGGCACATTTTAATGTGTTGCAAGTAATAATACATGTCCCTAGAGATCAGTCCTTGCCTTTCAGTCATTCCTTCTTAATATTAATTCTTTCCCCCAGATTCTGCAGGTTGTCCATATTTCTACAACATGCCACCTTCTCCCCTACTGAAGACCTGACAGAAGGGGAATCCCAACCCAGGACTGGGCTGAGCCAATCAGATCTCTCTTAAGATTTGAACAGAGGGACCTGGGAAGGGGAGTTGCCGGGGCTGAACCGAAAGGTTTCTCAGCATTTGGGGCTGTGGGAAGAGGTATGTGTCTATATAATGTTGTGAAGCCACAGAGGAGCTGAGAAGCCGTGAGGAAAGAGAGAAAGGTGGGCACAGAGAGGCCCCAGGGACTGGAACTGCCCTGGCTTGAAAAGTCAACTTTGCAATCTCTGGGAGGATGTGGGGAGGCAGTGGGGGGAGTCAATTTCTACATCACAATTCTGATTCTGGGGAGGAAATGTGTCACTTCACCTGCCATTCGTGGATTCTGTGTGCTCCTCTGAATCCTTACAAACACTGCTGCTATGCGTTTGCCTGGTGTGACTATGCTTCTGTTATCTGCAACTACAAAAGCCTGATCAGGATGGAAATTGGATTAAAAGTGCTGTGGCTCTCCTTTTAAAACATATTGTTTTAGGGACTTCCCTGGTGGTCCAGTGGGTAAGACTCCACACTCCCAATGCAGGAGGCCCAGGTTCAATACCTGGTCGGGGAACTAGATCCCACATGCATGCCGCAACTAAGGATCCCGCATGCCGCAACTAAACATGCTGCAACGAAGATCCCGCATGCCACAACTAAGACCCAGCGCAGCCTAAATAAGTAAATATTTTTAAAAAAACAAAAAAAAACCCATATTGTTTTATACACAATCATGACTTTTATAGCAGTTATTTGCAGCACTGAATATGAAGATGGGGTTGGCCTTTCAAAACAGAGAAAATCCCCTTCTATTGGAATTAAGGAGGAGTTGACTCATCCAATGGCCTCTGAGTGCAGTTTGCCAAAAGCAAACCATGACATCTGCCTACATAGGGATGTGTTAAGTGCGAATCCATTGCCTCAATGAGGCTGCAGCTCAGTCGGGGGAGACAAATACAACACCTGAAACAACCAGAGAACGATTCAAGGCAAATAATAACTATAAGCTAAATCATGGGGTGTTGACTAGAAGTGCATTTAGTCTGAGGAGGGGAGGTCAGAACACACTGGAGCCTCAGAAATGACTGAGAGAGGTAGGAGGTGAGCTTCAGGAAAGGGGCGCTCTGTCTCTGGAATGGGCAGCTGAACGGGAGTGGAGGAGGGTGTCAGCAAGGGCAGGGAGGTAAGAAGGAGCCAAGAATGAGGATCCCATGTGTGAGTGAGTGCTGAATGTCTCTGCAGGTGGGGCCCCCACCTCACCCCAAGCTTCTGGTCCATTGGGCAGACAAGACATACAGAGATGAAAATGCATCAGAGATGGATGCAAGGCAAGACATGGCCAGGAGTCAAAGAAATGTCCTAAGAGTTATTTACAACTTGGAGGGAGTTTGGAAGAGAATGAATGTACTGAGAAACGATGGGCAGGAGAGTGGTTCTGAAATGAGGCTGGTGAAGCCAGTGGGCCAGATGGTGAAAAGTGTGAACACAGGCTTGCAGAGATGTACAACAATCGTTCTCAAACTTCTTTTGGTGATGAAAGCTTTTTCTTACTATGAAATCTTAGGTGGAAGCTCAGTGAACAAAATAGATGAAAACAGTGAGTTCTGGGTGAAGTGGAGGAATGGGTCTGGGATCAATAGTCCATAGTACTTAGGTGCTCCCTGGGAAGCTGCTTGAAAATCCAGGGCACTGGAAAGTAGGGAGCTGTCACAGTCAGGAATGGTAGGTGAGCAGCCACTGTGAAGGAATTCAGGTGTCAGGTGGTGCATCTCAGCCTGGGAGTGGGAGAGGGGGAGGTAGAGGGAACAGAAAGCAAACAGTCACTTGTCCTGCTTCCCATGTTTTTATCAAAACTGATCATTATACCTTTTATGCTCCTTGACTTTCATTTCTAGCACTGGTGCTCATCATCTCCTTTGGAATATTGAGTGAGGAGTTTTCAACATATTCCTTGTGCTGGGAATAAAGAAAAGTTAATAGATGAGCAGTGCCAACTGCTTAATTCTCAGGGTTCAACTCATAGGTGTTCCTTTTAGAAGCGTACTTGTCTTTCCTCTTCCAGATGTACGCTGCTTTTTATGTATTTCTGACATTTTATGGTTTCCTGCTAAGGAAGAAAGTGGGCTTCCCAGGGGGTTATATTAAATTGAATTGATTGTCAGGTAGCACTGAAGAGTTACAACAAAAAAAAAAGCAGACCGCATTCATCTCTAGCTCTTTATGTTCATGTACAATTGTTTTTTCTGCTTCCAAATTAAGTCTCTATTGGCTTTGGCCAGTTAGCTTGGCTTCCCATCCTAAAACATGGATCTACCTGAGCTGATTTCAATGAGTGGTGAGGTTACAATGACACAGCCCCTAAAGGGGACACTGATGAACTCACCCATTCATCAACATTCATATTCTTCATTAATCAAGCTGAGCTGATTGTATTTCAATCTTAGCAACTAATCCACATGCACTGTATTGAAGTAATTTGGTGAATGGGAAAATAACATTGGTGTATAATGAAAGACTAATATGTGAGGTTCAGAGAGTGAGTTCTCAAATGGTCAGATTTACATTGTTGTTAAGAACTTAGCTAAGGAAATCTACATACTAAAAGGTAGAAAAGGACAAAAAAAAAAAAAAAGCGCCCAACCTTTCAAGATGGCCATTACTTGCTCTTCAAAGATCAAAACTGCCTTATGAAGTTAAACGGGCAGGGGGGAACAGCAACTGGACCACATATTTCTAAGCAAACATTCTGAAGCACAGTTCTGAGTGTGCTGTTCCTCTGCTCAAAATCTGCCCGTAGGATAAATTCAGGCCTCTCTAAGGCTTGGCTCAAGCCTGCACCCCGCAGACACCATTTCTCAGGCAGAGCCCCTGGGTCCCACCTCTGTGCCTTTGCTCTTGTTGTTGTGAGCTGCTGAAACACCTTTGCTGCCATCCTGCTGGAATCTTATGGAAACTCCATGGCCTGGTTTACGTGCTTCTGTTCCCTTTTATGAAGATGTTCATCCAGTGTCCCTGGAAGAGGTGCTCTCTTTCCTTTGCCTTCCTTTAGATGTTTGAACTGAGCTTACAGGACATTTCCCTTTTTTCTCCTTTTTTAAGATATTTGGATGCATGACTTGTAAACCTCTAAAGTAGATATTGATACATTGATAAATAGTGGGGAAAACATGGACTTAGGGATCACGCTGACCTGAGTTCAGATGTTAGCTTCACTGGCTAGTATCTGGGTTTAGGCAGTCTGTTTCTACTCTGCGCCTCTATGTCATCTGTTAAATGAGGATCAAATTAATGACCCCCAGCACGATTGGGAGGATGCAAGAGATCAAGAATGTGAAGTTCAAGCTTGGCCCCTGACTTCTAGTAGATGCTTACTGAATGTTAGTTTGCCTTTTGTATACTCTATATCATTTAGTATAGATCCCTGCACTGTTAAGGCACTCAGTAATATTTTCCAAATTGAATTAAAATGAATAAGGGATTAGATTGCTTTGCTGGCAATATTAACTCTTTTCAGACCTCTTAGTACTACTCTGTGTATCAAAATACTAATTTGCAAAATAGGCTAGAAAGCAAAACACTATGTTTTACACCTTTTTTTTGTACGGTGGAGGCCCACTTACTGGGGTGCAGCAACCAAAGAGAAAGTGTAATGAGGCCACTTTCTCTTGCATCCTCCTGCCTTAGCCCTAGAGGTTGGGTTCTTTTTTGGAGAGAGGCTTTGCTAGCTATGAGCTTCTCCAATGGAGAAACCATAAATGGTATGCTGGACTCCATGGTGATTAGGAAAGCAGGTTCCGGTCTGTGTGTGGGCCCTGGGGTGTCAGAAGCCTTCTGCCTCAGTAGCCCCAGCTTCCTGGTGTGGTTCAGATGATTAAGCAGTGTACTTCATAAAGCCCTAATAGAGCTTCTATTATATGCCTAAGTACAGACACTGTAAAGTGCCTGACTCACACCTAGAAAACAGCTTTCTTCAGAAGGGTCTGCCATTTTATTGTTAGCTGCTTCCATACTGAGACTTTAAAATCATAAATGCATACTTGTCTTGGCTAGATTTTTTGATTTTTAAAAAGTACTACTTGTTCATTGTAGACTATTTTTTCCACACCTATTGTTTTTATAGGATAAACTGCAGTTTCAAAGATATAAGCACATTTGAAGATTTCACCCATATTGCCAAATTTTCTTCTAGAAAGGTTGTTCATTCTCACCTCTGTGATTAGAATTCCACTTATTTCTCAGGATGCTTGCCAGCAACTTATCATTAAAAAAAAAAAACTTTGCTAATGAGACTGTCCAAGAACAGTAGTTTAGTATTTTTGACTTGTATTTCTTTGATATTAATGAGGTTGAACATAATTTCATGTGTCTGTTTTCAGTCTTAAGATTTATTAATATAGTAGCTCAGCTTTACAAGCAGTTTTTTTTTTTTAATTGGAATTAGATCGTAAAACTTCTGTTTTGGCTGAATTAATTAGCTTTGATACCATTAATCAAGAACTATTTATTGAGCCCTGACTGCCTGCAGGACTCTGTGACAGCCACAGAGAGGATGCAGCAGATGAGAAAAGGTGAGTTCCTGTCTCTAAGAAACTTCCTGCTGGAGAGGAAATACAGATACATAATGTACAAACATATAATTTTAAATGGGAAGTTTTGTATGTTTTAATATGTATAATATCTAAAAGAATATTTGATAGTATAGGAGGATCTGAGACTACTAACAATAAATAGCATAGATCCAATAAAACCACTAAGACAGAGATTAAAGAATGGAATGTACCTTGAGCTTAAAAAAAAAAAAAAGGAAATTACTAATTACGATGCATAAAACTTAACTCTGAGCTTCTCGGCAGCCAGAGGGAAATGTGAAGGGTCATGCAGCTGTCATTAACTAATGAAAGGATGTGTACAAGTATGTTATAAAGGATAAAATCTTTCTAGTACTATACTAACAGAAGAATTCTCACATGGATCTTTCTATAAGCACTGAACCCCATAATGAACAGTCTTCAATATAGAATTTTCTTGAAAATCCAGTCTCTGCATGACCATTTCTTCTTTTTTTAAACTGAAGTATAGTTGATTTACAAAGTTGCATTAGTTTCTGATGTACAGTAAAGTGATTCAGTTATACATATTCTTTTTCATATCCTTTTCCATTATGGTTTATTGCAGGATATTGAATACAGTTCCCTGTGCAACAGTAAGACCTTGTTGTTTATCTATTTTATATACAGTCTTTTGCAACCGCATGACCATTTCTTACAGTAACAGCAACAAAAATGTAGCCATAGTATTACATTGTAGTCCTTAGTATTTCTGAGGGAAGTTAGATGTATGCCTTTCTGATAATGTGATTTAGTACAGGAGTACAGCCTCAAGACTCTAGAGCCAGAGTGACTACCCCAAATCTTTGGCCACTCCATTTTTTTTTTTAATTTTTATTAAAATATAGTTGATTTACAATGTGTTTTAATTGTACAACAAAGTATTCAGTTGATATATATATATTCTTTTTCAGATTCTTCTCCCATATAGGTTATTACAAGATATTGAGTATAGTTTCCTGTGCTATGCAGTAGGTCCTCGTTGGTTATCTATTTTATATATAGTAGTATGTATATTTTAATCCCAAACTCCTAATTTATCCCTCCTATCCCTTTCCCCTTTGGTAACCATAAGTTTGTTTTCTATGTCTGTGTGTCTATTTCTGTTTTTTAAATAAGTTCATTTGTATTATTTTTTTAGATTCCACATACAAGTGATATCATATGATATTTGTCTTTCTCTGACTTGCTTCACTTAGAATGATAATCTCTAGGTCCATCCATGGTGCTGCAAATGGCATTATTTCATTCTTTTTTATAGCTGTGTAATATTCTGTTGTGTATATATACCATCTCGTCCTTATCCATTTATCTGTCGATGGACGCTTAGGTTGCTTCCATGTCTTGGCTATTGCAAATAGTGCTGCTATGAACACTGGGGTGCTGGCCAATCTATTTCAAAGTCAGTTGTTTCAATTGGTACCTTGACAGGCAGTGTACCAGTGACTGAAGGTGATTAAAGATGAGAAAAACATGAGATTGTTAATGCCCAACAACCCAAAGTTTAGGTATCCAGATTGATCAAAACTAGTTCTCTGTGCTTCATTTATTCATTCAACATGTTTATTTTCATTATGCCCAAATTGTAAATTTATAAACATGGATGAAATACAAATATAAGAGGTTAACCATTTTCTTAAAGAGAGTGAATGGGATAAAGCATCAAAATAAATAATTCGAGCATGTATTTTCTTGTTGATTTGTACATGGCACCATCTATTTGAAACCATTCTTACAGTCTTGGATTTAACATTGGTTCCTTCATGCACTCATATTTTGAAGGGAGTGTAAGACATGATGCTACATGATACGAATGTTAGAAAGAAACATGTCACAGTTTGCTGACTCCAGAAGGAAGTACCTGTCAGAAGGCATTTCCTACCACACACAGCCCACAGTGCCTAACGATTTCTCTAGTCATATTTAAAACACATGTTTAATAAGTCTGAGATACTGAGCTAGGGATTACTCTACAGGGGATCATAATTTTTTAGGAGGAGACAAATAGCTAAAATGTAATGTGGTATAACTATTACAATAGCAATAAATGCAAAGTGCAAGAGGACAAAGAAGGAAAAAGCAAATCTACATGTCTCTGTATTTGACGTCAGAAAAGGCTTCTGAGAGAAAGTGACATTTGATCCAGGATGCAAAGCTGAATAAGAGTTCATCAGATCAAGAAGGTGATAAAGGCCTGGTATGCAAAGGGCAGAACGTACACAAAAACACAGATGTATAAAAGTTCAGAATAAGCAGACTACTGGGGTCAGGGTATAGGGTGTGGGGGTGGGGAATACAGGGCTTGCCAGGACAGGTCGGGTGGACTCTGGCCTCTAGATCTGTGCTGTCCAATCTGATCCCCGCAAGTCATATGGGGCTATTTGTGTTTAAACTAATTAGAATTAAACATAATTAAAAATTCATTTCCTCAGTTGTGCAAGCCACATTTCAAGTGCTCAGTAGCCACATGTGGCGAGTGGCAACCGTACTGGAGAGCACAGTTATAGCAATTTCCATCGCTGCAGAAAATTCTATTGCATAGCACTGTTGTAGAAAATGGAGTGCCTTGAAAGACTGTTAAACAGTGGAGTAAAGTGACCAGACTGGTGACTTAGAAATAGACTGAACTGAAAAGGAAGTGAGGGTCAAGTTAAGAGAAGATGAGTGACAGTGGTAATGGAGAAATGGGTCCAATCTATGACACTTGGAAGGTAGCAGCAACATGACCAATTAGATGGATGAAAGCAGGTAGTTAAGAGTAACGATGATATTTCATGGCTGGGTAGAGAGTGATAAGTGATACCATTCATGCAAACAGGGAATAAAAGAGGGGTCCTGTTGGAAAAAATGACAAATTCAGTGTTGCAAATGAGGTACCTATGGGATCTCCATGTGAACAGGCAGTTTAATGCTCACGAAAGAGGACAGATCTTGCAGAAAGATATAGGAGTCTTCACGATATAGGTGAGGTGACCACATAAAACAATAACAGCTAACAGGACTTTGAGTGCTAGGCATGTTCCAAGTGCTTTGCATATAGTTTAGTTCCTGTAATCTTCCTTATAACTACATGAGGTAGGATTTCCTATTATTAAGCGCGTTTTATAGGACACGGAAGTTGAGGCACAAAGAGGTTATATAATTCATTGCCCAAGCTCACACTAGTAAGTGGTAGAGTTTTGAACTCAGCTAAATTACTTAACCAAAAATTCATACACAAAGGGTAGTGTGACAGGTTACAAAGATGGGTAGATTTGAATATGTATGGGAGAAATTCTATGAAATTCTAAAAATCAAACACATTTAATTGAATAATGAAAGCAATTTTTACAATAAAAACAAAGCGAATTAATATGGTACTGATTAGAAAATCTGGAACTCATGATTGCTGGTTTTGCAGTAGTGGTTGAAGCCATAGGAATCAATGTGTTTGCCAAGGAACAATGTGAGGGTAGGGAAGAAAGATAGCCAAGAACAGAACCTAGAGAACACTGATATTCAAGAGGTGGTTGAAGGTAGAGGGGTCAGCAGAGAAGATCAAGAACCAGAAGAGAGTGACATGCTAGAAGTCAAAGAAAGAAAACATCCATTGAAGAGGAAATGGTCAGTGGGAAGAGTTCATATATAATAAAGCATGAAAAAGTTTCCAGTGACTTTCCCAAGCAGGAGTTTATTGCTGGCCTTTGTCAAAACAGTTTCCATGCTACAGAGGGTGCTGGAGCCTAAAGGTGGTAGAGTGAGAAATGTAGAGGAAGAGAACAGGGTAGACAAGTCTTCCAGAAATTTGGTGGTGAGGAGAAGGTTGGGGTTTTGAGCATAAAAAGTCTTAAATCTTAACACATAGATAGCAAAAAGCCACTCTGTCTCTCTGAGGAAATGGGCCACTGGGACTCCTGTGGACTAGTCTACAGCTTTTCTCAAAGAACAGCATCACAGCAGCTCAAATGCTTGAACAAGGACTTTACAGAAACCATGGAGTCCTGAATCTTAAAGAAGGTCCAGGCAATATATAACTACTGTACATCCAACACTCGTGCCTTAACTTGTAAGAAATGACAAGGAGGATCATGACCTATCAATTTGGCACTTTGCTGAGGTAGGAATTTTAACTGTGTGCCTGGTGAGGCTGCTGAGAGGGGTTCCATCACTTAGCTGGTTTGTGAACCCAGCAGACAGCCCAGCATCCTCCCCCATCCCCCCATCACGTGAAGTCTTCAAAGGTGTTGTTTCTTTGTGAAGAAATCACCATCAAATGAGAGACAAAACTCAAAAAGGTAGTTTTCTTACAGTGTATAGGTGATGTCCAGACAGGTTATGTGTCTAAATGCATATAGGATTTAGGAGACAGCAAGGAACCTGAACATACTTTCATGATTTTGACCTCTTGACAGTTACGGTAATGTTTCCCTCATGGATGTCAGAGGCCTCTGGACCAAATAAGTAGGGCGACCATGCACCTGGTTTGCCTGGGATATTCCTGATTGACTTCTATTAAGCTGGCATAATATTTAATAGTGTCTTATTTCTCTCTCAAAATCGTTCTAGTTTGTATGATAAATTATAAGGTCATGATACACACAAATACTACTACAATATATTCAGTCAGATTATAGGGAAGAAGAGAGAGGTGGACAGAGGGTATCAGGGAAGACTGTGAAGGTGCAGCCTTGAAGAAGAGAGGTTTCCAACAGGGCAGAGAAGAAAGGGAAGGCATCCTGACCAGGGGATGATAAAAGCACAGAACTGCTTGCCTCACAGAAAACAGATACCTTGAATTCTCCCTCAAACCACAATTCCTGTAAAAACCAAACAAACTTAAAGAAGTTAAAATGAACAGCAGAATGCAATTAACATCCTCTAAGAGACCCACTGCCTTAATTTCAGCTGCCCAGTTCTGATGATTTTAAAGCTATTTGTTAGTATTTGCATATTTTTATTAAGTTGTTTTCTGTAGAGAATACTATTGGGCAATTATATTGCATCACAATGACATCCAAAACAACTTCTTCAACCCATTCGTAGATTCCAATCTTTTAGAAGTTGTAGGAATTATAGCTCCCCTATCTAGCTAAAGAGGGGTTTGGATAAAGGAGATAAACTTAATTTAAACCATAGACTGTTTGACGATTTCTTCCCCATTGTAATTATAAGAATTATATTTAATACTCATATAACAGATATCACATCTTGTTGGGAAAACAACTCCCTTCACATAAATTGGAAAAAATACTGCAAATATTTCATTATGTCTGTTGTTTATTCTTTCTAAAACCCCAACAGAATCATCTTCCTCAAAATTAATCCTGATTATCACTAAATGTTCTTCACTTACCTGATTCCTGACTGCTTAACACTTTTTTTTTTTGTCTTTTTGTGTATGTGAGGGTTTAAATACACTGATGAGTTTTAAACCTTTTTGGATGAGGATATTTGCAAGACCACTGTCATAAATTCTCCTAGCACAGAATATCTGGTGATATCTCAGTGCACAAAATGACATTATAACATATATGATTATATGTAAGAAATTGGATGTAGACCTGTAGTACAATGAAAGCCTAAAATTTTTCTTATGCTAAAGTAACATTGGAATAAAAATAGGCCCAATTCTATTATCTCTATAAAGTCTGATGTCCTTCTAATTTCCATGATACATTAGGATTGCTTACTCATATTTGAGAACATTAGAGACACTATTGATAGGACTTTAATTGAATTATGACTGATTCTATTTGGGATAGCAGTGTGCCCTGCCTAAAAACACCACACTTCCCAGCCTCCCTTATAAGTGAAAGGAGTAGCCATGTGACTTCATTCTGGCCAATGAAATATAAGTGAAAGTCACCTGGTGAGTCATCTAGGAAAAGCTATTGTTTTCTTGTGAAAGGAGACACACTCAGCTAGCAAACATTTTTGCTTTTTGCCTTTCCTTTTCTTCCTATCCAGACTGCAGATGTGATGACAGAGATAGTGCTGCCATGTTGGACCATGAAGCAACAAGCATGAAGACATACAAAGGATGCTGAATGGAAAGACAGGAGTCAGAGAGCACTGTAGGGTTTCTATGTCAACTCTGATATGCCTTCCAGTGGAATTTTTTTTTGCATGAGAAAGATAAACCTTTACTTATTCAATCTGCTATTGTTATGGACTTTTGTTATATTGTGTTATGGACTGATAAATTCCTCATTGATAAATCAGGGAATGATCCAATTTTAGTAACACTTTATCCCTGTGATCATTCCTCCTTTAAGACACATTCTCAGTGTCTGAGAGGAGTTGTGAGGATTAAATGAGTTAGTACAAGTGAGGTGTCTGGAATAGAGACTGATATTCAGTAAATGTTGGCTACCATTACAGTAAGTGGGTACAAGTTCCAAGGAAAATCTCAACTCCTTCTCAGTATTTCAATCTAGGAGAAATAAGGTGAAGTGAATATTAGACTTATTAGAATGTTACTGTTGGTAGTAGCAGATAACCCATTTTTAATTATAACTTAATTATTTTATACTCTGTTCAACACTTGATTTAAGGTGGCCCACAGCAGAAAAACATGCAATAAAATAAACAAATAAAAATAAAAAACATGTCAGGGGAAATTAATATTAAAATAGGAATTAAGGAGGGTAAAAAACATGGAGTACAGATCTGAACACCATTCAACCTAGTAACACAGTAGTGGCTAAGTTATAAACCCAGCCCAGAGGTTCCTGGTGACTACATGAAAAAGGAGTATGATTCAATAGCATTAATTCAATAGATGTTTATTAAAAGTCTATTAGGTGCCAGGCACTCTACTAGGTTCTAAGAATATAATGGACAGAAAAGCAGGTACACATGACTTCCCTGGCAGTCCAGTGGTTAAGCGTCCACGCTTCCACTGCAAGGAGCACGGTGTGATCAAAAAAAAAAAAAAAAAAAAAAAAGTAAAGAAAAGCAGGTATATTCTCTGCACCATGGAGCTCACAGTCAAGAGGGAGAAAAAGACATGAATTAAATAATCATGCACATTTTTCAATTCGGACAACAAGAAAAAAAATGTATGTTCCTTAGGGAAAGCAAAGCTTTTCTATGTACTTCACTCTAGATAAAATTTCTCATGTGGAGCATTTCCAACCCAATTTTGGTGGCCAGGCGTGACCATGAGGCTGTGACTTTCCAATTCCAACCTGGTTACAATGGATCCACTTCCTTCTCTGCTACCAGATTCTGGATTTTTGGTTGGGAAGAGGGATATAAAATATAATCATCAGCTTTCCCTAACTGGAGATCTGTTCTGATTACTTCACAAACTGCTAACATTTTAGACATTCTTATTCATTATATGAAACCCCAGGAGAAAATAAAACTATTGAAAAAAATTTTTATTGCAGATTTTGTTGACATAGAGTAAAACAAATCCCTTTGGTTTTACTCAAATTTATTTCTTATGAGCCTTTAGGTAAAGTTTCTAAGAACTACATTCTATAAGAAATAAGGGCTTTTCCAGGCCAGAGAATTTTGCCATTGCCATTGCCACTGAGTTAAGGCCAAATGGAACTTAATCTACCTTGTTTATCTGGCATCAAGGATAAAATATTACTCATATTTTCTAGATAATACAAGTTGATTCTATCAAGTACCAGGACTTCAAATTTGAGAAAGAAACATGTCTAAAATGCCTTTTGAATGATGAAAAATCATAATAATAAACATCTGTTTGGATACCAGATAAATGTAGTTCTGATTTTGACTTGTTATTCTTTCCTTAAGGTCAAGTTAACTTTCCTTCTCCTGCTGTTCTTGTGTCTACTTCTATTAACACCCCTTTTTAGTTTGCTGCTCCTTCTTACTTGCTTAAGACTGTGAAATAATCATGTTTCCTAGAACTGTATGTCAAATAAGATCCAATAAGCTGTGAGTGAGGGCCCAGGCTTTGTGACAAGCTGTTTTCCTCTGAAGCTTCTAAGACACCATCTGTTTATTCCTAAATTTAAGATTATCTTCCAGAAGGATGGGGTTTCCACAGGTCTTATCTCAAGTTGCTAGAGTTATAGTGCATCTTGAGAGTCAGCGTAAAGGGCTGGTTCCACTTCACAAGATGTGTGTGAATCTTACCTCACTGTGTGCAACCTTGGTGAATAAAACTTGGTTTACTACAGAATATGCAAAGGTGTTGGCAGGAGCTGAATATAGCACAAAATCACAGACAACAAACCAAATTGGGAATATTTATGGAGCACCAGTTATGTGTAGGGCTTGGTGTTGGTCCTGTGATCTGGGGTAATTTTTATCATCAAGAAGGACCTATAGCTTTATGGGGTTTTGAATAAAACGGAAACAGCCATTAAGACTCAAAGCAGGAAGAAAGCACTTACTTTGGAAGCATGTGTACCACAACTGAAAAGAGAAAAAGCAGCTCAACATGGTCCTTTCCCAAAGGGACATGCAAATTCATGGAACAGGTCATATTTTTAAAGTAAGCAAATGAAAAAAATGAAGTAATTATTAACTCCCGGAAAGATAAAGAATTACACCAAGAATGTAATTAATCATAGTATACTATGTGGCTTAGCAGCAAGCAGTATTTGCTTAATCATAATAGCTAAAAATACTCAAAGTGGATTAACCCAAACATTATGATGTAACTAATGGGGAGGATGAGGGAGGAGAAGGATATGAGAGAGAGCTAACTAAGTCTTCCTCTACCATAATAAAGAGTCATTAGACAGTGTCTATAATTGATTAATTAAGAGGTAACAGTATATTTATGTTATGTGAAATCTGGGATAAATTAGAGGGAAAAAATCACTAAAAGAGATGTAGTAGCATGTGGGTGAAGTGGGAACGGCAAGGAACTGCTCTTTTTAGTGACTAACATTTTCGATTCTTTGACTTTTGATCTTTGATAAATGTTTAAGCTAAAAAATTAATTAAAAATTACATTTTGGACAGAACAAAAAAAGGGATTGAAGAGCAAAAGATCAAGAGGGAATGATTCCTTGGGAGCGGCAGTTGACAAAGCAAATTACAGAATATACTCAATGAGAATCAGATGAAACACGGGAGATAAAAGGCTTGGGACCAAGAGGTCCCAGAGAGGCATTCAGAGGAGAAAGGCTGCAACCAGGAAGTCTACACATTCACAGCTGCGTCCAGGCCCCGGTGCTTGCCCAATAACAAAGCCACTTCTGTCTGGGAAAACCACAGCAAGGCCAGGCAGGGAGCAGAGAGTCTTTAATTGGGGTGGCGAATGAGCGGCCCTGTGAACTCCAGATGCCTCCAGCAGGCTGGGGCATGATTTCTGTTCCTCCCTTCTTTGCCCACTTGTTGATGGCCTTGCCTTGTAGCATTGTAGGTCTTTTGGCTTCTCCGTCTCCTCTAGGTCCTGAGCTGTCTTTCTGCCTCTTTGCTCTTCTATCCTGAGCACCTGAAGACCAGTGTCCCATGTTCTCACCTCACTTTCCTCCCTGTCAAAATGCTTCCCTTTGGGTTCCATTCCCTCAGAACCATCTGAGTGACAGGCCAACTAATCTAACAATCCAATCATAAAATTGGTGGTAACAAAAGGCTGAAAACAACTTAATATGTTAATCTTGTCTATTAATATTTCTAATTAAATAGCAGCCTTCAGCGCTCCAACTCAGAGGAATTATTTATCTGGGAAAGTTGGGCAGTCAGCATCCATGCTAAGTGAAATAAGTCAGAGAAAGACAAATACTGTATGATATCACTTATATGTGGAATCTAAAAAAAAATACAACAAACTAGTGAATATAACAAAAAAAGGAAGCAGACTCACAGATACAGAGAATGAACTAGTGGTTACAATGGGGGGGAGGGGCAACAGAGGGGTGAAGAAATGAGAGGTACAAACTATTGGGTGTAAGATACGCTCAAGGATGTATCGTACAACACGATGAATATAGCCAATATTTTGTAATAAACGTAAATGGAGTGTAACCTTTAAAATTTGTATTAAAAAAAATCCAGAGGAGAGGGATGTAGGGTAAACATCTCCTATTTCCCTGAAGTTGTTCTATGGAAGAAACATCTGTGCATAAGGCGTGCTTCAATGTCCCCAGTTAAGGTTTTTTGGTATTGATCCTGTACCACCTTTATCTCCCTCAGCATTCTGAAAATTCAGTCCATCCTACCCACTACTTTGTGCTTACTGATAGGTAAGTTTTCCTAAGACAGGTCACAAGTGTGTCCTTTGTCTTTCTTAATTGGTCCATGACCAACAGAGTTGGCATCCTGTTGTCAAATGATGTGAAATCTCTATTATCCTTTATTATCTACTTATGTCCTCGTTAACTAATTTCTGAGGCCTTGACTAAAGTGGTAGCACGGTCCTTTGGCCAAGAAACTTGTGCCAGTCATGAGATGAAGCTCATATAGGAAAGGAAGATACCAGTCTATTCTTCTGTATGAAGAGAGCCGACAGAAAGGAAGAGAACCTATCCTGAAATAGAGGAAGGAGACAGACCACATAGGCCAAGAACTGAGGTGCTTGGCAAGACTTGATCTCTAGCAGAGATCTTCAGTATGGAGATCCTGTTGTGTTTCTGGGAGGTCAGGAACCCACACAGAACTTTGGGGACTTGGTCATTTTAAAAGATTCTTCTTTGCTTTGACTGTCCAAGCTAGGCTCATAAGCAGGGTAAAGTACTGGGAAATGACGTGTTAATACTTTAATTCTCAATATCTCATTATATACACAGAACAGAGGTGTTATGACACTGTGGATAAATCCACCTAAATATTTTTTGACCTGTGTTTTGTTTGTCTGGTTATTTCAAAATGCCAGAAATGGTGAAGGTTTGACTCCTTAAATGGACCCAGGTATAAAAATGGTTAAATTATTTACTTACAAGGTAGGACTATGAATGAATTAGAAATAGCTAGGAATGGCAGTTATTGAAAAATAAAAAGATTTTTACTAATTTAACAAAAAAAGTGTCTTAATGTTAAAAAAATCTTTTTTTTCTGCTTTTTATCCCCACAGGTTTTAAAGAAAATACAACCAATTCCAAATGTTCTAAAAATTGAAAGCACAGGTGAGAGTATAAATGTTTTCTCATTCCTTTCCATTTCTGTTGTGAAAGCCTGAATGCTATGTCTCTTACTTCAATTACTTCCTAATCCTCAACAAGTGGCAGCTTCCAGAGAAACAAGCAAGGTCTGTGGGAAAAAGTTTAGAGCCTCTAAAACTTAACCTGAAATTTTAAGTGATTGAGAAAAACAAAACAAAAACAAACAAACCGGTAAATTCTCAAACTGGATACAGTCCACAAAACTCTACAGTTATGCTGTCCAATATGGTAGCCACTAACCACATGTGGTTAGGATGACTGAGGAAGTGAATGTTTAAGTCTGTTTAATTTTAATTAGTTTTAATTTTAAAAATGAAACAGTGTAAAATACTTTTCCTAAAGTATAACTTTATTGTTTTGGTAGGTCTATATTGCACTTTAACTGTTGTATCGTGTCAGACACTATGTTATAGTGGGTGTTTTCGGCACACGTGTCCTTTCTAATTTTACACATGAACACATAATCGAAGGATTAATTCAGTTCAAATTATTTTCTTCTATGCGTCGATGTAACATAATAACATGTTTCTTTGAATACTGTATTCAGATTAGCGCAAGTTACAGTGATACAAATTGAAATGCTTACTCTTTTAACTGTAATAACTGAATTAATTTTCTAGGTAAAAATAAGTGTGAATGAACTTTAAATTTAAAATGAAGACATACTACTGGTGGGGAATTGAGGGGAGATGCAGAAGTAGTACAACAGTGAAGGAAAAAAGAGACTGGAAGAAGGTATATTGCATACTTCACAGGAAAAGGCATTTGCAATTTGCTGTGGCAGAGCAAAGTGAAAAAGCTGTGTTTGTGTAAAAATTATTTTTTAAGATAATAAAATGGACAATATTAAGAGATTTTTAGCAAAATGTAGTGAAATTGATAAAAAGTTTCCCCTTAAGAGTCAAAAAACTTGATGAGAGGAGTTGCCTGATATCAGAATTTAATGTCCACGACTTCCCTGGTGGTGCAGTGGTTAAGAATCTGCCTGCCAATGCAGGGGACACGGGTTCAAGCCCTGGTCCGGGAAGATTCCCACATGCCGTGGAGCTGCTAAGCCTGTGCACCACAGCTACTGAGCCTGTGCTCTAAAGTCCGTGAGCCGTAACAACTGAGCCCGTGCCACAACTACTGAAGCCTGCGCACCTAGAGCCTGTGGTCCGCAACAAGAGAAGCCACCTCAATGAGAAGCCCACGCACTTCAACAAAGAGTAGCCCTCGCTCGGTGCAACTAGAGAAAGCCCGTGTGCAATGAAGACCCAGTGCCGCCAAAAATAAATTAATTAATTAAAAATAAAGAATTTAATGCCCAATAAAATTTTTAAAATGAGTTTTCGGAGGACCTGAGCTTTGGGAATTCCCTGGTAGTCCAGTGGTTAGAACTCTGCCACTGCAAGGGGCACAGGTTCGATCCTTGGTCGGGAAACAAAGATCCCGCAAGTGGTAGGGCACAGCCAAAAAAAAAAAAAGAGGGACTGAGCTTTAATTTTGGCCAGCTGTAAAACTGCTTGGATTCTTGAACACATTCAAACACACACACACACACACAGACACAAAGACACACAATAGGGGAATGGTAATAGAAATTATTCCAGTTACGGGAGTTGAGATAGAAAATTATAAGGAAAAGACTAAGAAAGATATTTTACAAAAAGTGAAAGATCTTTAATTAAGGCACCAAACAGCTGCCCAAACATGACCTTTCTAACAATAAGATCATCTGATTCAAAATTTGAAAAACTGCCAATATTTTTCTTTAGCTTTAAATACCATGCTACACAAGAGATATCGCCCAATTAATTCTTCAGTTATGTTTTTCTCAAAGAAATGTTGTCAATTTGTGACCTAAAATCAAACTTATGATGTGCATATTTGAGTCTTTTACATCTGTCAAAGAGGAGTTTCAGCTAGATTTGGAAAAAAATTACGTTTTATCATAGTGGATGGTGCTCCAACTGCATTAGGTAAAAAATTCAAATTTATTGGAATTTTAAAACAAGTGACTAATGTTTTCCTTATATGACATATATGATATCTATTGAAAGTTCATGTACTCAGTTTGCTGAGGCAGACTCCATGACAGTGTTATGGATATAGTTGTTAAAATCTTTTAATATGTATGTGCAAATGCTATGAATCATCAGAGATTTATGAAACTGTTGAAAGAAATAGAAGACAATGGGTTTAATGATCTTGTGTTCTTTGCCAATGCTCATTGGCTGAGTTGTGGAAGAGCTTTACAGATTTACTGTATTAACTTTGATTGTCTTGGAAAAAAGGATGCCTGCCAAGTATTCAATAACCAAAGATAAAAATGCAGTGGGATTTACATTTTCTCCCTGGTATTATAGTGCATGTGAATGAGCTAAATTTAAAGCGCCAAGAAAAGGGAAAACTCTGGCTAGACAGAACAGTTTATGTTGAAATGAAAACTTTTCATAATACAAATTAATAATAATGATTTTATACGATTTTTAGTAACATGAATATGCAGAGTATTTTCATGAAAATTGGCTGCCAAAAGGACAAAGAAAATTTGAACACTTTGTTGATACTGATAAATTTAAAGTTGTATTTCAAGACTTTTTGAATTTGATGTTAATAATCCTGAGTGGGGGACTTCCATGGTGGCACAGGGGTTAAGAATCCGCCTGCCAACGCAGGGGACATGGGTTCGAGCCCTGGTCTGGGAGGATCCCACATGCCACGGAGCAACTAAGCCCATGCGCCACAACTATTGAGCCTGTGCTCTAGAGCCCGCGAACCACAACTGAGCCCACATGCCACAACTACTGAAGCCCATGCTCCGCAACAAGAGAAGCCACCACAATGAGAAACCCGCACACCACAATGAAGTAGCCCCTGCTCGCCGCAACTAGAGAAAGCCTACATGCAGCAACGAAGACCCAATGCAGCCAAAAATAAACAAATTAATTAATTAAAAAAATAATAATCCTGAGTGGACACAGGAGAGAGTGAATTTATTTAACCAGGACAGATGTAGTTTTGAAACTGATATGCTTTTGCTTCAAAGTTAAATCAAATCTTCTTAAAAAAAAAAAAACAAACAGTTTTGTCAATGTAGTTGCAAATATTAAAGGAAATTATTTTTGGATAATTGATTAAATTGTTGGAAAACTTTTAAGTACATTTGGAACAACTTGGGTACAGGAATCTATTTTTTTTTTTAAATTTATTTATGTATGGCTGTGTTGGGTCTTCGTTTCTGTGCGAGGGCTTTCTCTAGTTGTGGCAAGCGGGGTGCCACTCTTCATCGCGGTGCGCGGGCCTCTCACTATCGCGGCCTCTCTTGTTGCGGAGCACAGGCTCCAGACGCACAGGCTCAGTAATCGTGGCTCACGGGCCCAGTTGCTCCGCGGCATGTGGGATCTTCCCAGACCAGGGCTCGAACCCGTGTCCCCTGCATTGGCAGGCAGATTCTCAACCACTGCGCCACCAGGGAAGCCCAGGAATCTATTTTTTAACTGTAAATTTTATGTATACACTGAGATGTTCTATAATATAAAAACTATACTGGATTTTGAAGACAGTATGAATATAAGAATGTAAAATATTAATAATTTTTATGTTGATTACATGTTTAAATTATAATATTTTGGACATATTGGGTTAAATACAATTTATTGTTCAAATTAATATCATCTGTTTCTCTTTTACTTTTTTTTAATGTGGGAAATAACAAATTTATTTATTTATTTATTCATTCATTCATTCATTTACGCATGCCACGCTGCGCTGCTTATGGAATCTTAGTTCCCCGACCAGGGATTGAACCCAGGCCCCCTGCAGTGGAAGCGCAGAGTCCTAACCACTGGACCACCAGGGAATTCCCCCAAATTTAAAATTACATGTTGCTTGCATTATATTTCTGTTGCCTATCACTTGCCCCAAAGTCCTGGCAATATGGATTTTGCCAAAACCCCAAAGGTATCAGTATCTAGTTATACATAGCATCACCTGGATCAATGCCAATTGTCATGTAATGAATGTCAAGTTGTTTGTAAGTCATTGATCCACTCACATCCTCCCCCCATTGTAAACTAGGGCATCTCTTTGTGAGATGCCTGGTGAGAGTTCAAAGTCCAGTCTGTGGTCATGAAACAAAATTTTGCCTGTGATGGAGGAACTGCACCAGTGACCTCAGACTGGTTATCATTTACTTCAATCAACTGAGGTAAACCCTGACTGGAAGGATAACCAGAAATCAAATCCTATAGATTATGTCAGGCAGAATCGATATGCTCACCTGTACCTGAAAACAAATGAACTTATAGTGCCAAGGCCTTTATGAGATAAGACAACAGCTGAAGTCATTCATTGTCTAAGTTCCTGAAAAAGAATGGAGACCAGCCAGAATCAATACATTCCTGAGCTAATTAAGGAGAGATTGCTACGGAGGGAAAAATGATCTGGAAGCCTCTCGCTATGTCCCCTAGCCACATTTTCCATACTATCTTCATGTCTGGGTTCATGCCAGATTCAAGGTATTTGTGGTAATGATGTCTTGTGGTTTAAAAAAGCAATTACTGGATTTCAGTCAGAAGATCTGGGTGAGATATTCCATCTTACTGTTTACTGAATAAATGACTTTGGGTAAATCATAGTCTCTCAGTTTTCTGTTCTGGACTAGATCAGATTATTGTTAAGAAACTTCTAGAACCAACTTTGCATTTCTAAGTTGTTCTGGCAGTAGCTGAGACATGAAGCTTAAACTGTGTAAAACTTACTTAAAATCTCAATTCCATTCTAAGAATTGCAAGTGAAAAGCCACCATTTTCTTTCTTCTTCATCAGTGGAAAAAGAGAGTGGAGTAATTTCCTTGTGTGATTTTCTATTTATAGAGAGTCCCTATTATATTGTTTTATAACAGCTGCTTGATATTTTCCCCTTATCAAAAACTAAGTAGCAAGAAAGAAGATTTAGGAGTGCTGTTACATTTCTAATCTTGCTCTTAATAAGTGTGGAACCCTAAAAATGAAAGGCTGTATTAATAATAGCATTACAGGAAAAAATGGCCAAGGAATCATTTCTTTATCTCACTCATTTGATAAAGCCTTCAAATGTTAGTCTGAGCTAACTTTTAGTGGTATTAGAAGTGGAAACTAGCTCTCCAGGGATAATTTTTATGCTAATTTCCTGCACCTCAACGTACACAATTATTATAGTGCATGCGAATGATCCATTCACTGAATGAAGAAAAATTATTCCAAATGATTATTGATGAGTTAATCAAGATAACCATGTCAACTTTCTTTATCCATTAGTGGCAACATCTACAGTATTTCACAGTCATAATAACAACAGAGCCAAATGCTAATGGGCGAGGTAATCAGACCTTAATGAAGAACAGTGAAAAATCTGCTTTTTAAAATAGTTTACAGTCTTCATAATCACTGAAGTGGTCAGTTAGTCCCAAGATTCCTCATATTTCATAATGTGTGTTTGCAGATTTTTTGTTTCATTTCAAAAATAGCTGGATTTTACTAATATAAGAAAGAGTAGAAATAAATGGAGAGGGACTTTTTAAGTGAATACATATTTAAAAAGCTATTCATATTGCAATGGTGACTTAAAGGGGGAAATCTCTATCCATTCAAAAACTTACAATTATACGTCTATGCTTTTCCTCCTATTTTTATCCTTTCATTCAAATTTGGTCATTTTATTAATATAAGCTCAGATAAGTTTAGACTTGCAACTTTATTATAATTATTTATTATATAGTATGGCTTAAATTTGTATTTATTGATTGATTCTGATACCCCAGTGTGCTGTCATGATAATCTGAGAAGCTGCCACTCACAATCCAGTTCTGAAAAAAAGCAATTTACAGTGGTTCCCTATGAATATGTCACTATACTTTATATCATATAACCTCATTACCCTGGTACCATTAACAAAATATTCTAGGGAGTAGCAAATGACTCAAAGATACTCAGTTATCTATAATCTATACTTGGTCTGTGACCCATAAGATAGCTTGACACAAGAGCTCGCCCCAAAAGACACTATACTGAATATTAACTGGGCATCTGAATGTGAGAGACACCCAGAGATACAGGAGAGGCGGTACAGAGAAAAAGCAGTGCACAGAATCCATGAGAAGAAGTTCTCAATAAACAGAAGCCATGAGCTGGTTATGGAGTGGGGGAGTCAGTAGCAAGCTGGGGAAGCAAATCTTTACACTAAGCCTCGAGTATGGGAAGTGTGGCTGTCCTGACAACACCACTCTGAGAGCTGCTGTTGGGTCAACACTGTTTCTATTGTATGTCAAGATCTACCCTTTCATCCTGAGGGAATTTCTGGTTCCCTGTAGGGTCTGGTTATGCCAGTGGTTTTCAAAATGTTGCTTGGGATTCTCCAGGAGTTCCAAGAAGTTGTTTAGGGGCCTCCATCAAGGAAGAGGGGGATATCAAATGGATAGGACCTCACTGAGCCAGCATCAGCCACAGCAGTGCTCTTTGTTCTGTTTTGCATATTTTTTTTCACATGAGATTTCATGGAAAGGAAGGGTTCTATTGTGGTTAAAAGTTGTCCTTTCAAGGATTCACCATTTTTCCAAAGAAGACATACAGATGGCCAACAGGCACATGAAAATATGTTCAACATTGCTAATTATTAGAAAAATACAAATCAAAACTACAATGAGATATCACCTCACACCAGTCAGAACGGCCATCATCGAAAAGTCTACAAACAATAAATGCTGGAGAGGGTGTGGAGAAAAGGGAACCCTCCTACACTATTGGTGGGAATGTAAATAGGTATAGCCACTATGGAGAACAGTATGGAGGTTCCTTAAAAAACAAAAAACAGAGCTACCATATGATACAGCAATCCCACTCCTGGGCATATATCTGGAGAAAACCATGGTTCGAAAGGATACATGCACCCCAATGCTCACTACAGTGCTGTTTACAGTAGCCAAGACATAGAAGCAACCTAAATGTCCATCAACAGAGGAATGGATAAAGAAGATGTGGTACATATATACAATGGAATATTACTCAGCCATTAAAAAGAATGAAATAATGCCATTTGCAGCAACATGGATGGACCTAGAAATTATCATACTAAGTGAAGTAAGTCAGACAAAGATAAATATCATATGATATTGCTTATATGCGGAATCTAAAGAAAAAAGGATACAAATGATCTTATTTACAAAACAGAAACAGATTCACAGACAGAGAAAACAAATTTATGGTTACCGGAGGGGAAAGGTGGTGGGGAGGGATATCTTAGGAGGTTGGGACTGACATATACACACTACTATATTTAAAATAGATAACCAACAAGGACCTACTGTATAGCACAGGGAACTGTGCTCAATAATCTGTAATAACCTAAAGGGAAAAGAATTTGAAAAAAAATAGACACATGTATACGTATAAGTGAATCACTTTGCTGTACACCTGAAACGAACACAACACTGTAAATCAACTACAGTCCAATATAAAATAAAAATTTTTTTAATAATTAGGAATTAAAAACAACAACAACAATGACAAAAGGATTTGCCATTTGCATTAAAGAAAATTCACTTTAACTTTTGTTGAGCATCATCTTAAAATGTGAGACTGAGAGGCTTATTTTTTCCTTCTACACTCTTTTCCCCCCAACCCCATGCATTTTTTTTAAAAAACACTAACATTTTATGATGACATGTCAATTGCATACATCCGCAACTCTTTTGTCATTTTGTCCCACCAGGTAACTTTTAAAGCTACTCTTTGTCATTTATTCTTCAGTGCAATTGGGCAGCAGCTCCCAAACCTGGCTGGTAATGAGAATCATCTAGAGAGCTTTATAAATAGCAGATCTCTGGGCCTTACCTTCCATCTACAAGCATACCTTTGGAGACTGGCTTCTGGAGAAATCTATATTTCTAAAGCTCCCCAGATAATTCTGATTCTCAATCCAGTTTTAACACCACTAAATTAAACCCAAAAGGTACTGATTGCCTATGGGGGGCAGGGTTGGGGAGAGAAGCAGGTAGGTCAGATGAAGTGTGATTCTAAGGGGAAAGGAAAAATTCTCCTAATTTACAATTTGATCTAGAATTGGCCCAGGGAGCATCCATTAAGTAGAAGTGTTCTTATTCTATGCATCCTTTAAGTAGAAGTGTTCTTATTCCATGCTCTTAAAACTGGTGTATTGTGGGTGAAATTTAAAAGTAAGTTAGAGTGAGGAATAATAAAAATACATGCAGAAACTTTCACTATTTTATTTAAACTTAAGATGTATAAACATACACTCTTTAGTCAATCTTTTATGCAGTCATGGCCTCATCTTGGCCTATACACCTTTGCCTATGGAGTTTCCTGTCATCTTTCTTGCATAAACTACACTTAAAATACTTCATCTACTTTTCAAGTTTCATTAACCTTAAACTGGGTTCTTTAAGGAATTCAGACGTTTGCAAAGCTGTCTGATGTGTACAGAATTCTTTTACAATCTATAATTTTATGAAAAACTTCTAAATTTTTCCACTTAACTTACCCACTTGACTCAAAGGCAATTCAAACATTCAACTAAATTTTTATAAACACAATTCTTTTTGCACTCATATGGATTTCTATAATACTTGATTAAATTACATAACAAGCAACAAACAGTACCAACATAAATAGATTTGGGGAAAAATACAATTGACTCTCGGTACAGACACCTTAATTAGAAGTGCATACTGCAGAGTTGTCTATAGTTCCAAGACTGCAGTCTGCTTGGGTCATCAATCAGTGTGTTTTGTAGAGATCATTAGTTAATCTGGTGAGATGGTTAAAGTAGAGGTTGGTTAAAAAATCTTCTATTGTATATTACTCTGTAGATATATGGAGTAGAGTTTTAGAAAGTTACAGTTAAATGAATGCTGGATTTTAGCTATTTACTTTGTGAAATATGCTCCCCTTCAATGCCTCAAGCTTTGACATACTAAATTCTATGTATTTTTTCAACTAAGCACAAAGCTGTGATAATGGCCAATGAGTTGGACAGAAAGAGTTCTGCCCTGTGGCTCAGCCAGAATTATGTTTTATTATATTAAGACTACCTATTATGCAATCCTGTACAAAGCTCAAAAGTAATTGAAAGAATGGGAGAAACCCAATGTGAGGTTGTAAAATAAATGGATTTTTTTAAAACAAAGAAATGCCATTTAATTACTCCAAAGTGCACAAAACAGCCTATGCCAAATTTAAAAGTTGTATTTCTAAGAGAGAATCTCAATGAGCTGATAGACACATATCAATTGCTGGTAGGTAAGCAGTTACTGTGTGTAAAGAAGCATGTCTTGTACTTTACACTCAATAAATATTTAATGAATGAATGACTGAAATATGTGGGTGCTTCCAAAGTGTTGGAAAGTTATTTTAAAATCTTCATCTCTATAATTTAAAAAATGTTAATTTACTTACTAAATAATCAGATGTCTTAAAAATGGTTTCCTGGGCTTTTTTCAGAATTGTGGGCATCTGGTGTTTTGTTTTCCTGGAGAGCACGTTATGACATATGGTAGAGTGATTAAGAGCATGGATTGTGGAGTCAAACAGAGTTCATATCCCAGTTCCACCACTTACTTGTTTGAAATACTGGGCAAGTTACCTTGACCTCAGTTTCCTCATCTGAAAATGGGAAAAATAACAACAACTACCTCACAGACGTCTTAGGAGGATTAAATGTGATAGATAATACTATTTGTTGGAAAAAAATACTATTTGTTGAAAACACTATCCTTTCTCCATTGAATTGTCTTTTCACCTTTGTCAAAAATTAGTTGTGCATATATGTATGGATCTGTTTCTACACTTTCAGTCCTACTCCACTGACCTAGATGCCTATCTTTATGTCAATACCAGTCTGTCTTGATTATTATATGTTTATAATAAGTCTTGTAATCAGGCAGTGTTAGTTGTCCAACTTTGTCCTTTTTCAAAATCATTTTGGCTATTCTAGATTGTTTGCCTTCCATATAGATTTTAGAATCAGTTGGTCATTTTGCACAGCAAAGGAAACCATCAACAAAATGAAAAGAAAACCTACAGAATGGGAGAAAATACTTGCAAACAAAGCAACCGACGAGGGATTAATCTCCAAAATATACAAACAGCTCATGCAGCTCAGTATCAAAAAAAACAAACAACCCAATCAAAAAATGGGCAGAAGATCTAAATAGATATTTCCCCAAAGAAGAAATACAGATGGCCAACAGGCACGTGAAAAGATGCTCAACATCACTAATTATTAGAGAAATGCAAATCAAAACTACAATGAGGTATCACCTCACACCAGTCAGAA
This sequence comes from Balaenoptera physalus, assembly GCF_965194825.1. Classification (NCBI taxonomy): domain Eukaryota; kingdom Metazoa; phylum Chordata; class Mammalia; order Artiodactyla; family Balaenopteridae; genus Balaenoptera; species Balaenoptera physalus. The sequence continues at coordinate 1,143,919 of NC_138893.1, forward strand.
TGGCCATCATCAAAAAGTCTACAAACAATAAATGCTGGGAAGGGTGTGGAGTAAAGGGAACCCTCCTACACTGTTGGTGGGAATGTAAACTGGTATAGCCACTATGGAGAAGAGTATGGAGATTCCTTTAAAAACTAAAAATAGAGCTACCATATAATCTAGCAATCCCACTCCTGGGCATATATCTGGAGAAAACCATGGTTTGAAAGGATACACGTACCCCAATGTTCACAGCAGCACTATTTACAATAGCCAGGACATGGAAGCAACCTAAATGTCCATTGACAGAGGAATGGATAAAGAAGATGTGGTACATGTATACAATGGAATATTACTCAGCCATAAAGAAGAACAAAATAATGCCATTTGCAGGGACATGGATGGACCTAGAGATTGTCATATTGAGTGAAGTAAGTCAGAGAAAGGCAAATATCATATTATATGTCATATATGTGGAATTTAAAGAAATGGTATAAATGAACCTGTTTACAAAACAGAAGTTGAGTTACAGATGTAGCAAACAAACTTGTGGTTACCAAGGGGGAAAAGGGAGGGCAGGGATAAATTGGGAGATTGGGATTGACATATACACACTACCATACATAGAATAGATAACTAATAAGAACCTACTGAATAGCACAGGGAACTATATTCAGTACTCTGTAATGACCTATATGGGAACAGAATCTAAAAAAGAGTGGATATATGTCTATGTATAACTGACTCACTTTGCTCACAGGAGAAACTAACACAACATTGTAAATCAACTATACTCCAATAAAAAAATTAATTTAGGAAAAAAAAAAAGAATCAGCTGGTCAATTTCTAGAAAAAAAGAAAAAAAGCCTGCTAGGGTCTTTATTGTGTTTGCATTAAATTTATAGATCAATTGTAGAAAAACTTATTTCAACAATATTAGGACTTGTGACCTATGAACAAGGTATATTCCTCCATTTATTTGTCTTTAATTTCTCTCAGTGATGTATTATAGTTTTTAATGTACAGGTCTTAGACATCTTTTATCAGACTTAACCGTATTTCATATTTTTGATGTTATAAATCATATTTTGTTAAATACAATATGTGATTGTTTGTTGACAGTTTATAGAAATACAATTGATTTTTGTATATTCATCTTGCAGCCCACAACCTTGCAAAACTTATTAGTTCCAGGAGTTCTTTTACAGATTCCATCTAATTTTCTACACACGACTGTCATCTGTGAGTTAATACAACTTCTTTTCCAATCTAGATACTTTTTTTTCTTTCTCTTGCCTTATTGATCTGGCTAACACCTCCAATACAATGTTGTGAAGAAGTGAAGTGGATATCCTTTACTTGTTCCTGATTTCAGCAGGGAAGCATTCAGTCTTCCACCTTTCAGTATGATGTTAGCTGTAGATTGTCATAAATTCCCTTTATAAGATTGGAGAAATTCCTTCTATTCTTAGTTTGCTAAGAATTTCTAAATAGAAATTTAAATTGAATTCTGTCAAATGCTTTTTCTGCATCTATTGAGATGATCATATTGTTTTACGTTTTTAGTTCATCAATATGGCGAACTATGGATTAATTTTTGAATGTTAAATCAATCTTGCATTTCTGGGACAAACTTCACTTGGTCAAATGTATTGTTCTTTTTATGTACCATTGTATTAAAGTTGTTAAACTTTTGTTTAGAATTTTTGTACGTATGTTCATAAAGGATATTGGTCTGTAGTTTTTTTGTTTTTTTTTTCCTTGTAATATTTTTGTTTGGTTTTGGTATCAGGGTAAGACTAGTCTTGTAGAATGAGTTAAGAAGTATTCCCTCTTCTTCAGTTTTCTGGAAGAGCTTATGTAGAATTGGTATTATTTCTTCCTTAAATGTCTGATAGAATTCACTAGTGAAGCCACCTGAGCCTGGAGTTTTCTTTGCGGTAAAGTTTTAAATTACAAATTTAATTTTTTAATAGATTTAGGGATATTCAGATTATTTTTCTTGAGTAAGTTGTGGAAGTTTGTATCTTTCAAGGGATTTGTGCATTTTATCTAAGTTACTGAATTTATAGGTATAAAGTTGTTCATGATACTCCTTATCTTCTTAATATCTATAAAATCTGTAGTGATGTCACTCCTCTCATTCTTAAAATTGGTAGTTTGTGTCTTCTTTCTTTGTTTCCTTATAAGTTGGGGTAGAAATATATCAATTTTATTGATTTTCTCAGAGAACAAGCTTTCATTGGTCTTTTGATTTTCTACTTTATTTCTTTCTGCCCTGATCTTTCTTTCCACTTAACTTAGATTCAATTTGTTATTCTTTTTTTTTTCTAGCTCTTTAATGTGAAAGCTGAGGTCATTTTAAAATTTCTACTAAATTTTAATTTCAATTTCTATTAAGATAGGTATTTTGTGCAATATATATTCTCCTAAGTAGTATTAGCAGTAGCCTACAATATTTTTGTGATTTTTTTTGCATACATTTAATTTGCATATTTAATTCAAAATGTGCTCTAATTTGCCTTTGGATTTCTTCTTTGACTCATGAAATACGTGAAGTTCTTTAGTTTTCAAATATTTGGGGATTTCCCAGAGATCTTTCTGTTACTGATTTCTAATTTACTTCCATTATGGTCAGAGAATATACTTTGCATAGTTGAATCCTTTAAAAATTATTGAGACTTGTTTTATGGCCCAAATATTGTGTATCTTGTTTGATGTCCCATGTACACTTGAAAAGAATGTATGTTCTTCTATACCACGGAGTGCTCTACAAAAGTCAATTATGACAAGTTGGTTGATAATGTTGTCTTGTATATCAAGGATCTAGAGGTTCATAAACTTTTTCTGTAAAGAGCCAGATAGTAAATATTTCCAGTTTTGTGGGCCATACATTCCCTGTCACAATTACTCAAATTTGAAGCTCTATCAAGAAAGTATTTAGATGGATATGGCTGTATTTGACGCACCATGAGCTGGATTTGGACCAAAGGCCATAGTGTGTTGACCCCTACTTTATATACTTACTGATTTTCAGTCTACATGTTCTATCAATTATTGAGAGATGAGTGTTGTAATCCCCAACTATAATCGTAGATTTGTCTATTTCTCCTTTCAGTTCTGTCAGTTTTTGCTTCATGTAAATTTGAAACTCTATTAGGTGCATAAATGTTTAGGATTGTTATATCCTCTTCATGAAGTGACCACTTTATAATTATGAGAGATCTTCTTTATCCCTGGTAATATTCTTTAACCTGATACCAGCTTTGTCTGATACGAATATAGCCACTTCAGCTTTCTTCTGAGTAGTGTGAGGGTGGTATATCTTTTCTCTCACATTCTCAGAGCAGCCTGTCCTCAGGTCAAGCTTGTTTCCTACTCTGCCGTGAGGTGAGCCACCTGTGTCTGCCTGGAGATAGGCCTGAGGTTGTCCGGCTCCACCAGTGCCTGGGTGGGTAAGTCTGATTCACTCGGGCATAAATTAAAAAACCACTGGGGCTGCACATTAATTCACAACCCCCAGACTAGCTTTCATCCATAACAAAACAGATCTCAGTGTCTATATTTCCATCCATTCAAAATTTGAGAAAAGAGGGAGGTGTTTTTGATTGCCCTGCTAACTCTCTTGCAGGTAGGTGGTGAGGGGAAGGGAATGTTGCCTGGACACTGGCTTTTGTCTCAAAAATGCTGATTCTGAACACTGCTTTTATTTAACCTCAGGTTGTTTAGCAAGAAGCAGAGCATCTTAATGCTGCCCATTTGGCTGCAGCAAAAATATAAAAATGTTGCTTTCTATCAGCAAGTTATTTTTGCAACAGACATCTCTATATTTTGTTACCAAGCAAGATAAAGCAGCATCTCCCTGTCCTCATGAGTCTCATCACACTCAAGACTCACCTAGAGATACAGGAGGGATGTGAAGTACAATGATGGGGTAAGGCTCAGAGAAGGGGTGAACCTGAGGGATGCGGTACGGAGGTGTGTAGTTCATCTTCCTTGGAAGAAGAAACACCAGAAAGTTTAACAGTTTGTTTTTGTAGTCATGTTAAAATGAAGAATCCTTTCATCTAAAAACCAAAAACAGCTCTATCAGATATGTCACATGACTTTAAAAGCACAAGCTGGCTGGACCACCTTCTCCATAACATGGTCAGGTCCTGTCACCTGACCTCAAAGTCACATCTTGGAGCCTGGATGATTATACACGCTTGACATTTCCTAGAGATGATTCTAAAAACTATTTGGGGGCAAAACAGACCAAATGTCCAAAGATGGTAACAAGGACCCAAACCTTCTCGAGAGTACCAGTAACACAAACCCAGCTCTCTCCTCATGACCCTGTTGTCCAAAAGACAATCATAATATATGCCTTAGATATTAATTACAGGATATATCGAGGTCCATTTCTTCACATACTTCTGTGGAATTTCTAAGAATTTTTGCAACTTGTAAAATTATTAAAATTCTCATTTGGGTGTTTTCACCTCTGCCTCATCACTCAAGTGGCCATTCTAGGTTTTGGTTTCTACTTCTTGCAAATTATTTAAATATCTAGCCATGTAGAAATTCAAATCTCTCTTAATGAGGCAATCTATAAGGACTTCTAAGCAGAGACTTCAGTGTTAACTGCTTTTCAATTGCAAGTGATGTGAAAGGTTTCCCGAACAAATGGCTGGCTCGATGGAACGTGTCAACTTTAAGTTCCCTAAAAAGGAAAAGTCTTCCAAGCTTGTCCAAGGCCAAATGCACCCCACACCTTTGCAGTATGAGAGATATCAACTTGTTCAACATGATTAAAGGGAAAACAGTGAAATATAAGTTGACAAGAGGAGAAGAACATCCACAAAGGGGGATCAAGCACAGAGAGAAATCAATCAGAACCTCAGAGGAAGGAGCTGTGCTGAGTGTCACACTTTATAAATGTTAACTAGCTCTTCCTCTGACATTATGAATGTGATACGATTTGGAGAGATAGTAGGGCAAAATGGAGTGAAAACTTAGTCTAGACTAACATTCTTCTTATTCGGTATAGCAAATAAACTTATTATCAAAGTTTAGCTCTCTTCAAACATAATTTCTATGTGGCCAATTGTTTTATTTTGCCCCATAGCCTCTGGCCTACTTCTTAACTTTATCCTGTTCTCTGGCACTCAGGGACCAAAGGAGAGAGAATGGATGGTTCCAGGAAATAACAGTCAATTCCAGTAAAATAGCTCAAAGAAAGGTCATGTGATAATGGGTCTATGGAGGATTCATCTTTCTTTGAGGAAAGTATCAATCACAGGATAGGTATTGGCAACCCGTGTTTTCCAAAGACAAATGGCATAACGGGGCTATTGAAGGACAGTGCTGAGCTCAACCCCGTATCAAGGTCAGGGTCAGGCAGGTGAGACGTTTGTAAAGAGCAGAAAGAGAGTTATACTGTGTAAGCCTGTTGACTGCTCCTTCTTTGATTTCAGAGCTGAAAGTTGGTGCCCTTTGCCAGGGGTGTTGTCCACAGAGAGCTTTATGGGACCAGGGGGCTGCTGAGGGAAGAAAGCAAGGAGAACTGCTTAGACCCGTCCAAAAAAGGGACGTGGTGAGATACTTGAGGATCTCTGTTTTTCATTCTAGTGTACCCTGTGTTAGAGAGCTGACAGAGACTTAGGACAGTAGCCCAAATCAGGAATCAAGTGTGTAGATTTGACTCAAAATATGCCTGTCCCAAGCCATTTAGGAATGGGATATCTATCTAATGCGAGAGAACCCATCCCATATAATTAGGAGTTGGAACACCAATAAATGAGAGTCCCCAACATATGGGAACTCTAAAAGTACTCCCAAATGTGAATTCCCTCCCTTCCACCCCCCGCTGAGACTCAGCCCCAGGAAAATAGCAAGGTGCAAAGGTGTTGACTCTGGGCACTTAACAAATCCACTAGTGTTTCTACATTACTCACTCTTAGTCACCAGGCATTCACTGAGCATCCACTGTGAGCATGAACAAGACTATGGGCTGTTAGTCTGTGTCATTCCCTGATGTGCCTGCCCTCTTCAACTGCTCCTGCTTCCAAAGTCTATGTCATGTTCTTATAGCTCCTGACAATGCAACTGGATTGGGTATTAACAAAGAAGGCCAGAATGAGCTCAAGGGTATTGCATTATTGCTGGAAGAGTGTTCCCATTAATAAAAGCGGGCATTGTGTAATGTTATTCACATATTACTGTACATGAGATGATGCAATGTAATACTGGCCCTCAGTTCACCCGGAGCTTAATGGGAGAAATGAGACTGGTCATTCCAAATCCTTGCATTTTTACCACTGAGAATCATAAAATATTAGCACTGAAAAGGACTTGAGAGAATATCTCACCCAACGTCCTTTGTTTTACCACTGGGGAATCTGAGGCTTATGTTATTCTTCATTGAATCTACCAACTGGAATCTGTCCAAAGTGCCTGTTTCCACTCACAAATGCAACATTTGAAAACAGATTGGGTCCTGTGCCATCTGCTACCACCCTTTGTAGACTGGAAGACTAAGAGTCTAGAATATTCCCAAGACATCTAACGTACTTCATCAGCATTATTAGTATCCTGGTTCCAGAAATTCTCTTCCTGAGGGTAGAGTGATGTGGGATAAAGGTAGGGAAAATAAAAGTAATTCTTGTTTTCTTATAATTTCATCTGATTCATTGCTGCATCAAGGTGAGATTTCTAATCTTGGATCTCAGATATTTAGGGCATGGGCCCAGTGCTCTGTGCTTGATACAGAGCTATGAAGATTGTCCAGCTTTGGTAGCAATCTCAAAGGCATGTTTGTGTTGGACCATTTTAAAAATGACGTAGTCCTCATAGGAGCTTGCACCTGTATGTTTGTCTACCCTCTGCCACATCTCCTTAAAAGGGGAGGCGGGTAGGGATAGAATGAGTCCAGGCTACATATTCTATACAGCATCAAGACATGGATAATGTATTTCTCAAGTCACTTTTTGCCTGAATTATTTTTGTAATTTTGGAATGGGTTACAAGAAGCTTCCTTAAGAATTATTCTTGGCTTTGGTGAACTTTGTTCAATGTAACAAATGGAAGCATGTTTGGCTTCGTGTGAAATGGCGTAAGAGAAAAGTCATGGACAATATCATTTTTCTCTAGGAAAGTTTTCAACCAGAGAGTACTGCAAATATCATGGGTACATAGAGTCAGTTGAATCTATTGACCCGGGGTTGGCCATTACAAGTGACTTGTTGCCAAAGACATATTCGCCTGAGATCAAGATGCTTAGCAGGACTCCTGAGTATTCCAGAAGGGAGACTGGAAATTAGCAGAGCTTGCTTCTGTTTTTGAGAAGGGCCCTCCTATGTTTACATAATACAAAGCTTTGGAAATAGAAAACCCTGGCCAGAGAGTTAGAGGCCAAGAGAAGAAATAGAAATTAAATGAAATGCTTCCTCTTGCCTCCCCCTCAATCCTGTAAAAATAGACAGAGACTTCCTTTTCCACTTACGGATGGGGAGAGTGCTGCTTTGTAGTTAGAGCTGAGTTGTGAGGCTGAGGCAAGTGGGGTGAGTGTTGACAGCTCTGAATTATTGTATCCCTGAATTTAAACCCCATCCCCAAGAGGGTCTTTGGGTCGGGAAATAGCATGACCTCCTGGGCTATGCATAAGAGTAGGAGGCACTCGACTTAACACTAGGACATTATTTTTTGGCAAGCACTGTATTTATCTAGACTCTTCCACTCACCGGAAGTTGGGTATTGCAACTCCTCTCTGCCACTAACCAGAGAGAGAGAGAGTAAAGAGTGTTAGAATGGTCTTTTGAAGGATCTGTAGGTTCAAGATAGAAGAATGTGGTTTTACTTCATTTATTCATTTACTTAAGAAACATTTATTCAACCCCTGCATCTCCTAATCTGTGCAACTTGCCATGTTTGTGGAGAATGGAACATTAAATGACCAAGTTTAGGCCTTCCACGATCTTTTACACTTGTCAGGGAGATAAAAACAGACCCACAAATAATGATAATAAAAAGTGGAATGTTACTTCACTTAGTATGATAATCTCTAGTTGCAAGTCAGAAGGAGAAAGACGAGTACCATAGGATATCACTTATATGTGGAATCTAAAATATGACACAAATGAACCTATCTATGAAACAGAAGCAGAATCACGGACATAGAGAATAGACTGGTGGTTGCCAAGAAGGAGGGGGATGGAGGAGAGGCAGAGTGGGAAGTTGGGGTTAGCAGATGTAAGCTTTTATATATAGAATGGATAAACAACAAGGTCCTACTGTATAGCACAGAGAACTATATTCAATATCCTATGGTAGACCATAATGGAAAAGAATATTTTTAAAAATGTGTGTGTATATATATATATATGTATGTATGTATATATAACTGAATCACTGCTGTATAGCAGTAATTAACACAACATTGTAAATCAACTATACTTCAATTTTAAAAAGTAGAATGTAACACGCTTCTTTAGAAAGACAGGAATAAAAAGTTATAGGAATCTAGAGTTCAGAAGGATCTTGCTGAGCTGAGGAGAGCAGGGAAGGCTTCATGGTAGAGGTGACAGCAGGAATGGTGAAGATAAGTAATTCAGGTGGTGAACAGCATATGCAAAGGCGAAAAAGCATGGAGATATGTTTGCAAAAGAGTGAGTCTTCTAGCTGGAGGCAATGTAGAGAATGAGATGAGAGGAACAGGAGCTAAGGCTGAATGGAAGGTTTTAAATGCCAGGCAGGGAGTCTGGACTGTAGGACAGGACAGCAATGAGGAACCATGCAGAGATGAACCACGCTGTAGAAGAATTTATCTGGCAGATGGGTTTAGAGGTGAAAGACAGGAAGGAGGAGGTGATTCAGGAAGCTGTTACAACAGTGCAGACCACAGAAAATAAAAGCCGGAATTGGGGGGTAAGGGTGGGAGAGGGAGAGAGAGAGGCAGTAGGAGCAAAATGAGAAGGCAGATACAGGAAACACCATGGCACTAAAATGGTAACTGATTAGACATGGGGTAGGTAAGGCAGAAGACACTGTCAAAGAAGGCTTTGAGGATTTGTAGCTTGGTTGTGATTACCCCTGGGTTATGATCAAACCATTTCTATTTAGGGAGCAGGGCTTAAAAGAAATTGCTATGAAGAATGTGTCAAGAGCCCATCCCTGGGAAAAATAATGATCCCCAAAGAAAGAATTCAGTAATGTCTGAGAAGTAGCCTTAGAGAAGGTACTGAGGACTATTCTGTGAAAGGGCTTTCCTGAGGGGGACGAATACAGAGGAGGTACAAGGCGGAAGACGACCTGCCTTCAGAGGACTTACAGTTGGGGAGACAAGAATAACACAAAAAATAACATCAAACACTATAAGAATGAATTTAATTAACAGCTCAATCGTGTAGTCCAGATTGTGAATTCTATAGACGTTTAGAAGCAAAGGAAAGCAATGCGGCTTTGGCGGGGGGGGGGGGGGGGGGGGCGTGGCTCAAGCGTCTTGGAGAAAACAGTACATGAGGTTTCGTTATGGTTGGGATTTGAAAGGATGGAGAGAGGCAGAAGAGCAATGCAAACGAAGGCAGAGTGCTAGGAGTGGACAGTCATGTTTATGAGGGAATGAAGAGACTAAACTGGATGTTTCTTCTCCGGGAATTTAGCAAAGTTCCCAAAGGCAGTCATCTGGGAGATATGAAGGGTGCACAAGAAAAGAGGCATTAGCTCAGTGTACTACTTGGATCAATGGTGAGCCATATTTGCACAGTCAAAAGGGAACACTGACCACTGACTATTAATGAACAATGTTATAATATTGCTATTTGGGGGTGATGGGAGAAGGAAAGTTGGACGCATGTATGTAAAGTAGCAGAGTTCCCATCTTCTTTCCAGGAATCCAGTAAATAATCCTTAAAATTAATAAACCAAGAAATAGCATGGTAAGCATATTGTTTACAAATATAGGGTGTCTGGGAGAGGCAGGAGCTGAGTGGGTGGGGGGTGGTTGCCTCTGGGAGCAAGAAGCCTTCTGGGGTTGAAGTGGGGCAGAGGATGGCTAATTTTAATTATATTATGCAAAATTTAAAATTATACAATTACAGTGTTATCGTTTTTGAGAAAAAGAAATGCCTGGTACTCATTCTGGGGAACAGTCCAGTGGGTGATAATTTGAGTGACTAAGTAAAATACAGGAAGACTTGGACCCATTTTGCTGCCTTTGTTGGAGATCTCAGGGTGCCTTGCCAGGTAGGCTCCTTTTCCACCTTCCTACTGCCCCCCAATCAGCCTACCTGTGATCCTTTCCTGGTTAAAGCTACCTGAGCCTTTCATTTGGGATTCTTCCCTCCACCTGGTCCAGGGTCATATGGAAGCAGTGTTTCCAGCTCCACTGATGACGCTGAGGAAAAAGGCTCTAAAACCTCCCTTTCATTGCACTGCAAATTACTGCCAGGAAACAGCAAAAAGGATAAATGTGAGAAAATGAGGCTGAATCCAACTTAGAGAGTTCTTACACTCATGAGTAGGGCCTATGGTTCCTAATTCTTGTGTCTGCTCCTAATTCTCTGGCCTAAACTTGATCACTCCATTTTAATTCTGGACGGTCCATTCAGTCAGAGAAAAAAGAAGACCCTGAATGGCACAATTAAGTGTCACAGCAGATGGTTTGCATTTTGGGGTAGTCCCTCAAATCAGGGCAACTTATTTAAGTGAAGGCTAGTTCTACAAAAGAATGATTCTTCTCTCTCCAGACTAAAAAATGACCTTTAGAGTTCTGGGTTTATTTTGAACATATCCTCCTCCAGTTTCTTTCTTCCCCTCTACTCAACTCCCCTCCAAAAAAGGAAAAAGAAAGGTCGTTAACCTCTCCAGATCCGTGAAAAGACAATAGCAAAGGTACATCAAAGCGGCATACTTGGAAATTCATATCCAGCTCTGCACCTGTATTTTGGAGACTTCCAAAATAAAGCCAGGTTAGAGCTGTATTATCAGTCCAGGGAGGAAACCTGTAACAGATGTTTTAGCATATCCTGGTCCTCATCATGCACCAACAGCCTTTTCCTTTAAAAAGTCGCTCTCAATACTAAGTTTCTGCTGAGAAAAGCACAAGATTTTCTTTTCCTTTTCTCTCTCCATCTTCCTTCTGCTTGCATCAACACAGCTCTAAGCCCGCGCTCTGGGGCATTTGAGTCTACAAAGGACCTTTGTCTCAGGCAGAGCAGTCAGAAACGGGGCCCTCTGATAGGCTAGCTTGTTATTGATTGAAAGCCCCAGGCACTCAGGTGGCCAAATTTCTTTATCTGGGTTTTTCATAGCCAACAATCAGTGATAAATGGGACACAAATATTCAGCAATAACTAATAAAAGCCCACACTTCTTTCTCAGTCTTTGGGAACCTCCATTTCTTAATGGCATTCACTTTTACCTCAGAGAGGTGCCAAGAGTTTAGGCACCAAACTATTATTGGGGCTCAGGTCTTACCCAGGGGCATTTCTCTGGCTCTGATGTGTCACCCTGTGCCTCTCCTACTCGCACATGGAAGTTTGATGGGATTAGGATATAGTTTTCTCATCCGTCCTGGGATGACAAGCATTTTTGCTTTGTTTTGTATTGTGATTCTGTAGCAGAGTGAACAAGGGAAGTAGAGCAAATGGTCCCAGCAGAACAGTCAGCCTGCCAGAGGCCTGCACCCTGCAAAAGGGAGTGAATGTGTAGGGGAGGGGGTAGCAGAAGAGGCAAGATGTCCTGGCTAGTTAGGCAGATGCTTCCTTCTTATACCTTTCTCATCTTTCGAGGCGGGTTCTGGCAGCACCCAGAGCAGAGTAGTGGGAAGAGCGGCACTTCTAGAAATATCCTCGCTGATTTCTGGGTACCACATATCCAGTCACTGTGCGTGCCCGTGGAGGAGGCCTCAGGATGAAGCTTCAGCGACTGGAATGAAATGCAGCCTGGGCCCTGGCCGCCACCCTGCCATGAAGGGAGGGAACAAGGCAGAGAGAAAGGGAATCTCCCCAGCAGAGCTTCTTCCAAAATATGCATCTGCAGAACGAGTACCTCTCTGGTTTTCTCCCTGTACCATTCAATAGTTAGGCCTTTTCCAGCTGGTCTGACACTTCTTCAATGTGCTCTGAGACAATTTAATGATGACAAGTTCATTTTAACCTCTGAGTCTGAGGAGAGGAATCATTCACATACAGCAGTCCTTCAATATCATGTTTTCCTTGTCTTGGCTGATTATCACATGGCTTCTCTCTTTTCTGACCACATTTAGAGCCCTTCAAGGTGGGGCCCATAAGATGCTGGTTTTGGGTAGACTTTACTGTGACCTCCTGGGGGTATTCTGAATGAGCTAATATGTATAAGTCAATGGGTCCAGTTTCTGGGATACAATGAGGAATAAATGAAATTGTAGCTACTTATTATTATCACTATTATTTATGTGCTAAATATATGCTTTTTGGGTGGATGGACAGACAGATGGATAAATGGAGGGGCATCGTTCTCTGTGGCTTCAGCAAGCAGACATTGCTATGAATTACAAAAGTATTTCCCCAAGGATCTGGTCAGCCAGGTCTCCAAACTGGAACTGGAAGCTGGGGATGTCCACATTTTTAAAGCTCTACCTCCACTCTCAGTTTTGTTCCAATCTTCACTGGGATACTTGAGGTTTAGTTTAAGAGCTGATACTTGACTCTCCCTGACTCTCTTTTCTAGAGTGAAAGCCCAACTTTTGCTGATAGACAATTGCCAATAGCAATATTATTTCTGGATGGATAATCCTTATCTTGATGGCTGATTTCTAACAAACAGAGAAGAGAAAATAAAAGAACACCATTTCCACACCACGCAGTAGAGAAATAAACAAAAAGGTGACTAGTCGCTACAGTGGCGGAGTGCTTTTGCACGCTCAATTACCTGCCTGAGCTGTTGGCCTGCTTCCTGGCTGCTTTTCTTTGCATTGCTTGACCTTTAGACTAATGCCATTAAAATACATACCTGGCACCACATAAATGGGTTTCAATGGCCTGGCTGCGTAGGGAGAGCTCATTGACGTGCAGTGTATAGTTACTTATGCATGGGAAAAAAGAGATTAAGAGTACTTTTTGACATCAGCTTGCTAGAATCGCATTTTGTTATGGCCCCTCTATAGATCAGTGACCTCCCTATGGATTGTTGGCCTCAAATGACATTAGAGCATCTGGCATTTCCTTCTCTAGCTACCAGGTAAGGAAGTGTATCCATGGCTGAGAAGTTCTCTGCTCTGGTTTCAGTCCTGAGCTAGTTGCCAAGTCACTGGTTGGCGGAGAGAATGGCATTATGTTCTTCCACACTTCTGTGCTTGTCTGGATTCATCTGTGTCTTTCACCAAAATCTTGGTTTCATTTGGATCTAGATACCAGAGTTGCTCTAAGTGCTTAGAGTTCTTTTCACCCCCTTATCCTGTCCTACCATTCTCTCCCTAGAAAGGGAAACAAGACTATAAACCTGATATGGATTCTGACTCTAAAGCATCAGGGAGAGGCTCCAAATGGATAAGAACGCCCCTGTGGGTCAAGCTGTAGCATTTTGGTATTCACAGAGCAATTCATCCATTCATGTACACTTTAAACAAGTTCACCTCATTTATTTGTTTTCATTTATGCCAAATAAAAAGAGAAAACAAATGAAAACAAGACATGTCTTTGCTCCCAGAGGAGACAGATCATTATAAGGTATAACACAAAGAGCATGAGAAACACAGAAAGAACACGACTGTGGAGAGCTGGAAAGATGACGTGTGAACTGGGTTCTGAAGCAAAGGAAAGGGTGTGATGCATAGGCATGGTGGAGAAGGGCATCTGCCCTAAAAGAAACGTGTCTGTCAACATGGCTTTAGAAAACCACTTCCTGCAAGTCAGGGTTTCTTTTTTTTCCAGAGAGAGGGGAACCTATGAGCCTCAGAAAGTATTTACTATGTTTACCTCATACAGAACTGACTTCAGAGTCAATTCACAACTCTTTCATCTGGAAACAGACGTGTGACTGTGCCAGACACGTGGAAATACCAGGCAGTTCCCCTCCCATTTTCAGTATCAGCCATCCATGTGGCCAGAACATCCTGCCTATGCAAACCTATCTTCAGCCTAACTATACGCATTATACCTTCGCACAGTGTACACACACACACAAATATATATATATATAAAATAGCTGACATAGAGACATAAAAGTAGGTATATTTGTGAATTTATCACATATTACAGTACATTATATTTACATTATGTATTGTATGTTACTGTTTAGAGAGAGAGAGTGTGTGTGTGTGTGTGTGTGTGTGTGTGTGTGTGTGTATGTATATATATACGGTATATAACCAGCAGTTTTCTGTCCCTTTCCTGTTACGGCTACACCATATTTTCCTCACCATACTTAGAGCATTATTATTATTAGTGCTGATTATTCTGTATGTGCTCTATTTTTCCTTTAGGATCCATTTCCCCTGCCCTGCCCTGTACCCCGGGGGGTGACTCTGTGGACCGTGCTGTCCATGCCCCTTTGCTGACTGGCTTACATTGGGTTCAGCAATCGGAGGCACTGCGGGGACCCTGGAGAGCTGCAGACAGAGGTCTCAGGATGGTCTTTCCTGCTCCTTCGCAGCTTCCTTCCTCCACAACTGCTGCTTTTGTCCTGAATGCCAGTAGCGCTGCTCCCTCTCCTCGTCCCCTCAGCCCTAGTCCCAGCAGAACTGCCTCCATTCTTTCTACTCCCTGGAAGCCTCAACATCCCTTGTTTATTCTTTCCCTTAACCCTGCCCTCAACTCTGTATATATTTCTGTCATGCAAGTCTCTTCATGTGAATTATCGTGGGGTGAATTCTGTTTGTTTAAAAAATTAATGGCAAAATGGAGTGGCAAAGTCCAGAGTGTCCAGATACCCTTTTCTTTTTCTATGTATAAACTTACTGGGCAATTATGCTTTGAAGAAAGTTGAGCTGTTATTCAGAGTTTGATCTTATTTCTTCTACTGTTCAATAGAATTAAGTTGCTTAAGAGATGCTGTATTATTGCAACTCGATACCTTGAAACCAAATTTCTAACCTATACGTGGACTTTATGGAGATTTTGCACGTCTTCACCTCAATAGCAACCCCAACCCTGGTTTTACCTATCTATCATAAGATAGATTAATAATAAAGTGGGTAAGAGCATACCTTCATTCTTGCAGTTTTCTAATTCTACAAGGCTGTTTGCAGCATAAGCAAATCTATGGAAGCCATTCTGTCTAACCTCATACCATTAGGTAAAGATGGATCTCACACTGGGGAACACCTTGTTGCCAACAGGCCAGGATACCTCTAGTGCTCCAAGCTGCATTTGTTCATCTGTTCCAGAACCTAGCTCTGCTAGGTGCTAGGGCAGTAATTATAGGAAACGGAGAAGGCTCATCTCTGTGAGTCTCCATACTCACCTCCTGCTATTCTCTGCCTTGCTCACTAGGTTCTGGCCACACTGTCCTTTCTGATCTCTTTCATGCCAGAAGGCCCATCTCAGGCCTTTATGTAGCTATTGGCTCTGCCTGGAATACTCTTCCCTCGAATTTTTGCTTAGCAAACTCCTCCAATCCTCCAAGTCTATGGGGATTGATAAGACTAAGTCTGATTGCTTTTATAGTGACTATTCTATTCCTTCATAGCAGAATTGTAATTAAAGTGTTTAAATGTTAAAATATTTCTTTAATGTATATATTCCCTATATGATTGTAAGCTTCATGAAATCAGTGATTATGTTAGTTTTGTTCACCTCAGTTTCTCTAAAGCCTAGCCCAGGGCTTAGTACACATACTAAGTAGGTGCATAATAAACTTAGTTGAAGGTTGAATGAATTAATTCATTTGAGGAACTTACAATCATGACAAGCAGTCAAACCATGTGCAGAATGAACAAATGAATGAGTTAATGAACAAATTTATTACTAAGACATTTCAAATGCTGGCGTAAAAACTCACATCACTGGGCTTCCCTGGTGGCGCAGTGGTTGAGAATCTGCCTGCCAATGCAGGGGACACAGGTTCAAGCCCTGGTCTGGGAAGATCCCACATGCCGCGGAGCAACTAGGCCCGTGAGCCACAACTACTGAGCCTGCATGTCTGGAGACTGTGCTCCACAACAAGAGAGGCTGCGATAGTGAGAGGCCCGCGCACCGCGATGAAGAGTGGCCCCCGCTTGCCACAACTAGAGAAAGCCCTCGCACAGAAACGAAGACCCAACACAGCCAAAAATAAATAAATAAATAAATTAAAATGAATAATGCTTTTTTAAAAAAAAAAACCTCACATCATTGGCAATTTCAGGTTACAGAGATTGTGATGGTGCTTACAGAGGTATTTGCACTTAGTTCCCCTAAGTATATTCATGGCTATCTGACCATACATCTGTTCAGAAAACACAGTCCCAGCTTTTACTCCTCTTTATATATCCCTGTTATAGAAAACACTCAGAAATTGTTTGATTGTTAAATTGAAAGAACCATATGATGCCTTTAGAAGCAGTGTCACCCCCACCTCCACCCCCTGGGGTTCTCTGATTCAATTAGGAAAACTATATTTATGTCTTGGACCAGCTTTGTTTTCCTCCAGATGTCCTGGCAGCTGGGGAAGTTGGAAAATAAAAAATAATACCTATCCATAAAGAATAATGGAAACTGAGGTTTGAGATGAGGAAGAAGGAATTCAATGAATGAAATCAGAACCATTAAACCTGAGGTGCCTGCCCTCCTGCTTGTTGTATCGTGTCAACACACAGCAATTCCTCTCCTTGCCAACAAGGCATCACAATATCTATCTTTCATGCGGAAAAACAGCAGCTGTAGCACAACCTGAGAACAACACCGCTTCTGTATTGAGAGCCCAGTTTTAAGGAGCTCTAATCACTTCAAAGATAGCATCTCCTCAAAGCTCAGAATATCCCTCAGAGGGAAGGAGGAGGCTTCTATTGTTAAAGGCTCTATTTTGCATACAGTAAAAACAAGGCAAGCTGAGGTAAATGATTTGTCCTTGGTCAGGTGTGAGTCAGAGACTGAGCCACCAGGAAAAGTTTCTTCATTCCTAGGCCATTGTTCTATCCTCCTGATACTGTCTTTGGAGTTTCTGAAGGTTACAGAAGTTGCTTGATCCGGAAGTGTTTACAATGGGGAGAATATCGGGTTGCCCAGAAAGTTCATTTGGGTCTTTTGGAAAGACCCGAACGAACTTTCTGGCCAACCCGATACACTGTATTCTGGGTTAGGTGCCATATAACTGATGTAGAAACAGAAATATGAATACAGAACTCTACCTGCCATTCTTGTAACTGGTGGGGAAAAACTACGGGGGCAGGGGGAGGGGGGAATGCCAGGTGGGCTATTTTTACTTCCCAAAATATAAATGTTGGCCAGTGACCCAGAGAGTTCACATGTGACAAGTGTAACGGGAGCTGCACATCTGTAGTTGTGTTTGCATCCCTCAGTAACTGGTATCTTTGCAGGACCTGTGTAAGCTAGGCACTCCGCTAGCCACTCAGGCTATGGTGCTGAATAATAGGCATTGTCCCTGCCTTCACAGGGCATCTACTCTAGTGAGATCACACACATTAAACAGGGAAAGAAACTAGTAACAACTGTCATGCTGGATCAGTCGTCTTCTTTTAAGCAGGCTGGACCCATTTATTAGAAAAGTTCCTTGCCTTTTTTATTCTCTACCTCTCAGAAGGTGAGGTAGAGAATAAAAGACGCACTGCAATATAACCTCAAAATATCTTCCATCTCCAACAGTCCCATCCCCTCCTCCCACACACTGTACTCCAGCCCCACTCAACTCTGACCACCATTCCTGGCCTGCTCATGTTTATGTTTCTGCGGCTTTGCTGAAATGAGCTGAGAGACCCTTGTTTTCTCAGTTGACAGATCTTAGACTGGAAGTGAGGGTGTGGAGAGGATGAAGTGTCAGGGGTGAGGGTGGGAGCCATTCTGAGGGAGGGATCAGCCACTGAAATGCCCGCAGGTGCTGTTAAGTGAAGAGGGTGGGAGAAAGGCTATTGTGATGCCTATTACTGTGGTTAAGGTCTTTGTCTGACATTTTAGTTATTGCAGTAGAAAGAGGACTGGGTTAGGAGACTGGGTGGCTGGGCTGTAGTCTTGCCTCGATCTTGGATAACTCATAGACGTCTCTAACCTCAATTTTCTCTTTGGTCACTTAAGCAGGTAGGATTAGGTGTTCTTTGAGGGCTTCAGAGTAAGACTGTACCTATCATTCTTCAACCTGATTTTACGTGTATAAAATGTGTGTGTGTGTGTGTGTGTGTGTGTGTGTGTGTGTGTGTGTGTATAGGAGCACAGGGTGGTAGGATAGGGGACAGTGGTTTTTAAAATTGGACCAGGCTTTGGGAACTACTGGTTTCTTCCAGCTATGCTTAAAACCAGTGCTAAGGTAGAGTTCTATATTCATATTTCTGTTTCTTCATCAGTTATATGGCACCCAACCCAGAATAAAATGTATTCCCCCCATTGTATATAGTTCTGGGTCAAGCAACTTCTATAGCCTTCCCAAACCCTAAAGACCTTTCTCTGCTCCTTCCTTCCTGATCCCCAATTCTACCTGGGAGGCAATGCCACAATGTGCTCAATCCCTTAAGAGGCCTAAGTGGCTGTCCTCTAGGGAATGTCCAAATCACCCATCCTCCTGGACATGGTACAGAGAGCCCCATCAGCTTCTCCAATGTAAGACATCACAGGCTTTGAGGTCACTTAATCAGACCTTGATTTTACTCTTTGCTCATTTCTGGGGGAGGGAGTCAATTTCCTGGGCTTTTACAGTTTTCAGGCACAGACATATTGAGTCTTCAGTTCTGTTCCTAAGACACAAGACTATTTCACAACACTAGTGGCCCAGCACAGTATGACTTCTAAACAAAAGAGACATACTGCACACTTGCCAAGACCAGATCCTTACAGCCAGTTGAGTAAGTCTCTCTTAGTGACGCCTCTGAACAAATGCTTGGGGGTTTCAAATCAATGGGAGGAGTTTTACAGAAACTGTATCGCAGCCAATGTTTACCTGTTTTCAGGTATTTAAAATCTGCTCTTTCCAAATAGAGCAGATCTTTCCAGTTATGCCACTTATTTCTTTTAACCATTTTAAAAGCTACATCCTCAGTAGTAGATCTGAACCAGGCAGAAAAGGTCTATCAAAAATAACTTATTGTCCAGTAAATGATGAGATAGGGTTTAAGCTACAGAGGTTCCCAACTACTGAGTCCCAGAAACCAAGTCATCCCTCTCTGGGCTCTGCCAGGGTCACTTCCCGAGCCAGGAAAGGAATGACTCAGAAATGTGCTGGTTTCCGTAGCATACATCTTACCTTCAGGCTCAGAAAGCTAAATCTCATCTCGATAATGTTCTTCACTTTGTTTTGTTTTTGTAGGCAGGGAGAGTAGGGTTAGAGGAATGGCACCTTTTACCATCTGTTAGGCTGCACCCCACAGGCCTACAAGCCCTGTACTTGCCCAATCTCAAGACCAAGGAAAGAGCCCAGAGTCAGCAACAGAGACATCAGTAGTTTAATGGCTAGGGGGATCTTACACATCTGAAGCAAGGTCCTGGGAGAGACACCCCACCATGTGTGGCAGGCAGTGGGCAGGACATGGTTACCAAAATCTGGAGAGACTATTTTAGATAGACATTCCCAAAATATAATTATTCCTATAGAGTTTACCTAAAGGCTCTTATCTCATTTACACTTATTTAAAGTTTCATCATATCAAGTTATTTTCCTTGCTGACAAATTTGCAACAGATATAAGGTCTTATTTAGTCTCTAGTAAACCTAGGTACAACAGAAGTATTATACTTAACATTGATAACTCTAAAGACGTGTCTATATTAATCAAACCAATGAGCTTCAATACCAGATATCGATTTAGTACTATTTTCCAGATCATGTGAACCTGAAATTCATTCTGGAGTTTCTTTTATATTCCTTTTTTTTTTTTTTAATTAATTTATTTTTGGCTGCATTGGGTCTTCGTTGCTGCGCGTGGGCTTCCTCTAGTTGCGGCAAGCCGGGGCTACTCTGTTGCAGTGTGTGGGCTTCTCATTGCAGTGGCTTCTCTTGTTGCGGAGCACAGGCTCTAGAGCACGCGGGCTTCAGTAGTTGTGGCAGGTGGGCTTAGTTGCTCCGCGGCATGTGGGATCTTCCCGGACCAGGGCTCGAACCCATGTCCCCTGCATTGGCAGGCGGATTCTTAACCACTGTGCCACCAGGGAAGCCCCTTTCTTTTATATTTGAGTTCTTAATTTCTATTAAGCCAATTAAACAGAACTCATCCACAAACCAATCTTGGCAATGCCATTTTGAGGCAGAGACACTTCATATTCATAAGGTACACATAGACATACATATATCTATAGACACAGAGATCTCACAGTTTTCCTACGAGGGTTTAAAAAGGCCTCGGGCTTCCCTGGTGGCGCAGTGGTTGAGGGTCTGCCTGCCAATGCAGGGGACATGGGTTCAAGCCCTGGTCTGGGAAGATCCCACATGCCACAGAGCAAATGGGCCCGTGAGCCACAGTTACTGAGCCTGCCCGTCTGGAGCCTGTGCTCCGCAACAAGTGAGGCCACGGTGGTGAGAGGCCCGCGCACCGCGATGAAGAGTGGCCCCCGCTTGCCACAACTAGAGAAAGCCCTCGCACAGAAACGAAGACCCAACACAGCCATCCATAAATAAATAAATGAATGAATGAATGAATAAATAAATAAATAAATAAATATTAAAAAAAATAAAAAGGCCTCTTTTTCTTTTTTTCTTCACTCTCAGGGATCACAGGTGATTCAAGTTCCCAAGAGCCCCGGTAGTTCATTTACATCTCAAAGGCACAGGAAGAGAAATACCAATTCCTTCTAGAAAGCTAGCTTCCTCTAAGGGTATATGCAAAAAACAGTTTTAGAATGTCAAAAGAGTCCCATCTTGGACATTTCCAGGAATTTTTTTCAGTTTCTAAACAGCCAATGCTGTTTAAACGAATAACAGTAATAGACGATAATACATATCGTTCACTCAGATTCACATGCCTCACTTCCTGAAGAACATGAGTCACCGTTCAAGTTAGTAGGACCCCCTAATGAGGGTTGGCACCAGGAAGAGAGAACAGGATTTGGACTCAGGTACTGAGACACTCAGACGCACACCCAAGATAAAACCCAAACCTATTCCAAAAGGCTCACTTTGATACAACAGCAGAACCATTAGGAGCCACTGTTCTCTTATACATCGTCCATGGTTTGCTCACAAGGACTAATCGCAGCCCCTTCATTGGCAGGCAGGTGGCCATTAACCAAGAGAGCCGGGAAAGCGGCTCACCCTCATAGATGGCCTCATAGAAGTGCTGCCAGGGGGCTGGGTGGCCACAGAGGCCACTTTTGACACTTCCTGGCCAGTTAACATCATGTCTTCCCTGATGCCTGGGCACCTAACCTCCGCCTCGGCTGTTAGCTCAGCGTCTGTGGCCTTTCTTAATACGAAAAACAACGGCCAGCCCACAGCTGCGGCCACCGCCTCAAGGTCTCACCTCATTTTCCCACCGCAATGGCGGCCAACATCTCCACCACAGCCTCAGGGCCGTCCGTGAGTTCTCCGCACTCTCCCGGTGGTCCCCACTCCTCAGGGACAGCCACCACGGGGCACCACATACGAGGGGCGGCCACCCCGGGATCTGCCCTGCAACTCTCAGGCCCCACGTGTTAGCGGAGGCCCCGCACCTTCCCACTCCCGCCCTTACTTCCCGGCATCTCGGCGCTCGCGGGACTTGCCTCCGTCTCCGGGCTGCTCCGCCAATTGCTGGGCTGCACCCCGCAGGCCTGCAAGCCCTCTACTTGCCCAGCCTTGAGACCGAAGAGAGAGCCCGCAGTCAGCGACAGAGACAGCCGTGGTTTCATGGGTGCGTGGGGGGAGCTCAGCCGTCTGAAGCAAGGTCCTGGAGCGACGCCACCCCGTGTGGCGCAGACGGCAGGCGGGACGTGGCCGCCATCTTTGCGCCCGGTGCAGGGTGGGAGGGGGGAACACCGGTTACAGGGGGAACTGACATCAGATTGGCTCATTGGTTACCAGGGAAACTGGCAGGGGGGGGCGTGCACGCCCCTCGTCACCCCTTCGATAAGTTACAGGTGGAGATGTTTTGCTCTATGGATGAGAACAGTCTCCAGCTGGGGGTGGGGCAGGTACATAGGAAGGTCAGTCATGGGAGCAGGTGTAGGTGAAGCAGGCACTGGTGGAGCAGAGGATGTACAGAGAGCAAGAGAAGAGTCATCTTGAGTGGCCTGACCATACACCATCAAAGAGGGCTTTGTCCTCTGCATTTGTTCCTAGGTCCCCACCATTGGTTGCCTTGTATAGAAGCCATGACACAGGAGCCAGGCTCCATGGAACCCTCAGTGCCTCACCTTTAAACATAGATTTCTGCTGCTTGTGAACAGATCTGGAATGAAACTTGCTCCAGAAGAAAAGCAAAACTGTTGTTTGATACAAAATTTTGGATTATATGTGGATGGAAATGTATCCATATCACTTCCAACCATTTATTATCATATAGAGTTTTGAGGTCTGGATGCCATTTCTTGCTGTCCAATAAAGAGTGCAGAGAATAAGACTCCTTTGCCGGCAGCAGTTAACAAAAAGCATTTTGGTTTTGGGTGCTTAATTGTTAGGGTCGAATAAGACAAGGTCGACTTTTTATTAACGTGTCTCTTTTCCTTTAGGAAAAAGTTTTAAAACAGTCTACCCAAAGGTCTTCCTATTGCTGGTTCTAGAGATGACTTGTGTTTGAATTTGGCTAATTAACATGACAATGTCGATGACAGATCCTTTTCCAGGGGAAAGAGTTGTTCTTTGAAAGGCACTATCTGAAGGTGTTGAGGCTAAGAGGCAGCTTATCCTCTGGGATTATTTGGATTTTATGTTCCTGAGCCAAAAAAACAGTCTTTGGCATTGGCTGACAAAATGGGTTTCAGAACAGGAGTTTCTAAAGCTGCAGTGGAAACTTTAATTATTCAGGTCCTGTCAAAATTCATCTGCTTAATTCAACTGTTTCTGGGTAAGGTACTTTTTATTTTTCCAGCAGTATTACTTGATGGCTCTCTGACAGGAATATGAAATTAGCTTTCTTTATAAGCAAGCTTTTTTCTTTATTTTTCTCAGCATTAGGAGTATTTGTGTTAGGTTGAGGTATCTTCCTAGAGTTTATTTGCTTTATAGATGATTTGGTTGAGACACTTAAGTGACTTTTAGAGCTGAGAGGTGGATGGTGTCATTTAAGGAAATGCTGCCAGAGATGTCAGTGTGATAATGACTTAGTGACTGACTTGTGCCCATGACTTATAAGTAAAGCCTTTCTATAATTTTATGGGGAGAAGAGCATCAGAAGTTGCTTTGGTTTGTACAAGACCAAATATGTGACATATTCATGAGCACGTCTGCGGTCTTGACTGTTTTAGTTTGCCTCATCTGAACACTTGGAAACACTATATTAGGCAATATTTACATTTACGATGAGCATTCATGGATTTGCTTTTGGGGAGAGGGTGGGGGAAGGGTTTGAGGTGGTTGCTAAATGTATAAACATTGAATGTGCCGGCATCTGGGCTTTTTCGCTTAAATATCAGACAGTGAGCCTTACGCAAGCAACTGACTTAGTGAAACTATTTGTTAATTTAGGGGGCTTGCCTGGATAATAAGCTGTAGGACAGAAACAGAATTTTCAAAATCAGTGATGTCTTGTGTGTTTTAAATAGAGATTAAGAAAAACTTAAGCTGATGATTCTCAATGTTGAGAAAACCTCATTGAAAATATATGTGAGAAAGTGGGGGACTTCCCTGGCAGTCCAGTGGTTAAGACTTCACCTTCCAATGCAGGAGGTGTGGGTTTGATCCCTCGTGGAGAGCTAAGATCCCACATGCCTCGGGCCAAAGAAGCAAAACATAAAACAGAAGCAATATTGTAACAAATTCAATAAAGAGTTAAAAAAAAAAAGGAAAAAAGTGGGCTTGTTAGTGATGATAGACATCTATTGGGGGTCTGCAGCCAAAAGGGCTTTCAAAAACAAGCGCCTCTTGACCAATTCAAATAAAGAACTCTACTAATTTCAGTAGGTCTTCAAACCAAGAATGGGTCATGGCAAGTTTGGGTAAACGGCTCTCTGGGACCTTGGAACTGGGGAGGAAAATAAAAATATTTTGCAGGGCTACTTCTGGATAATGAACATTACCATGATAGAGTCATTGCACCATGTGAAAGCCTTGCTTATCTGGGCCTGGCCGCGGATGGTTTTCAGTTAACTAAGAGTACCTCTTGCTTTTCCATTTTCCCAGCTTTTCAAACCCTGACTCATGTCACTCCCAGGGGGTCAGTATATGCAGGGAGAGCTTGTTGGCCGGACTCACTCTGCACTTTCTGCTTTTTTCTGCGGTCTGGAGGCTGCATCTGCTGTTGTGCTTACCTGCTTTGGAGGTAAGCATGACTGCCCCATGTTAACAAAGCTCTGACTCCTTCCTCACCAGACAGGGTTTAGGGCTTCTTCAGCCCTACTAGACACACCCTGGAGACTATTCTAGTTCTCCACCTACCTCTTCACTTTAAGTCTTTAGGTCCTTAAAGAGAACAGAAAATAACCTGATTATTTTCTTCTGGGAACAACTCTGGTTTTACTTTGAGATGTTGGGCAACTGAGTTAGTCTTTCTGTGCCTGAATTCTGCTTATCTGTTGTTCTCATCTCAAGGGCACACAGCCTCTTTTGAATTGTTTCTGGATCTTCAGTGCACATGTTAACAACTTACGGTGCTTTACTAAGAATTCATACTCTTGGGTTCCACTCGGATTCTAGGATGGGGCCCAAAGTACCTACATGCTAAACAGGCTTCTTTGGTGATTCTGATGCTTATGGTCTGAGGACAAAGTCTGAGAGACATTAATGCTTTAATGGGTGTTACGGCGCGCTGGGGGCACACGTGCAGGGGGAGAGAGGTCAAGGGTGAACATCTAGTCCAGTCTTGGTGGGCAATGTTTAGGGGAAGCTTCCTTGTGGAAGTGACCTTGAAGCTGAGCAGTGAAAGACATGGCATTAGAGAAATAAGAGTGTTCCAGCCTGCTTATGCTTACCAAGAGGGAGGGGGAGGGAGGGATAAACTGGGAGATTGGGATTGACGTGTACACATTACTATATATAAAATAGATAACTAATAAGAACCTACTGTATAGCACAGGGAACTCTACTCAGTACTCTGTAATGGCCTATATGGGAAAAGAATCTAAAAAAGGGTGAATATATGTATATGTATAACTGATACATTTTGATGTACACCTGAAACTAACCCAACATTGTAAATCAACTATACTCCAATAAAAATTTTTTTTAAATTTAAGAAAAAAGAGTGTTCCAGCCTGGGAAATCACATGAGTCGAGGACCAGAGACAAAAGAAACCAAGGCTTGGGGTGTGGGTGGTGCGTACGTGTGGATAGGCCTGGCAGAGGCAGGTACCAGGAGAAGGGTAATGGGAGTGCCTGTGGGATTTTAGAATGTGTGGGTTGTTGGTAAAAATGTTGGTCGGCGGTGTCTGAGACGGACACCAATCCATTAATGGACCAGCTTTGGGGAAGATAGTTTCCCACACCTCCAATCACCGCATTTTCTACCCTGTCCACCAAAATATCCTGAGAGATACTGGCCAAATATCTTGTTGAAAATCAGACACACCATGTTCCCCGATTGAGCAGACTAATAACCTTATTAAAAAGCAAATGTGGTTGGCCTTCGTCTGGCCTAACTTGGCCCTTGTGAACCTGTGCTGGCTACCTGTGACTGATTTCTTGTCCACGCGACTCCCCCTGAGAGGGTCCCTAGGGAAGGAGTCACGGAAAAGCCTCTTGGAAGATTGACATCCTAAAACGTAATGTTCAGTAATTGTGAAATGTGACATAGAAAAGATTTTCTCTTGCTTGGAAGATGTCAGCTGGGTTAAAAGGAGCCCTCATGAGGCACTGTTTGGCTTTTACAGCAGAGTGGTTAAGAGCCAGGCCTGGGAGTCAGACTACCTGGGTGCAAACCCTGCCTTTCTGTTACCATCTGTGCAACTTGGGACAAAAGCTTGACTTTCCTCAACTGTTAAAGGGAGACCAAATGCCTACCTCACAGGGCAATATGTACTTGCAGTAAATGAAATAATGCATGCCCAGTGCCTGGTACATAGTAAGCATTTGGTAAGTGTTACTGATTATTTTTCTAAAACAGATAGTATTCATCACAAAGACTCTTGTGCCTTCTAATTTCTTGCCCTCGTGTGGTCTTGTCATTTTCTCTCATACTTAGTGGAGCAGCTCCCCCTCTTTTTTTCTGTTACAGCAACTATGAAGTGCAAAAAGGAATAAAGTATCTGGAAGCAGCATTATGAATTCTTTTGATTCAAGTGATACTTCTTTTTCCTCCCATTTTTGGGGGGCCTGGAGCCAGCTAGCCAGGCTGATGTGAAGAAATACTTGTGGTGTGGGTGAATCGGGTGTGGAGGGTACAAGGCTCCATGCCTCCAAAGTCACCCCACCCCCACCCCCAAGTCTGCAGTGGAGGCCGTGGGTGGACCTCTGACAGGAGGTATTCTTTCTCAGTGCTGTACGTGACATCCCTGTCAAACGGACAGCGTGAGTCTTTGTGATTTTGCAACGTTTCATTGTTACTTAGCACTTTAGATTAGCAACTGTCCAGAGCTGATGGGGCAGCTGTTCAGAAAGAGATGTTATTTTGTCAGCTTGCGTAAGTCACCAATGGACCAAAATTTGCACTTCATTTGTAAATTAGAAAAGTAGAATGAGTCTCTGAGCCCTCCGAATTTGGAAATCTTCCCTACCATTCCAGCCATTCATCGTATACCATGATATCTAAAATTCCAATTGGAAATCCAGGGTACCTGGAGATACCCATTGGATTTTCCTGCATGTTTGGATCATTAGGTCAGATGGGAGCTAAGGCCAAGATTTGCCTTCAAGACATTTTATGAGCTTTCTGAAGGTTTCTAGCAACCGGCTGTGTATTAACCTTCATTTGTACATTTCCTCTGTTTGTAAGCATTCTCCTGGGAGATGGAGTGGTCAAGATATTGCCCGCCTCTGTCGCCATTCTCCTGTCTGAAACAAGGTGAGCCTGTTTCAGGAAGAGAACGTGGAGATGGTGCGTTGTTAATGAGAACGGCATGCCCTCTGCAGCCTCCTCAGGCACGGAGCTGGGCTGCAAGCTGGGAACACCTGCTCTTACCTGCTGTATGTTTCAACCCATTGAAAGATCTTAGTGCAAAATCAAGCATGGAATGAGGTTCTGTGGTTTTCAAAGAGGTTCCTAGAGGGTTTGAGTTGCATAGGCCAAGAACAAACTCATTCATCTGTGACAGATATAACCAGACTCCAATGTCTGGTCAGGGAAAACTGGACATGTTTCACAGAACCCAAGAGGGTTGGGATCTTCATTTAGAGCATTTATAACATTAGTCTGGCCCCAAATCCAGCTGACCTCACAACTGTGAAGAGGGTAAGTGTGTTTGTGTCTGTGTATTTATGCAATCGAGTGAAATCATCAAGTTTGTTCTCTAGAAAAACTGCAGATCAATTCTTTGCATCTCTAGATAATTTCCCCTGTAACTGCCAAATTGTAACCTCATAAAAAAATCTATAACAATTGTCTCCAAGACTAACTTTTCTCAGTTCCTTTGGATAAATCAACTTTCTCTATGAATCAATTATAGGAATCTCCATTTTTTTAAATAGCAAAGAATTGGATTAAAATGGATTGTGCAGGAAGTACTGTCATTAAAAGGGCCAAGAAAAAATAAATAAATAAAAGGGCCAAGAAAAGAAGACATCTTTAATTACTGAGTGGACTATTCATAATTTTTCATACCTTTCAGCTCAGTGTGTCCCTAACATGTTTTTAAGATGTACAAAAGGAACACATATTATAGCTCTTTTTTTTTTTCAAGGAAAGCAAAACAAATGCCAACATAATCCTTGTTTCTGAATACTTCATTTCTCTTTAGTTGAACAAAATAACGCCATTTCTTTTTCAATTCTCTCTTTCAGGGCTACCCTCCACCCAGCCATTGTCTAAAGAGCTTCATTTAAAGGTAAACCCTGCAAGGCCTTGAGAAAAGTTTTGCTACTATGCTCTTGTAGTTAATCACAAATGATTACTAGTTCCTGCCTTCTCTGCAGTTAATCATGGATTTCTGGTTTTTCAATCAGGATAAAGAAAGTTTAAATGTCTACAGGAGCTCTCAGAGACAAGCAGGCTTACCATATTTTCCTGGGAGCACTCTCTCTTAGACAGGACCTTTCTGAGTGCCACCTTGAAGTACACCCATTGTTGACCTGAGTGAAAAGTAGACGTAGGGGTATTGGAGTAGGAAGTTAATAGGCATGGTCCAAACCTATTATTTCCAATAAACCTTTATGAGGCTTTTCTTCCGAGTTAAGATATCTGGTGGCTTGAATTTGGCCAGTAGTAGGAAAGGAACTTGCCACGGTGGTGTGAGACATCCTGGTTTCCTAAAGAATACAGACTGGAGAATGACAGCTGGACTCTAAAACGCCCACTCCCTTCCTTCCCGCCATCTCTCCCCTTCCACCTTACCTTTCCCCCTTCTTTCTCTAGCACAGTTTCTCCTCTCCCTCCCCTGTCCATTTCTCTGTCACTGTCTCTCACTTTCTCCTCCTCAATGTTATCTTGACTATTTTCTCCCAGATCAAAGGTAGAAGTGGGCCATTTGATTAATTGCCGTGCAACAGAACCCTTTGCCTCCTTGACACACAAGCCAAGGAGACAAAGGGCGCTCTTTAGAAGCCTCGAGCTGTGTGGGTGCAGGGTGGGGAATTCACAAGCCTGAGAGCATGGAGCCCTCCCAGCAGGGATGCGAAGGTCCCCAGACCCTGCAGAAGAATAAAGTTGCTACTGCTGCACATTATGTTGAGCCATATTTGCATTTGAGGAAAAAGCATACAACCCCAGCACTAAGGCATGTGGACTATACGGAAGTTTGATGTAAAGTCTGAAAAATCTTTAAATTTCCACGTGTGGAAATCAGTACCGTTTGGAAATGAAAGGAGGTTAAGTAATGATGACTGACAGTTTAACCTTCTCTACCCTCTACTGTGAAAAGTCCCCAGAATGGCACTGTCCCATCTGGCACCACTAGTCCTGTGTGGCTATTTTCATTTAAATTAATTCAAATGAAATAAAATTTAATATTCAATTCCTCAGTCACAGTAGCCACATTTTAAGTGTTCACTATCCATATGGAGGTAGCAATTGCTCTATTGGGCTGCGTCGGTATAAGGCACTTCCATCATTGCAGAAAGTTCCCCTGGACAGAACTGCTCCCGGTCCTTTGTTCTCGTAAGCCAGGCAGCTTGGAGGAGGCCATGGAGTGCTTGACAATAGTAAGTTCAGAAGGATTCCAGAACTGGCTGAAAACAAAGAAAGGAAAGAAAGAAAACAGAATGCCACATTAAAATAAACAGATTTGGAGTTCGGTTGATCCAAATGAGAGACTGTTTGGGAAGGTGTTTGAGAAGTTGAACAGAACTATACAATAACAGGTGAAATTATGATGGTTATTGTAATTGCTTCCAAGAGAAGAAGAATGCTCCACTGAGCGTGAAAACTTAGCCAATGGCTGTGTGTATTCTCTACTCATCAGAATTGGTATTCAGGGCTCGACCCTCTGAGCCTTGGCTAGGTCTCATTTCCCACTAGAATTTTGCAGGTGAGGAGCCCTGCCTTCTTTGTAAGGCTTACAGCTGCTTTGAGTAAGTGAGATGTGCTTACGTTCCCAAAGGGTGAAGATCATCTTCCCCAGATCCTAGCAGGGGACCAGGGTCACTCGTTACCTTCAGATAGTGAAATTCATAATTAAAGCATAGATCTTCTTTAGCTGAACGAATAATCTTCCTCTTTAATTGAGCATAGATCCCACCAGACCTCATTCTCAAGTTAACTCATGGTTTGCCAGTCATACAGAAAAGACCCTTGGGCTACTCTGCCCCAGTGTCAGGATTGCAAGGACACAGACTGAGATAATTGATTCAAGTCTCCTGGCTTGCAAACAGGCAGGCTTTTCCCAGGCCAGGTGGCAATGCCATTGAGATCCAGTGTCCCTCAAAGCAAGAACACTGGGTTCTTCAGAGAAGTTAGCTTTGGGTGCTGTACTTTGACTTCCTAAATTCGCTAACAGTCCTGTCCTTCCTCGCCTCCCCCAGGCACTTTCATTACTTATCAACCCCTTTGGCACTGACCTCCTGAGGTTACAAAACTAAATGCGTAAGAGGGCTGGGGAATAATCCACCAAACCCTTATCAAGTTCTAAGCACAGGGTTTCCCAAGCAACAGTGACTTCAGGCTTCGGTGTCTCGCGTGCTAGATCCCTCTCACTGTTCCTCAGTGAAATGTGTCGGGTGGCACTCTGAGCATCGGATGTTCTGGTAAAATCTTACTGTTTGAGGGTAAAAGTTGAGGGGCTCTCACTGCCTGGTTGGACGATGAATGGAGTTTGTGATGAACCCAGGAGAAGCAATCTGAGGTTTAATCAGCACACACATGAGCCTGATTTTTCGTTGGTAATGATTAGAACTTTCCATCAACACATTTGTCACTAATCAACAAATATTTGTTGAGTGCCTCCTCATCAGATACTGAGGTATAATGAAGGAACTTATAGTCTATTAGCCATGTTTTGGACAGATTGATGATATGTTATGATTCACAAACTCTGGAAGTCTCAAACATTTTGTGTTGAATATTATAAAGGTTTTGTTTCTATTATCAAATGTGAAAAATGATTGTGAAGGATTGTGGAGGGGGAAAGGTCCTTCCTTATCTCTGTTTTCTGGCCTTGGGATGAACTTTGGTAAAAATAGGTAGTTTGGAGGATGGGTCTAGGATGAGCAAAGTCTGAAAATGAAAATTAAAATGGCTCTTAATTACCTGGCTGTTTCTGCATTGATTTGTTGTTTGTTGAAATAGGAAGGCCATGCCAGAGTTTTCTCTCACATTCCTGGGATCTGAATTTACTTGTCTGCTGTCTGCTTTCAGAGCACCGTCAAAACTTGCTTGTCATTTGCCTTATCGCTTCATCGTCAGCAACTGGTATAGTTGGGGGAA
Organism: Balaenoptera physalus; assembly: GCF_965194825.1. NCBI lineage: Eukaryota > Metazoa > Chordata > Mammalia > Artiodactyla > Balaenopteridae > Balaenoptera > Balaenoptera physalus. The sequence continues at coordinate 1,175,074 of NC_138893.1, forward strand.
GAATAGAGGCTCACAGTCTCTTTTAGAGAGGCAAGGGACCTCTAAAGTCATCTATCTTCACTTCTTTAAGTGAGAAATGTGAGGTCCAGAGAGGTGAAGCACCTCCCCCAATGTGCACCGCTTCTTGGGCCAGAGGCTGGAAGACTAGAATCCTGCTTTCCTGCCTCTCTTAACTGGGTTCTCCACCGCCGTGATTTGCCCTGTGTTTAAAACCATCCCATTGCTGCTGATCTGTTAAGAAGTGACGGAAAAGGAAATGTTAAGGCAAACCTTTGGATACCTTTTCAGGCAAAAGCAGAGAATCATTTCTAGAATCTGGGACAACAATGCTTCTAAACTGAGCCTTCAAATTTCTGGATTCTAAGTAGTTTCCAAGCTTGATAAAATGGGATCTCCTAGCTTTACCTCCTCAAAGAAAGGCTACTACTCTCTCAGGAACAATCTGGATAACATACAGTCTAAAGGCAGTGCAACACAGTGATTACAGCATGGATTCCAGAGTCAAACTACTTGGGTTCATAATCCTGGCTTTGACATGTACAGGTTGTATGATCTTGGACAAACCACTTAATTACTCCATGCCTCAGTTTACCCATGTGTAAACTGGGGATAATGATGACAATAGTATATTCCTCAGTTGAACTGATATATTGTAAAGCACTTAGGGTAGTGCCTGGCACATTATTTAAGCATTAGCTATTTTTATTATTTACTTGGGTAAATGCAATGTACTGTCTCCCCTATTTCCTACATAGAAATATCTTACAAGAAACAAAGCAGGAAAAGCATAAGAAATCAAGGGGGTGATGTGATTTGAAAGTGCTCCCCCTAATTGGTCTGAACACATCACCAGAAGATTCTACTATGGCCCAAACCATGGAGTATTAAAGCTACAAGAGGCTTGAGAGGTCACCTCACCCATCTTGCTGGTTTAGGAAAGAGCCTGAGGCCCAGAGAAGGACCTACAATATTAATGGTCAGGGCCAAGGGTCTGCTGTCCACCAGCAGCCCAGCCACGGCCACTCTCATCACTCAGCACCTTAAAACAAGACATCACCTGGAAAAGGGGGAGGTAGTTGGGACATTTAGTGGATCCTAGAAAGGAGTATGAATGACTTATTTCAGTTGTTAGAAAGGCTTTCAGCTGAAGAGTGGTTAAATGGAAGGGGGAAAAGGCCTGTGTCTTTCCTGAGTCACACTGTACTTCCCCTCTGGCCCCATTTCTGAGCCTGCCTTCTGGTTTATAGGAGTTCAATTGTGTCTGGTGGTGGCAATGATAGAATGTCTGACTCAGGTCCCCACGAAGCATAAACAAAGTCCCTCTTAGTTGAATGGGGTTCCCTCGTGTCTCTTCAAGGGTGCACCCACAAGCTGCAAAGAGAATCAGATGCCCTTAGCTTCATCAAGCATCCAGCTGACATCCCAACAGAGCCACGTTCTTAGCCAAGTTCCCAGTGGGTCATGACCTCACTTTTCAAGACAGTGACATGGATGTGAAGGATAATGACGTGGATGAACTGTCATAATGAGATGACACATTTTAGTGATTAACTTCATTTGGGTTTGTATTGCCATTTTTATTCTGAAATAAATAATGCAGTCAAAAGATTATATGCCGTATATGTGTAATTAAAAGACAAATAATAAAATGAATACCCATGTATCGACCACCCAACTTTTAAATTAGAACACGTTAATATTTCCTTATAAGGGCTAGACCAAAAGCTCCTTGAGGTTGTGTGTATATAGTATATAATATATCTGTACACACACATGTAATTATATATATATTTTCTTAGTATTTGGCACTATCATATATGTATATATATATTGCATGTGTGCATACGTGTACATACATATTTATTTCTACAAAGTAAATTGCTTAAAGAGGTTAAGCAACTTATTTTGTCCAAGGTTGCACAGTTATAAGAGGCAGATCTGGATTTGAATCCAGTCCTGTCTTAGAGCCTGAGCGCTGAATCACTCAACCCTATTGCCTAATCTTTTATGCCGCTTTGCTGTCCTCTACAACCTTTAGTAGAGTGTTGAGTGCATGACTGGCATTTCAATAAGAACCAAAGGTAGGCTTGGCTCCCTGAGAATTACTGCAAGTGAAACAAGGGCCGTGAACTCTGGTGTGCTGCAGCCACGCCTACTAAAGGACTGAGTGTGCCCATCTTTCCCCAATTCCGTGTTCAGGGACATCAGACTGGGTGCTTGAAATCCACTGTGGTGGGCGTATTTCCACCATGCAAATGTTGCAAATCACGGCTCCCCCTTCCCCTCCCTGAGGGTGAATTTGCCTGGAACACCAGCCTGGGACTCCTGATCTGAAAGAGACAAGCAGCCAGGGGCTCTGGGGCCAGGGAGAGGCTGTAAGGTGAGGCGAAAACAGAATGTTCAGTGGGGTTTGGGGTGAGAGGGCACAAGCCATGCAGTGTTTCTCAAAGTGAGGCCCTGGGGAGCTCATGAAAAAGGCTGAGTCCCAGTCTCCCTGCCCAGAGTTTCCTGTCAGTTGATCTGTGATGGGGCTTTGATATCTGCATTTAAAAAAATTTTTTACATTTAAAAAATTTTTTAAATGTTTTTCTTTTTTTACAGTAGGTCCTTGTTGCTTAACTATTTTAAATATAACAGTGTGTACACATCAATCCCAAACTCCCTGACTATCCTCCCCTTGCACCCTTCCCCCCTGGTAACCATACGTTCATTCTCTGTGAGTCTATTTCTGTTTTGTAAATAAGTTCATCTGCATCTTTTTTTTTTTTTTTTAGATTCCACCTATAAGCGGATATCTGCATTTTTAAGCATCCCAGGTGACTTTGATGCACACTAAACTTTGAGAAATAGGCCAGTACTTCTCAAACTTGAACAAGCATACAAATCACCTCAGGGATTCTTGTTAAAATGCAGACTCTGATTCAGTAGGTGCGGCTGGGGCCTGAGATTTTGCATTCCTAACAGGCTTCCAGGTGATGCCAATGCTGCTGGGCCATGGAACACATTGGGGTAGAAGGATCAGCTCCAACCCTCTCACTTTACAGATGAGGAACCCTACTATTAATTAAACTCCAGACTTTGCTTGGATTTTTATCAGTTTTTCCATCAATGTCCTCTTTTTATTTCAGGATCCACTCCAGGGTACCACATTGCATTTAGTTGTCATGGCACCCCAGTCTCCTCTGGTCTGTGACACTCTCTCAGTCTTTCCTTGCTTTTCATGACCTTGACAGTCTTGAGGAGTGCCAGTCAGGTCTCCTGTAGAATGTCCCTCCAACTGGGTTTGTGGTGTTTTTCTCATGATTAGACTTGGGTAAGGGGTTTTTGGAAAGAATATGACAAGGGTGAGTGGCCCTCATAGAGTGGAGGTGTTTCTAATCTTCCTCCCTGAGATAGGCCAGAACACATCATCCAAATACTTTACCACAAGCCCAAACCATCAAGTATTAAAGCTGCAGGAGGCTAGAGGTCACCTGACTGATCCTGATATTGTCTTTAAAAATCTTGAACCAACTTTGAGAAATTGGAATATTTTACAAAAAAAATCATGATTTCTACCTTCTCGTGAAAGCAAGAAGACCTGGCAATCCTGAACTTGCAAGGACACCCAGCAAAAATTGACTAGAGCTGAGTGAGTTGCCCCCTTTTATTGGGGCCTGAATTTTCCAGGTCACCATCATTCCCATCTCTCATACAATGAATGTACATACATCTGAGCTCATCCAATTCCCTCATTTTCCATTGCCTGTCTGGCTTCTTCTCAAGGCAGTGGGTTTGTCTTTGCAGTATGTATTAACTTAAACGTGCAGTAAGACTGGGAAAAGAAGCCAGAGGGGCTGGAGTGCTGGGGGAAGTCTTCCTGGAGAGGTACAACTTGCCTTGTGCCATAGAGCAGCAGTTCTCAAAGTGTGGGACCACTATCGGCATTTCCTGGTAACCTGTTACAAATGCAAATTCTTGGCACTATCCCAGACCTACTGAATCAGAAACTTTGAAGGTGGGGTCTACCATCTGTGGTTCAGTCAGCCTTGCAGGCAATTCCAGCCTGCACTAAAGTTGGAGAGCCACTGCAGAGGCAGGCAGCACTGAGACGAGCAGAGCCAGGCGGTCCAGGCAAGGCCACCTGCACGCTGGTGGTGGGAAGCTGTGGGTGGACGTGGACCACTTCATGGGTTCACAAGTCAGTGGGTTCTGGGATCAGAGCCAGGGACTGGTGTGAGTTTTCAGGCCTATGGACCTTTGCTTTGCTTCTAACTCTTTCTGCCGCTCTGTGTCAGATTCTGAGTAACCGCAGTCTGCCTGAGTCAAGGCTCAGGATTCCATGTCTGTCCTCTCCCATGCCTCCTTCATCAGCTGCCCACCATCTTTGGACCATCACAATCTCACCAATGTGAATTTAGTAAGAAAAGAGAAGAGAACCATTGTGGCCTCTTTTGATTGGCAGGCGATTAACCCCTTGGAGTCAATCCTTTATCCATGTGGCAAAGTTCCCTGGGTCTGAGTTGGAGTGAGAGAGTTATGTAAATATGAAAAACTTTCAGCAGATTTAAAGTATATGTCAGATACACTGCTCATCTTCTTTTACTGTGTCTATTTTTGAGGACCAAGCTCAAGTTTTGCCTCCTCCCAAGTCCTTTCTGTCAGAAAGCTCTCTCCTCTTTCTGTTGTGTAATTCCTCGATATCTCACAATGCTGTGCTCCTGCCATCCTGGTCCCAGGGATTCCTTTGGTAACCTCCTCCTTCTCAGGCTCCCCTCTGCACTCACTGCTTAATTCTTACTTATCTTTAAGGTCTCTGGTTACACTTCATTTCCCGGAGCCCTTGCTGACATCCAGGGAATGGGACAGTTTGTTACAATCTGCTGGAATTGCCCAACTTCTCTGGACAGGGCCTGTGTCTTATTCATTTCTGCTCAGCACGTGCCTGGCACATAGGAGGTGCTCGGTTAACACTTGCTGAATGAATAAGCCGCCTGCAAACACCATGCACAGCATGGCCTGTGGTTAAGCACCCTGGTTCTAGAATCAGTCAGCCTGGGTTTGAATCCTGACTCAAACTGGCTGTGTGCCCTTGGACAAAGTGCTTAACATCTCTGGGCTTTCTGTAAAGAGCACACTGTCAGCACTGACCACAAGGTAATTTGTGTTACAAGGGTGCCTGGTAGAGCTCAATATGTATGAGCAGTAAATAGGCCCCTGGTGATGATTTATTCAACCGGATTGATGACAATTCCCAGTTTAAGTTTTCTCTGAAAGAAGTTCCATTTCTTTAAGGGGAGAGATTTGTGAGACCTGACCAAAATGAAGGGTTGGAGGTGTGCTTACCTACTCAACAAGAAGGGCCTTATTCTTCTCTTTCCAAGGGAGCAACAAGTTGGTACCAACAAGTTGGTACTGATCAGACTCAGTCAATCAGACAGATTTGGGGTAGACGCATTCTGAGGAAAAACCCAAAGTTCAGAAGCGTTTCTGCTGTTCAGACCAACTCCATAAGTATTTCTTCCAAACAGCTTAAAGAAGGAGTTAAATCCACTTGCTTGCTAGAGACTTATGTACATGACTGCAAGCTTATTTGTATCTGGGGAAAAGATTCTGAATCCAGTCCAATTCCTGGGCATTTTACCTATTTTATCTCGAGCTGGCTGCCTTCTGTGACAGCGTTATAATTAATAGTGGTGTAGAACAAACAGGAGGCTCATTAAATCGGTCTCATTATGACTGTTCAGGTTCTAGGGCTCAGCTGAAAAGGATTTCCCTATTATCAGTGCCTGACATATACTCCTAATCAAGCAGGCCAATTCTCTTCTGTCAAAGACTGTCTCCCAAATGGAGATGGTATTTATTCTGACTTGTACTATTAGTGTGAAAAATGTTGCCCCTGCTGACAGACATATAGGCTTGTGTCATAGGTGGGGCTCCCTTCGCACAGACATGCAGAATATAAGAATTTATAAGGCATTATATTTTCAGTGGCTGGAATGACCACTGGGTTCATTCTTAAGTCTTTGGCTCAGTGAGAAATTTTGAAAAGGAGAAGAAACGTCATAATTATAAACTTGTGGAATCTTCAAGTCAGAAGAGGCTTTAGTAGTCATTTTAATCTTCTACCCAACAGATGAGTTCCCTCTTAGCACTCATGATTCCTAACTGTTTTTGCTTGATTGCTTCCTCTGACGGGGTGCTCACTATCTTCAGTGTGGCCAACTTCATTTTCAAACAGATCAAAAGAAAATCACTTGTAATATTGATTCGAAATTTGTCTCCCTCTTACTTTCCCGCTGACCCTAGTTCTGCGACCCAGAGCTGCACAAAATAAACTTGGTCACTCTTCCTTGAGAAAGCTTTCTGAGTGCTTGAGATAGCTCTCCCCTTCTAATCTTCTCTTCTTTAAATTAAATGTCCTCATTTTCCTTTATAGTTAGCCAGACCCTTCATCCTCCTGTTCACTGATTGAAGGTGAGATACCTTTAAGTTCTCAGATATGTGGCATCAAGAAGGGAATGCAACTTCCAGGTGTGGTCAGTCCACCCAAGGGTTCCAGGGAGGCAACTGCCCCAACAGAGACAGGGTTTTTCTATGAGGGACTTTTTTCTATAAGGGATTGTGTCACATGGAACCCTGTCAAAAATGAAAGTGTTGTTCTTTCTTCCTCAGAAGAGGAAGGTGCAGGTGCTGCAGGTGCCTGTACCTTGCTTCAACCACACCTGCTCAGGGCATGGTCTTTGGGAGATATGACTGCATCTTATGCTCAGGGACTTTGAAGTTAGGCTGCCTGGATTCAAAGCCCAGCTCTGCTGCTTGTGATCTGCTGTGATGCTGGAAAAGTTCCTCAACCTCTCTGAGCCTTGGTAGAGATGGGAATAGGGCCTACTTCCTAGCCTATTGTGAGAATTCATGAGATTATGCATGCGAAGGTTGGGCACAGCTCCTGAAAAGTGCTCAGTAGAGTGTTAATGATTATTAACAAGAACTAAACACCAGTGAGCTACACCTCCCTGCTTCCCTTACTCTGGGCTTTGAGTCTCCTAATTTTGATCTTTTGGGGATAATCCCAACCCTGAGCATAGGATGGGCTAGGCAATTTTTGGTAATTTCAAGTGAATTTGTCTTTTGATTGAGTTCTTTTCCTGCATCTAGTCCAATACAAACACTCATTGAGAGCCTTTTCCACCCAGAATACTTTTTATGTATGACCTCATTTCAAGAGAGAGAGAGACTATGTACTCAGTGTTCTTTCAAATGTTTTAGCTGAATGACCTTCTTTCCCCTCCCCTTGTCTCCCCTCCCCTCCTCTCCTCTCTACACACACACACACACACACACACTCACACACCCCTGTCTCTTCCTTCAAATGAAATCTTACTTAGAAACCCAGGACGTAGGGCAGATAATGGAAGAACAGATCCCAGGACGTAGGGCAGATAATGGATGAACAGATCACTCTGGCAGTTTTAATCTTCTCTCCTTGGCAGAAGCAGCCTCATTGTTTGGGAAACCCCTGGAGGCTGTCTGTGAAATCCTGGGATTCTGAGCTCCACGTTTGAAAAACCTCTGCATGAACCAGTTCCTCAACCAATTTTCTGATATCTGGCCCCAGTCCTTCCACCTGCCTGATCCTCTCTTCCAATAGGCTCATTTCCCCTCCGCCTTGGATTAGAATCCCACCCCCACCTCCCACCCCCGCCTCCAACATACAATACATTGCTCCACCCTGACCCACCTCCTATGAGGATCTTCCCAGCTCAGTTCTCCAAATGATTTTTAATTTTATCTTCTTCCAACGTCGGTATCCTGGGTCTCCCTGTAAGTTGACAGCCACTCCTCCCCCCATCCCAAGAAGGATCCCAGGGTTTAGGGATGGAGTCGAGGAGGGCAGGTGGCGGCGGGAGGCAAAGAAAAGCCACACTCCTAGGGAAAGGCACCATCTGGGAGAATGGATAATGGGGCAGAAGTTCCTCAGAGCTAGGGAGTTAGCTATTCAAGCCACAAGCCTCTCTGTAGTCCTTATTCTCTTTGACCTTTCTGCAATATTCATTCATCCATCCACTCATTCATCCACTCATTCATCCAACAAGTGTTCACTGAGTGATGTGACATCATGCACTGTTCTCTGCGTTGGGGCTCCAGGAAGGAAGATGTCACAGCCCCAGCCCAAGGAGCTGACAGACCAGTGAAGGAAACTTAGTGAACGTCACTGACCCCCAGATCCCCCGGGAGGCCCCGATCCCTAGTTTGGCTCAGGGGTTACACCAAAACATCCCTCATTCTCCTAATGTGATTTCCTCTCAGAGCTTAGCTTGTGCAATACCGTGTTCTTCAATTTCCAGAGCCTGACAAGTTAAAAAAATAGTGCCCTCCAATTCCAGAGCCTGACAAGTATGAGGAAAAACAAATCCCACATACACTCATAATGTAAATTTTTATATTGCACACCTGTGGCCAGATGAATCTTCACATCACTCCACTTTTGTCACAGCATTCCCTTTCCCAGAGACTTCCAAGGAAGTAAATACTAATTCCTTAGCTCCTCCTCAGAGCTCCCCAGGGCCCAGCTCTTCCTCTTCTAAACTCCCAGCCGTTATTGCAGATGCTAATCCTGGGAGAGTAAATCCATTCTGCCCCGTGATGTCGCTTAGGTTGTTGTCGTGGTTATCGATGAACTCATTACTTAGCTTCTCATGTATTTAGGCAGTACCTTCCTAATTACTTAAAAAAATGAGAGTAATTATAGAAAAAGCAAAAGCCCCCTTTCATCACAGCCTTTCTCTGTTTCTTCCCCTCTCCCTGAAAGTATGTGTCCCTCTGTACCATTTAAAAAACACACTTTTACATGCAGATTCTAATGCATTCATAGAATATGTAGAGTATTATTTTGTATATACTTGCATAAATGATATTTTATGATATTCATCATTCTCCAATCTGTCTTTTTCACTCTCTATATTTTCAAGATCTATTAGCGTTGACATATGATCCCTGGTTACTTCCATTAAAGCACTTTATTGTATTCTAGGAAACCAGTGTGCTACATTTTATTGGCCCTTCTCCTCATGATGGATATTTAGATTGTTTCTAATTTTTTTTCTGGTTGTGAACAGTGCTTCAGCGAACATCCCATATGTACGACAAACTACTTTTAAACTCTAGTGAACTCTAGCTTTTGAATCTTCTGTTCGCCTTAGCACAAGGCCCTGCCTATGGTAGATAATCAATATATTTATTCATACATACTTCGTGTGACATACGTACATGTAAGCTAATACCTAAAGTCATGTTTTGAAGTGGTGCTCTGTAATGGAAGTGCAAACCCAGAGCTGACAGCTTTTGGGGTACCAGGGTCCAGTCCATTCGACGCCCAGAAATTGGGTCTGGTTTCGCCTCTGAGACAGAAGAAGTAAGGGTCTGTCCTCCGTATACAGAGATGACCTCCACAGAGACCTTAGGGAGAAGTAAACAGATCAGATCCCAAGAGGGATCACCTGCCAGCGGGAGTATTTGCTCACTTCCCTGTCCTTCTCCCTCCTCCCCCACCATTCCTTTTTGTTTTTTCTGTTGTGAAGGTTGTGTTTGGAGCACTGAACACCTTAACAAACCTTTGCAGCCAAATGCCTCACGCAAACCAGGGCAGAGATCTCAGAGCAGGGATGGTCGTGGTGTGATGGTAATGGGGCTTTTTCTTCCGATGTGAGCTCCTCAACAGTGAAGCAGGCAGAGACCAAGCTGGGAGGCCCGGGAAGTTGTATAAGGTGTTTTCCCCTCTCCTTTCTCTGATCTTTCAATTCAGCAGGTGTTCCTGGAGCAGAGGTGAATCAGAGATGAGTCTTTCGCCTTAAGGAGCTTGTGTTTATGAGGAAAGGTCAGGCAGCAGAAACAGAACTCCCAAAAAAAGGAGGCCCCAAGAGGCGCACACAGGGTTGCAGCGTGGAGCATGGTCTCCCCAGTTGAGAAGTCTCCATTCAGGAGCTGATTTTATTTTTGAGCCTTGCAGAAAGATTTCAGCAAGTGGGACTGGGAGGAAAAAAGAGGTGGTGATGGGAGCCAAGCCTGCATGAGTTTACGGAGGAAGCTGCGATGGTTAAGGGATGTGTTTGACACATCGGCTAATAGTCTAGTTGTGTTTGTTCAGAAGAATAGGAGAGAAGTCTGGAAGGCAAGCAGGGAGAGGAGTGGGTAGCAGGGGTTGTCTGTTCCACCCCTGAAACCCTGCCACATTGTGGGTACTCAAATAATATTTGCTAAATAAAGGCAGACTTAGTCTACTTTAGTTTTTTACTTTCTTATTAAGCCTTAACATATATAAAGGCTCACTGGGCTTGTCCTGGGCAAAAGCATGAAATAGTTCATGTTCCTTCTTCTTTGCCCCTCTCTCTTCCCCTCTCCAGGTGTCTTCATACCTTTCCTCTTCCCCCTCATAACAAACCGCAAATCACTGTGCCTGTTTAAAACCAAGTCAGAAGTGGTGCTGGGTAAGTGCCGGATTTAAGGATAGCCAAGGGATGCCGGCACTTGCCAGCCGTGGACCAGACATAGTGCTAAGCTGGTTGTTTCACGTCACATTTAGGCCTCAAAAAACCTCTATGATGTTAGGAACTCTTATGTGCATTTTACAGATAGAAACCATGGCTTAGAAAGGTTAAGTAACTTGCTCCAGTTTACACAGTCAAGCAGGGAGAGCTGTGATTCAGACCCACCTTGTTCTTTTTCTTTCTTTTTTTTAAAAATATTTATTTATTTATTTATTTGGCTGTGCCGGGTCTTAGTTGCATCACGCGGGATCTTTCGTTGCAGCATGCGGGATCTAGTTCCCTGACCAGGGATTGAATCCAGGGCCCCTGCATTGGGAGCACAGTCTTAACCACTGGACCACCAGGGAAGTCCCGGACCCAACTTGTTCTGATTCTGGAGTCCACAGTCTTAACCCCACACGAAGCCTACAACTTTGCCCCCAGGATCACGTATCTGCTGTAACACAGTCCTCAATACCTGGAGCCGTCCATCAGGTAAGGAAGCCACAGGGAAGGGGAAGGAGGGCAGAGTCTTAGGTAGGAGACCATCAGTGCCTCGCACAGGCTGGCCCAGGACCCCCTCCTCCAGGACACTCAGAAGAGGCAGCACCAAGGGCCCAGATGTGAATATTTAGGGGCCCACGAAAATGTTTTGATTTCTTTTAATATCAGAAGGAAAAAAATGTACTTTCAGGACAAAAAAATGTTTATAATCTGTAATACTGTTGTATTCATCCTTATACCAATGCAACAGTAAAATATTATCTAATTTATTTATTTTTCTTTTTTTGTGGAGGAAGGGGTCCTCTAAGAAAAACACCTAGGGCTCACAAAATTCACAGTGTGGTCCTGGCCTGGCATTTCCCACCTTCATCCTGCCTTGTGCTGTGTTCATTTAGTCCTGGTGTTCTCTCTGCCTCTTGTGTGGGTGCCATCTTCTCTCTTCCTCTGCCCATATTCTAACTGAGGCCAGTCCAGGGCCATCTCAGCAGCCTCCTATCTGGTTGCCCTGCCTTCAGTTTTCTCTCTCTTTTCCGAACCTTCTCCCAACTTGCAGTGCTCTTTGATTGGTTTTTATTTATTTTATATTTTTATTTATTCTCGTGGTTTTATGCGTGTTATGTGTTTAGCCAGAGGGTTTGGAGTCACCTGTGTCCCTTAGAGGTAAGGCAAACCCACTTTTTAAAAAATAAAATGTTAAAATTGGTAAAATATACATGACATGAAGTTTACCTTTTTTAAAAAAAATTATTTATTTGTTTATTTATTTTTGGCCGTGTTGGGTCTTTGTTTCTGTGCGAGGGCTTTCTCCAGTTGCGGCACGCGGGGGCCACTCTTCATCGCGGCGCGCGGGCCTCTCACTATCGCGGCCTCTCTTGTTGCGGAGCACGGGCTCCACACGCGCAGGCTAAGTAGTTGTGGCTCACGGGCCCAGTTGCTCCGCGGCATGTGGGATCCTCCCAGACCAGGGCTCGAACCTGCGTTCCCCGGACCGGCAGGCAGATTCTCAACCACTGCGCCACCAGGGAAGCCCCAAGTTTGCCATTTTTAAGTGTACAATTCAGTGGCATTAAGTACATTCGGTGTTGTGGAACTCTCACCACTATCTATTTCCAGAAAGTTTTCATCATTGGAAAGAGAAACTATGACCATTAAGCAATAATTCCCCATTACCCCCTCCTCCCAGCCCCTGGTACCTTCCTTTTTTCCCCCAGCTTAGTTTGAAATATAATTGACAAATAACATTGTGTAAGTTTAAGGTGTACAATGTAATGATTTATGTATGTATTGTGAAATGTTAACCATAATAAGTTTAGTTAAGATCCATCACCTCACATAGTTACCTTTTATTTTTTTCTGGTGAGAACTTTTAAGATCTACTCTCTTAGCAAATATCAAATATACAATACAGTATTGTTAACTGTAGTCACCACTGTATACTATATCCCCAGGACTCATTTATCTTATAACTAAAAATTTGTAACTTTTGACCACCTTCATCCATTTCCCCCACTTCTTCTCTCCTCAACCCACCTACCAGCCCCGGCAAACACCAGTCTGCTCTGTTTCTATGAGTTCAATTTTTTTTAGATTCTACATATAATTGAGATCATACAGTGTTTGTCTTTCTCTGGTACCTTCTATTCTATTTTCTGTCTCTATGAATTTGGCTATTCTAGGTACCTCCTATAAATAGAATCATGCAATGATTTTTTTTCCCTTTGTATCTGGCTTATTTCACTTAGCATAATGTTATCAAGGTTCATCCATGTTGTAGCATGTGTCAGAACTTCATTCCCTTTTATGGCTGAAAAATATTCCATTGTATGTATATACCACATTCTGTTTATTCATTCATCTATTTATGGAAATTTGAGTTATTTCCTCATTTTGGTTATTGTGACTAATGCTGAATGCTGCTGTGAACATTGATGTGCAAGTATCTGTTTGAGTCCCTGTTTCTAATTTTTGGGATCTATACTTAAAAGTGGAATTGCTGGGTCATATGGTAATTTTATGTTTGATTTTTGAGAAACTACCAAACAGCAAACCCACTTTTTCCATGTGTGATGGAAAGAGGGAAGGGGAGAAGCTTCCCTCTTTCCCTCTTGATGGAAAGCTGCCATCAAATCCACTGTCCAAAGCCTGGCCCTGAAGATTAAATGACTGTAAACATTGTCAGAACTCACTGAACTGTGCACTTTAAAATGGTGAATTTCACTCTAAGTAAATTAGGCTAGACTTTAAAATCATAACCTCCTTGTCTAAGAGAGCAGATCCCTGAGTGGAAGTTTGAGATGGGTACAGCAAAGGAGAAATTGTGGAAAGAAGGAAAGAGGGAAGGGGAGAAGAAATTAACGACCAACATCACAGCCTTATTTAGGTAAACCTAGGTGTTTATGATAAATCTTAGTATTGGTGGGCATAGTTTATGAAACTGCAACCATTGTTCTGCTTTGTTGTTCCGTTTGGTTTTTTTTGTTTTTGATTCAGTAACATACTTTTATTATGCACCTGCTGTGTGACATTCTACAGCCCCTTTTATCTCAAGTTACAAGAACAGAATGAAAATGTTAATTAAAAATAAAATGTCACTTAAAATATATAAAAGCCTAATCACAAATAAATGGAAAGATATCCCTGTTCATACATTGGAAGATTTAATATTGTTAAGCTGTCAATACTAAGCTATCCAGAGATTCAATACAACCCCTATGAAAATTGCAACAATGCTTTTTGCAGGAATAGAAAAATCTCTCCTAAAATTTGTATAGAATCTGAAGGAAACCTGAAGAGCCAAAACAATCTTGTAAAAGAGGAACAAATTTGGAGGTCTCACACTTTCCGATTTCAAAACTTACTACAAAGCTATGGCAATTAAAATAGTGTGGCACTGGCATAAAGACAGACATATAGGCCAATGAATAGAATAGAGGACCCAGAAATAAGCTTTCATATATGGTCAAATGATTTTCAGTAAGGGTGCCAAAACCACTCAATAGGGAAATGACAGTCTTTTCAACAAAAAAACTAGGTATCCACATGCAAAAAAATGAAGTCAGACCCTAATCTGACACCGTATTTAAAAATTGACTCAAAATGGATCAAAGACCTCAATGTAAGAGCTAAAAATATAATACTCTTAGAAGAAAACATAAATTGGGAGATTGGGATTGACATATATACACTAATATGTATAAAATAGATAACTAATTAGAACCTGCTGTATAGCACAGGGAACTCCACCTCCCTGTACAGTAGAAACTAGCACAACATTGTAAAACAACAATACCCCAATTAAAAAAAAAAAAAGAAGAAGAAAACATAAGAAAAACTTTGTGACATTGGATTTGTCAGTGACTTCTTAGATATGACACCAAAAGCAAGGCAACAAAAGAAAAATAAGTCATATCATCAAAATTATAAACTTTTGTGCATCAAAGGACACTATTAACAGAGTGGAAGGCGACCCAGAGAATGAGAGAAAATATTTACAATTCCTATAGAGGATAGGGGATTAATATCAAGAATACATAAATAACTCTTACACCTCAACAATATTAAAAGAGACAACCCAATTCAAAAATGGGCAAAAGACTCAAGTAGACATTTCTCCAAAAACGATATATAAATGGCCAATAAACACATAAAAGGATGCTCAATATCACTTATCATTAGGAAAACACAAAACAAATCAATAATATATTACTTCACACCTGCTGGGATGCTCTTATTTAAAAAAGAAAAAACCCACAAAATGACACAAAATAACAAGTGTTGGTGAGGAGGTGGAGACGTTGGAACTCCTGTACATTGCTGGTGGGGATGTAAAGTGGTGTAAATTCTAAGGAAAACTGTGTGGAGATTTCTCAAAAAATTAAAAAGAATTACCATATGATCCAGCAATTCCACCTCTGGGTGTAAACCCCAAAGTGTTGAAAGCAGGGTTGTGAAGAGATTTTTGGACACCCATGTTCATAACAGCATTCTTCACAATAGCCAAGAAGTGGAAGCAACCAAGTTTCAATGGATAAACAAAATGTGATATATACATACAATGGAATATTATTCAGCCTTGAAAAGGAAGGAAATTCTGACACATGCTACAACCTGGATAAACCTGGAAAACATTATGTTAAGTAAAATAAACCACAAAAGGACAAATACTATGTAATTCCACTTATATGAGGTACCCAGAATAGTGAAAATCACAGAGACAGAAAGTAGAATGGTGGTTGCCAGGAGCTAGGGAGAGGGTGGAGTAGGGAGTTAGTGTTTAATGAGTACAGAGTTTCAGTTGTGGAAGATGAGGAAGTTCTGAATGTGGCTGGTGGTGATGGTTTCACAACAGTGTGAATATACTTAACGTCACTGAATTACACACTTAAACATGGTTACAATTGTAAATTTCATGCTATGTGTATTTTAACACACACACACACACACACACACACACAGCCTGGTAACAATACTCCTTCACTCCCATTTGCCTGAGAAATTCTTTAAACCTTCAATTCAATTCAAACTTCAAAATTTGGCTTCCACCCTCCCTCCCAGGACTGTATTAACTCCTAATTCCCTCTCCCACCTGAAGCTCTGGCCACATTGTTAGTTGCTGTGCTCCAATATTTCCCTGCTCTGTCCTCCTTCACTTTTTGGCATTTCCTAAAGTTGCTCCCTTTACCTGGAATGACCTTCATTCCTCCCCATCTCCACTTTAAAATCCCATCTATTCTTCAAGAGTCAGTATTACCTCCTTCAGGGTTGTAACCTCAGTTCCTCTATTTCAGTACTCTTCACCATAGGCTTTGTTGGGATTTTTTCACATTTCTGTCTTTTTTGAAAAATTTTAAATCCTCTGAATGCTCTCTCTATATATATATATTTAAAATCAGCCACAGAGTTTAGCCTGTAGTGGATAATAAGTAAATGTTTATCAAATGGATGAAGCATTCTTCACAAAAGAGGTCCTCAATGGGAAAACTGAGAAAACTTTTGTCTATTTTGATCTTCCCAAAAATCTCAAAAGAAATTGAAAGCACTAAATGTCCATTAACAGATGAATGGATAAAGAAGATGTGGTATATACATATATACAATGGAATATTACTCAGCCATAAAAAAGAATGAAATAGTGCCATTTGCAGCAACATGGATGGACCTAGAGATTATCATAGAAAGTGAAGTAAGTCAGGCAGAGAAAGACAAATATTATATGATATCACTTATACGTAGAATCTAAAAAAAATAATACAAATCAACTTACTTATGAAACAGAAACAGACTCACAGACATAGAAGACAAACTTACGGTTACCAAAGGCGAAAGGGGAGGGGGAGGGATACATTAGGAGTATGGGATTAATAGGTACACATCACTGTATATAAAATAGATAAACAACAAGGACTTACTGTATAGCACATGGAACTATATTCAATATCTTGTAATAATTGTATAATGGAAAAGAATCTGAAACTGTACACCTGAAACTAACACAATATTGTAAATCAATTATAGTTTGATAAATAAAAAAAGAAATTGAAAGCATTAGATGAAATTTTGCAAATTTCTGTCAATGTTTTATATATCCTGGCCACCATGGTGAGCAAAATGACATTCAGAATAAGCAGAATTTGTCTGCAGATGCATTTCTTAAGAGATTTTGTTTTGTTTTGTTTTTTTGTGAACTAAGATTTAAGTGTCATGTGATGTAATGTGTAATGAGCAGTTCCTCTGAAAACTGCACTTTGTTTATTCACAACCGCTTTAGACGTATTAGGTAAACACCCCTGAAAGCCAATGTAGAACGTGAGCAGATGGGAAAGCAGTTAGTCATTTGCTTACTGCTTGGTTTTGAAAGTGATGCCCTTGCTCACGTAAATGGTCAGTTTAATAAATTCAACTAAAGGCAAGAAAAGTGTGATTTGGGTGGGTAGGGGGAGTATTACGTAAGATATAAACTGCATATTCAAAGAACGCAGTGGAACAGGCCTTAAATCATCTCCTGTGAAACAGGAAGACCTCCTTAGCAGAGTGTTTTCTAAAAATACAATTAGAAAAAAAAATTTCTTTTTAAAGTGAGTCAGGAAGTAGCCATTAACTCCTAGAAAGCGGTGACTTAGTGGGAGCAGGGGAGGCAGACTTGATCAGGAATAACATCTAGCAGTTGGGGTCCAGGTCACCACCCTGATATGACTCAGTCTGGGATCCTTTATTTTTTATTTAAAAAAAATTTTTTTTAACATCTTTATTGGAGTATAATTGCTTTACAATGGTGTGTTAGTTTCTGCTTTATAACAAAGTGAATCAGCTATACATATACATATATCCCCATATCTCCTCCCTCTTGCGTCTCCCTCCCACCCTCCCTATCCCACCCCTCCAGGTGGTCACAAAGCACGGAGCTGATCTCCCTGTGTTACGCGGCTGCTTCCCACTAGATATCTATTTTACATTTGGTAGTGTATATATGTCCTGGGATCCTTTATTAAGTCAACCTTTCAGGACGTGTTGTTTTAAGATGAACATGAGTGGAGACAGTACTATGGAAATAAAGGCTATTAGAATTAGTGAGAGCCAAAATAAGATTTTTTGGGGGGCCGTGCCACATGGCTTGCAGGATCTTAGTTCCCTGACCAGGGGTTGAACCCGGGCCCACTGCAGTGAAAGCCCTAAACCCTGGAGTCCTAACCACTGGACCGCCAGGGAATTCCCCAAAATAAGATCTTTTTGTTTTGTTTTGTTTTGTTTTGTTTTGGAAAACAGACATAAATGGCTCATTTATTAAATCTTTTACTTAGTAGAAGAACAAAATAACAGCACTAACAACAAAAATTTAGTCTTAGATTTTGCTTTGTGCATTAAACACTTATTGCAGTTTTGAAAATATATTTTAACATTTTAGTGCTTTCTATGGATCTTTAAAGTGATTTTCATTATACAATTAGTTAAACTTATTATGAACTGTAATAATTAGCTTTAACACAGATGCAATTTGTAAGAAACATTCATACCTAGTACCCATCAAAAATATGGAACGCTTCACGAATTTGCGTGTCATCCTTGCGCAGGGGCCATGCTAATCTTCTCTGTATCATTCCAATTTTAGTATATGTGCTGCCGAAGCGAGCGCCCAAAATAAGATCTTTAAGAAAAATAATTGACACTAAAAACACAACATAGATACAGAAAAATGCACAAGTCGCAAATGTTATAAGATGAACACACCTGTATGACCAGCACCCATCTCAAGAAAGACAACAGTACCAGCACCCCTGAGGCCCCCTGATGTAACTGTAACCCCTCTGTCCTCACTTCTAACAGAATATACTCGCTTGCCTACTTTTGAACTCTATATCAGTGGAATCAGTCAGTATGTAAAAAAAGATGTTAAAAAATAAAATTATCAAGCTCAATATGAATAAGAAGAAGCATTTTAAAATATGCCCATCTACCAGTCTGGTTTGAGGGAGGGTAGAGAGAAGAAGCGTGAGAGATGACCACTTACCTCCCCATGGGTTTGTCGGTGATGCTGTTGTTGGGATCTGTAAGTGCTGGTAATTATGCCACACAAGCCACCAAACGAATTAACTTTTCAAGCTGGTGGATGAATCATTCACTTCATCCTTTCAATCTGAAAAGGCAGCCTGCAGAAGCCCATTTGGTCTTAGCATGTGGATGGTAAAACCTGGCAGATTCCTGAGCTCTGAGCTAGTGTCACTCACAAAATGGGCTGTAAGAAGCTAATTAGGCAGGGGGTAAAGAGGGGGAGGGATAAAGTGGGAGATTGGGATTGACATATACACACTATTAAAATAGATAACTAATAGATAACTAATAAGGACCTACTGTATAGCACAGGGAATTCTACTCAGTACTCTGTAATGACTTATATGGGAAAAGAATCTAAAAAAGAGTGGATATATGTATAACTGATTCACTTTATTGTACACCTGAAACTAACACAACATTGTAAATCAACTATACTCCAATAAAAATTTTTTTTTAAGTAGTTAATTCAGTTTGATGGGTCCAATCAGAGATTCTTTCAAATACATGAAGTCCACGTGATTACAGAACTAAAAGGCCCCACGAAGGATGCAGGGCTAATAGCTGAGTAAAATAGGGATCTGTTAGCCAAAGCAGGGAAGGATGGCTACTGGGGAGAAACCCACAGTGTCTGCCATGATGTCATCGTCATGATTGCCATTACATAATCACAGTGACAGCAGACAGCCCAGCTCTTGGGGGCTGAAGTGGTAAAAACCCACAAAAGGATGTTCTCTGTTTATTTTCATGGGCGGGAAAGAACGCTGCCCCCAACTCCAGGGGGAATGTATGAGATTTTTAGGGCTGCTATAACAAAGTACAGAAGCCGGGTGGCTTCGAACAACAGAAACTTGTTGTCTCACAGTTTTCTGGAGGCTAGAAGTCCGAAATCAAGGTGTCGTCAGGTCCATGCTCCCTCTGAAACCTGTTGCGGAGAATCCTTCCTTTCCTCCCGGCTGTCAATCCTTGTGTTCTTGGCTCCTTGGCTTGCTCTGTAGCACATCAGTGCCTCACATGGCTTTCTCCCCTCATGTTCAGTATCTCTTCTCTTCTTCTAAGGACACCAGTCATATTGAACTAGCGGACCACCTTCCTCCAGTATGACCTTATCGTAACTTGACTAGTTGCATCTGCAATGACCCTATTTCCAATAAGGTCACATCCCGAGGTACTGGGAGTTAGGACTTCAGCAGGGGGATCATTGGAGGCATTTCCTCCTCACAGGCTTTGGGGGATGCAGAGCTAGAACTGGAAAATGGCCTTGTATAAATATTTTCTGTTAATCTCTAGGCCATGAAATACCACTCAAAAGTTTATGAGGGGCATAATTAAGAGCAACAGGGAAGCTGGTAAAACTTAAAACTCTAGAGCTGGGTATGAATCCAGTTTTGCCGTTACTGGTAATGTAATTAGTTTCCCCTCTGTAAAATAAGAAGAGCGGTGACTGCAAATGAGTATTAAAAGAGGCAATTTATGTAAAGTGCTGAGCTCCACATTGGCCCGTACTAGGCTCTCAACGCTGAGAGCAGACTGATGCCTCAGTTTTCTCAGCGAGTTAAAAGGTAGGGGGCATATTTTCATGCAAGACATTGCTAGCAATTTTGAATAGATGGGACTTTGTTTCTGATCAGATTTTTCTTTTCAAAATCTCTCTTCATCCTATCATTTTGGGGATGCTTAATTTCTTCCCCCCATCTACATATGTAACACTCTTACATTTTCTTTTGCCATATTTTTCCAACTTCAAACTTATCTCCAACACATGAATTAGAAAGTCTATTAGCTTGATATTACTGTGGTTTCTGCAGGTCCTATAGAACTGAAGCCAGTCTGATAGGCAATAAGTCAGGTCCCCAAGGTTGGAGTTAAGCAAGGACAAAGATTACTACTACAGAAAATTTCAGCATGTGTTTGGAAAAAAAAAAGACCAGAGCAAAATTTTCAATCTGAAGTGCGCATTGAATCCATGATATAGTTTAGAAATCTAATTATAACAGCTGCCATTTATTGAGCAGTTACTATGTACCAAAGGTAATTCTAAAGATTGTATATATTTTAGTTCATTTACTTTTTACAGCAACTCCATGAATTAGGTAGTGTTATTAGCTGCATTTTACAGATCAGGAAACTAGAGCAGAGAGAGGTTATAGAACATGTCCAGGGTCACACAGCTGGTGGAGTTGTAATTGAAGGCAGTCTGACTTCAGGGCCCATGTGAATAGCTACTATGCTATTCTAGCATTTAAGCAGGAAAGCTCATGGTGAGTTTGTTGGGATCTGGGCACCCAAGCTGGGTTTGTGCCTTGCTCACCTGTCTGCAGTGTGATTCCTCAATGTTAGTTAACCTCTTCTAGACAGAAGTTTACATGCCATCCATGTTGAACTTCATGGTGTTTGGCTCAAGTTCCTTCTCTCTTTCAGAGCATGCTAGCTGTGTGGTTGCAGGTTACATTCTAAATTGTCCCTGTGAGAAAGTGTGCTGGCTTTCCATGGCCTGGGAGGTAAATGAGCAGAGCCAATAATCAGCATCAGTAAGGTCAGACTTGGTAGTTACAAGTGAACTAGAGCTCAGTGTAGCCAATGGAATCATCCAGTCATCCACAATTAATGCCAATGAACGAGTACATCCCATAGACATCTGTGTCTACTACGTGCCAGTTATCATGCCGGGTAGGGGGCTATATGGGTAAACAAGACATAGTTTCTGAAATATAGGCGCTCATGGTTCATGGGAGAGGCAGCTAGAGAAGTAAGTCAGCAAAGAAAGCACAAGGAAATGATGGCCTTAGAAGTTGGGATAAAATACCACAGAAGTACAGAGGTTGAAGAGGAAGGCAAGAAAACAAACAAACTTTTCAGCTGTGCCTGGCACAGTGCAGATGTGTCTACCAGGCGGAGAAGAGAATGGTGTGTTTCTCAGTTGGTATCCCTGAACCTTGTCTCAGAATCATGCAAGATACTTATTAAAGAAGCAAATTCCTAGGTCCCACTCCAGACTTTTGAATCCAAATCCTTGGGGTTGTGGTCCAAGAATCACCATTTTAAAGGAGGCTAAAATTTGCTATCTGCAGTGTCATGCTGCATGAAATCGAGGGTTCTGACAGTGGCTGTTCTCTGCAGGTTTGGGATTGGGAAGTAGAGTGTTTGGAACAGAGAGTACAGAGGGAATGGCAAGAAATGACACATCAAAGGTGGATTGAGGGCTTCCCTTGTGGTGCAGTGGTTAAGAATCCGCCTGCCAATGCAGGGGACACGGGTTCAAGCCCTGGTCCGGGAAGATCCCACATGCCGCGGAGCAACTAAGCCCGCGAGCCACAACTGCTGAAGCCTGTGTGCCTAGAGCCCGTGCTCCGCAGCAGGAGAGGCCACCACAATGAGAAACCCGCGCACTGCAACCAAGAGTAGCCCTCGCTCGCTGCAACTAGAGAAAGCCAGCGCGCAGCGGCGAAGACCCAATGCAGACATAAATAAATAAATAAATAATTTTTTTTTAAAAAGGGTAGATTGAGGCCAGATTTTGAAAATTCTTAAGTAAGGATGTTGGACTTTACCTTGCAAGCAATGGGGCCCCAGGGAAGATGCTGAAGCAAGGGTATGACATGGTCAAATCCTGGATTTGGAATGGGTGAGAGGAGAAAAGCTAGGAAACATGATTAGCACACTCTTAGGATAGCCTGCTGATAGGGTGACCAGCCAAAGTAGGCCCAGTGGAGTGTTTCCTTTTAAAGATAATACAAGCATGTTGCAGAAAACAGAAGGGAGATGAAATTATCCCATGATTTACCAGCATATTAGGTGTCTTGCACATAGTCAATGATTGATAAATATTTGCAGGATGAATAACTAACGATTTAGTCAGTGCCATCGTGTGCCAGCCCTGTGCTGAATGTTTTACATAAATTACCTTATTTAATCCTCAGGACAACATGGTGAGATACCTATTACAGTTTACAGATGAGAAAAACTTAGTCTTAGAGAACTTAAGCAACTCACCCAAGGTCACAAAGCTAATAAGCAGCAAAGCCGAGTTGCAAACACAGACAATCTGATGCCAGAGTTCATGCACTTAACCATTAGGCACACTGCCCTGCCAGGAGCAAGGGCATTTCCTCATGGTATCTTCTTATGTGCATATATTTTACATATTTATCATCATTATGTATAAAATTTTATATCCTATTATACCCAAAGCATTCTGCCATGTTATAAAGTGTTTTCATCAATCTGGTTTTTTATTTTTTTTTCTGAGCACCTTAACACACCAACTTTTTTTTTTTTTTTTCTTTTAAACTTTGGGTTTATTTATTTATTTATGGCTGTGTTGGGTCTTCGTTTCTGTGCGAGGGCTTTCTCTAGTTGTGGCGAGCAGGGGCCACTCTTCATCGCGTTGCGCGGCGCCTCTCACTATCGCGGCCTCTCTTGTTGCAGAGCACAGGCTCCAGACGCGCAGGCTCAGTAATTGTGGCTCACGGGCCCAGTTGCTCCGCGGCATGTGGGATCTTCCCAGACCAGGGCTCGAACCCGTGTTCCCTGCATTGGCAGGCAGATTCTCAACCACTGCGCCACCAGGGAAGCCCTACTCACTATCTTCATTGTTGGTATTTTGGTCTTTCCTCAGTTTTCACTTACTAGGGAAAACATAATATAGCAACAAACATGTTCATGCATATAATCTTTTCCATATATAGAGTTATTCCCATAGACTAGATTTCTAGAAACAGAATTGCCACCAGATCGAAGGCCTCATTGCAACCGTGAGCGCTTGATTCACATTTTGCCAAATGTCGAGTTGGAAATGTTTTAGCAGTTCCCGTAGTCACTGTGCATCATATGGCCCCATGCAGAGGATGAGATTATCAATTTCAGCCCACCTTCTTTGCATTAAGCATCATTTTTAAAAAATCCCTCTTACTTAAAATGTTTAAAAGGATATATTATGTGTAATCTGCATTCGTTTGATTACTAGTAGGGTTGCCTATTTTCCCATATCCATGATGAATTACATTTCCTCTTTTGGGAATTATCTGCTGTGCATTTCACCTGTTTATCTTCTGGAGAATTTTTTAGAGCCATTTCCCAGGTAGACTATCCAGATTTGGGGAAGATATTGGGGTGAGAGGATGAGGGAGAGTGGAAAGACAGGATTTGAGAAAATCTTCATCACTGATTGCTAAAATGGCCAAACACCTTCTCAAGATCAGAATCAACCTAACTATCAATAACTGGGAAGATGAAAAAAATAACCCCTCTTTCCTTAGATACAAATTGTGCTGCACGAATTAAACAATTGGTACATAGAAAAAGTTAAACTCAGAGTGTTAACTTTCTTCTAAAGAAAGACAACATTGATGAGTGTGTGCAGGATTCCCACTGAAAGGCCTAAAGTATAGAACTGATACACTTAATTATTCCACAATTTAGAGAACAAAGCCTAATCAGTATTTCCCCAAAGTGATCTGCCTACCACAGGTGTGCTGATTTAGGCGATACCTGAATGAATACTGTTTAACAGTTATCTACTTGTTTTAACATGTATTAGGAAAAATATAACCTGCTTATCAATCTGTGTGATTTCACAGATATGATTGCAAAGAATGGCACAAAGTTAAAAAAAAAAAAAAGCATGAATCAATTGAAAGAAGCAAATAATTGTACAGGTGATGATACTTGGTTAGAACAAAAAGCACAAGGTTGGCATGCTAGTAATTAAAGTTGTGGAAACACAGCTTTACATCACCATCATTGATACACATTCTGAGTGCCCATTATATACCAGATGCTGTGCTTGGGGCCAAGGATACAGAGATAAAGGAATGTGCTTCTTCTTCTAAGAGTTCACAGTCAAGGCAAGAGAAGACATGTAAACTGGTAAATGTGGGAAGTCTGTACTGTTGGGAAGGCAGGGTATACACAAAACAGCCAGAAAATGATAGACAACAGTGGTGAGTTAGAATGAGACCAACAGCAGAGGCTACATATTGGCATATTACAAATATCTTTCTGCTTGTTTCCTTTCACAATGTTCTTGCCTGGCAAGATGAAACCAAAATTTTCCTTCCTTCCTTCTTTCTCTCCTTCCATTTTTTTTTTCTTCTTATCCTCATTCTCTCAGACTACCCCTCTAGTTCCAGGTTTGTTTTACGTGCCACTGAATTGCTTGCCCAATAAACGAGGCACCCAGGATATCCAGGTGTGTGCCACAGGGCATTCGAGAGAGAAATTATGTGTATGCACCTGGTACAACAGCCTCAACTGGTTAATCAAGTCTCTGTTCTTCTCACCCTGATGATTTCCTTTTTAAAATTCATCTTGGAGGAAGTTGTGTAACATTATTTTCCACTCAGCTTTGCATAACCGCTGGCCACCTTGAGGACTGTGAGTCCTGCTGGCTGTGGGGATGGGGGAAGGGGAAATATTCCTGGGTGATGGTTCACCAGTTATAATCGATAATGTGACCTTGAAAGGATTATAGTGACCTTTAGAGGACCAGTGAGATGTGTTGTTCGCTGCATCCCTGAATAGGTGTGGGCACCTGCTATGAGCAAGCTGTCATGTAAAGTATTCTGGGAATGAAATAGAGGCACAAAAGTCTCTGTCCTCAAGGACCATACAAAGAGGCTGGCTGGAGAAATAATTATATATATATATGAATAATAGCACTAATTAAGGGAGCATGTGATAAATGTACAGGACATATACAGAAGAAAGATCATTTCTGATATAGGAGATCTGGGGAGAACAGAGGTTTGAGCTTTTCTGAATCTCTATTCTGATTGAACAAATCAACAAATGGGCCTTGGGGGAATCTTTGGATGAGATTTCAATAGACACAGAGAGAAAATGAGGGCATATGATTAGAAGTGGGTAGACAGAGTGGGGAAGGAATAAACCAAGATGTGAAGAGTGGAAAGCACATGATTTATTTGGGAGACAAGAAGTACTTGGGTACATGAGCAGACCAGGCTATGGTGGAAATTTATTTAGGGGACTTGTGGGTGGAAAGCCTGGAAGGTAGATTAAAGGACCCGTCTCAAGGGTGATGGGGAGCCATTGGCTTTTTGCAGGAATTGTAAGAGTGATATTACATTTGTTCTTTGGGAACATTATAGTGACAGCTGTTCAGAGCAGGGTTGGGAGAGGAAGAAACTAGAGATAGGAAACCAGTTGGGCAGCTATTGCCATAGCCAGTTAAGAGCTAATGAGGGCCAGATGAGGGCTGTGGTGATGAGAATGAGAGAGAGGCAAAGGATGCAAGAGGCATTTTGGAAATAAAATTACCATATCCTGGCAACTGGTTGGATCTAGAGGGTCAAAGAGAGAATTGGAGGATGGCCTTGATGTGGAGGCTGGAGGAAAGTAGAAGTGCCACTAATTGAGGTAGAATTGCTGGTTTCTGAGGAATGTTTGGGAGTCTCCTTCATCTATGCATGGGTTTAAGCAAAAGAGGGCCTGTTTTTGATGGAACCATTCATCACTGGCTGTGCCTGGAGGAACAGGGGTGCTAATGGTTAACAGAAGACACAACTGCAATTTCTGATGATGAGAAGAAACTCATAGACAGTAGGAAGGAGGACTTGGAAGTGCTTAAAACACTACTAGGTATCATTCTTGTGACCTGAGAAATGAGTATCTTCAACACTTTTACCCCTGTGCTTGCCAACTCTGTGCCCAGAGCCCTGTGATTTCAGATTCTCCTCTTGGAGCTGTTCACCAAGGCCACAGTCAAAATTGAGCAGTCCTAGTGCCCCTTGTCTCAGGGCCCTGATCTCTGTTAGGTGGTAGTTATCCAGGAATTCATTCATTCATTCAAAAAATAGTGAGTGTCTTCCATGGCCAGGCACTGCTCTAGACATGTCATTGCTAAGATTGTAGCAGCAAACAAAACAGACAAAATCCTTGCCCTTATGGACCAGCATTTTAGTGGGGGAAGATCATGAGTAAAACAAATAAGCAAAAGATGTGTCAGACAGTGGTAAGTGCTATGGAGAAAGATAAAGCAAGAAAGGAGGCTAGGAATTATTGGGTGGGGAAACTGCTGTTTCAAATAAGGTGGTTATGCCAGCCTCACTGACAAAATGACATTTGAGTAAAGACTTGTAGGAGAGGAGAGGGTGAGCCATGGTATACCCAGAGAAGAACATTCTAGTTGGAGGGAACAGCAAATACAAAACCCCTGAGTTAGATGCATGCCTGAAGTGTTTGAACAATTGTAAGGAGGCCAGCAGGGATGGAGCAGAATGAGGGAGAAGTGGAAAGTAATGAACAGCCATGTTTGAAAGGACAGCCCATCCTTGCTCACTACATCTTAGCTGGGATCTTCTGCAGATGATGCCTGAATCATATAGAGTGGCCCTAAAAATGGGAATTTTAGTCACTGGGAAGGAGATGTACTTGGCCAACTTTTACATGTGGGTGGAGCTTGCTCTGCAAAGAACCAAGTCAATGTCTGGGCACAGGAAGGAAGAAAGAGGTTTTTGGTCAGAAAACACCAAAGCTTTTTTTCCATTTGGTAGAGGTGACACCAGTGATGGAGTTCCCCCTGCCCCCCTTCCTTGTACCGTTATGGGTGGCAGGAGGCCTGGGCTCTTCTTAGCAGTCTTGGCAAAGTTGATACACATCAGTATTACACAAAATGGACAGATTCTAAAAAGATAAGAATAAATTATTCTAAAAAAGTATCTTTTTGTTTGACTCTTTGCATTAGAAGTTGTGTTTAGTTTATAGTTCAAATTTTTAAAAAATATACCAAACTGCAAGGTGGGGCTGGGAAGAAGAAAACCACGCAAGCCAAAGTCCCTCAAATTCTATACTTAAATTCCATCTCCATGGCAGCCGGCAGCCTCTGACTATGTCCAGCCGTCACAAGTTCTAAAGAATAGCTTTGGAGATATAATTCTTCACTTATCTAAAAGCTGCATTTACTTAATGAAGAGGTTTATTATATCTCCCCCAGAGCTATTGACCATCAAATTGAGGAGGGGGTTGTTTTCCTTTATTTCTCTGAATTGGGCAACTCACTGGTTTCATTTTGGCTGGGAGCCAAAACCCTTGCAAGGGCAAAGACAAACACAGGAAGGGGGAGGGGTGGAATAGGACAGAAGGCCTTGCCCATGGTGGAGTCATATGAACTTGTACATCAAAAGAGCAGTCCTAGCTTTAAAAGACTGTGGCACTATTCATGAACCCGGTGACTGCCCAAGAAGGAACAGAACTGCTTGTTGTCACCAAAGATAAAAAGCTGCAGCTGGCTCCTCCACCCCACCCCCCAGTACAGCTTAGATCCCCACTATACGGAAGGTGGAGGCTTTGACTCCACTTGGGCTCATTAATTGCTGATAAATGGCAGACCCATAAAACAGGACAGACAAAAGGAAGTTGGCAAAGAGGGACACTATAATTTCCTTTTGGAGAATGCTCTCAGACCTCCTGTCATTCTCTTCATTTTATATCATTTGCTTGGTGATAAGATGTCCTTGCCTTTCACCTTAATGCAAATGAATTTAATCAGATAATATTAGTCCTCAAACAGATTCCAGAGTCTCTACTCCAGCAATTCCCAAAGTGTGTCTACCCCCTGGAATCCTAATTCCATATGTGTCAATAGGCCTCATGTGGAGAAAAAAGGCAGAGGCTCCTTAATCAAAAGAATGTTGAAAATGCTGCATTTAAACAATATTGAACCAGTTTTATTTACTGCAAGACTCCCTAGAACTTGTAATATTCCTCAAGAGCAAGTAAGAGATATTGTATCCATTTCCCACGCTTGGGTCACCCAACCCATTTTCATGGAAAGCCCAGAGAGGTTACAAGATTTACCTATGGTCAGAACTAGAACCAGAAGCCAGATAACTTGACCCCTCCAGCTCTTTTCATTTGCCTAGAAAAATACAGAGCATAAAAAACTGAAAACAGAGGTATTCGTGAACAATTATGGCAAAGGAAAAAGTAAATGTCAGATCAAAATGTGGGGAAGTCAGTCTTGAATCAGTCTGTAAGTGAAAGACGCCAAAGGCAGAGTGTGAGGAAAAGACCAGAAGCCAAGGATCAGGGGCAAGTAAGGCTACAGAAGGCAAGGATTGTTCATTTACTCCACAAATCCGTACTGAATGTCTATAATATGCCAGGCATCATTCCAGGCGTTGGGGATGCAGAGGTGAACAAAGGCATATCTGTTAACGGCTGCTCCGGAGGCATGCTCACTTGGTGCTCTACCTTAAAGGTGCTTCTAATGCACCTCCTGTCCCCCTTAGGTAGCCTTTCCCTTCACACTGGATAAGGTCTAGCTTCTGCAGGGTGCAAATGAGCAGCTTCTTGCAAGTCCAACTTGCAATAACCAGGCAAAAGAGACAGACAAGTCTATGGTTTGGAACATCTTTTTGATGCTTTGATTATTACAGTGAAGGCAGAACAGGAAAGGGTTGGATGATCCTTCTGGGCTCGGCTAACATGGATTCAGCTGGGCATGAAGTATGTGCTTCTGTGAGGCTGAGAGCCAGTGGCAGGGAGCCCTAGGATGAGGAAGGCAGGCATGGAGAAGAATCTTCGCTATGTTCTCCTATGTTTCAGTAAATCTGAGAGGCAAGGAAATGACATGACCCCCCTTATAGGTACCTTCAATGATGAAGACTCTCTCAAGGTACAAATCAGGATTCACAAGGTCAGTGAGTTGAGAGCTTATGAAATCCCTGAAACAAAGAGCCCCCTAAGGGGGCTAAGGTACTCCAAGGCCAAGCATGGTGGGTTCATCTTGATCATCTCCAGGTTTGAGACACTTTAGATAATGCTTCCAGACCACAGATTTGGCTTGGTTGTCAGGAGCTCCTTTCCATCAAAGGACATTTTATTGAACTGGCTGGAAATTTTAAAAAAGAAGTACAATGAGGAAGAAAAATGTGGCCTTGGGATTTTCTCGGCACAAAAAGACTTGGGTGGACATACCTGAACATTTATTTCTCCCATCAGTGGATGGTGAGGGGCAGGACTTGGTATAGGGTTATATCTTAGATTCTCCCAGGCTTTTTTGGCCACTGGAGACACAAAAATAGCCAACAGTTCCAAGGGTTGCAAATTCAACTGTCTACAGAGGCCAAGTAGATAACGTACATGCAGTAAGTGTAACACAGAAGAGAGAGGTGGGGGCTATGTCACACTAGGGAGCAAATGCCTTGTCCAAAGGAGGGCAGCTGCCGTTCATCGCTAGCTGATTGTTAGCAACGTGAGTGTGGGGTTGCTTCTGAGGTTTCAGGAGAAGCTAGAGATCATGATTTGTGTGTGTGTGAAATTTTCTACTTTTTAATGGTTGAAAACCCAATTCAAATTTAAAGCAGCATGTGAGACAACATTGTGCTGCAAAACTGACCACATCCCGAGGCTAGAGGCAGCTCCTGGGCCATCACTTTGTACCCATACCCCTGCTGCTAACTCCACTGTGTACTCCTTGAGCAAAGGAAATGCGTCTTCTTCATCTCTGCTGGGCAAAAGCCAAGTGTTTGGGATGACGCTGGAGCATCGACCGTAAAGGCAATAGGCAGAGAGTGAGGCACATGGCAAAGCTGAGGGCAGTCCCTGGAGCAAAGTGGGAGGGGCAGCAGAATCTCTGCTTTGGGCTGGGAGCTGGCAAGGCTGACTGGCTGTGGGTGGCCGAGTCTGACGGTCAGAGTTTCCTATGGCCAGGCTGCCTGGTGTCAGAAGTGCATTTAAAGGGCCAGGCATGCACCTAACTGCTAAGACTTAAGGATGTGTTACACTATGGTGATCAAGGCTGAGGCCAAAGTAGTTTCTGCCTTCACATTCTGGAGGCTCTTTTCACAAAACTACTCAGGCTCTTTCCTATGCCCTCTATCTGTATTGTCCTCCTGTTCTAATCCAGAACTAGGAACCAAGAACTTTTCTCCCCTAGAATTTGTTTATTTGAAAAGTGTTACGACATACAGACATTGCATTGTATTTATATTTATCAATCTTTGTTCTTTATATGAAAGAATAAAATTAGATAAATACAAAATTTGGTAAAAAATATCTATGATAAAACCCATAGAACTGTACAACACAAGATATAAACCCTAAAGCATAAATTTTAGTTAATAATAATAATCCATCGATATTGACTCATCAATTATAACAAATATACTGCACTAGTACGAGATATTAATAACAGAGAAAACTATAAATGGGGGGGAAAGGCCAATATGGGGATTCTATACTAGCTGTTCAATTTTCTGTAAACCTAAAACTATTCTAAAAAATAAAGGCTATTAATTTAAAAAAGAAAACAAACTTGACTGTGGTGTTGAAAGAAAAAGCACAGAGAACATTTTTTCAATGAATCATAATTTGTTTGGATAGTTAAAACATAAATTTTATAATTTAATACAATACTTGCTTTCTCAGTTTTATCATTTATCTAGTAATGATGCTAATAGCAAATTATTTTCCTTGTTTTTTTTGAAGAACTCAGCTTGTTCAATAATTGTGTATTTTGCCTAATTTTCTCAAATATCTCTGTCTCTGAGTTCTAATTAGAATTACTAAGAGAGAGTCTGCAGGTTTGATGCTCACTGAAGATGTTTCATGACCTCCAAAATTGTTATTTGCTGAAATTTGTCCTTCCACTGTGGTGTACCCAGTAGAGAGGATGAATTTGCCCTTTTAAAATAAGGCTGAAATGCTAATATACACAGGACAAAAAAAAAAAAACCTCCCAGCGTATTCGGTTGTTTCTCATTTGTAGATAATTTCTCTTTGCCCATTAGGCTAGTAAGTTCTCATTAAACTATGATTTAAGGACATGGTGTTCATTAAAAAGATCATTGCATGATAAAGAAGGAACAGCACTTTGAAAGGGATTTATGGTTCCTCTGGATGATTTTATTTCTAACTTCTCCCAGCTGAATCTAGTATTAATGATAGACCCTATTTAGACTTTCCTTTCCCAAAGTTTTGTGATTTAAACAGTTTATATGTAACTCATCTGTGAGCAGCAGTAAACCAGAGTGAAAGCCACTGCTAGTGATGTTCTTTCACAGTTCTCTTAGTTTGAAGTGAAAGTGAAAACATAGAATTATTTATGACTTTTGCATCCTGCTAGAAAAGCACACAGTCTTCAGTAATGATATATTTTGCCTCTTTTTTTTAAGAAAGAGCATCACATAAAATAGTAGAAACAGTTTACTTAAAACCAGAACCAATGTTTTGAATTAGAATCTTTAATTTTTTTGCTTTTCTTAGACTCATGAACTATTTGGAACACTTTTAGTCTTCTTCAAGAGAAGGCATCCATCTCAGAAATCTTGGGTTTAATATAACGCTATTAGCTCTGCACTTTGACTTAATCATCAAATTATTATAGTGACTATTCATATCATATGAATATAAAAGTATTTTCACAAGAACAACTTTCCTCAAAAACTGGAAAATCATCGGATATGTTATTATTCATAGAGTTGATATGAGTGTACTAGTAGAATCAATCCTCATCAATGTTTTGATGAAGTTAGTCATCAGTTTCTAGAAGAAAAGTCTTTGAACTGGTAGGATTTTCCATCTCTGAAGTTAATGTTATCAGTTGACATGCTAATCATCTTATCAACCAGGGTACTGCAGTCAGAGCAGAGAAGGTATAATCATTTAGTTGGTCACTTGTCCTGCACTTGGCAGGACATCAAGTTCAAGAACTTTTACATTATCTCCAGGAATTTAATTAAAATAACTTACTAATATAGGGACAACTTTTTGATTTTTGTGGTTAGCTGAAACTGTCATATTGCTGAGACATAAAGGTTTTACCGAGTTCTTGTTGTTAAATCTTTTGAGGTACTGGAGCAGAAAAAAATTTTTTTTTTCTTTTACATTATACATTTGGTTTGTGCTGATGGAAATTTAAGTTCAAATGCCATGGAACTTAGCTCAGAGGTGTACTTTAGATTGGTTCAAGATGGCGGAGTAGAAGGACGTGCTCTCACTCCCTCTTGCAAAAGCACCAGAATCACAACTAACTGCTGAACAATCATCAACAGGAAGACACTGGAACTCACCAAAAACGATACCCCACATCCAAAGACAAAGGAGAAGCCACAATGAGACGGTAGGAGGGGTGCAATCACAATAAAATCAAATCCCATAACTTCTGGGTGGGTGACTCACAAACTGGAGAACACTTATACCACAGAAGTCCACCCACTGGAGTGAAGGTTCTGAGCCCCATGTCGGGCTTCCCAACCTGGGGGTCTGGCAATGGGAGGAGGAATTCCTAGAGAATCAGACTTTGAAGGCTAGCGGGATGTGATTGCAGGATTTCGACAGGACTTGAGGAAACAGAGACTCCACTCTTGGAGGGCACACACAAAGTAGTGTGTGCATTGGGACCCAGGGGAAGGAGCAGTGACCCCATAGGAGACTGAACCAGACCTACCTGCTACTGTCGGAGGGTCTCCTGCAGAGGCGGAGGAGGGGGCTGTGGCTCACTGTGGGGACAAGGACACTGGCAGCAGAAGTTCTGGGAAGTACTCCTTGGCGTGGGCCCTCCCAGAGTCCACCATTAGCCCCACCAAAGAGCCAGGTAGGCTCCAGTGTTGGGTCACATCAGGCCAAACAACCAACAGGGAGGGGACCCAGCCCCACCCATCAACAGACAAGTGGATTAAAGTTTTACTGAGCTCTGCCCACCAGAACAACACCCATCTCTACCCACCACCAGTCCCTCCCATCAGGAAGCTTGCACAAGCCTCTTAGATAGTCTCATCCACCAGAGGGCAGACAGCAGAAGAAAGGAGAACTACAATTCTGCAGCCTGTGGAACAAAAACCACATTCACAGACAGACAAAATGAAAAGACAGAGGACTTTGTACTAAATGAAGGAACAGGATAAAACCCCAGAAAACAACTAAATGAAGTGGAGATAGGCAACCTTCCAGAAAAAGAATTCAGAATAATGATAGTGAAGAGGATCCAGGACCTTGGAAAAAGAATGGAGGCAAAGATCGAGAAGATGCAAGAAATGTTTAACAAAGATCTAGAAGAATTAAAGAGCAAACAAACAGAGATGAGCAATACAATAACTGAAATGAAAACTACACTAGAAGGAATCAACAGCAGAATAACTGAGGCAGAAGAACGGATAAGTGACCTGGAAGACAGAATGGTGGAATTCACTGCTGCGGAACAGAATAAAGAAAAAGAATGAAAAGAAATGAAGACAGCCTAAGAGACCTCTGGGACAACATTAAACTCAACAGTATTCGCATCATAGGGGTCCCAGAAGGAGAAGAGAGAGAGAAAGAACCCAAGAAAATATTTAAAGAGATTTTAGTCAAAAACTTCCCTAACATGGGAAAGGAAATAGCCACCCAAGTCCAGGAAGCGCAGAGAGTCCCAGATAGGATAAACCCAATGAGAAACACGCTGAGACATATAGCAATCAAACTGACAAAAATTAAAGACAAAGAAAAATTATTGAAAGCAACAAGGGAAAAACGACAAAAAACATACAAGGGAACTCCCATAAGGTTAATAGCTGATTTCTCAGTAGAAACTCTACAAGCCAGAAGGGAATGGCACAATATATTTAAAGTGATGAAAGGGAAGAAGGTACAACCAAGATTACTCTACCCGGCAAGGATCTCATTCAGATTTGATGGAGAAATCAAAAGCTTTACAGACAAGCAAAAGCTAAGAGAATTCAGCACCACCAAACCAGCTCTACAACAAATGCTAAAGGAACTTCTCTAAGTGGGAAACACAAGGGAAGAAAAGGACCTACAAAAACAAACCCAAAACAATTAAGAAAATGGTCATAGGAACATACATATCGATAATTACCTTAAACATAAATGGATTAAATGCTCCAACCAAAAGACGCAGGCTTCCTGAATGGAAACAAAAACAAGACCCATATATATGCTGTCTACAAGAGACCCACTTCAGACCTAGGAACACATACAGACTGAAAGTGAGGGGATGGAAAAAGATAGTCCATGCAAATGGAAATCAAAAGAAAGCTGCAGTAGCAATACTCATATCAGATAAAATAGACTTTAAAATAAAGAATGTTACAAGAGACAAGGAAGGACACTACATAATGATCAAGGGATGAATCCAAGAAGATATAACAATTATAAATATATATGCACCCAACATAGGAGCACGTCAATACATAAGGCAACTGCTAACAGCTATAAAAGTGGAAATTGACAGTAACACAATAATAGTGGGGGACTTTAACACCTCACTTAAACCAATGGATAGATCATCCAGATAGAAAATTAATACAGAAACACAAGCTTTAAATGACACAATAGACCAGATAGGTTTAACTGATATTTATAGGACATTCCATCCAAAAACAGCAGATTACACTTTCTTCTCAAGGGCACACGGAACATCCTCCAGGATAGATCACACGTTGGGTCACAAACCAAGCCTCGGTAAATTTAAGAAAATTGAAATCATATCAAGCATCTTTTCTGACCACAACGCTATGAGATTAAAAATTAATTACAGGGAAAAAATGTAAAAAACACCAACACATAGAGGCTAAACAATACATTACTAAATAACGAAGACATCACTGAAGAAATCAAAGAGGAAATCAAAAAATACATAGAGACAAATGACAATGAAAACACAACGATCTAACACCTATGGGATGCAGCAAAAGCAGTTTTAAGAGGGAAGTTTATAGCTATACAAGCCTACCTTAAGAAACAAGAAAAATCTCAAATAAACAATCTAACCTTACACCTAAAGGAACTAGAGAAATAAGAACAAACAAAATCCAAAGTTAGTAGAAGGAAAGAAATCATAAAGATTAGAGCAGAAATAAATGAAATAGAAGCAAAGAAAACAATAGCAAAGATCAATAAAATTAAAAGCTGGTTCTTTGAGAAGATAAACAAAATTGATAAACCATTAGCCAGACTCATCAAGAAAAAGAGGGAGAGGACTCAAATCAATAAAATTAGAAATGAAAAAGGAGAAGTTACAATAGACACCACAGAAATACTAAGCATCATAAGAGACAAGCAACTCTATGCCAATAAAATGTACAACCTGGAAGAAATGGACAAATTCTTAGAAAGATATAGCCTTCCAAGACTGAACCAGGAAGAAATAGAAAATATGAACAGACCAATCACAAGTAATGAAATTGAAACTGTGATTAAAAATCTTCCAACAAACAAAAGTCCAGGACCAGTTGGCTTCACAGGTGAATTCTATCAAATATTTAGAGAAGAGCTAACACCCATCCTTCTCAAACTCTTCCAAAAAATTGCAGAGGAAGGAACACTCCCAAACCCATTCTATGAGGCCACCATCACCCTGATACCACAACCAGACAAAGATATTACAAAAAAAGAAAATTACAGACCAATATCACTGATGAATATAGATGCAAAAATCCTCAACAAAATACTAGCAAACAGAATCCAACAAAACATTAAAAGGATCATACACCATGATCAAGCGGGATTTATCCCAGGGATGCAAGGATTCTTCAATATACAGAAATCAATCAATGTGATACACCATATTAACAAATTGAAGAAAAACCATATGATCATCTCAATAGCTGCAGAAAAAGCTTTTGACAAAATTCAACACCCATTTATTATTTTTTTATTTTATTTTATTTATTTTATTTTTTTAACATCTTTATTGGAGTATAATTGCTTTACAATGGTGTGTTAGTTTCTGCTTTATAACAAAGTGAATCAGCTATACATATACATATATCCCCATATCCCCTCCCTCTTGCATCTCCCTCCCACTCTCCCTACCCCACCCGTCTAGGTGGTCACAAAGCACCGAGCTGATCTCCCTGTGCTATGTGGCTGCTTCCCACTAGCTATCTGTTTTACATTTGGTAGTGTATATATGTCCTTGCCACTCTCTCACTTTGTCCAAGCTTACCCTTCCCCCTCCCTGTGTCCTCAAGTCCATTCTCTACATCTACGTCTTTATTCCTGTCCTGCCCCTAGATTCTTCAGAACCTTTTTTTTTTTAGATTCCATATATATGTGTTAGCATACAGTATTTGTTTTTCTCTTTCTGACTTACTTCACTCTGTATGACAGATTCCAGATCCATCCACCTCACTACAAATAACTCAGTTTCGTATCTTTTTATGGCTGAGTAATATTCCATTGTTTATATGTGCCACATCTTCTTTATACATTCATCTGTTGATGGACACTTAGGTTGCTTCCATGTCCTGGCTATTGTAAATAGAGCTGCCATGAACATTGTTCAACACCCATTTATGATAAAAACTCTCCAGAAAGTGGGCATAGAGGGAACCTACCTCAACATAATAAAGGCCATATATGACAAACCCACAGCAAACATCATTCTCAATGGTGAAAAATGGAAGGCATTTCCTGTAAGACCAGGAACAAGACAAGGATGTCCACTCTCACCACTATTATTCAACATAGTTTTGGAAGTCCTAGCCATGGCAATCTGAGAAGCAAAAGAAATAAAAGGAATACAATTTGGAAAAGAAGAAGTAAAACTGTGACTGTTTGCAGATGACATGATACTATACATAGAGAATCCTAAAGATGCCACCAGAAAACTGCTAGAGCTAGGCAATGAATTTGGTAAAATTGCAGGATACAAAATTAATGCACAGAAATCTCTTGCAATCCTATACACTAACAATGGAAGATCAGAAAGAGAAATTAAGGAAACAATCCCATTCACCATTGCAACAAAAAGAATTAAATACCTAGGAATAAACCTACCTAAGGAGGTTAAAGACCTGTACTCAGAAAACTATAAGACACTGATGAAAGAAATTGAAGATGACACAAACAGATGGAGAGATATACCATGTTCCTGGATTAGAAGAATCAATATTGTGAAAATGACCATACTACACAAAGTAATCTACAGATTCAATGCAATTCCTATCAAATTACCAGTGGCATTTTTACAGAACTTGAACAAAAATTCTTAAAATTTGTATGGAGACACAAAAGACCCCAAATAGCTGAAGCAATCTGGAGGGAAAAAAACGGAGCTGGAGGAATCAGACTCCCTGGCTTCAGACTATACTACAAAGCTACAATAATCAAGACAATATGGTACTGGCACAAAAACAGAAATATAGATCAATGGAACAGGATAGAAAGCCCAGACATAAACCCACACACCTATGGTTAACTAATCTATGACAAAGGAGGCAAGGATATACAATGGAGAAAAGACAGCCTCTTCAATAAGTGGTGCTGGGAAAACTGGACAGCTACATGTAAAAGAATGAAATTAGAACATTCCCTAACACCATACACAAAAATAAACTCAAAATGGATTAGAGACCTAAATGAAGACTGGACACTATAAAACTCTTAGAGGAAAACACAGGAAGAACACTCTTTGACATAAATCACAGCAAGGTCTTTTTTGATCCACCTCCTAGAGTAATGGAAATAAAAACAAAAATAAACAAATGGGACCTAATGAAACTTCAAAGCTTTTGCACAGCAAAGGAAACTACAAACAAGACAAAAAGACAACCCTCAGAATGGGAGAAAATATTTGCAAACGAGTCAACAGACAAAGGATTAATCTCCAAAATATATAAACAGCTCATGCAGCTCAATATTAAAAAAACAAAGAACCCAATCCAAAAATGGGCAGAAGACCTAAACAGACATTTCTCTAAAGAAGACATATAGATGGCCAAGAAGCACATGAAAAGCTGCTCAACATCACTAATTATTAGAGAAATGCAAGTCAAAACTACAATGAGGTATCCCCTCACACCAGTTAGAATGGGCATCATCAGAAAATCTACAAACAACAAATGCTGGAGAGGGTGTGGAGATAAAGGAACCCTCTTGCTCTGTTGGTGGGAATGTAAATTGATACAGCTACTATGGAGAACAGTATGGAGGTTCCTTAAAAAACTAAAAATAGAGTTACCATAGGACCCAGCAATCCCACTACTGGGCATATACCCAGGGAAAACCATAATTCAAAAAGACACATGCACCCCAATGTTCATTGCAGCACTATTTACAATACCCAGCTCATGGAAGCAACCTAAATGCCCATTGACAGACGAATGGATAAAGATGTGGTACATCTATACAATGGAATATTACTCAGCCATAAAAAGGAACAAAATTGGGTCATTTGTAGAGACATGAATGAATCTAGAGACTGTCATACAGAGTGAAGTAAGTCAGAAAGAGAAAAACCAATATTGTATATTAACACACATATGTGGAACCTAGAAAAATAGTACAGATGAACCGGTTTGCAAGGCAGATATAGAGACACAGATGTAGAGAACAAATGCATGGACACCAAGGGGGGAAAGTGGCGGCAGGGGTGTGGTGGTGGTGGGATGAATTGGGAGATTGGGATTGACATATATACACCAATATGTATAAAATAGATAACTAATCAGAACCTGTTGTTTAAAAAAATAAAATATAATTCAAAAAAAAAAAAAAAAAGGTGCAGTTTAAAGTCTGCAGCCATGACTGTGTTCTGTAGTGTTATATGGAATTACTGCTTCTTTTCTGAGCTCTTTATCATTGAGTCATGGAAACTCCAGATCTGACAGACAAGGGCCGTTTCCTTAAATTGAAAGTGCAAAAAAGATAGCCGATTTGGCCTCAACATTTTTCTCACTACCACATAAGAAGCAAAATATTTTGTGTGGATTGACACTTTATTTTATACAAGAGCTTTCCTTTTGCAAACCTCATTAAATGTTTATTTTTCCTTGTTGACCCCACCTTTACAATCATTTTGATACTGAAATAAAGCAGATAAAATAATATTAAGCATACCTCAAACATCTCTGAACTACAGACAACAGTAGATACAGCCACTGTAATCATCATCCCATATGACAAGAATCTGTTTTGCCTGATAACTGCTCCACACTTATAAATATGTGCTTAGCTTCAGATTTACATAACGTGGACCAATACCTGCCTCAGTGCTCACCGGAGACAGCTTCTCCCTCTTTCTTCCTCTTTCTCCCTCAACATCCTCATGCTGTTTTTCTTTTCCTGAGAGACGTCTGGCCCCTTGCTTCCCTGTCCCCACCCCTCACCCCTGGGTGCCCACAGACACAGCAATGAACCCTTTGTAAGACATTTTACACAAACATTTACAAGTTGTTGTAATAAATTATTCAGCTTAGGCTGCTTCATCTTTTGTAGTTCTTGGACTTTTTCTTAATCCTTTAAAATGAATGTCACTGATTGATTCTTTCAGTCATTGATTCTTAGAAGAATCAATCAATTCTTTCAGATTGATTCTTCTAAGATCTTGAAAGTTTTGGAACATTTTTATATTTATGCAAAAAAAGGAACAAAATAGTTGAAATAAAAGTTTTTACCAAAACTCAACCTCCTGGGGCTTCCCTGGTGGCACAGGGGTTAAGAATCCGCCTGCCAATGCAGGGGACACGAGTTCGGTCCCTGGTCCGGGAAGATCCCACATGCCGCAGAGCAACTAAGCCCATGCGCCACAACTACTGAGCCTGCGCTCTAGAGCCCGTGAGCCACAGCTACTGAACCCACACGCCACAACTACTGAAGCCTGCACACCTAGAGCCTGTGCTCCACAACAAGAGAAGCCACCACAGTGAGAAGCCCGTGCACCGCAAGGAAGAGTAGCCCCCGCTCGCCACAACTAGAGAAAGCCTGCATGCAGCAATGAAGATCCAACGCAGCCAAAAATAAATTAAAAAAAAAAAAAAGTCAACCTCCTTCCAAGGCTGTGTATACTGACTCAAGTCTCAGGTGCCACCCCCAGTCCACCCCACCCCCTACCCCCGTCATTGTATCCCATTATCCTGTAGTATGTTCTTCATTACACTTATCATTATATAAATGTATCTTACATATCTGTGTGTTTTGTATGTATGTGTTTTTGCAACATGATTCTTCTCACTTCAGAAACAGGGGCTTTGTTTTGTTCGCAGCTGTTCCTGGATGCCTAGAACAGGGCCGGCACAAACACAAACTCAGTACAGATTAGTTGAAAGAGAGAAACAAACCTGACAAGCTGTGATGGTTGTTCCCCATCTCCAGCATTAGGCCATCCATGAAGGACCCTTGCTTGGGAGATGCCGAGGTGTCTTAGGATCTCTCTTAAAGTTCCACCACCTCTGGGTGCTAACACTTTTTGGAAAGGGTTGCCTCCTGACTGCCATAGCAAAATAGATGGCTTCAGGTAAATTATATCTTTTTTACAGCTGATTAAAAGAAGCCCCACAGTGGTCAGATAAGGTAACTGAGATCTTTTAGAGACCAAGGGCCGAGCAGAGGCCTCACCATAAAAGAGAACTGAGTAATTTCCCAGAACATACCTTAGTATGTTGCATAAACAGAGCTGCCTAAGGTAACATTTCTTAAAACTAAGAAATGCTGAATAGTAATAGCTTGTTTTTCTTAGAAATTTATTTAGCATTGAATTATGTTACAGAGGCATGGATTTCTAATTCCACATACTGCTTCAAGAAGTATTTTATAGCAGCCACTGTACCCTGGTCTGTTGAGACCATCCGCCTTTGGAACTCTAAAAAATATATATGTGAGCATTATTTTATATAGACTCATAGCGTCATTGGGTGTTATACAGAGAGGGAACACAGAGACTGTCTAATAATCAACCCACTCATTTTTACTATTAAAGATTATGAGGATCTGAGAGTAAGGAGACTCATCTAAAGGGGTTGAACTCACGTCCTGTGCTGGATATTTCCTTTCCCCCCAAAGATTTGCTGCTCTTCCTTCTCCACCCTGCTCTGTGAACTCCCTCTTGCCTTCTGGCTTTCCCTTGTGTTTCCGGGGTGGGAAGCAGGGGCAAGAAGTGAGAGGGTGAGGGGAGGCGAGGCTGGAGCATTTATTCCCTCAACGACCTCCGTACTGGGCTACGTGGCTAGGGTTACATTCTTCGATGGAAGGCTCTTGTTGGCTGCCTTCTCTCCAATTCTAGTAACCATTTCCTCCCCTTGTCTTTTCAGACCCAGGGGTGATAAGGCTTCCAGTTGTTGCTCACATCAGAGTGCTTCATCAGATTTTGCTGGCTCCCCTTAACCCTGCCAATGTCTTTGCACGTAGTCTCTTTTTCTTTAAGTCAATGAATATATCATGGGTTTCTTACCTGGACTCTGGCCACACACGTTGGAATCCAGGTCTCCTGACTCCTGTCTAGTGCTCTTTCCTTTATACTTCCAAATTCATACACTGCTTTGGTAATACGTATGACTCTACGTGTTCAGATTATGTGGAAATATTTTTAAATACTTTGATGAAGAAGCACTAGAAACAGAATGTAAAAGTATGAGTAATGGGAACCACAGAAAGGGGAAAGGCTGAGTCTACAGAGGTTCTGCAGGAAATCTTGCAAAGGTGAAATGTGACTGAGGCAAAGAATGGAACTGCCTTGAGAAGGAGGAAGGCAACGTGGTTCCTGTGTGGTTAGGAGAACTGGGGTTGCAGCTCTTGGTCCTGCAGTTGCTGCAGTCATCCCTGCCTGGGTTTGATTTTACGAGTTAAGTATTTTTCATCCAGCACAGCCCCTAGACATAAGCTAAATAATTTATCTGTGCTCAACTGAAAAAGTAGCACATCTTTCCAACATTAGATGGAAAAACTGGCTGGGTTGGACTTACTGAGAGGGAGTCTTCTGGCCCCCAGGGGGGTGTCTCCCTGAGATATTTTCAAGGGTAAAGTTGAACAAGGCAGTTTTCACCTTGCATTCTGACTCCACTGGAATATCTTCTTACATATTGGTATTTCATCTTCATTCACACCCTCTTGCTTCTTTTCCCCGTGAGAATGGAGTATGAGTAAAGTTATGAAGTAGAATGTAGAGGGAAGTTTCCAGAATGGAGCTGTTCCTTAGAAGTAAAAATAACTTTGTTCTATTCCTGACTCTGGTGCTGATTTTTTTGTGACCTCAATCAAGTCTCTGAGACTCAGGTTCCTCAGAGTAAAATGAAAACACTGGCTAGAGTGATGCTGCAGGTCACTTCCACTTTTCAGGTTCTGTGATTCTCTTAAGGACTAGACTGAACTACAGCATCCACCATCTTGAGCTTTCTGCCTGTTTGACAAAACAGTTCATGCACTCAAGGACCCTTCATTCTGGATCTTGGAATGTGTTTCACAGAGAAAAAAACAAGGTCCCAGTACCTCCAGCCTTCCTGGATCTCTACAACTGGTGTCAGCTCTAGAGACCACACTTTCTTGGAACTCATCTGCCTTCTGCCACTGTCTCTCTAGAGATGTGTCACATAGGAAATGAAAGCTAGGAGATGGAATGTTCCACTATTTGGTTGTACTGTTGGGAGGGCCAAGAGAATCATTCTGAGTTTGGCTGGATTATCCAGATCATGTTTCCATTCTACCTGGCTCCGACTGTCAACATATGTGGACAAAAAAAAAATTCAGTCCAATGCTTTTCCTTTTTGATCTGCCCAAGGTCAAATAATCATTTTGGCTAACGTCTCCCTTCATTAACCAGTTATCTTGATGCCACATATATTACGCCTATGGAAAAATTTCCATAGTTGCTTTCTGCAAAGGCCACTTAAATCCAGGGTCTTTAATTTCTTTACTGCCTGACACACTTTGCCTCATAACTTGGAAGCAAAGCTCAAGTAGCACCTCCACTGGTAAG
Organism: Balaenoptera physalus; assembly: GCF_965194825.1. NCBI lineage: Eukaryota > Metazoa > Chordata > Mammalia > Artiodactyla > Balaenopteridae > Balaenoptera > Balaenoptera physalus. The sequence continues at coordinate 1,218,280 of NC_138893.1, forward strand.
CATTTGTTGTTGACATTCCTTCCTCAGGCAGAATTAATTTATGCCCTCTTTCTCCTCTGTGCTTCTCAGGCGCTGTACATCCATCTCTTTCCTGGCATCCATTGTCTTGTAGAGGAGTTATTTGTATCTGCTAGAGGTGTCCCTGGTCCTGGTTCTTGTGTCTCTCTGCCTATAATAGTAACTGCTTAGTGAGAATTCCAAAAGAAAGGAAGAAAGAAGGAAAGGAAGGAAGGAAAGAAGGAAGGAAGGAAGGAAGTTAGAAAGAAAGAAAGAAAGGAAGGAAGGAAGGAAGGAAGGAAGTAAGGAAGGAAGGAAGGAAGGAAGGAAGGAAGGTAGGTAGAAAGAAAGAAAGAAAGAAAGAAAGAAAGAAAGAAAGAAAGAAAGAAAGAAAGAAAGAAAGAAAGAAAGAAAGAAAGAAAGAAAGAAAGAAAGAAAGAAAGAAAGAAAAAGAAAGAAAGGAGGAAGGGACAGAAAGAGGGAAGGAGAGAAGGAAACATTTTCTGTTTGTCAAGTGCTTGCAATGCTCTCTCCTTACACATATTCTGAGAGTGAATGACATAGTGCTTAGAAAATGTATGAGCATCTTTGACAGTGAAGTAAGAAGAAACCAGCTGCGGCAAAGTACTACTGAATGACTGGTTTTCTCTTGCTCCCCCAGACTTGACTCCTCTGTGGCTTGTCTTTGGGTGTCCAAAGTTATTCATTAAGAGAGGTAGAGATTCTGGGAAAAAAAGCAATGACCTTAACTTTGTCAGATACCTAAGAGAGATGGTCTTCTGTTCTGAAAGAACCAGTGTCCACAGTTTCCTAGACAATAGAGGCATGAAAGATTGCCTGCATTTAGAATTGCTTCTTCTCTGGGATAGGGGATTTGTCTGAAATCTCAGCCTAGGCATAATCAATAACCCTTGCTTGAAAAGAACAGTTCGTTCTGAATATTAGATGCCATGGGATTAACCAAGGAGTGGTATAGCCAGGAAAATTAAGATATTATCTCTGCTGGAAGTCTGTCCCCAACTAGCCTGGTGGTCAACAGGTGTCCCAACTTAAGTGTTAAATAGTTTTTGGCCCATGCATCTATAAGGATGTCAGAAACTTCCAAAAGTTCTGGTTCTTCTTGGTGGATAAGGCAGAGTTTCCACACACCATCTACCTTAATAAGGTGGAAAATGTTGTCAACTCCATATGTGTTTTGACTTTATGATAATAAACAACCTATTTACTAAACTTCTCACTAGTGTGATTGAACTGGTTGGTGGTTTTGATTAACATTGGGGTCATTGCCAATAATATGAGTGCATTTGCGCCATCAGTGCACTAGGGGACTGTTTACCATGTAGTGTTCTGATAGAATCTTAGAATATCAGCAAGGGATCTAGACGTAGAAGCCAGTCATCTCATCTAGATTTCCATACAGCGTAAGAATAAAGCCATGAGAGATCTTACTGTGCTTTTGATCACTGATGGTAAAACTTGAGTTTAGTCATTCTAACCTAGTCTTGGAAAATATCAACATCTAGCTTGTGCAAAACAAAATCCATTCTACCAAAAATGTGTTTGTTAAGCATCAACTATGTGCCAGGCACTGTTCTAGGTATCTGGGGTACATCACTGAAGCAAACAAAGATCTCTGCCTTCATGGAGCTTACATTCTATGTGGGAAGAGGACAGGCATAAGCAATGCACATCGTAAATAAGTAGATTTATCTAATATATTACAAGATGACAGGTGCTGTGGAAAAAAAAGGAAAAGTAAATCAGGGTGAGAAGTAGGAAAGTGGCAGTGGGTGCTCAGGATGGGTCTCGCTGAGATAGTGATATTTAAGCAAAGACTTGAAAGAGGTTGGGGAGTTTAGCCAAGCAGATGTCTGGGAGAAGAGCATTCTGGAAAGAGGGAACCGCCAGTGCAAAGATCCTAAGATGGGAATGTGCCAGTCTTGCTTGAGGAATGACAAGGATGCCAGCGTGGCTGGAGCAGAGTGAGCCAGGGAGAGAAGTAGGAGGTAGGAGGAGGAAGATCATGGGGGATTTGGAAGGCTTTAATCTGAGTGATATGGGGAGCCAGTGTAGGGTTTTTCACAAAGATGTGGCACAGTTTTGCATGGTTTTAAAGGATTACTTTGATTTCAGTGTTGTGAATGGACAATGCTACAGACAAACCTAGGCTGCATGAGTAAATTTGACCTGAAACCTGATAATAGGACATTTCTCCAAGAAGAATCAAAAGATACCACATTCAAGCTAAGCATTTGGATTCTACTTCCAGAACGTCACTGTGGGTGTGCTACCACGCAGCTTGATTGAAATAACCATTCTATCCACACTTGTAACAGACATCACCGTTCCTCCAAAATCCCTTGGAGTTGTTGTTCTCCTTCACCCGCTGCACTAAAATAAAAAGTTATCTTCTCATGCCAAGTCTTATGCTAGTCACAGAGCATGAGAGTCAAGGATGCAAAGGGGGGCAAGATGTGGCCTCTAACCTCTCCTGTAGTCCTCCCCTCCAAAATTTAGATCCTTCATCTTGAGATGATAGATCTCCTTGACGTATGTCAGATGCTCACTTATTTTCTCAAGATATTCCATTTTTTTAGGGATGAAATCTTTGTAAGAACTCAAACGAAGCTACATTGGCGGTGGCATGACCCTTGCTTGGAGCAGAGTTCAGTTTGTCCTGGTCACTGTGTGATGAGCAGATGAGCTCTAAATTGTCATTTCTATAAAGTGCTGGGTTCTCAACTTATCATCCTCCAAGAGGGATGTAGGTAGGGGAGAGGATGGAAGATGGTGGTAGCTGAATAGAAAATTTAAGGTTTTCAATCCATTACGTCTAGACCTAAAAAGCAAGGTCAAACCTGAGCATAATATGTGTTGCTCAGAGCATCAGAAGGCATACCTGGGGACCTGGAGAGCTAAGACTTTTTGTAGGGTTGGTATAACCCACCTCAAAAAGAAAGAGAATCAGATAGTATATTAGTTTTCTAATGCCTGCCATAATCACATACCAGATAGTTTAAACAAAAGAAATTCATTTTCAAACAGTTCTGGAGGCTAGAAGCCCAAAATGAAGTTGTTGGCAGGTTTGATTTCTCCTGGGCTTCTCTCCTTGGTTTGCATATGGTATCTTCTCCCTGAACCCTCGCATGGTCTTTCCTCTATGCACATGTAGCCTGATGTCTCTCTGTATGGCCATATTCCCTCTTCTCATAAAGACACCAGTCAGATTGGAGTAGAGCCCACCCCTATGGCCTCTTTTTAACTTAATCACACTTTTCTGCAAATACAGTCACATTCTGAGGTGCTGTGGGTGAGGACTTCAACATATATGAATTGGCAGGGGGCGGGGGGCAGGTGGCGGAAATTCAGCCCATAGCAGATGGGATAGTTTCATTGTTCGAGTATAAATCTCAGGAACATTTAGGCATTTCCACAAGGGAAGCTTATATGCTTTGGAGCTGATTTTCTGTGCAAAAATATGAGACCTGCTGTAGGCAGGACGCAAGTCAGAGTTAGTTTTCCAAGAGAAGGAATGGCATTGTGTACCCTTTCATTTAAGCCCCTTGGGTGCAGGCTATGGCTATAGAACTCATTTACACTGGAGACTGAGCCAACCTTGGCCTTAGTGTGGTTCTCTGACTAACTGACTCAAGAAACAAAGCCAAGTGGGAAAACTGTGATTGAAGGACAAGTGGTCGTCTGGCAATCTATGGTATACTCTGAAAGGGCCTCACTTGGTAAGGATTTAGTTCTTATTTTCTAATGATGACTCTGAGATGCTCTCAGAAACCAGGGCAGGAAAGAAGACATTCATGGCCAGATGCCCTGTGGCTGCTGGTGTGTAGGAATTTTGATTTAGAGTTTGAACATGGTCTGACAGACAAGGGCTGCAGGAGGGGAATGGTTTGTTTCTAGAATTCCACACTCTCACCCCTTTTCCATCAAGCTGGCCAGACATATTCTAACGAATACTAAGCAAACACTCTGCTGTTCTCTGACCTCAACTCACTCTGCAATGGCAAATATCTAAGTCATAGAATCCTCAGTTTGAAGTTACTGTAGGTCTCATCACATAAATTTGAAAGGAAAAAATACACATGTTATTATATCGTACAGAGATGATGAGTAAGTTATCTGGAGAAGGTTGGTGGTCCAGATAGTGCTCCACAGAAGTACATTATCTTGGTGGATCTGCCAGAGTCCACGGTCTGGTCTTCAGACCTTAAGGTATCAAGATACCTAATTTGTCATCATACTGAAAGAAAGATAATTTGCTTTAGAGAAAAGATTGTCAGTGACTGAATTAATAAGGCTTATTATAAATCTAGTGAAAAATATAACTTTCAAGAGGACTAGCACTCCTGTCTTCTGAAAAGCCCATTTGGTATCTGTTACTTCCATGGGAAACTATGTTATAATCAGAAGGTTGCTTGGTGAGTCAGAGATCTAAACAAAAGGAGTTACTTACATGATTCAAATGTTTCAATGCAGGGATGAAAGATAGATTTCATTTCCTGAAACTCTTACTGATTGTTAAGGACTGTCTGGGGTGTTGAGAAGGAGTATAAGGCCACATTTAGACTTGGTGGGAAAGCAACAGTTGATTAGTCATGTCTGCCATGGGCACAGGATCAGGAGGAAGTGACATGTGCGCTATACTTGAGCCATCCCTAGTGTAAAAACATCAGACAAAGATAGCCTTATGAATTCTTAGACACACAGACATGCGTGCATGCACGTACACACACGTACACATATCATTAGAACTGGGGGCTCAGGCACCCTGGGCAGTGCTTCGTTGGCAACCACCAGCATCCTTTTTCAGGTCTTCCATACGTGGTAGATCTTTCTTCTGACCAGCGCATCCTGTCTGTGGATATGTTCAGTCAGGTGAGAGTTAAGTGTTGTGGGTGTGAGAGCAGGCCGGTGTATTTGACATGACTGTGTAATTCTGCTCTGAACCATTTGGGGCTGGCTTATCTTTTCACTCTCAGAGGACAATGTTATACACCAGATCTAGACACCTCCCTGCAGCCTTTGTCTAAGGAGAAGAATAATTCATTTTAGTGATTTGCTTTTTTTTTTTTTTTTTTTTTTTTTGGCCACGTCGCACACCTTGTGGGATCCTAGTTCTCTGACCAGGGATCGAACCCGGGCCCACGGCAGTGAAAGTCCTGGGTCCTAACCACTGGACACCCAGGGAATTCCCTATTTTAGTGATTTTCATACTTTAGGGGAACTCTTTTTTTCAAACTAAATCTTACCTGAAACCCTAATGCATTAAACAAATAAAAAGCAATGGGCAGATTTCTCTGGAAGTCTTAATCTCTGTCGTTTGGCACTATTTTTCTGTGTGGAGAAGCTCTGAAACACATTTGTAGTGAGTTCTGGGGATGTGTGGCATATTACTTGAAAACCACTTATCTAGTTCAATTCCTTCAGTTCAGATATGAGAAAATCCAGACATTGGAAAGTAAAATGGCTTACTCAGGATCACACAGAATAGGTGAGCTGTGCTGGGGAGAGGAACTGCCATCTCCTAACTCGTCCTTGGGTGTTCTTTCCAGGAGACCAACACTTGTGGGTTTGGGGAAGTTTCTCTCTCAACCCCCCAGTGACCCAGCCTAGTCTAAAATGTGAATCTTCAAGGGGAGGAGTACCCCAGGCCCACCTGAGAGGACATGCTGGGGATCCCATAGAGAAATAGGTCTGCTTTGTCTCTCCTCCATTTCATAAGTGAAACCTGACAGCATAGATTAGAAAAATAATAAAAGGCCATCTTATCTGTGTTCCTTATTTATTACACATTATCCAGGTATCTGGTTGCAAAACCCGCCCTCCTACTCTTCTCTCATTGTTAACCACGTTTGAAGCAGAACACACCGACCTGCTTCATCAGATAACATCGGCATTTCAGTGAGTGCGCCCTTTCCAGGTGACTGCCACCCTCTCTCTTGGTGACCCCTCTTCTCACTCCCCCAGAAATTCAACAGGGGAAAACACTTCAATTAGCAGCAAATCACCCCTCCTTTACTTGATATGACTGCTCCTCTATCCAGTCAAGGAAAAAATGAAGGAAAATAAAATTGCACCCCTTCAAAAGAAAATAGGCAGACTACCCAGATTGTGGGGTTGGAGAATGGAGTTTGGAGGAATGTGACCCCGTTAACCAAGGTGGGGGCAGGTACCTCAGTCTTCCTCCTCTGGCCCTGCTCAACGCCCCCTCCCCAGCCTATGGAAGACACACAGCTTGTATCAGAAAGCAGTCCTTCTCCATCCTTTCAGAGGGAGGGAGGCGGGGGGAGAGAGAGAGAAAAAGGAGGGAAGGAAGGAAAAGGGAAGGGAAGGGGTGAGGAGAAGAGAAGAGGAGAGGAGACTGAGGCGGAGAGAACAGGAAGAGAGATGGAGATGAGAGACAGAGAAAAGTGGGGGAGAGCCAGAAAGAGGGACCAGAAGGAGAGAAGCAGAGAGAGGAAGAGGAGGAAGAGGAGAGGGAGCTTTGTTTTTAAAGGTATAAAGTGTAAACCAACTCAAGTATCCCAGCCTGAGCTGCCACCCAGAGGCTCATGGGGTGAAGAGACTGGACACCATGCAAAGAAACTTGGGTTCCAGTCTCACCTCCACCACTGACTCCGTGTCACCTTGAGGGAGCCTCCTTTCCTCTCTGGGCCTCAGTTTCCTCAACATGCAGTGGAAGGTGTATGTAGAGGCCCTGAGTGTCTCATCACCCACCCTCCACCAACCCCAACCCATGCCCTGGGGCAGTCTTGAGTCCACGCTGAGGAGACACCAAGAGGAGAACAGAGCCCTTTGTGGTCGTCTGGGGACCGACAACTTGAAAGGTGATGGGGGCAGAAGAATGAAAGCATTTTCATTGTGGAGGAAAGTGTGGGCTGCAGGCAGGGAGCGAGCAACTACTGAAATCACTGTAAGACTTGGAGTAGACCTCTGAGAGGTGGGTGGGAGGCTCAGGGAGTGGGCAGAGTTACCTGAGTCTGGCCCAGGAGCAACAGGGACACTTGAAAAGACACTCATAGGATCGGGGATAAGCAGCCGTGGACCTGAAGGCAGGAGGAAAATGTGTAAAATTTGGGAAATCATTTCTCCACTCTGTTCCTCGATTTGGGACTTGGAATAGAAGATGGAAGGGAAAAACGAGCATGGTCATCTCTAGGCAAAAATCCATTCGCCCTTACTCCTGGACCTTACATTGTAAACACTTCATGCAGCAGATGTTGATGTCCACCTTCTCTCTCTGGCCTTTAGAGTCTGCCCAACAGGGAACAGAACTGGAGGCTACCTCTGTGATAGGATTATAGGGGTACCAGGAGTTACTTCTTTGCCCTCAGATGTGGCCTCCACTAAAATGTTACTGTGCTTGTAATCGCCTCTGATTTAAGCCCCCTCTTTTTTCTTTTAAGCATTGCCTTCTTCCCACAGAACTTTTGTAAAAATAATATCTCATTCCTTCCCAGGGATTTGCAACTACTGACATCTTAGTGCAAGCTTATCACCTCTATGGCATGCACTCCATTACTCACCCCACTAAGTTCAGAGCAGACACTACTAATCAATTGCTCTGCTCTTTCCTGTTGAACCCAGATGCATCACCAGAATCTCTCTCACTTCAAGGCTTTAGGCAGGCACTACCAATTGATTGGAATTAGCTCTTGAGATGGACCCTGTTTGTCACCCCTAACTTAAGGTGAACTATCAGACCTTTTCCTTTTGGACAGGAAAGTCCTGGGAGATGGTGGAAGAGGGAGTTATGGGGGATCATGAAAGCTGTAAAGAGGCAGAGAACAGGGAGATAAGAGAATCGTGCAAAGACAATGCCTGTTATCAGTATTATTTGTTTTATCTTCTTTGTAACTCTCCCTTCAGTTTCTCAGAGCTTCCTTCATCCTTGAATTCTGTCATTCTGAGTCTTTTCCCACCAGGAGTCAGAATGTTAGGAGAGAATTTTTCAGGGTACTACAGACTGAGGTGCTGGAGTAATTGGGAAGCGGAGCAAGAGCTCATACCTTTGCCCTGAGGAAGCTGGTTTCTGTCCATGCTTACAGGACACCTGGAGATGCCTTACTCTTCAAGATAGGCTTTGCAAGATCCTTAAAAGTCCACACCCCTCTTCTGTAACCTCTTCGGTGATGGGAACCTCATTACCTCATGAGACAGCTCATTTCATTGTTGAATGACCTAAGTGGTTAGAAAGTGGTCAGCTCACACTGAGTTGAAATCTCTCTGCTTGACAAGTCCACCCATGAGTTCTGGTTCATAGAGCATGTCTGCTTCCTCTTCCCTCATGTCAGCCTTTCAAGTTGTTTAAGATGGCTATCATGGGCCTCCCAAGTCTTCTCTTCTCTAGGCTAAATATCTGTTTTTTGACTCTGCCTCATGTGACTGGCACTAGAGCTTTTATGATCCTGAGTAAACCCCAGGTTGCCAGTGACTTATGACCAGTGCTCCAAATTGAAATACATGTAGTCTGACTTGTACAAGTCTAGGGGATGGATGCTTGTGGAATTAAATTAATGATTTGATCCTGTGATCTGGAAATTAATTACCCTTCTGTTTATGTAACCAGAGTCGTTGTTTTTAAGATGCTGCTTTATCTGCCTTGTGTTAAGCTTGTAATCAACTAAGACCCTTAGATTGCTTTCACATAAGCTACTACCCATCCTGTATTCAACTGATAGGAATTTGTAAAACTGGTTATCACTGTTGCTAAACAGGAATGTACGTTGACTATCTATTTGTATGTGGTCTTGTGCTGGGCACTGGACCAGAGAGATAATTCCTTTAGAGAATTATAATTTGAAATTTATTTATTCAACACATGCTTATCATGAGTACTGGTTTTTTAGTGGACAATTTGTCAGCATCAAAATTTCATATGTTCTCAGCATTTGTCCAACTTTCTACTCTTATTTTCCAGATCAGATCACTCATATAATAAATCTAGATATATGCACAAGGATGTTGATTACAGCATTAATTTTAATTATGAAAAATAAGCAAACTGAATTTCCAAAGGGAATAGTTAAATATAGTACAGTACCTCCATAAATGGAATGTTGTGAAGCCATTAAAACTATGAGTTAGTTCTATACGTGATGACACAGGAAGATCTCCAAGACCTACTGTAAAGTGAAAAATGCAAGTCATAGCAGAGTGGGAATACTATAATCTCATCTGTGTTCTAATAGACTAAATTACATTCAAAGAGTATTTGTATTTAAATATATATTTAAATGTAAATATGGGTTTGAAACATACACTGTCAACTATTAATGGAAATTTCACATTAGAAGAGCTAGAAAGAGGGAGTAAGAGTAGAGAATGGTTTTTATTTTTTTCTTCCACATATATTGGTGGTATTTGAATTTTTACAAGCATGTACTTATTTTTTTTTTTTAACTTGTGTGATTTTGAAAAGTTTTCTAGAAGACAGAGGAAATAAACCCTAAGTAAATATTAGGAAAGATAAAGAATTCAAAGATGGAGAAGGCACAGTCTCTTTCCCTCAAAATAAAGTAAAATCCAATAGGAGGAATAATGCAACATACAGATAATGATGGTCTGATACCATGGAAAGTGTTGGGGAATATGCATGAAAGAGAGACTCCCTCTGCCTGGAGAGAGGAGAGAAGGTCAAAAAGGAGACCCAGTGGGTAGCAAGGTTTTGACAGGGGATGGCATGAGAGGCACCTTTTATAAAAAGGTGGGAAAGGCTGCACCTACTCTGGGTAGAACATTCAGTGTAGTTTGTTGGAAGTGTAAGGTCTGTGTGAGGCACAGTCAGCAAAAGTCTAGAAAGGTAAGTTGGGCCTAAAGCTCTGATGTCCTTCTTTTGGTAGCCCATAGGAAATACCTCTGGGTGACACCTTATGTAGATTAATTCAACTGTGATGGGATCAGAAGGTTGAGGGACAATGAGACTGGAGGCAGAGAGACCATTTAGGAAGTGATTGCCATATATTAGCATTTTTCTAGGTCCTATTCAAAGCTCATAGTGCTTTCCCTACCCACCTCCCTAAATGTGTTCAGCAGCTAAATAATCTTGGAATACCTGCACACTAAATCTCTTCTGGAAGATTTGCAATACTCCTTGCATAGTATTTGCTCTGAGAAGTCCTGCAAGAAAAATGTGTTTAAGTTTTATTAACTCAGCATTTCTCAAATTTGTTGGAACATGGAACATTTAGTTTGCAGTCTATATTTTTCACAATGGCATTCTAAACAACAGCAAGCTCTTTGGAAATCTATAGCAGAATTGTAGAAGTCTGAATGAGGGTGGCAGTAGAACAATGGAAAGGAAGGACAGATGCAACCATACTGGAGAAGGAAGAATAGGGAGGGCTTGGCATGCTGTTTGGATGTGGGGTCAGACAGAGAGAGATGCCAAAGACTAGTCTGAGATTTACTTACTTCTGCTGTATTCCTTCATACCAAAAATCATAAGCATCAGATCTAGCCCTCTCAATGCTTGGTCACACACACCGAGGCCATCCCTGTTTCAGTGGGCCCAGCATAGATTGCTGGCCTGGAACAACAAATTACAGTTCCCTTCATACCCCAACCCATCATGAAAATATTTAATTAAAAATTGGATGTAACACAATCAACAGAATGAAAAGACAACCCACCAAATGGGAGAAAATATTTGCAAATAATATATCTGATAATAGGTTCATATCCAGAATATATATAAAAAACTATATAACTCAATGCACACATAAAAAAATAATGGGTAAAGAACTTGAACAGACTTTTCTCCAAAGCAGGTATACAAATGGCCAATAAGCACATGAAGGGATGTTCAACATCACTAATCATCAGGGAAATGCAAATCAAAACTACAAGGAGATATTGTCTCACCCATTATGGTGGCTATTATCAAAAAAAACAAAAATAACAGGTGTTGGTGAGAATGTGGAAAATGGTATGGCAGTTTCCCAAAAAATTAAGTATAGAATTATGTTATGGTCCAGCAATTCCACTTCTGGGTGTATATCCAAAAGACCTGAAAGCAGAAACTCAAAGAGGTATTTGTACACCCATGTTCATAGAAGCATTATTCACAATAGACAAGAGGTAGAAGCAACCCAAGTGTTCACTGAAGGATGAGTGGGTAAACACAATATAGTATACGCATACAATGGAATATTATTCAGGTTTAAAAAGGAAGGAAATTCAGACACATGCTACAATGTGGATAAACATTAAAGGCATTATGCTAAATGAAATAAGCCAGTCACAAAAGGATGAATATTGTATGAGGTACCACTTACATTAGGTATAGATTAGTAAAATTCAGAGACAGAAAATAGAATGACGGGTGTCAGGGGCTAGGGGAAGGGGAATGGGGAGTAAATGGGTATGGAGTTTCAGTTTTGGGAGATGAAAAATGTTCTGGACTTGGAAAGTGGTGATGGTTGCACAACAATGTGAGTATGAATATGTAATGCCACTGAACTGTACACTTGAAGATGGTTAAGATGGTACATTTTATACTATGCGGATTTACCACAATTTAAAAAAAAAAAAAAAGCAGGATGTAGTATTTTGGTTCCTCTAGTTAGAAAGATCCTAAATCTCTTTAACTGGTTAGTTTATCTTTTCTACAAGTTGCTGTCATTGTACAAGTGGTCTGCAATTTTGAAACCTACATATGCAAAACACTATCAACTATAGAAAATTTGTAAAATGCAAATGCAACACATTATCCACTGTAGAAAATGTGGAAAATATAAAAATACAAAAAGAAAATAACATTACCTAACTCCTTCTATCTGGAAGGAGTTTATTTAACCAATCAAATTATCTTGAAGTGGCATTTTGGTGGATTTCCTTTAATTCTCTTTTTCTAGATTATTCCTGCTTGAATCCTCAGCCCCATCTCCCTCTTTTTCTCTCCCTCAGGGTACCAGGGCATGACAACCACTGCATAAGACAGCTACTTTTGGCAGGTCCTCGTCCAATCTTTGGCCAAGGTAGCTGGCTATGACAACCACTGAATAAGAAACAACTAGAGATTGCTTCTCTCATGAGGTGGATATGTGGAATGCTCATTGATTGTCCAAACTGTGCCCTACTCTGTCTAACATATAAACATAATAGGATTTAGAAGGGATTTGTCATGCCAGGAATTAATTAGACTACTGATTCCCAAAGTACCCTGGAACTTCCCTTGTTTAGTGCTCATTAAACTTTATTGTAATGAGTGGTTTTCTAGTGGAAAATCACTCTAGTGGAGTGATTTTCCACTAGAAAGTAACATATATTAGATACAAGTCTTTTGTTAGACATATATATGAAAAATATCTTCTCCCACTTTGTGGCCCATCTTTTCATTCTCTTAAAGTGTCCTTGATAAACACAAGTTTTCTTTTTTTAAATTTTCTTTTTAATTTTTTAAATTGCCACCTGACATGCAGGATCTTAGTTCCCTGACCAGGGATCAAACCCATGCTCCCTGCAGTGGAAGCTCAGAGTCCTAACCACTGCACCATCAAGGAATTCCCAAGTTTTCCATTTTAACAGAGTTTAAATAATCAATATTTTCCTTTGTGGTTAGTGTTTTTATGGGTTATATAAGAATTCTGTGCCTACCCCAAGTTCATAAAAAAAATTGCTTGTTATCTTTATTGTCTTACCTTTCACGTTTAGTTCTATGATCCATTTTGAATTGATCTTTGTATATGGTGTGAAGCAGGGTCAAGGTTCCTTTTTGACATATGATAACTAATTGATCTAGTACCACTGATTGAAGACTATCATTTTCCCATTATATTGCAGCGATGTCTTTGTCATAATTCAGGTGACCATATATATGTGAATCTGTTTTTAGATCCCATTCTGTTCCACTGGTCTGTTTGCCTATCTTTCTACTAATACCACTGTTTTTTTCTTTTTTAACATAGTGCAGTTTTATGAGTCTTGATATCTGGAAGTGCAGGTCCTCCAACTAAATTTGTCTTCAAAATTGTCTTTTATGAAATGCACCTTTTAGTTGTTCTTTAAGTTATGTAAATAGTAAACATTATGTTGAAAATGGCTTAATTTTATCATTTCTCTGATAATGGTTTATGTGGGTATAAAATTTTAAGTTGACTGTTGTTTTGTTTTCCATCAGCACTTTTAAGATTTATCTCCATAGTTGTGAGGCTTCTATTAGTACTGCTGATTAAAGTAAGTTTCACTGTAACTCACTTATAGTCATAGGTAATCTGTCTTTTTACTCTGGTTGCTGTTAGGATGGTCTCATTATCCTTGATGTTCTACAAGTTTTATTCCCATATTTATCCTTGCACTTGGTCACTAGCACTTAAAAAACAAAACCTTAAAATTTTAGAACAATGTTTTATTTACAGAGCTATTGAGAAGTTGATATAGAGAGTTCCCATATATCCCATACCAAGTCTACCCTATTCTGAATTCTTACATTGTTATGGTTCATTTGTCCCCAACAATGAACCAATATTGATATATTATTAGCATTAACTAAAATCCATACTTTATTCAGATTTTCTCAAATTTCCCCTCATGTCCTTTTTTCTCTCTTCCAGGATACCACATTATGTTTAGTCAAATGTCTCCTTAGCTTTCTTTTGGTTGTGACAATCTCTCAGGCTCATCTCATTTTTTATAACTTTGACAGTTTTAAAGAATGGACCTCAAAAGGGATTTGTCTGATGTTTTCCTCATAATTAGCCTGGAGTAATGTGTCTTTTGGTAGAAGATCACACAGATAAAGTGCCATTCTCATCATATCATATCAAAGGTACATACTATCAACATGACTTATCACTGTTGATATTAACCTTGACCGCCTGACTTGAGAAAGCGTTTGCAGGTTTCTCCATTGTAAAGTTACTCTTTCTTCCCCCTTCCTTTCCACACTGCTCTGTTTGGAAGGAAGTCACTATGTGCAGCCCACACTTAAGTAATGCGTTATGTTCCACCTCCTCAGGGGCAAAGTATCTACATAAATTATTTGGAATTCTTCTGCATGGGAGATTTGTCTATTCTCCCCCATCTGTTTATTTATTCAATAATTTGTTTATATTAATATGGACTCACAGGTATTTTTATACTTTGGGTTATAAACCAATACTTTATTTATTTTGTTGTTTGAACTGTTCCAACTTTGGTCCTTGGGAGCAGCTCCTTCAGTTGGTGCCCTGTGTATCCCTTTGACATACCTCCACCAATGTGGTTTTTTTGTTGTTGTTGTTGTTTGATTATTTTCTTACTTTCTTGAACTACAAGATACTCCATGCTCATCTTGTATCTTTCCTGCTCCAGTCTTAGAATCAGCAATTTCTCTGAGGAGCCCTGGTTCCTTTTATTGGAGAATGGTATTAGAAACCAAGATCTGGGGTGCTCTACAATATACTTTTGATCTTAGGTGGTCTTGCTAAAATTTGTAAGTATTAACTCTTCATATAATGCTTCTCCATTATTCTTTCCATTCTTTTCTATTGGAACTTATAAAAAGTTTGTTGAAGGGTCTCAGTCTATCCTTCATGTGAGCTTCCTTTCTTCTTTTGTTTTGTTTCCTCCTTTTCTACCTCTTCTTCATCTTTTTTGTCTGTGCTGTGTTCTGCTGAATTCCTCATTAGTATGTTTCCCTTTAATAATACTCTCTCTGATGGTCTCTGGCCCTGATTTTTATGTTATTAAGTTGTTTTATAACTTCCACTAGCATATTTTTCATTTCCAAGATTTTTAATCAGTTATTTTTTTCTCTCTTTCTATTGCTATTTCATTCACAAATCAGATCCACTAGTCAGCTGGTGGCTTGGTTAAAGTTCTAGTCTTTAGGCTGTGTCTATCTTTACACATTTCTTTAAGTCATAACCTCAGATAGTAAGTCAGCAACTTTTTAAAAGATATACATTATATAAAATGGTAGTGAAGAACCTATCTCAGCCCTGGGTTTTAAGCAGTGAGTCAGTTCCTGTTCCTCATATTTAATCCTTTTTACTCCCAGAGGCTGAACTTCAATAGCCATTTTACTGTGTTGGCTGGAAACTCCAATATATTTATTCTTATGATTTTTTAAAAATTTACATCAAACAAGACAAATTTCTGTTTTGCAGTAGTAACATAAAGCTTTCTTTTAAAAATATATTTATTTATTAAAATAAATCATTTAAAGGAAAGTACAAAGTTAATAATAGGGCAGAATAAAATAAAAATGACTGACATTTGAATGACCTAGCACTAAGCCACACTGAGATTCCATGATTCAAATGCTACTGGAGGAATAGGGACTAGGAGCTGGATCTCCTAATGGTCCAAGCCCTTACACTGGGCATTTTCTGCACAGTAACCTGTACCTATTTTCCTCTGCAGCTGATGAATGTCTGTCACTGTTGGGCAGTAGGACATAGGTTGGGGGCATCAGGTGTCCAGTGATGCTGAGGTAGGAACATGGAAGCTACTGGTTTGAGGAACATGAAAGTTAGAACCCTCTCAGAACCCTGCTTAAAGGGACCCAGCAGCTCACACTGACTAGCCAAGGAGAGCCATCTCACATGGTGAGGAGGTCATGGTACTGGTGTTTGGTGTTAAAGGTGGGGAATCCTGGATCCCCTTCCTGGCACAGTGTCTGAGTCTGAGGTTTGGGGATAAATGACTTGTCTGCTCCAGAGGTGACTCACAGAAATTTGGAAATTCTCAGCTGCAGCCTGAACTTTAAGAAAAATTATTATTATCATCTCTGACTAATAACTAGCAAACTCAAAGTGAAAAATAACTCAGTGCAGATGAAGAGAAAGTTCTTTTTCTTAATCTTCATATTGAACTAGAATGTACAATAAGGTAAAAGAAGAGACATATAGATAACAAATCTTAAAATATTAGCTGGGTAATTATGCCAATTAACATTTAGTTTTATCTATGCCCATCACATTTTATCTGTAATAGCATCATGGGTAACAGTTATTACTGTAGACTTGTGAAAGTTAATTAAAATCACTGAGCCAGAACCAACAGAAGTCCATTCTTTTTTTAAAAATTCATTGAAGTTTAAATAATCAATTTTCCATTCTGAAAATTTACTCCAAATGGAAACTTTGAGATCCAGGGTCAGAGACAGGTTTTTTTCTTTCCTGTCAACTGCCGTATCATGAGACTCTCATTGCTAAACTTCCCCTGGTTCTCATTGAGGCAGAGTAAAAGGCAGTGGTAGGGTAAGGGTTAAGTCACTGTGTCCCCCAAGTTTCTGATTTCTGGTCCCTCAGCCTAGTGCAAAAGACCACCCACCATAGAATGGGCTTTCCCCCCTTCCCCAGCTGCAGCTCAAGTGAGTTCTGGGTTCCCGTTCCATCCAGGAGCCCTGTGGATGTGCAAGCAGAGGTGATAAACTAAAATGTGCAGGTTGAAAGTTCCTCATGGTTCATTTCTAACAGGGGCTCTGGATCCCAGGGGAGAGCTGTCTGCACAGTGTGTGCAGGTCAAAGCTGATCAGCTGATGGGGGAGCAACTGTGGAGAGTCCTGGGACCAGTGTTTGGGTGGGTGAGAAAACCCTGTCCTTAAGGGCCTGGCACATCCTGGGGGGTCTTCTGGACTGCCAGCCCTGTGCATAAGGCTAAACTCTTATTGCTATCTATCTACTCTATAAAACCAAGCCAGCACAATTCAGGGCCCATCTTCTCCCCTCACAGACCACATAACCATTTTTTGGTGAGGTATCTGTGAAGTAATTCTCAGCGTATTCTGATGGAAAAGAAAGTTTAGCTGCTGCTAAATGCAACCTCCTTCATTTCTGAGTAGGCTGCACAAATGCATATTACTCCTTTCTTGATTGGGTTCAATAATCTTTGGCCAGAAAACTAAAGATGATAAATACGTACAAAACTTCCATTTATGGGTCTGCAACTACAGTAGCCAAACTTTTTATCCATCTTTAAGTCTCCAGGATCCACTAATTCTACCAACTGGCTGCTACAGCATATGTTTGGAGTATGTTTCTTTATCTTTTATTGAGTATCAATCAATCAATCGATCAATTGATCTGTCAGTGTTTATTGGTCATCTCTCACAGCCATGCCACAGTAGTAGGTGTAGGGTAGAAAGGTGTACTGAGCTCTGAAGGACATGGCTAAGTCTGGAAAATGAGTGACCTTCAAGTGTTTTGCCTTATCTGATCCCCACTACCACATGCGTGACTGTTCTTGCCCTTCCTGGGACCCCATAGCAAAATTTTTCAACATTTTGAATGTTTGTCTGATAATACCTACCATGACCTTCTTGCATTCTTTTTCTTTGTGCACTTGCCTTTCTTCTTTCCTGGACCATTTGTCCCAAGAGACAGGGATACCGTCTAATTCATCTCCCATTCCCTAACTTCTGGCACAGGGCCTAGCACCCACTAGGTCTCAAAAATATTTAGTGGATTATTTTGCCAGCACTGGCCCCCTAATTCTAACAGATGACATTTGTAAAACTGTCAGTTACAATATAATTCACACCTGACATTTCTGATTCTTTTGGAACATGGCAATACAAAAATTGACTTCTTTCTTTGCACATCCGTTTTTTGATTTGTGTGCGTGTATTTAAGTAGCCAGGCCCCAATTAAGCCACCCTATTCTTGATCAACTTATTCTTGATTTTTAAAAAATTATATAAGCTGTAGTTTCATTTCTATAGCCCAAATTAAAATACATCATTGAAATTAAAGTAATCCTACAGGAGTGCCATTAGTGTATTCAAAGCCAAATGTTGATAATAATGGCATTTACTTACTGAAATTTAGGAGTATTCATTCAAAAACAACATGCAGTCCTAAGTGCCTTAGGCCAAAGAATACAAGTTGCTTTAAGTTTCTGTGCTCTAATTAGGTAGAAAATAATTTCTTTTCCTCTTATTAACTGTCTCCTTTCCATTATATTCTATATCATTTTAAACAGAACAATCACTTAAAAGAGTTAATGGAATCCTAAGGTCTTATCTGAAGATCAAAAAACGATAAATCACCATTATTTATAAAAGTAAAAAAAGATCCCAGCAGTTGCAACTCAGTTAAGTCTACTTTCTAAGCATAGGTCATGTATATATCTGAAAATGGATTTGTTCCATCCATTTGCAAATGCCTTGGCATGAGCAAGGCAACAGGATTCAATCAAAAAGATTTCATGGAGAACAATTCCTGTCAGAATTCCTAGGAAAAGCAGATACTGATTTTTTTTTCTTTGTAGAAAGAGGGAGGCCTCTTCTATGGGCCTAATCTGCTTTGCTTTATCATGATTTGAGATGCTGCCTTACCTAGGAAAGCACAGTCCAGTGTGGGGTGATGTTGAGGCTACAGCCTTCGTGCTCCCCATACAGCCAAAGCTGCATGGGGCTTTAGACGTCACATAGGCTAATACCCCCTTTCTACAAATGAGGCAACTGGCATGCAGGGAGGGAAAGGGACCATACTAAGTCATTGGATCCCAAACTTGGCTGATCATCGCTCATTCATTCCATTCATTCAGCAAGTGCTTACTTCACACTCCTCTATGCTAGCACTGTTCTTGGTTCTGGGCACACAGTGATGGTCAAGAAGGCTATGGTCCTTACCCTCTTGTATGCTCGGCACCAAGAACAGTGCACGTAATGGACAGGGTGACTGGGGAAGAGTGGAGAGGGCCGGGAAGGGAAGGGTTATGCTGAGATCTAAATAAGAAGATGTCCTTTTGGGCTGCCTTAACAAAATACCGTAAACTGGGTAGTTGATACACAACAGAAAATTTTTTTCTCACAGTACTAGAGGCTGGGAAGTCCACGATCAAGGCACCAACAGATTGTCTGGTGAGAGCCCACTTTCTGGTTCACAGATGGCTGTCTTTTCACTGTGTCCTTACATGGTGGAAGGGGCAAGGGAGTTCTCTGGGGTTTCTTTTATAAGAGCGCTAATCCCATTCATGAGGACTCTACCTTCATGACCTAAGCCCCACCCAAAGCCCCTACCTCCTAATACCATCACATTGGGCATTGGGTTTCAACATATGAATTTGGGGGGGGGGACACAAACATTTCGTCTATAGCAGAAGGGCTAGACATGGGATGATCAAAGGGTCGGGCCAGGAATCGTCCTAGACAAAGGGAGGAGTGAGCACACAGGTTCTGAGATGGGAGGCAGCTTGAGCTCTTTAAGATGTGGCTGAGCTTGGTGAGTGTGGGGAAAGAGGAAGGAGCTGTGATTAGCGGGGAGATCAAGGCCAGGTGATGCAAGGATGTATAGGGGGTGGTTAGGAGTATGGATTTTTAAAAAATTGTAACAGGCAATCAGCTCCTCATCAAATTTAGCTTTTTACAAGGGCATTTTCTTTGTTGTTATTGTTTTAATACAGATTCTTGGGACTAGGATTCTGATGAGCCAGATCCGAAGAGGGACCAGGACAGTTACTGGCCAATTCCTGGGTCTGCAAGTCAGCTCCTCCCAGTGTATTAATGACCCTTCTGGGCAAGAATGAGAAGAGAGGGCAGTGTTAGCAGTGTTACCTCTTGGACAAACAAGTTAAAATTGGCCAAATTTTAGCCACAAACACAAAAGATTTTACCTAAAAATACTACTGTGATCATCCTTGGGCAGACGGTGGCATAGGTTAGCTAAGTCTAGAACAAACAAAACCACCAAGGCCTTCTGTGGATGAAGCTGGTGAATTTTTCTCCTCCCCTGGTCAGGCTGGTCACCCCAGCAGGGTATACCCAACCACACTTAACCCACCCCACAGAGATGAGAATCCCTTCTGACTGCACCACAGGCTGATGATCCAGAGGGTGGTAATCGGTGAGTCAGTTGCCAACCTCACAGAAATGAGACAAATGAGGGCAACAGGGGATGGACCTGAGGCTGGTGGCCCAAAATTGCCTTCGATGACCTAGAAGCCTAGCATCTGGTTGTTGTTGTTTAACTTCATGCTACCAGTCTTTACCCACTGGGAATAAAATGACATGGAGGAACAGAACAGGGTCAGTACACACCTGGGGAACAGACACATGACCTAAATGTTAACTGGCCAGCAGCCATAAAAGTGTCTCAGGGATTTCACAAGCATTCACATGCCTGGGCCTTCCCAACCAGTAGTTGAGGCTTGCATTAGACAGACAGAGCTCTCAACATCAGCACCAGGAGACTTGGCTAGGAATGCCAGCTTTGCCTCCTTACTACCTGTGCGACCTCAGGGAAGTCACTTAGTCTCTCTGGGTCTCACTTGGCTTCTGTGGACAGTGGGAAAGGTGAAAGTGGCCTTGCCAACATCACGGGCTTATATTTTGAGGCCCAAAGGAAGTAATGTTTGTGAAAGGGACTTGGAAAGGGTAGAGTGCCACATAAAATGTCTTATTAGGCTTTATGAGCACTGGGAAGTTTGAGGAATTAGGAAATTCATCAAAGAGATGAGATGAAAGGATCAAAAGGCAAAAATTCTAAGAATAAACTATAGAAATGGAGATTTTTCCATGTGAAATAGAAAAGGTTGAGGGCTATATTCCAGCCTGTAACTGGTTCTTGCTCAGACTATCATGACTAACTTCTTTCATGTCTCCTGAGGAGAAAACAAAATAAATGCATAATAAAAGGGTGGTGTTTTCTATCTCTGAAGAATGTCTTACAAGAATATTAAACACCAAAATGTGTTACTAAAGCAAGTTTGGTATTCTTTCTCTAATGAACTTAGGAGAGATTTGTGCTTGAGTGTGGGTGGCTTAAACATGGTTCTGGCTGAAGACAGGGAAGGAACTACAGAGGTTTCCTTTTTTTTTTAGCTCTTGGAATTAAATTCACAAGAATTTTCAGGCTGTAAGCTACATAAAGACAGGGAGTTCTGTTCACTGATACATCCCAAGCACCTAGCATAGTACCAGGTATATACTAGGTACTTAACAGATACTCACTGAATGGATTAACAAAACACCATGAGCTTGTCCTGATATTTGAAATCGACATAGGCCCATCCCTAAATCTTCATTTGCTCTCCGGTTCACCTTTCTAAGCCAGCCCCAGCACGTTGTGGGCTAGCTCTACACGTCACAGCAGTGGCTTCCGACCCCAGGTAACTTGCATGGAGTGGACGGAGTCAAGCCCACTCCGGCTCAACTAGAACCACCCAGCTTTTACCTAGGATACCTACATACTGGGTTTCCGGATATCGTTTTCCATTTTGGGGGTAACATTCCATTCAAGTTGCCATTATATGAGAGAGTTTTTGATGACAGGCCTGAAATGCAGGAAAACCAAGGAAATATGTCTCCTGTCAAGGCATCTTCCATCCTTAGGATTTCTGAGTTAACAGATGAAGGGATTAAAATGGTCACTCTGGTCATTTCTTTGGTGTCTCTTGTTTCATAAAATCCAAACAGAAGAAAGGATCTAAATTGTTCTCATTTTCTTCTTTTTGAAGTTTCCACGGGCTGTTGATTAAATAATCATATTTTAAAAAAGCAACCTTTCGAATTCAAAAAGGCTGAGAGTTGCCAGGTCTCTGGGGAGTCTCTGATTGTGTGCTTACAAGGCCATTGATCGAAATGATTCTGCTACCCAGTGGTGAATGCATTGTAACCACAATATTCTCTCAGGTACAACAGCCCTTGAGCAGAAACATGCTTTCTAGTTAATTATTAGCATCCAGGAAGGAGTGTGACCATGTGTCTAGGTCTGTGATTAGCATCAGGAGAAGCAGACCTGCCAAGGACTCTTTCCAAAGGTCCCAAGGTGCCAGTAGACACCTCCTCCAACCCCATCTCCAGATGAAAAGGAGAACACAGATCTGGACCACGCTCCAATGTGAGGGGGGATAAAGAGATCTCTTTGAAGGGCTTTAGGACTGGTCAGCAAGCAAACAGATTAGAAGTTCAGTTCAATAGTTGATGGCTTGTCCCTGTCCTGGAATCATAAGCGTCGCCTCCTATCCCATCCCAATCTACATTCACCTGTGTCATTGAAGGTCCAGCATCCCAAACGATCACCCTGGGAGACAATTAGATGTGAAGTGTGTGTCCTGCTTTTCAGAACATGTTTTTAGTCCTTTTCTTTTGATTCACCACAATTCTCTGGCCAAGGGCAGTTGAGGTAGACATGTCCAGCCCCAGTGTAAAGAGGTTCACAGAGGTTAAGTGGCTTGTCTAGTTCACGGGCTAGGGTAGGTACTGGGAGCCCAAGTGATGGAGTCAGACTGCTTGGGGTCACATCTTGGAACCTCCACTTAATTAGCTCTGTAGTGTGGGCTTTGGTGACTCAGTTTCCTCATCTGCAAAGTGAAAACAGTAATGATATTTGCTTCATGGGGTGGTTGGTAGACTAATAATAGATAAGGGAACATAGTCAGCGGAGAGCTTAGTACCCTTAAATGCTCAATAAATATTAGGCATCATTATTATTATTATTGAGAACATTATTATTATGGAGAGCCACCATTGAGCCTAATTCCCAATCGAGTGCTTTTCCCACTACACAGTGCTGCCCTCAGCACAGCTGCTGGTATTCCCCTTTAACCAATCCTTTATCTCTGCCCCTACCACCTTTCTCATTCAAAATAGTGAACACTCCCAAACTCTTTCTAAACATTGTGGCCTCTTTGGACGCTGTTTAAAATTCTGGGCAGGCATGAGGGGATGTGATGTTTCTGTATCTTTGTGGCACATAGTTAAGACGTATCATCAGACACGGGGAAAGGCTGCCACCAAAGGCTTGAGTGGTGTGAGTGGAGCAAGCAGAGCTGGTTCCTCCCAGCATCAACCACCAACCCAGGAGAATACCATCAGTCAAGTGGCAGGGGCAGAACTGCTAAGGGAGTCTTGGGGTTCCTTGCCCTGAGTCCTTTCCATTCACCAGCTCCTTGCATCGCCCTGCATCTGTGACCAGTTGTACAAGGAAGGGAGGAGTCAGGAAGGAGGGTGGGATGGCTTGAACAGGGCTCCGGGTAGACATCTGTGAAGTGGATTTCACTGCTGGCTGCCACCACATCAGTGGCACTCCCTATGCTGACATCAGAGGGTGGCGCTCAGAATTTCATGATTTAAATCTCCAATAAAGGGTGTATCTGAGGACAAACCCTTCAGAGGATGTTTTCTGGGGTCCATGTCCTTGCTCTGAAATCCAACATCTCCTGGAGAAACCATTCATTAGACATAACATGCTGTGGACTGGGTAGAATTAGTTAATTAGGAGTTCTCTGGCAAGATAGCATAGGAAAATCTCAGATGGCCAGGCTTCATTCCCTCTCACTGCTGGGAAGGTGTATGTTGGGTTTCTATCCAGAACTCTGCTTACTGGAGTACAGACAGGGAGAACATCCTTCAAGGTCCCTGCCTTTAGGGGATTTATAAGAGAGTTGAAAAAGTAACAGCATAGAGAATACATGAGACACCAGCACAAGGCAAGTCCCCTATGTGGGTGACACCAAGGCTAAGAATGTCTCTTTTCTAACACCATCTCCAGATTTTGCAGGTCACTCACTAACCCACTCTTCCTAAATCTAAAATTTCTATTCCACATTTACAAACCTCCTTGGAAAAGCTACAGTGTAATCGTTAGTCATTTTGATCTCCCTGGAAAAAAAGGGTGTTATGTCAATTCGATAATTATTAATGTGGAACTTGGCTTTCCAAGTTTAGATGACGTTTTCCACAAGGGTACAGCTTATTATAAGTTACATGCAAATAAGTGCTGATTTCTGGGTTAGCTTTTCTCCTTACAACCTAAACCTGGACCTCCTCAGTAACACTAGAATCATTATTCTTGTAAGAGGAAACTCAGAATTCAAGAATAAACATTATGAATACTTCATATGTCAATATTTGAAGTATAGCTACTCTTATGCTTTATCTGCTTTATCTTTGTCTACTGTAGGCTGCTCTGCATCACATGATGTACTTGAAAGACGTGGGCTCTGGCAAGTGAGAGAACCGAGTTCATATTCTGGCTCTGCCACTTCCTATCTGTGCGAACTTGGGTATCTCCTTTGAGCCTTAGTTCCCTCATC
Organism: Balaenoptera physalus; assembly: GCF_965194825.1. NCBI lineage: Eukaryota > Metazoa > Chordata > Mammalia > Artiodactyla > Balaenopteridae > Balaenoptera > Balaenoptera physalus. The sequence goes on from NC_138893.1 coordinate 1,242,256, forward strand.
TGTCAAATAGGAATAAATAGCCTTATTTTTCAAGGTGGTTGTGAGGAATAAGGCAGTGAACTGAGAAAAACAGAGTTCAGTGTCTGTCTGCCAAGTGGGTGTTCCATAATAGTAATAATTTAATAGCTAACGATTAGTGAATACGTAGAATGTACTAAACAGTATGCTCTGTGCTTTATGTATATCACTGTATTTAATCTTCAGTACATGAGATACGTATAATCATTTTGTCCACTTTATAGTTGAGGAAACTGAGGCACAGAAAAATTATATGACTTAGTTAAGAACACACAGCCAGGTACAGTCAGAGTTAGGATTTGAACCCAGGATCTAGGATTTGAACGCAGGACCTAGGATCTGAACCCAGACCAGATGGGCCTCCAGAGCTCATTTAATAACCACAAGAAATAGTGACAATTCTTATCAAGATTATTCAGTTGAAAAATGAAATGTTTGGGTTTTTTTTTTTTTTTTGGTTTAAATGCTGAAAAAGAACTGCTCTGACAACTAGATGCACCGATTTGCTCCGTCCTTTTCTCAATATAAAAACAAAGCTTCTATAGGATGTCTGGCATTATTTGGAAAAAGAAAAATTGCTTCCTGTAATCTGGTAATGTAAGCAGGCTAGTGATATGTGCTTTTAAAAAATCCAGGAATACCCTAGTTGTAGTGAACTTCATTTTTTGTACAATTAAGTATATAAGCTGAAAGATTTTAAATTTAAGGGCATAAAAAGGTGTGATTTGGAATGGAGATTTTGCTTCGAGCCTTAATGACCACACTGACAGACTATCACTTATTAACCTGGACCCTAAGTTGATATGTACCTTGTCTTAATGGTGATAAGTAATGCATTAATTTACCTTTTATTCTTTGCCAGCAATGCTAAAGTGATCTGTAGATTTGACATGATGTGTTTCTACTAGAAAGACTGCACTTCTCCCTTCTATTCATTTTAAATGGGACAAAATTCACATTGTCTGTCATTTCCGTATTGAGAAATAGACAACTAAGGAATGTTATTTCATTAAGACTGTCACTGAAGCAGAATGCTGATGCCAATAAGCATTTCTGTATATGTTCTCTTTTCTTGCTGACATCTTGTTGGCATGTTGCAGAAGCTGAGTGGTTAAAAAAAAAAAATCTCAAATGTAAAAATTATAATGCCATTGTCATTATCCAGAAAAGATAATGGCAGAGAAAAAGGAGAGTCGTAGAGGTTAAAATCTCTTGAGGGGTGGGAAAAGGGAAGGGGCTTTCAAGGACCCTGACTGTATTGGCTACCCTCAGCTCCAGTACACTAGGCACGGAAGACTGACCGGAGGTTTCCACCCACATGGAACTTTCTTTATTCCACAAATGCACTTTGCTTCCCCCCACCTCGGGGCCTTTCCGCACAGGTCTTTTTCTCCCTGGAATGCTCTAGCCACTGACCTTCCCCTAATCCTTGCACATTCTTCAGATCTCTGCTTAGATTAGAGAAGCCTTCCTCAACCTCCTAGATTCAGTTGGATCCTTTGTCCTTTTTCTTCATTGGGGTCAAACATTGTCATTGTTTACAACTGTATATTTGTGTGATTGACTGCAAGCTCCATGGAGGGTGGGAACCAGGCCTGGTTTTAGGCACCACTGTAGCCCAGGGTTTGGCACAGTCTTGACACATAGTAGATGCTCAAAAAATACCTGTTGACCTACAATAGTTCACCCTGAAGGGAACCTGAGCACCTTCTGCTTAGGCCAGTGCTGCCGCTGCTACAAAATAAGATCACAGGGGTCTTACTTCCCCCGTCCAGATTATTTGTGCCAACAAGACTTTGGTTGCACATTGGACTGGTGTGAAGCATTCGTTCTCTCAGGCTTCCCAACAACTTTGATTGGCATAATCTCGGTTTGGTTTATAGCCTCTGGGATTACCAGGTTTGTAGTGAGATGCTGAAGGTAGGGAGGCATTTATCAGTTTTCTCAGCACACAGGGGCACCTTTAAGGAAGGCTTCGTCATGTGGCAGAGTTGGGAATTAGCCTGTTTATCACTGAGGTTCACATGTCCTATGCCACTTGAGTTCAGGATCCACACCCTTATGTGTGTCCACGGTTAAGAGCAATTCTGACACTTCTTTCTCACTCCAGTGGCAGTATTAGAATGGAAGTGAGTGAAAATGACATAATAATAGGAATAGTCTATAATGATGTTCAAAAATGTTTCTTAATAAATCAAAACGCAAATGTTACCAAATTATTTGTGACATGCCTCATGGCTGATTGTGATTCTCAAGTCCACACTGTGGAAAAAAAGCTGAGAAGCACTCAGAGGGTGGACCCTGAGGGCCAGCCAGGAGCCTCAGGCTGCCTTCCCTCCTCCTCACCCCCACCACAGGGCAAGCCTACTAAGGGGCACCTCTGCTTCCTTCCTCTTTTACTTTCTGGGTCTGGAATCAGGACAAAGCAAATCAGCATCTGGCATCGATTTGTTACTCTTTTAATAACCCTAATACATCTTGGAGCACTCCATTTACTTGAGCATTTTGACAAATCTATTTTAAAGAAAAGCATTTATTTGTTCAGCTTTTGATCAGAATAAGCTCAAGTGCCTAAAAGTAGAGACCATGGTACATCTCTGTATTCAACTGCCACCTTCCCCCTTCCCCCATTCCTCCCCTCCCCAGCACAGTATCTTATTCTGTAAACACTTTTGTGATTTTTATTTGTCTCTACCTCTTTTTTTCTCACTTCTTCACTCCAGGAAGGATACTGTGGGATTGGCTTATTTTATTACAGGGCCTATCAGTATGCTGGTTTTGTGCGAACCTGGTCACTCCATCCATAACACAGGCTGCGAAAGGCCAAGAACTCAAATTCTCCCTCATTTGGGGAGGGGGGGGGGTATATGTCCATGACAGTCCCTTGTCCCTTCCTTTTGAAACCCCTGACCTCAGATTTCCTCCTTTCCGAAATGCCAGAGAAAAGAAATGAAGTTGTCTAAGGTGACCTGTTTCTTCCCTAGTGGGCTAAGCCACGCTCCCAGTCCTCAAAGAGTCGTTCACTTTCCGGAACTGGGTTTTCCCATATGAATGATGTAGCATCCAGCGCATCGTACTTGGAGTCAGAAGACGCGGTTGCAAGTTTGGACACCACCCCTTATCAGCTGCGCGACTTAGGCAAGTTACTTCAGCTTTCTGAACTTATTACCCATCCTCAGGATGGCTGGCTTGAAATGAGTATGCCTAAATTTTGTTCCATTATCACTCTTAAGAGGGAAGGAGGAAGAGGGAGAGAGATGGGGAGAGAGGGAATCTACTGACCCGTTTCCAGCGGAGATTCAGGGAAGCCCTCCCAGGACTGGCCCCAGGCACCTGCCCGGTAGCCTGCATAGCCTCCCTGCAACTGTTGCTTGCCCCTGCCCCCAACCCACCCCCGGCGCACGGCTGGCTTGACGTAGCGCAGCTCTTAAGTAGGTGTGAGTTGTTGGAAAACTGCGAATAATTCCAGGGTCAGTCACTCCCATTTACTCTAACGTGCTTCTCTGACCGGCCGGGTAAGCCCGCCTCTCCTCCTTGGGGTCCCATCCCCCATCTGACCCCCACTCAGCCTCCTCCTTCGGGAAGAGCAGCAGGCGAAGAGCGCGCGGCTCACCCTCTCCCGGGCCGCCCCCAGCCTGCGCCCTGCCCTCTGCGCCCAGCTCGCTCCGTACTCGAGCGTCCAGGAGCTCCCCCTCCGGGCGGCGCGCGGTGGCCGCCGGCGGGGTTGGCAGCGGCGCCCACCGTCCGGCGGCCCCGGCGACTCACCCGCCCGCCCACGTGCGTGGAGAGGAGCGAAGCGCAACCAGTCGCGGCGCCTGCGCTTGCCACCGGTGGGTGCCTTACCTCGGAGGCCGGCGGGGGCCGTAACCCGAGCCCCGCTGCCACGACCCATATTTGCATAATTCGGTCCCCCCCACCCCTTCTTTCAGACTCAGGGCTGGAGATGCGAGTCGGGCTCCCCTCCGAGGCGTCGTCTTGCCGGTGGTCAGCGCGGGGGCCGCAGGACCGGCCGGAGCGCAGGCGGAGCGGGCCGGCGCACGTGGTAAGAGTGCAGCTTTCTTTTCTTTTTTCAGAAACGGGACTTTCCACGTTTTTGCCGAGGGTGGGGTACCTACAAGGGTGCTAATCTTGCTGCGATTTCCCCTTTAATTTTTATCTCCAATTGGAAAAGAGCGCGCAGCGCAAGCGAGAAACTTTCCCAAATTTTCTCTGGGCGTTTGAAGTCAGGAAGATGGCCGTCCGCGGGAGAACCAATTTCGCTGCGGGCAGGCGGAGAACCGGAGCGCCGGAGGAGAAGCAGAGGCAGCTCACCGCCGCCCCGGGGCCCTGACCACCGCGCGCGGGGCCGGGCGGGAGCGGACTCGCAGCGGCTGCGGCCGCGGCAGGTGAGCGGCCGGAGAGCCGCCTGCAGCGCTGCGCTTCTTCCACGGCGTGGCGCCGTGGCTCTCGGCCGCCCGGGCCCCCACGAGGCTGGGGCCGTCCTGGCCCGCCGCGGGAAAGGGCAGGGCCGGGCCGTAGAGGCTGTCCCGCGCTCTACGCCAGGCCTTGGCTGCTTTGGGGGCGGGAAAGTGGCTGGCAGGCGGCCGCTCGCCAGGTTTGAGCAATTGAGACCAACCTCCTACGGGGCCCCGGCCAGGCCAGGAGCGCTCCGGGGGTGGGCCAGGGCGCGCCGGGAGATAGAAGCGGTCTGTGCAGCCAGCCAGAACCCACCGCTATCTGGACCTCTGAAAAGTTTTTAAAAATTGCTTTGGGAACCAAGCAGAAAGGTTCCCATCGGGGCCAGTTTTTTTTTTATTTTTTACACGCAAAGGGAAAAGCGCGTACGGTGATGGCGACTCGAAACTGGCGTTAGCGTCACCGTTTGCTGTCACTCTGGACCTCGCTCGGCTCCCCGAGGTGGCTCTTGGCCAGGGACAGGAAGAATATTCCTCCTCCTGTTGTGTGTTCTGGAGTAGCGCTCGGGTGCGGGCAGAGCGCACCTCCGGAGGGTAGGCTTTCGGGGGTGGATGACTGCGGTGGCGGCAGGTACAGGCAGTGAAGGTGAGGATGGGTGTCTTCGCAGAGCAGCCTGTTCAGCAAACCCAGGCGCCCGCTCTGCCGACCAGGCATTCTGTTGGCGAGGCGAGCGCACGGGCGCGCTGTCAACAGGGAGGTGTGTAGCGTAAGGTGTGCGAGTGGGTGTGTGAAGAAGGCGGCGGGGGCAGGAGTGTGTGCAGCGGAAGTGGAGCGTGTGTGAGTGTAAGAGTGTGTGCGCGTGTGTGGCGGGGCAGGGTGAGTGTCCAAGCCTCCATCTGGACGCCCCCACATTGCCGACCGCCCAGACGCGCCGGGAAGGGCGCCCGCTCCGCGCAGCAGCTGAAGGGGGGCGGGGAGCGCGCGGGCAGAGGAAGGGTGGGGGGTGTCTCCGGCTAAGGATTTCTCTCGAAGCTCCCCGCAGTTATCTGCTCCTCCTAGGGTCTACCCCCCCCCGCCCCAAGGTGCCCAAAATACTTAAACAAACAAACAACCCCAAACCTGTTCCGTTTTCGCTCCTGTATAAATAGAACAGACTTTCCAAAAAAGCAATACCGCATTCACTCTTATCACCAGCTACTTCTTTCCACCAAGTAATTCAGAAAAAAGCAGTCAGCTTCCGTGAATGCATGCAGCTTTTTTTTTTTTTCTTCTCTGCCTCCTTTTGCTTGCGGTTTTGAGCTGCCAAGAAAGTGAGTAGGGGTTTGACTGTAGTGTCTCGGCTCCACTCGGTTTCTTTCCGAAGTTTAATTTTCCGGAATGGCTCCCAAACAAGGGCTGGGGAGGCGGAGCTGCTGGCACCGGATCTTCGCCTTTTTTGGAAAGTCCCGGAGAACCGGAATTCCTCCCCGCCCGGGAGGCCGCGCCGCAGCCCGGACCGATCGCTCTCCCACAGTGGCCTAAGCCGGACCCGTGGCGCGCCCTATCCCCGTCGGGCCCTGCGCTCTGGACCCGGGCTGCGGCTCGGGCCCCGCGCCCCAGACCCCCGCGGATACTCGCGGGCTGCGAGCCGGGAGTCGCGAGCCCGGAGGAGCCCGCGCAGCCGAGCCCCTATGCAAATCGGCCATGTGACGGCAAAAGCCGCCTGGCCCAGCCCTGTTCCTCAGTCCATATATGGGCAGTGACGTCACGGGCATTGAGGACCTGCCCATAAATACTTAGAGCAACACTTTCCGTCTAACCCGGAGAGCAGCAATTGATTAATAGCTCGGCGAGGGGACACACTGACTGTTATAATAACACTACACCAGCAACTCCTGGCTTCCCAGCCGGAACACAGGAGAGAGTCAGTGGCAAATAGCCATTTTTCTTTTTTAAAAAAAGCAACTTGTTTGCTAGTTTTGTTTCTGTTAGATTTTTTTTTGAGGTGGATAGTTGCTTTTAAGTGTGGAGGGCAAAAGGAGATACCTACCTAGGCTCAGTCCAATCCCTCTCCAAAACGGCTTCTCTGACACTTCAGGTAGCGAGGGAGTTGGGTCTCCAGGTTGTGCGAGGAGCAAATGATGACCGCCAAGGCCGTAGACAAAATCCCAGTAACTCTCAGTGGTTTTGTGCACCAGCTGTCTGACAACATCTACCCGGTGGAGGACCTCGCCGCGACGTCGGTGACCATCTTCCCCAATGCCGAACTGGGAGGCCCCTTTGACCAGATGAACGGAGTGGCCGGAGGTAAGCCGCGTGCCCCCTTCGCGGATCAGGACCCACGCAGCTCGGAGATGGTGGGGGGGTTTCGGTGCATGTGCAGGACTTGGAGGAGAGGGTCGGGGCGCGAGGTGGACGATGTTGACTCAGCTGGCTTTGAAGAATGGAAGGGGGTGCAGGAGGAGCCCGCGTGAGCGGGGATCCAGGCGTTGGAGCTGGACGCGCGGGCAGATGCACCAGGTTGCCAGCGAGCGAGCGTGCGTGCGCCGCGGCGCGCCCAGCCCCCGGCGGGCGAGGGATGAGAGTAGGAGAGGTGCCCCACCAGGCTTCTGGGCTTGTGCGGGCCTTTCCGCCGGCCGCACCCCAGCCTCCCCTCTCCCGGGGTAGGGGCAAAGTGACGGGAAAGTTCGGGGCTCTGGAGGAAAGCTGCGCGTCTGGAGAGCCGAGCGGCGGAGAAGCCCCAGAGGAAAGCGTCCGCCGCTCCCTCCTCGGCAGGGGAGACCCGGGGAACATCTCGGAGCGCGCTCCCCCTGCGGCCTGCAGGAGCGCCCCCACCTGCGTGCCGCCCGCGAAATTGAGGGGGTTGGCCAGGCGGGGAGGAGGAGGTGGAGGGCGGGCAACGGCGGGAAGCGGCCCCCTGGCTGCCTAGGGAGGCCCATCGGGCACCGGTGCCGCGAGTCTCCTTGGCGATGCGGTGGAAAGTGGTCTCCCGCAACCCCCGCGCCTTCCCCGAAGCCCTGCCACTGTCTTTGGGCTGGGGCGAGGACGCGCGGGTGTCGCGCAAGGCTGAAAATGTTGGGAGGGGAAGGAAATCTATAGCCTCCTTCCATCGCAGAGCCCGATTCCCTCCAGCAGTGGGAGAGGGAGGAAAGGAAGGCACCTGGGATGGGGAGCAGCCGGGAAATCATTGACCCCCTTCTTTGGCTCACCTCTCAGGCTGACACCTTCGCGGCAGTGGCTGGGATCAGTCTTCTGGGTGGTGTCTGCCCCAGCCGTGAGACCCGCCCCAGGCAAAGGAGAGGGAGAGAAGTTCCAGGCAGATGGGGAATTTTTAATACTGTTGTTGCTATTTTTGGGTGTTTTTATTGGGGACTAGAGCCACAGATGGCTGTATATGGGGGTTGGGAGTGCTCATCTGCTTTCCTGGAGGTAGTTTGCGTCCTAGACTGTCACTGGCTGCCACAGTAGGATCTTGGGCTAGCCTCTTCTAACTGTCTTTGGGCCACAATTTCCTCACCTGTTGAACTCTGCCTCAGTTCTACAGTGCTAAGATCCTGGGCCTTGGGGTTGGACTCATGTGAGACGGGGGTGAGAAGGGATTCTTGGCTGCATTCTCATTGCTCCACCTCCATTCTTCCTTTCCCCTCCCCAGATGGCATGATCAACATTGACATGACTGGAGAGAAGAGGTCCTTGGATTTCCCATATCCCAGCAGCTTTGCTCCCGTCTCTGCACCCCGAAACCAGACCTTCACTTACATGGGCAAGTTCTCCATCGACCCCCAGTACCCCGGTGCTAGCTGCTACCCAGAAGGCATCATCAACATTGTGAGTGCAGGCATCCTGCAAGGGGTCACCTCCCCAGCTTCCACCACAGCCTCATCCAGCGTCACCTCTGCCTCCCCCAACCCACTGGCCACTGGACCCTTGGGTGTGTGCACCATGTCCCAGACCCAGCCTGACCTGGACCACCTCTACTCTCCACCGCCGCCTCCTCCTTATTCGGGCTGTGCAGGAGACCTCTACCAGGACCCCTCGGCGTTCCTGTCGGCAGCCACCACCTCCACCTCCTCCTCTCTGGCCTACCCACCACCTCCTTCCTACCCGTCCCCCAAGCCAGCCACGGACCCGGGTCTCTTCCCCATGATCCCAGACTATCCTGGATTTTTCCCATCACAGTGCCAGAGAGACCTACATGGTGCAGCTGGCCCAGACCGCAAGCCCTTTCCCTGCCCCCTGGACTCCCTGCGAGTGCCCCCGCCACTCACTCCGCTTTCCACCATCCGCAACTTTACCCTGGGAGGGCCCAGTGCTGGGGCCACAGGGCCAGGGGCCAGTGGAGGCAGCGAGGGACCCCGGCTACCTGGCAGCGGCTCTGCAGCTGCCGCTGCTGCCGCCTATAACCCACACCATCTGCCGCTGCGGCCTATTTTGAGGCCTCGAAAGTACCCCAACAGGCCTAGCAAGACCCCAGTGCATGAGAGGCCCTACCCGTGCCCAGCAGAAGGCTGTGACCGGCGCTTCTCCCGCTCCGACGAGCTAACACGGCACATCCGAATCCACACGGGGCACAAGCCCTTCCAGTGTCGGATCTGCATGCGCAACTTCAGCCGCAGCGACCACCTCACTACCCACATCCGCACCCACACTGGCGAGAAGCCCTTTGCCTGTGATTACTGTGGCCGCAAGTTTGCCCGGAGTGATGAGAGGAAGCGCCACACCAAGATCCACCTGAGGCAGAAGGAACGCAAGAGCAGTGCCCCCTCCTCGACGGTGCCGGCCGCCTCCAGCACCTCCTGCACTGGGGGCGCGCAGGCTGGGGGGACCCTGTGCGGCAGCAACAGCAGCACTGTTGGTGGAGGGTCACTCGGCCCTTGCTCATCTCGGACCCGGACACCTTGAGATGAGACTCAGGTTGACACACCAGCTCCTTGAGGCCCTTCATCTGCTGGAGCTGCACGACAAACACTACCACCCATTCCTGCCCTTCCCTCATTTCGTTGGGCAAAGGGCCTTAGGAGCCTAGCACTGCCCCCACCCCTTTCCACTTAGAAGCAGGTCCTTCCTAAAAGTTAGCCCACCTTAGTCTCTCTTAGGTGAGTTGACTGTCACCCCAAGGTAATGGGGAGGCTCAGAAGGGGGTTGGGTGGGGTTCCCTGGCCTAGAGGGCTGAAGCATGACCCTACTTTAAAGGGTTGTTTGACTAGGTTTTGTTTCCCCTCTCTTATTTTGACTGGTTACAGGTTTTTGACTCTGGATGTCAGAATTGATCTGAGACTTTTTCTACAGTAGGTTGGGAGATGCTCATCCCTTCAGGTGGGGAGAGCAAAAAAGGCAGAAGCAAAACTGATGTGCACTTTATGGCTTGGGACTGATTTGGGGGATGCTGTACAGTGGGTGAAGCATGGCCTTTATAAAGCTGCATTCTGTGGCCCTAGAACAGTGAATCAAAGCTTATCTAGTCATCTCAACCCTTTAAGCAATATGTATTATAAACTCAGAGAACAGAAGTGCAATGTGATGGGAGGGACATAGCAATATCTGCTCCTTTTTGAGTGGTTGAGAAATGTAAAGACTATTTTTTCAGTGTATATCCATTCAGATTTTGTGTATTTTTGATGTGCACTGTTCTCCAAGTTCTGAACCTTTGGGAAAAAAAGTAAAGCATTTATGATCTCAAAATGAGTCAAAGGTTAACTTATTTAAAGGGGGATGTACATATATTCTCTGAAACTAGGATGCATGCAATTGTGTTGGAAGTGTCCTTGGTGCCTTGTGTGATGTAGACAATGTTACAGGGTCTGCATGTAAATGGGTTGCCTTACTATAGAAAAAAAAAACCATCACTCCCTGGGTTTAGTATGGCTGTATATTTCTGCCTATTAATATTTGGAATTTTTTTTAGAAAGTATATTTTTGTATGCTCTGTTTTGTGACTTAAAAGTGTTACCTTTGTAGTCAAATTGCAGGAATGTAAATAATGTTACTGGAGCTGACTTGTTTGGTTATTAGCTCTTAATAGATGTGGAAATATAAATGATTTATTCTAACACAAAACCACTAACTAAAGTTCAGATAAGGAATGGTTTATGACTATGATGTAAATAAATACTTTTCAACAATATTTTTGCTGCAGAAATTACTTATGAAAGATTTATTGGGTGGGACTTCAACAGTACCCAGTCAGTGGGTTTTAGTACTTTGACCAAGCCAGGATCTCCAAGTCTTCTTTGCTAGCCTTTCAACACCAGCCCTCTCGCCCCAAAGCAATCTCCATTCATAATCAAACGCTAGCGTTCCGGGGATTTCCCCCATGCATTAGTGTAAAAGTGGGGAGGCGTTGTTTTGACTCATTGTTCCGTCCTCTATAACAGCCTATAACTTCTCTCTGCTCCTGAGTGGGCTCCGGAAAATAAATACTTACAAACAAGTGCCCACTCGGAGACTACACATTTGCGGCTGTTTTCAGAACCCTGACCAGGGCCAGGAACTCAGACGAGATGTGGCTTTGTGGAAAGTGTGGTGGCGTGGTCAAGCTGGAAATGACTTTCAGGTTCCAGGATTAGTCTCATGACCACAGAAAACTTTTTGAAAAGCGCTATCGCCTCTTCAGATCAAAAATGAACTCAGACACTGCTGATGACAGCATTAATAGGTTGCCAAAGGAATTACCCCAGGACTCATTTCTCTCCAGCCTTGTCTCCCCAATTACACCTATTCAGAAGGATCATTACACTGCCATAGGTTTGGTGGGTCTGGAGACTATTCACCTTTTTAGATAAGTGTATACCAGCCTTAAGAAAACCTCAAAGACAATCTGAATCAAATAGGCAAAAATGGTCCTCCATGGCACTGGATAATGGTTTGCAAAACAATACCCTATAAGGGTCATTTTACTGCAAGCCTTTTGTAGTGATTTTAAAATATAAATTCCCCCACCCCCCCGCCCATAGTTATCTACATATCATACAATGCAGATTGTCTTTGTGAGGTTATCTTTCTTTACTCTAAAATTGGGCCTAAATATCATTTAACGTCACTTGCTGCCTCTGGATCCTTACACAAATGCAACACACTGGAGCGCCCACTGTTTAGCTACATCATCTGAAAACCCTGTCGTCTGTCCTTTGGCACTGTTAGACTCTCTCAGGCGTGGCTGATAATAGATGGCCTGTATTTTAGAACAGCAGTGACAGCTTCTCCTGGAAACTACTTTTTGCCCTTACCAGCACTAGAATTCGAAATCTAATTTGTGAAGGTTAACTAACCCTTATTTCCTTCCTGTCCTTATTTCAAAGATGCATAATAGCTCTAATAACTACTAAATGGAAGTTTCTAAACTTCAGTGTCAGATTGTTCTAGTGACTGGTGTCATTCCATTAGATTCATATTTCCTAGCTTGTCAGCATACTATCATCCTTGCTTGGCCAATTTTCTTAAAGAAATATGTATAGAACAATGCCACATTTTGATAATTGTGTTTTTAATGATACTACTCTCCTACCAAAATGTCATTAAAATATAATACACCTAAGTTTTATGTGATTTAAATTGTCTTGCCAAATTTTAATTTCAGAGCACCTTCAATTAAGACAACGTAAACAATTGTTAACAAAGCAACAGACTAAAAATCTCTTTAATAAGATGAAATACATTTTGGTGATAGTCAAATTGATTACATAATCACTTTCGCCTTGATGTGGGCTTGGTGAAGTGGCATAACATACATACCATAAGGAACACACCTTGGTGTTTTCTCAGAGCCAACCTTGTGGATTTTATTCCTTGATTTCAATAGGTTAGGTCAATCTTTAATCAGATTTTATTACCTGCTTGAAACATTCAGGGTACTGTTCACAGGTGTCTCATTTTTTACTTTGCTCAAGAAATAAAGCATATAAAGCTGTCTGCTTTCTTTTATTCAATATGCTTTATTAAATAATATTATTGATGTTTCAGCTGTTACTAGGAATTCTTATTAAAAATAAACTTCTGGAGAGTAATTCCTTAAAGATCATAATGCAGTTGAGATGGTTCAGTACACATTAAAAATAGGTCTATTAAACCTAAATAAGGTTTCCAATTATTCATAAATCAGGCTATTTAATTTCAATATCCTAACTGCTAATGAAATTAAGGCAAATTGTCTGGCATATATTAGAAATGGCTGTAGTGATGCTTTAACAGTTCAATACTACTTTGGGGGGGGGGGTGGTGGGAAAGAATAGTATCATTACAAGTGCCTAAAATGCTGCCAATCCAAATTACAATTAAATAAATTTTACAGAAAAAGGAAAGACAAGAAAATATTTAAGTCCAAAGGTTCTTTCCTCCATGAATGAAAGTATTTTTGTTTTCTTACACTAGCTTATTTTCCTCAGGTTAAATATAAAAGGAGTATTTTCGTTGCAGCAAAATAGTTATGATTGCATGTTAAATAATTTCAGATGTTTTGTCAATCAGGCTGTTTCAAAGATCACACTCAGGGAGATATACTATTAAGCTTATATTATTACTTGGACTTTAGAATCTGCAGAAGGCCCCCAGTTTTTAGTACAACATAATCTTACTATACAGACTGTGAACGTTTAACAGCAATTCAAATGTAGGCATCATAGCAAGTAATATTTTCCTTTTCCCTTTTGCAATAATCAAATAAGATTTACCTCTAAACAATTTCAAAAATGACTTTATTTTCCACAAGTACACTGATTTTAATCTAGAAATGTAAACATCCCTGGATCAGAAGATTCAGTATCTATATGTGGCTTAACAAATGATTTCCTTCTTTGACACTCAATGCACTGGAATAATCAATGGTCAGCTTCTGTTTGTGACGTGAAGTTCTGAATTCAGAACAGGAGAGTTACAGGAGTGGCACTGCCCTCAGGTTAGAGTTGAATAGCAATGGGCAGAGCCCTGAATTAACGATATATTGCTTTTTTGTTGAACAGTAGAGCTAGAGCACAAGATTCCAAGTCATTTGGAATAAATGAGTGATGAGAGTCCTCCTGCGATGCCTAGACTAAGGCACCTACAAGGGAACAATGCAAAAGAAGGAACATAAGTTGTGAGTTTTGGGAGAAGTTAAGGGCTGTTAGCATTAAAAGATCAGATAACCCACTCCTGTTGACAAACACACATTACTTTAAAAAAAGGTTCACCATTTTCACTGATAAACAGCAGTTGGTGTAAACTCAATCCATGCAAATTAGGCTTAATAAAAAAATCAATTCTCATAAAGTAGTAGGTAGATATACAACACTCTGAATTGATATAACCAGAGAATTAAAAAGCTTTAGAAGTATTAGACAACTTCTCACCCATGAGAGGCAATTATTGCATTTGTTATTCAACAGAAAGTTAAGTGATTAGTATCATTGTGCTCATTAGTCTTTGTAGAAGACAACTTTTTTCCCACAGTTGTTACCCATATTGCAGGAATATATGGAAACACAACAGCAGTCACATCTGTTTATGCAGAAAGGTGCAAGGCTTTTCTGCACCACATTCTGTCTTTGTATTAAGAATATTCTTTCCTTAGTGGCTCACTAAAACAAGTTAATTTTGTTTTCACCATTAATTTACTCAGAATTATTAGTGAACCAAAAGTTTCACTGTTCTTATTGAACTAAATTAGAGAGATATATTGCTGTTTTGGCCTGTGATAATTTCAGTTACTCTTTTGAAAAGCACCTTAAGTCTTTTTCATTCAACTTGCTTGTACTTGAGAACTTAAAAATTTCTTATAATGAAGTTTGAAAAAACAATTTCTCCTTTATTACTGTCTTGTTGCCAGCATGAGTTTTTGTAGGTTTAATGTACTCCAGATTGTATTATAACCTATACATCATTATCAACAATTGTTGTAAGTTGATCAACTTTTTGCTACAATATAATTCAAAACAGGTAGGTATGTGATAACCATACACATTCATCATTGTGCTATGAAAAAAACCCATTTTGTGAACAATTTTAAAGAAAATCATTTGCATATCTAGAATTTAATTTCAAACTGAATGGCCTGAAGAACTGCTTCAAACTGCCCCTAAGGTATACTAAACCACACCAGAATGTGACATTACCATAAAACAATTTCAGCAAACTTGGAAGAAATGCATTATGCTTGTGTCAGGTTTTCCAACACAGTGGCATATCATGTTTAGTAGCATCTTTTTGTAATTTGTTTTTTAAGAAAAGTCATTAAGAATTTGCTTTTTCATTCTATTTTTAAATTTGGGAACAAATATTCCTTCACTCTGGGCCTCTAACCCAGTGTGCAGAAAGAGGCAAAGGCACATACTGCTTCCCTACAGGGTCATCACTTCCCACCAATAGCAAATCTCCCTTTATTACAGATATTAGAACTCAACTGCCACATGGGCAAGTCAATCAAGAGGGCTTAGACAACAGCTGGACAAATTTTAATGTGTTTATTTCTACAGTTTGTTTTTATTAAAAGTTTTGTGGAAAAAAGAGTCCTATAAATAGTAAAAAGGGGGAAACAGGAGTGTTCCTTGGCCTGAAGCAAATGGTGTCAATACATTTGTAAACAAGGTAAAGCTCAGCCAATTAAAAGGACAAAAATAAAACTAGTCACAACACAGCTGTTCATTTCAAGCGGTTGGGAATGGGAAGTGTTTTGTCCCAAGTTTTGGTGCCCTAAAGTGGCCAGCAGTATAGTTAATTCTCAATTTTCTAGCCTTGATCATCTGTGCCTCTCTCTCTTCCTGCAGAAAACTCACCCTAGATGAAGCAAGCACTGGCTCTCTCCTATTTGAGGGACAGGGTTCTGAGAACACTGCCACCAACAACACAGCTGGAATCAGCAGCCCTCTGGAACGTTAGAACTCCTGAGAGAATCTGAAACAGTCATGAACATTTTCCTCTACTTTTGCAGGAAAATACTGGAAGTAAATATGGGCACAGAATTTAACAGCTGGCTAAGGGTGTTTTACATTCAGTTGTTTGGAAGCATACCGATTCAGCTCCTCTGAATCTTATGGTTAGAAAATACAGAATTACCCTATTACTTCTTAAAGTACACTAAGACAAAAAAAGTCACTTGAGGATAATACAGTTTTTGCATTAAAGGTGAATCTGCAACAAGAAATCTGCTCAACTCAGAGATCTGGAGACTCATCGGGAAGCTCTAAGTGACCATTTGTCACTGAGATATGCAGGTGCTTGAATTTCTTAGTAGATGCTGCCAGAGTAACCCAGATGTGGTTACTGGGCAAGGGGAGGAAAGAAAATAAATCTTGCCCTCTACATGCATCGTTACGTTTGGGGGTAATCCCCCAACTCTGGAAAAATGGTTTTAATTTTCACAACGACTTAATTAGGCCGGACAGCTCACTTTAAATAGTAGCTCATCTCTTTAAACCTAGTTTTTATCAATGACTTGAACTAAAAACAATTCAAACCACTAGGTCATGCAAAGTCAGTAAGTTAGAACTATAACAATAAGGAGTAAAAGGGCTTAAGGACGTAAGTGGAAAACAAACCCTATTTACCCAAAGAGGGGGGCGGAGAAAATCACTTAGTGTATTTTGTATAGGATGGGGAACTTCATTATGGCTTGAGGATGGAAGCGCTTCAAATAAGACCCCTGCCCCCTCCCCACAAATCAAAACCCCAGTGGCAGTGACAGAGCCAGGAAACAACCTAGCTTCCCCGCCTACTCCGCCCCCAAAATGGTGCCCAGTGGCTGCAGTCCAGTCGCCGCGCTTCGCAAGGCTCCCGAGGAAGCGGCTACAGCCCATTCCAGTAGATCCAACGCCCAGGCCTGGGGGAAGGAAGAGAGCCCTTGTGATGGGACGCGGCCAGCCAAGCCCAGATACGAGTAGGGCATGTCTTCGGCCCACCAATCCCGGGCGCCGGCGGCTTCAAGGGAAGACCTTGGGACCTGGATAGGGCTCCCCCTCGCACCAGAAGTCATCGGCCTGCGGGGTCTCCAGGAGCCACACCTCTCGGGGCAGGTCACAGGCCGAGCCGGAGGCCTCCCTGGCCCTGACAGGCTCCAGCACCCGGTAATAGTGGCAGTCCCGGCCGTCGTCGGGGTCGTAGGGCGGGGCCAGGATGTCCAGGAAAGCGGCGGGCCCCTCCACAGCGTCGATCTGGTGCAGGTTGTCCCGGTGCGGCGTGAGGACGCAGGGGCCGCTGGCCGCCGTGTACTCCGCCCGCGAGCGCAGCACACCCGGCCTTACCGCGTCCCGCTCCCCGGGCTGCAGCGCCGGCTCGAACTGCTGCTCTGGTGGCGGGGCCCGCGGCCGTTGCCCGCTGCCCACCTCCAGCTTGTCCATGCAGCTGATGCGCACGGTGCCGTAGAGCACCTTGAGGATGCCGTGCATGCCCGGGTGGTCGTGCAGCGGGATGGAGGTGCCGCTCTTCAGCAGGAACACGCCGAGGCTGAAGCCGTCTGTCTCGCAGATGTGCATATAGGTGACTGGCGGCAGGTTGGGCCTCAGCGGCTGCAGCGTGCCCTTGCGCGGGGAGATGTTCAGGTCCTCCGCGCGGACCAGGGTCAGCAGGCTCTTCAGCTTGCTCAGGTTCTCCGGGAAGCCCTGCGACATCGGCGCCTCGGGGCCTGGCGCCTCGCCGCGGTCGGAAGAGCTGCGGCTGCCCCCGCTGCCCCGGAAGGTGAGGCACGCCTGGCGGGCTATCCGTTGGATCAGGGAGGCCATGTTGTCTCGGGGCATGCCCTGCTGTTCCTCTGCGTGCCGAGGCCGGCCCCCTCCGCCCCCAGCTTTCCTCCGCCCCTTGCGGTCCCCGGCGGCCGCCACGGCTGCCCGCAACACCCGGCGAGGCAGGAGGCCCCGCAACTACCGGCCAGTCGGGCGGGCGGCTCTACAGCCGCCCACCTCAGCGGCCACGCGCCCGCAACGGCCGGGCGCGCCCGCCTCGCGCTCCCTTTGAGCGCGCACGCGCACGGCTCACACCCCGCACTCACGCTCCGGGACCAGGTACCGGCCGCGCGGACGGTGGTAGGCTTTGCCTTACGCCCGAAGCTCCATTCATGCGGCCCGCACCTACGGCGGTGCTCAGGCGTTCCCGGCGCCTTTCAGAGCATGCTGGGACATGTAGTCCGGTATTCCGCATGCGCTCTCAGAGAGTTCCCTTTGTCAGCTGGAAAAGGGAAGGATTAGATATGTGGGTCATAAAGCGACCTTTAGTACGGTCCCAAGGTGTTTGCTTGTTTGAAGAAAGGCGAATTGGGGCACCAGAGAAGTAGCCAGTTAACTACAACTCCCGGCATTCCTCAGCAGGTTGGGGTGACGCACTTCCGGCGTCTGGCCTGTGGTGTGGTGGAGGCTCTTGGCAATCTCAAGGAACCAGGCAAGGGGGGTCGTTAACCTTCTGACGCCGCTCGGGCCTGGTCAGCGTTCCAAGGTCGCTTTCCTGTGGCCTTAGCCTTGGGAATGAGGCTGTTGAGTTAACTTTAGCTCCTTGTGGCCGTCCAGGCGGCACTGTCTGCCACAGGGGTTACGGGACCGCGCTTTCGTAATTTCCTAAGTTTCTGAGGAGATGAGAGGGTCGAGACTGTCCCTGGTGAGCACGACAGTTACTCTACCCAGCCGTCCCCAGCTGTTGTTTGCTTCAGGGTCTGATGACGCTGCTCTTCTGGTTACAGAGTACGATAGTTTTTTTGGGGGAACTTGAGAGGCTATTTGCTGTGGTCACCGATTCTGTATACTAATGGTTATCAAACCTTAGATTGCCCAAGAAGCACTTGGTTAGGGGGGGAGGGGAGCTTTTTAAAAATACAGATGCCTGGTCTTCATCCAGAGATTGGTTCATTAGATGATTCTGAGGCTTCCTGTGAGAAACCTTGTTGTGGGAGAATCAGGCAAACTCTTGACCTTAACCTTACCCTGAGTTTAAAGTCCTTTTGGATTTCCAAAGCTAAATAAGGGTTTCTTACTCATTTTGTAATTGGAGTGGTGCAGTAAATTCTCTCCAGTTAAAAAAAAGCATGCTTTTTTAGTGGGCTATGTAACCTATCTAAGGAGCACTCAGTATTTGCCAAGCATTGTGTTAAGTACATTATCTAATGAATATTATAGTAATCCTCACAGCAACTCTTAAGAGGTAGGCATTATTATTATTCCCAGTTTGCAGATGAGGGAATAAGTTGCAAGAGGATAGCGAATAATTGACAGGGCCTAAGCAGAGCAGAAATAAGTACAGTTTTACCAAAACCGGCAGCTTGAATTGGTGTTAAAAGCACTAAATGTGGAGTTAGGATATTGTTTTTCCAGGCTACTGTGCTACTTACTGCTACTTAAAGTTGTCTGTCTTTAGCAGACTCTACCCTTTTATATCCTCAGTTTATTTACTTGTAGACTCTGGAGTTAGGGTAACAGTTATTCTGAACTCTCCTTACTCATCAGAAGACTCTGGGGAGCATTATAAAAATAAAGATTTGGGGGTCAAACCCAAGAGATTCTGATTCAGAAGAACTGGTGTGAAGCCCAGAATTTTTATTTTTAAGATGCTCCTTAAGTGATTCTTAATTATCAGCCCAGTTTGAAAACCACTGCTAGATCTGTAAATAATGAACCAGTTCTTAATATTTGGTGATTTCGATTGAGAGGGTGATTGTTTTAGAAAAGGACTCAAGTTTTATTCGTTTTCAGAGGTTGCCATGCCATTGTTAAGGTACTTAAATGTACTGTCGAAGTTCATGTAATGAAATCCCATGCAATCTTTTTCTAAAGTGAGGAATATTTAAATTAAGAGAAAAAAATGCCCTCTATTCATTTAAAAATCTGGATTTTTATTTATTGATTTTATTTCTATTAAGGTATAATTAGTGGGAGGTGTAGACTCCATAGATCACAGACTTTATTAACACATCTGTTACTTCTTAATAGTTGTCCATACTTATGTAACTGAAGCTCATCTATAAAATGAGATATTAAGATGCATGTGTAAAACACTGATGATACCATAGTAGCTGTCTCATAATAGTAGCTATTATTATACTTTCAAAATTGTTAAAAGCTGTAAGGACCAATGAATTTAAATAATATTGAGCAAATAATGGGATTTGCTTGTCTTGAGAATTAGGTTCAAGGTAGAGATTTAAAAAAAAAAGATTATTTTTATTGGTTAATTATTCACCTGGTAATACCATCCCTCAGGTCCTTGCTGTTCATTGTTTGGCCTGAGAGTTCAAAGTTTCCTAAGACTGCCTTTATCAGAATCACCTGGGGGTATTTGTTGACAGTGCAGCTTCTCAGTTCATCTCAGAATCTTCATCTGAATCTTTTGCACATTAAAGTTTTTAAGAACTGCTGAGTGTCCATAAGGCATATGGTACTTTTTTTAGGCCACAGACAGGCTACCTCTGTAATTCCTGTTTGAAACTGTCCTTAAGAGCTGCTCTAATGGATGAGATCCATCCTAATGGCTTTTGCCCTTAAGAAGCATTTTGCAATATTTGGCCTTCTGCCCCACTGCCAGTAGCATAGGCTGACTGGGTTTCTATTACCAATAACGTCCTTCTTTTTATGCTCCTTGTTCTGTTTTCCTTTGTGTTGCAGTAAGCAGAATGAAGACCAAAAGACATTCAGAAAGGAGAACAGACAAAAGAGAAGTGATAGTGAACAAGAGCTAGAAATACAAGACAGAAACAAGATTTGGGAAAAGTTTGGGACAGATGGAATCTATCATTCGATAAATAGTGAGTATTTATTAGGTACCAGGCATTGTTCTAGGCTTTGAGGATTTGGCAAAGAATATTGGAATTCAAGGAATTTACATGTGTGTGTGTGTCTGTGTGTGTGTATTTTGGGTTTGGAGGTTGTTACACAGTACAAATAAATGAGCAACATAGTTTCAGAGATGAGTTTATAAAGACAAACAGGATGGTGGTGTGATGTGTGTGTGTGTGTGTGTGTTACTGAGTTGTCAGGTGTCAGGTGTGACCAGAAGATAATGTTTGGTTCTGAATATTAAGGAGTCAGTTGTGGAAAAATCTGGGGTCAGAGCATTCCAAGACTAGGAAAATAGCCCTAAGGATGTCAAACAGAGTATTGGAGACCATGACTTTGACCAGATGTAAAGGAGCTTGGTATAATTGGGAACAAGAATGAAGGCTGGTGGGGATAGGCTATGTAGTGACCTTCAGAGTTCCTGGAGGGAGATGAAGTTGGGGAGGTAGGCAAGGGACATATTCCACAGGCCTTACAGGCCCTGATTGGGGTGTTACAGGGAGTTGAGGGCCATGGTAGGGAGTTGGATTATAAGTGTTGTAAGAAGCTTTCAGAGAGCACTGGGCAGGAGAATGACTTGATCTGTTTTGCGCTTTTCAGAGATTGGTGGGGGGCGATGTAACAGCGTAGAAAGCCCAGTTGAAGGGAGTAATCTAGAGAAAAGAACACTAGCATAAAGATTAGGAATCTGCTTTGTAGGTGGAGCTGCAGGGCTTGCTGATGAGCTGTTCCTCTGGCAATCTGTTTCTTAAAGTATGTTCTCTTCGCATATATTCTTTTTCATGAGCTGACAGCTACGTGGTGATAGGTAAGACTGATAAAGCTGAAATCTCACCTCCTGCCCACATCTAACTATTAAATTTAGGAATGAGGGAAGCACACAGAAGCATGAGTAAAGCTGAGGTTTTTTTTTAACAGTTGCTTAATTAATCAGGAAGCAAGAAGAATTGGAAGAGCCCCCAGCATGCATACACACACACACACACACACACACACACACACACACACACACACATCTTTTCTTAATTCTACCTGCTCATTTATATGATCTATTCATTCTTTGGGAACTTGGCTTATAGTTTATCTTTCATTCTTCTTCCCCTGGCCCTCTTCTTTATGAGGACTTATTTTCCTTAATTCATGGGATAGATCATGTTCTGACTTTTTCTCAAATCATTTTTCTTTCTTTTTTCAAAAAATTTAATTAATTAATTAATTAATTTTTTGGGCAGCGTTGGGTCTTCGTTGCTGCGTGCGGGCTTTCTCTAGTGGCGGTGAGCGGGGGCTACTGTTCGTTGCGGTGCGCGGGCTTCTCATTGCGGTGGCTTCTCTTCTTGAGGAGCTTGGGCTCTTGGCATGAGGGCTTCAGTAGTTGTGGCACGTGGGCTCTAGAGCACACGCTTAGTAGTTGTGGTGCACGGGCTTAGTTGCTCCGCGGCATGTGGGATCTTCCCGGACCAGGGCTCGAAGCCGTGTCCCCTGCATTGGCAGGCGGATTCTTAACCACTGCGCCACCAGGGAAGCCCTCAAATCATTTTTCAGAATTCATTTTGTCCATCTCTTTTGATCACGCTTGGACCCAGTCAAAAAAGTACAAAAGTACTGACATTCTCAAATGCTCAGTGTTCCTAGCCTACAGTAGGCTAGTAGTTTTTTTAAAGTGGGCAGGAAGGTTTCTTTTTTCCCAGTACCTCTTGCCAACTTACTCCTATATCTGCCTTTTAATTTGCTATAGAACATGATAAATAAATTGATAAAAATTTTTTCTACTTTTGGACTCAGTTGTACTTATTTATATTTGAAATATTTTGGGTTTCTATTGTAGCTTTCCTTTCAGTTTTTAAGAAATTTAGCATATTTTTCCATCCATTATCATGAATGAATGTCAAGTTGTAAGAAAAAATAAATAGTTGTGAAGGCAGAAGAACTAGTTCTAGGCATGGCAAACATACGTATTTTCTTTCTTCTCATTTATCTAAAATTATTACAGTGTAACTCTTAGCTCTGTCCATCTCCACTAAGGTCTTATAAAGTAACTCTGCTCCACTCTACTCTGGTTTAACTTTGCGTGGTTATCTGAAATCAGATCACTTTGGTATATGGGCTGTTCCGTTAAGTATGCCAGGCCCAGTAGTATGTAGTGTTCAGGTCAGACTTTAGGTGTTCACGTTGCACCAAAAAATTGCAGAGGTTGTTTTGTGTGATATAGCTTTGTTTTCTGTGTGGTTCTACATACTGATGAATGTAGGGTTGGGATGGAGAAGGACTTAAACTAACTCCTTTTTCTCTTCCTTGCCAGTGTCTTTTTTCAGGCAATGGGAGGCAAGGGAGAAAGAAATTAAAAATTGGGAGCATGCAGAGAGAGGTTTAGGGGGAAGCAAAAAAAGGTGCGGCTTTTGCAAGTCAATAATGTAGAGAAGTTTTTGCTATGCTCAGGGTGAAGCATAGCCAAAGGCCAGGAGTCACCATTTTTGGAGGTGATTTAACACTCCCCTTACCAATTTGATGTTAGAGAGGTTTTCCTCTTCTCCTTTAAGTAGTGCAATTATTATAAGACCCAAAATAGTTCTGAACTGTAAATTAAATCTAAACACCCTTTACCTCTCTTAATTAACTTTTTCCCCCAATTTCATGCTTCTTGTTTTTCTTTCCCTTTTTTTTTTTCCCTTTAAGAAGACATGAGGTATCTCCACCTCCTCCGCTTCCCCATCTGTCCTTTTCCTCTTGGCTGAAAGAGAGATGTTTTTTACTTTATATTTATTTTAATTAATGGATTTGAATCGCAAGTAGTGAAACAGTTGATGTTCATCTTCAAGAGGCAGTGAAAGGGAAAATCATCCTCTAACTTGGCAGAAAAGAACTGGATATTCATTGCTGGTGCCTACCTGAAAAATGGCTGCGAAAGGGGCAGAGGAGGGTTCCAGAATTCTGTGTCCTTGCAAGGAACAGGCACCATAGCCCAGAATCAAGGGAAGTGGGAAAACTCTTGAGAATGAAATCATACTTTCTTGGGAAATGCCTTTCTCAAGGGATGCTTAGTAAATATTGCTTGATGATTTATGGTCCATTGATTTAGGATCAAATTCCCTAGGAACAATATATCGGGTGCAATTCAATTGCTTGAACACTCTGATTAATAAAATCCACCATAAGTTTATCATCTTTTCCTTTTTAGTTGGGCAAGGCGAACAATAACTTTTAAAAAAAATCTGCTCCCTTCAGTGTTCACCTTAGAATACATCCTGAGACATTTGACTGACTTGAAATAAATAGGGACAGTATTACATGTGTTTCTTTGGAGGAGTAAAATGCTACTAATCAAAGCCTTTTGAACATAAGCAAACAAACCAAAAACCTTGTCCAACTAGATGCTCTGTTACAGCATTTAGAGGAAGCCTGAGAAATGATGGTACAATTTGAAAGTGGAAAGCAGGAATCAAGGAAGAAAGAACAATAGACTGGCAGGATACCAGTTCTACTTCTGGTTCTAGGAACCCAGTGCGTGACCTTGGGTAAGTCATTTCACTTCTTGGAACCTTGGTTCCCTTATTTATACAACGAATAATTTAGTCTAGATGATTTACTACTTTTCTTCCAGCTTTAAAAAAAAACTTATGAATCTAAAATATTATATAAAATTAAGTAGTATAATTTCATCCTGTGAAATACTGCAAAGCATCACAAAAGACACTTTTTAAAATGTATTTTTAAAAACAGCATGTGACTAGACACTCAGTAACATGCATACAGTGATACCTGATTTCTCCTTTGTGTCTGTGTTGTCTACCTAAAGTAGATTATCTTGACATTTCCTGAATATAAATTATTGAATAAAATGAGCAAGAACTCTTGTTTAAAATAAGGTTTACCGTTATTGTTAAGGTTCCATAGTATTTTTTAAGGAAAACTTTTTTTTTTTCATTCTAAGCATATATTATGCAACAAGAGTGCCGTGTATTGCTACTGGGAAAAGCAAAACATGCCTTGAGTTAACTACTCATTTCAATCAGACCTGCTGAGGTAATTGACAACCAACATCATAGCTCTAGAAATTCCTCTAAGGTAGCAGAGCTTTAGTTTAATTAGGTAATTAGCTGTGGTCAGCCTATAATGAATGCACAAGCATTTAGCAATGAATTTGGGCTGCTAAAACCTATTTTTCCTCTTTTGTGTTCTTTTGCTTTCATTAACAACTCTAACTACTGAACAATTTATCTCTTCACACTAACAATCAACTTTATTATCATCAAACTCTTTGCAAGCGATAAAACAATGAGACCTGAGGTTGGTTGCACAACATTAAGTGATTATGTTAAGTAATGCCATTTATTTGCCTAACCATCTTGCTGTTATATTATGTCAGACAAATAGAGCTTTTAAAAGAAGTGCACACTATTTGATTTTGAGGATTGCTTTATTTGTCAAACCCAAGTAACTAGTAAGAGATGTACCTTAATTTAGAGTTCTTTCTCGTTGGCTTTCAGCAAAGTTGAATAAAAGGAAACAGTTCCATAAATCTACCAAAAGCAAAACCCTCAAAAAACAACTTTGTGTGTGTGTGTGTATATGGCTTGAAGAGACTTATGTTTGGAAGGGCTTGAGATAGAATTCAGTAAATGAAAGCCTTCACTTGGCCATCTTTTCCTGTTTGGGGACAGTTTTTAGTCTCATGGATGGCAGAAGGAATCATTATGGTTTTCCTCACATTCCTCCACTGTAAGTCTTTCCCATCCAAAATGGCAGAAAGGAAAAGGAAGAAGAGAGGGGAGTGACAAAGGGTTGAGAGGGAGCTTTCTGATGTGGGAGAGCAGAAGTTACCAAAGAGGTAGAGGTCATGTTCCAAAGACTTACTAAGTGTTAATGTCAAGAAGACATTTCTGTTGTTCTGGTTCTGGGCATGTAAACGGAAACACTTCATTATATTTCAGTCAGAAATGGGTTTTGAAAAACGGACATTTTAAGTTTCTATGGGCACATTGTACATCTACAAAGAGATATGATTTGTCGTAATCAGAAACCAATCTGATTCCGTTAGAATTTATAGAGTCCCTGATATACAGAGTGTTCTTATAAAGATGCTGTTCTGCTTATTAATAATCTAAAAAGATTTGGGGGAGTTAAACCCAATGTTAGAAAATTAGCTAGCCAGTTAATAGCAGTTTAGGAATTAATTGAAGAAATATATTGCTTACTATTTAAGCAGAATTAAAAATGTATAAACAGAATTTTTCTTCTGATTGGAATATGAACATTGGCTTATAATTTCTTATCTTGAAGTGTCCCATCTGGCTGGTCTTAGAAATATTTTTCCCCCAGCAATAACTAGCAATTAGAGTTTCAGAAATGCCAATTTTAATCAAAACTCTCATTTCCAAAATAGAAAAACTTTTGTGAACTATATAAAGACTCTTCATTTTATTCAATTGACTGTTTTGAAAAAGTAATTTAAATAATTCAGAGCCAGAATTAAGATGTTCCAGAAATGCTTAGAAAATAGTGCAAATCCTTCCAATTATGGTCATTTTTAGTCTTACCATGGGCGCAGTAATTTCACTGGCATTAATGTTTTTAATCATTTAAATATCAACTTTATAGGAGTTAAATCATGTAAGAGCAGGGTTTCTCAACTTCGACATCATTGACATTTTGGATTGACTAATTCTTTGTTGTGGGAGCTGTCCTGTGCATTGTAGGATGCTTAGAAACATCCCTGGCCTCTACCCTGTAGATGACAGTAGCACCAATTGCCCCCAACTTCACCCCATTGTGATAACCATATATATCTCCAGATATTGGCTGGGGGGGCAAAATTACCCCTGGTTGATAATAATATAGAATAAGACCTTGGCAACTTCTTTCTTTAAAGGTATTTCAATGTTAAAAAAATTAAGTGTGTTGAATTTGGATGTCTAGGTAGTCTTTAGTCAGTGAAGTCTTAATAGAGATAGAACAAATGAATCAGAGCTTTGCTGACCTCCAGTTTGGAGTGGTTTTGGGGGGCACTGGAAGAATACTCCTGCTCGCAAATTCCACTTGACTTTCCCTAATGCCTTGCTATAGGGTTGGAAGTTTGCATTCTTAGAAATTTGTTCTTTCTGTCAAAATGCAGATATTCCTGAGAGGAGCATCCCTTTACACTAAAACTGAAAGTTTAGTTTTTAGCTAAATAACTAGCATGTTATTAACATATACCTACTTTTTTTACTTATGACAAGGACCTTCAGGAAAAGGACCCAGAAGAAAATTACCTGGGGAATTGAGAGTTAGTGGGTGAATGGGAAGCAAACATCATGTGTGGGAAAAGGAATGATTAAAGGGAGGTGGAAAACACTAAGA
Organism: Balaenoptera physalus; assembly: GCF_965194825.1. Taxonomy (NCBI): domain Eukaryota; kingdom Metazoa; phylum Chordata; class Mammalia; order Artiodactyla; family Balaenopteridae; genus Balaenoptera; species Balaenoptera physalus. The sequence goes on from NC_138893.1 coordinate 1,268,703, forward strand.
AAAGATCCTCTAGACCACATTTTTAGTGGGTCAGCCTGAGTTGCTCTTGCCATGTTTCAGTGTTTGTTTTTTTCTACTACTCCCTGTATCTTTAAATTCCATTCTTCTTTCTTTTTTTTTTAAGCAGCAAAGACTCTAGTAGATTGTAAAGTATTGTGTTGGCCAAAATGTTCGTTTGGGTTTTTCGTAAGATTTTATGGAAAAATACGAACAAACTTTTTGGCCAACCCAATAGTTGTTTTTTTTGTGTACTTTCTTTGCCCCTCTGTGTTGGGTATCCCAGGTTAATTTTTAAAAGTTACGAGTAAATCTGAAAGTCTAGAGAAACATTGACTAGATTACCTGACATTTAAACCTATCATCCACGCTGATGGAAGAGGTGTGAATGATGTCGAGCCTGCTTTTCCTTCATTGTTGTCTGGCATCGTTGCCAGTGAGTGACTGGCAGTTTCAGGCTTATAAGAGGGCTTCCTTGGGCTTCCCTGGTGGCGCAGTGGTTGAGAATCTGCCTGCCAATGCAGGGGACACGGGTTCGAGCCCTGGTCTGGGAAGATCCCACATGCCGCGGAGCAACTGGGCCCGTGAGCCACAACTACTGAGCCTGCGCGTCTGGAGCCTGTGCTCTGCAACAAGAGAGGCCGCGATGGTGAGAGGCCCGCGCACCGCGATGAAGAGTGGCCCCCACTTGCCGCAACTAGAGAAAGCCCTCGGACAGAAACGAAGACCCACAGCCATAAATAAATAAATATATAAATAATTAAAAAAAAAAAGTTAGCTATAAAAAAAAAAAAGAGGGCTTCCTGGACCTTCTAGCATCACTCAGTGGGTACCATAAGGGATGGCACTGCTTGTGGAACTCACAACCCCTCATAAGTAGATGCTCAGGCTATATTCAATTTAAAAAACTTTCTGAAGATTAAAATAATGGTCCATTAAAAGGAACTGTCTAAAACATAGGAGACATGGAGATCTGATGGCAAGCATGCTGAAGACTGTTCTAGGATATTTTCATAAATGCCTTAGTAGCTTCCACACTCAGTTTCCATGTAGTTATAGGATTTCAGTTACTCAGGGTGGGTTTTTGTCTGGTTGACTTTTTTTTTTTTTTTTTTTAATGGAATTACTGTTTCATGGCACTCAGACCAAGACCAAACCTTTAAGTATAGGTTCTGTTTATTCTTCTTTTTTCCATCCAGTGTCCCTTGCCTTTTCATTTCCTGATTTCTTCCTAAGATGAGGGAGCCAAAATACATCACAGATCACAGCTAGATTTAGACAACAGGCATCTCCTTCACAGGGACCTTCGCAGAGCCTGATTTATTTATGACCATTTCACTGCTCACTATGTAAAGTTATGGACTCCTTGACTAGTTACTGATCTTATACCTTCTAGTGGTTAACCCAACCTGTATTCAAAAGTCCAATTGAACATCAAAGTAAAATAAAACATTTTTTCTTGTTTGTTTCACCAGTTCTTGCTGCAGTTTAACATTCTGCATTGACTTACTATTTTTTTTAGGTTCTTTGCCTCAAACTGGACTAAATGGTTCCTCTTTTTTAGTTTTGACTTACACATATTACATAAGCAGTTGTCTTAATATTATACCTGACTGATAAATTTCACACTTATCCCTTTCAGCATAATTTTTCCAATTTAGTATTATGTTTTTACCGTTATTCTCTCAACTCAGATTTTCCCACAAGCTTTCACATGAAGATAGTGTTTTATTATTGATAAGAGTAACAATAGTACACTAATACTGATGGCCATATGTGTTCACATTTTAATAATTTGCTTTAGCCTTTTTTCTTCTTAAAAATGTAGGAATCTATGAAAGTGATCCCAATCCTGCTTTCAAATATTGAGTTTCCTTGTTCCCCTTAAGGTTGTTGTTGTTTTAACAATATCAGACAGACATATGCTTTTCTAATTCTAATAGACATACATGACTTCCCAGAGTGGTACTTACAGATAAGGTAAAAACACTGAATAGAAGTTTAAATTGTTCCAAAGAAATAGTAATTAGGAAAAAAATCTTTAATGATTTTTGAATTCACATTATCTTTACTTAAATTACCTTTTGTTCTTTATTGTTAGCTACCCTGGCCCTTATTTAGACAGACATTTGTAAACAACCACCAATAAAAAAAGGTGAATAGAAATCAGGGACTGAATATGAAAACTGCTGATCTAAACTAAGTAAACCCATTTTAGCCATGTCCAGGACAGTCAGAATCATGCTATACTGTTTTTAGATTATATTTCTCTAAACATACACAGTGTGTATTACAGGAATTATCTGGTGGCATCAACAGAACAATCATGAAATACCATAAACCAGAACAAGTGGTCTCTTACTATCTTGAAACTCCATATATTTTGCAGCAATTCCCTAAATGATATAACTGATAGCAAATACTTTACTTAATAAATTGTTGACCAAAAAAACTTCCTACAAACATTTTAGAAGACGTCTCTGGACAGATATATTTGTTTTAAAATTTTGCAGAAATGAACCTGCACCATTTAGTTCCTTGAAAAACTCCTGCTTCGGGCTATGCGTCTTACTGGGGTTGATGAATATGGTCACCAAACTTATAAGAGGTAAAGAGACAGAAGCCCACTCCGCCACCCCCCCTCCCCTCAGCTCAGGCAGACTGTGGGGATCCAGGATGGTGCTACCTGGGCCATTTCCTCACTATTGTGGGCAGGGATGGGAGAGGGAATTCATGTATTGGATTACACATTTCTTGAGGACAAAGACTACATCTAATTAACATATTTTTAGCAGAACCCAGGATAATGCCATGAATATCTTAATGTGTTAGTGACTGAGAGGCTTATTCCTTTTGCACTCTTTCAAGCAGGAACATTCTGGAATATACTCCTGGAAGAGATGGTAATTGGGGAATGTTCTGGGGAAATGAGGACAGCACTGCAGCGGGAAAGAAAATCTGGTGCAGAGATACTGATTTAATGTATAATATGCCCAAGTGATGAAAGGATGGATTCTGAATGGCTTTCCTCTTTCTATTAAAAAAGGGTGGGGGGAAGATAAATAATCTGATGGCACTGTCACTCCCCTCCTCTCCTTTCCCTGGTAAGGGGTGTGCCTTAGGAAGCACATCTGACCCTGGACGTAGACACTGACTAAGAAGAGAGCATCTTGCCCCATGTGTGTTACTGCCTACAGGATGAGCTTTACCGGAGGCCTGGAAAGGGTCCTAGGAGGAGATTGCCTCTGCCTCACATCTTCTGCTGGTCCTTTGGGTTCCACAGGGAAGCCGGGCGCTTTCCTGGGCCCCTCTACTGGTTAGTCAGGTGGTCTGGGAAGGCTGCTCTGGAATGGCCAGCAGTGGATGCTGAGGGAATTGAGCCCAGTCATGACAACTTTGATTCCCTGAGAGATTTTGAACTAGAGGGAATTATCTACTTAGTTCTTATTCTACCTTTAAAAGAGAGTTAGGTGAAGTGCCAAAAAGTATCACCATGGAGATGAGCACATTAATCACCGTGGAGACCTCAGAAACTCTCAGGTTTCAGTTATCACACATCTTCAGAGCTGGGTACGATTTGGGAAGATAAGCACCTTGGGACTGCTTTTGGTACGAGAAAGCAGTTTGGGGACAAACTGCCTAACAGTTCTCCTTCAGTGTCCTGCAAATGAACTTGGTTGTGCTGTAACTGTGGTCTGTTCCCCCCTTTCCACCTTCCCTCTACACAGTGCTCTCCTTACACACACCCAGAAATGCTCACTTTATCTCACTCTTGGCTCAGTATTTGGCACATTTCTTTTGGAAACCCTCTTCTTGTTTTGGTTTTGGTGCCGATATTCTCTCCTGACCTTGAGTCTTTGCTCCTTCTGGATCCCCTTCATGCTTCCTCTCCTCTGCTCAGCCCTTAAATGGTGCTGTTTGGTCCGGAGGGCCTTTCTTGCCCTCTCCTGTTCTTTACCTCTTCCTCCTTAGCCTAATGTGGTTAATCTTTTTTCCTCCCATCACATTTCAGTGTTCCGTAAACTCCAATTCCTATGTATGGACCCCCCCCTGATTTTTGAAATGAATCCCTATAAGAATATAATTGCTAAGTCATTCCTCCAGCTTTCATTAAATAACTGTTTTGTGAAAGTACTGTACTAAACTCTGTGGAGAGAGAGTAGGGGGCATACATTTCTGCTGGTGGGGAGATTATAATCTACCTCGAAACAGGACACAGAGGGGCTAGAATGAGAACAGAAACAGGCTATGGGGATTTGTGTAGCATCATTACTTATTAATAAAGACAAGTAGAGGCTCACAAAATACATGGAAGCAAAATGTGTTAGAAGAAGCTTTTCTGAGGCTGTGCAGCTTGACCTCCACTAAAGAATTGGGACCAACTTGATAGAAAGGAGAGAGCAGAGGACTCCAGTGGAAAAACATGATGCAAAGGCTCAGCCCGTATTCTCCCACTTGTGCTTCTACAGGAGAGTCACACGTTTTTCTGTTGGGCTTGTGTGCATTGTGTAGCCCATAGAGGCACAGTCTGGGTTACTTAATGGCATTCTCTCCAATCTCCTGGTAATCCTGCCTGAACTTTCCCACCAGAGCGTCTCCTCTTTTATGGCCTCTCCCCTGATACAGTCAACAGTGTGTGTTCTCTCCCTCTCAGACATTTGTTCTCCTGCTCGGGAAAGCCCACAGCTACACACTGCAGCTGAAAGCCAGGGACAGGCTGCAAGTCCCTAGTCGACACATTTTATTTTTAAACGTGCAAAACGGACTTTAGGTAATGGTGCAGATTTTTGCTCCAAAGCTAAAACAAAGAGAATTGAATTCCTAAATGAACAGGATTAGTGAAAATAAATTTTCCATTTAGCCATAATCCCACTGTACGACTTAGTCTATGGTGAAGAATGTAGGAAGCCTGGTGGACGCAACTATTTTGGCCCTTTGGCATCCGGCTTCTAATTATTTAATTCACAAAGTACACTTCATACTGCAATGTTTATTTTGTCTGAGAAGAAAAATCTTTTTGGTATTTCTTACTGGTTGTGGAATTTTCAAATTTTAGCACGTTGACTGTTGTAGCATGTTAAAATTGCATTGGTACAGCGAGAAATGCTGTTGGTGGAGATAATAGATTTTTGTAGCACCAGTCTTCTTGGTACTTCTGGATGTAGGATTTGGAACTCTGCTTAGATTTCAGCAGGGGTGAGGGGAGAGGTTAAAGAGGAATCATTTCACACAATGAAGGTGGTGAAAGAGATGCTCAGGGAGCAAAGAAAAGGGCCTTGTAGACTTTTAAAAGTTACTGATTTTACTCTTACCAAGTTGCTTTTGAAATAAAGAGGCAGTCCTTGTGTATAGCAGCTCCCTGGGGGTCAGAAGAAAGATGAAGTAATGGTGTATTTGTCAGAAACAGTAATAGAGAATTTTGTTTTATGATTCTGATTCATAGTCTGGTAGTTCATACTTTCTAATAATAGCTTATACTTAGAAATTTTGTTTTATAAATTGCTTACATAATCTCAGTGACAACAGGCTTTCTCATTTACATGCTTCATTTACCTGATATTATTGGGGAATGGAGTTCTCACAAGAAAATTTGCTATAAAATCCATTAAAAACAAAAAACCTATTAGTTCTGAGTTACCAGAAACTCGGAACTTTCCACCATTGACTTGGTCGTTCATTCATTCAGCGAATGTGTATTAAACACCCTCTCCATGCATTAGGTACATGTCTATGGGTGAGTGATATAATAGTGACAAGACAGGCAAGATTCCTGTTCGCATGGAACTTACTCCATTTATTTATTTATTTATTTATTTATGGCTGTGTTGGGTCTTCGTTTCTGTGCGCGAGGCCTTTCTCTAATTGTGGCAAGTGGGGGCCACTCTTCATCACGGTGCGCGGGCCTCTCACTATCCCGGCCTCTCCTGTTGCGGAGCACAGGCTCCAGACGCACAGGCTCAGTAGTTGTGGCTCACGGGCCTAGTTGCTCCGCGGCATGTGGGATCTTCCCAGACCAGGGCTCGAACCTGTGTCCCCTGCATTGGCAGGCAGACTCTCAACCACTGTGCCACCAGGGAAGCCCCTGCATGGAATTTACTCTAAAAGAGGGGAATAAACAATAGAAAACAAAGGAACAAGATAATTTCAAAATGCCCCAAGTACTGGGATAAAAATAACATAGTGAATGTAACTGGATGACTACTTTAGTCTGGAAACAAATCTACTTGGTGAATGTAGCATTTGAGCTGGACCTAAAAGACAAGAAGGATCCAGATCCAGTTAAGATCTGGGTAAACATTCCAGGCAGAGGTTTTAAGGCAGGAATAAGCTTGGTAGCTTGAATAAACTAGTTTTGGGGCATGCTAATTTTTAGGGTATACTAAAGATAATTTTTTAATTATCTTAATAATAGATAATTCATACCTCCTATCCTTTAGATCCTCTCTTTTCCTGGTATTATTCTTTTTTCTGTTGACTATCTCAGTGGGTCATCCCCAGAGAACCCTCCATCCCTTTGGTGATGGTATAGCCTAGGAAGAACCAAAGCAGATAGGCAAATTTGTTGTTGTCAGTAGACTCAATTTACACACACATTACAAATAGGGATGGGGCAGCAAAGAGGAGGCTGTGGGCTCATAGGGTGCTAACCTGTATGGACCCCACTTCTTCCTCCTTGCCAGGATTTTAAAGTTCAGCACCCAGATGTGGATCCAGATGCTTGGGATTAACATCTTCCACCTCCTCTCTCCTCCATCTCCACATGCCAAAGTGAACTCGTTCTGGTTCTTTGTCCCAAGTTGTTAACAGTTAAGATGAGTAGACCCATGCAAACTGTTTGTTTCTTTATATCATGCACTTAGACTATGAGTAGATATAGCCCTGACTAGATATAGACTCTCTCCTAGATTTTTCTTTTCCTCTGGTTTATTAAAGGTGACTGTTACTATGAAAACATTTAAAAATAACCTGGATGACTTGAGGAGTATCACATTTTAATCCATGGGAAGTGAGCAAATTTATTCCAAAATTCACTGGCATTTTCCAGCGAAGGTTAGTGGATCAAAGGTATTCAAAACTTTGTCCAAGATCTTTGGTATGTGGTAAACATTTAGGCATTGCCCACAACTAAGATTTCTTCAGTATTTTAGAAAAGCAATAAGTTTTTCTGCTTGCTTCAGATGCTAATGTGTAATCCAGTTGTAATGCTCATACCCTGGACCTGACTCTTTTGATGGTGCTGCCAGAATATTAGACAGTTGATAAAAGAACAGATCAGTCAAGGAAGTGTGTATGAGTGAGTCAGTGAAGATAAATTATCTTTTATTGTGAAAATAGTATCTAGTCACTATTTCACAACTGAAAGTCCCCCTCTCTTTCACACCCACTAGTCAAGCTTCTCTTCTGTTTAATATTCAACATAAAATAGTTCAGCTCTCTGGGGGCCCTGGGACTTCCCCAGTGCCACAGGTTGTGATGTGTTTTTTCACACATCTAGGCTGGGGAAACCCCACACTGGGCAAAGAGCCAATTTTAGACCCAGCAGCTCATTAAGAAGATTCAGAATCTAAGGAACCACAGAGAGACAATTATAGGAAGGAGACATATATAGGGAAATAATACCTAAAGCTGGCAGTCTGACCAAGTTAACAATTATCTCAATATCTTAGGAAAAAAACAGACTTACAGACTGAGAGAACAAACTTATGGTTACCAGGGGGAACGGTTGGGGAGAGGGATAGTTAGGAAGTTTGGGATTGACATGTACACACTGCTATATTTAAAATGGATAACCAACAGGGAACTCTGCTCAATATTATATAACAACCTAAATGGGAAAAGAATTTGAAAAAGAATAAATACATGTATAACTGAAAAAAAACGAACAAAACCAACCAACCAATCAACCAACCAAACAAAACATCTTAGAGGCAGGGGGATCAGTGAATGAGGCAGTATGGAAATTGGGTAAAGATGTTAGTTCACATATGTGGAAGGGAATTGTATGAGTAACAATTTTGGGGAGAAGATAAGGTCATTTATTTTATTTTATTTTATTTTCTAATATAATACATAACTTTTAAGTGTAGTCATCATGATATATGTTAGGTATTTAGAACTTACTCATGTTTTTTTTTTTGAATTTTTGAATTTTATTTTATTTATTTTTTTATACAGCAGGTTCTTATTAGTCATCAATTTTATACACATCAGTGTATACATGTCAATCCCAATCTCCCAATTCATCACACTCCCACCCCCACCCCCTGCCGCTTTCCCCCCTTTGTGTCCATGTGTTTGTGCTCTACATCTCTGTCTCAGTTTCTGCCCTGCAAACCAGTTCGTCTGTACCATTTTTCTAGGTTCCACATATATGCGTCAATATACGATATTTGTTTTTCTCTTTCTGACTTACTTCACTCTGTATGACAGTCTCTAGATCCATCCACATCTCAACAAATGACCCAATTTCGTTCCTTTTTATGGCTGAGTAATATTCCATTGTATATATGTACCACAACTTCTTTATCCATTCATCTGTCGATAGGCATTTAGGTTGCTTCTGTGACCTGGCTATTGTAAATAGTGCTGCAGTGAACATTGGGGTGCATGTATCTTTTTGAAATATGGTTTTCTCTGGGTATATGCCTAGTAGTGGGATTGCTGGATCATATGGTAATTCTATTTTTAGTTTTTTAAGGAACCTCCATACTGTTCTCCATAGTGGCTGTATCAATTTACATTGCCACCAACAGTGCAAGAGGGTTCCCTTTTCTGCACACCCTCTCCAGCGTTTGTTGTTTGTAGATTTTCTGATGATGCCCATTCTAACTGGTGTGAAGTGATACCTCATTGTAGTTTTGATTTGCATTTCTCTAATAATTAGTGATGTTGAGCAGCTTTTCATGTGCTTCTTGGCCATCTGTATGTCTTCTTTGGAGAAATGTCTAGTTAGGTCTTCCGCCCATTTTGGGGTTGGGTTGTTTGTTTTTTTAATATTGAACTGCATGAGCTGTTTATATATTTTGGAGTTTAATCCTTTGTCGGTTGCTTCATTTGCAAATATTTTCTCCCATTCTGAGGGTTGCCTTTTAGTCTTCTTTATGGTTTCCTTTGCTGTGCAAAAGCTTTTCAGTTTCATTAGGTCCCATTTGTTTATTTTTGTTTTTATTTCCATTACTCTAGGAGGTGGATCAAAAAAGACCTTGCTGTGATTTATGTCAAAGAGTGTTCTTCCTATGTTTTCCTCTAAGAGTTTTATAGTGTCCGGTCTTACATTTAGGTCTCTAATCCAATTTGAGTTTATTTTTGTGTATGGTGTTACGGAGTATTCCAATTTCATTCTTTTAAATGTAGCTGTCCAGTTTTCCCAGCACCACTTATTGAAGAGACTGTCTTTTCTCCATTGTATACCCTTGCCTCCTTTGTCATAGATTAGTTGACCATAGGGTGTGTGGGTTTATCTCTGGGCTTTCTATCTTGTTCCATTTATCTGTATTTCTGTTTTTGTGCCAGTACCATATTATCTTGATGACTGTAGCTTTGTAGTATAGTCGGAAGTCCGGGAGTCTGATTCCTCCAGTTCCGCTTTTTTCCCTCAAGACTACTTTGGCTCTTTGGGGTCTTTTGTGTTTCCATACAACTTTTAAGATTTTTTGTTCTAGCTCTGTAAAATATGGCATTGGTAATTTGATAGGGATTGCATTGAATCTGTAGATTGCTTTGGATAGTATAGTCATTTTCACAATATTGATTCTTCCAATCCAAGAACATGATATATCTCTCCATCTGTTGGTATCATCTTTAATTTCTTTCGTCAGTGTCTTATAGTTTTCTGCATACAGGTCTTTTGTCTCCCTAGGTAGGTTTATTCCTAGGTATTTTATTCTTTTTGTTGCAATGGTAAATGAGAGTGTTTCCTTAATTTCTCTTTCAGATTTTTCATCATTAGTGTATAGGAATGCAAGAGATTTCTGTACATTAATTTTGTATCCTGTAACTTTACCAAATTCATGGATTAACTCTAGTAGTTTTCTGGTGGCATCTTTAGGATTCTTTATGTATAGTATCATGTCATCTGCAAACAGTGACAGTTCTACTTCTTCCTTTCCAATTTGTATTCCTTTTATTTCTTTTTCTTCTCTGATTGCCGTGGCTAGGACTTCCAAAACTATGTTGAATAATAGTGGTGAGAGTGGACATCCTTGTCTCGTTCCTGATCTTAGAGGAAATGCTTTCAGTTTTTCACCATTGAGAATGATGTTTGCTGTGGGTTTGTCGTATATGGCCTTTATGATGTTGAGGTAGGTTCCCTCTATGCCCACTTTCTGGAGAGTTTTTATCATAAATGGGTGTTGAATTTTGTCAAAAGCTTTTCCTGCATCTATTGAGATGATCATATGGTTTTTATTCTTCAATTTATTAATATGGTGTATCACATTGATTGATTTGCGTATAGTGAAGAATCCTTGCATCCCTGGGATAAGTCCCACTTGATCATGGTGTATGATCCTTTTAATGTGTTGTTGGATTCTGTTTGCTAGTATTTTGTTGAGGATTTTTGCATCTATATTCATCAGTGATATTGGTCTGTAATTTTCTTTTTTTGTAGTATCTTTGTCTGGTTTTGGTATCAGGGTGATGGTGGCCTCATAGAATGAGTTTGGGAGTGTTCCTTCCTCTGCAATTTTTTGGAAGAGTTTGAGAAAGATTGGGGTTAGCTCTTCTCTAAATGTTTGATAGAATTCACCTGTGAAGCCATGTGGTCTTGGACTTTTGTTTGTTGGAAGATTTTTAATCACAGTTTCGATTTCATTCCGTGTGATTTGTCTGCTCATATTTTCTATTTCTTCCTGGTTCAGTCTTGGAAGGTTATACCTTTCTAAGAATTTGTCCATTTCTTCCAGGTTGTCCATTTTATTGGCATAGAGTTGCTTGTAGTAGTCTCTTAGGATGCTTTGTATTTCTGCGGTGTCTGTTGTAACTTTTCCTTTTTCATTTCTAATTTTATTGCTTTGAGTCCTCTCCCTCTTTTTCTTGATGAGTCTGGCTAATGGTTTATCAATTTTGTTTATCTTCTCAAAGAACCAGCTTTTAGTTTTATTGATCTTTGCTATTGTTTTCTTTGTTTCTATTTCATTTATTTCTGCTCTGATGTTTATGATTTCTTTCCTTCTGCTAACTTTGGGTTTTGTTTGTTCTTCTTTCTCTGGTTCCTTTAGGTGTAAGGTTAGATTGTTTATTTGAGATTTTTCTTGTTTCTTGGAAAAGGTAGGCTTATATAGCTATAAACTTCCCTCTTAGAAGTGCTTTTGCTGCATCCCATAGGTTTTGGATCATCGTGTTTTATTTTTTTTTTAAATAAATTTATTTATTTTCTTTTATTTATTTTTGGCTGAGTTGTGCCCCTGTTGCTGCACGCGGGCCTTCCCTAGCTGCAATGAGTGGGGGCCGGTCTCCGCTGTGGTGTGCGGGCTTCACACTCTGGTGGCCTCCCCTGCCATGGAGCATGGGCTCTACATGTGCAGGCTTCATTAGTTGTGGCTCGTGGGCTCCAGAGTGCATCCCCTGTAGTTGTGGCGCACGGGCTCAGCTGCTCCGTCGCATGTGGTATCCTCCCCGACCAGGGCCCAACCCATGTCCACTGCATCGGCAGGCGGACTCCCAACTACTGCACCACCAGGGAAGCCCCGTCATGTTTTCTTGTAATTTGTCTCTAGGTATTTTTCGATTTCCTCTTTGATTTCTCCAGTGATCTCTTGGTTATTTAGTAACATATTGTTTAGCCTCCATGTGTTTGTGTTTTTTACCTTTTTTTCCCTGTAATTGATTTCTAATCTCATAGCGTTGTGGTCAGAAAAGGTGCTTGATATCATTTCAATTTTCTTAAATTTACTGAGGCTTGATTTGTGACCCAAGATGTGATCTATCCTGGAGAATGTTCCATGCGCACTTGAGAAGAAAGTGTAATCTGCTGTTTTTAGATGGAATGTCCTATAAATATCAATTAAATCTATCTGGTCTGTTGTGTCATTTAAAGCTAGTGTTTCCTTATTAATTTTCTGTTTGGATGATCTGTCCATTGGTGTAAGTGAGGTGTTCAAGTCCCTCACTATTATTGTGTTACTGTCGATTTCCTCTTTTATAGCGTTAGCCGTTGCCTTATGTATTGAGATGCTCCTATGTTGCGTGCATATATATTTATAATTGTTATATCTTCTTCTTGGATTCATCCCTTGGTCATTATGTAGTGTCCTTCCTTGTCTCTTATAACATTCTTTATTTTAAAGTCTATTTTATCTGATATGAGTATTGCTACTCCAGCTTTCTTTTGATTTCCATTTGCATGGAATATCTTTTTCCATCCCCTCACTTTCAGTCTGTATGTGTCCCTGGGTCTGAAGTGCGTCTCTTGTAGAGAGCATATAGATGGGTCTTGTTTTTGTATCCATTCAGCAAGCCTGTGTCTTTTGGTTGGAGCATTTAATCCATTCATGTTTAAGGTAATTATCATTATGTATGTTCCTATGACCATTTTCTTAATTGTTTTGGGTTTGTTTTTGTAGGTTCCTTTCTTCTCTTGTGTTTCCCACTTAGAGTAGTTCCTTTAGCATTTGTTGTAGAGCTGGTTTTGGTGGTGCTGAATTCTCTTAGCTTTTGCTTGTCTGTAAAGCTTTTGATTTCTCCATCGAATCTGAATGAGATCCTTGCCGGGTAGAGTAATCTTGGTTGTAGGTTCTTCCCTTTCATCATTTTAAGTATACCATGCCACTCCCTTCTGGCTTGTAGAGTTTCTGCTGAGGAATCAGCTGTTAACCCTATGGGAGTTACCTTGTATGTTATTTGTTGTTTTTCCCTTGCTGCTTTCAATAATTTTTCTTTGTCTTTAATTTTTGCCAGTTTGATTACCATGTGTCTTGGTGTGTTTCTCCTTGGGTTTATCCTGTATGGGACTCTCTGCGCTTCCTGGACTTGGGTGGCTATTTCCTTTCCCATGTTAGGGAAGTTTTCGACTATAATCTCTTCAAATATTTTCTCTCGTCCTCTCTCTCTCTCTTCTCCTTCTGGGACCCCTATAATGCGAATGTTATTGTGTTTAATGTTGTCCCAGAGGTCTCTTAGGCTGTCTTCATTTCTTTTCATTCTTTTTTCTTTATTCTGTTCCACAGCAGTGAATTCCACCATTCTGTCTTCCAGGTCACTTATCCGTTCTTCTGCCTCAGTTATTCTCCTATTGATTCCTTCTAGTGTAGTTTTCATTTCAGCTATTGTATTGTTCATCTCTGTTTGTTTGTTCTTTAATCCTTCTAGGTCTTTGTTAAACATTTCTCGCATCGTCTCGATCTTTGCCTCCATTGTTTTTCCGAGGTCCTGGATCATCTTCACTATCATTATTCTGAATTCTTTTTCTGGAAGGTTGCCTATCTCTACTTCATTTAGTTGTTTTTCTGGGGTTTTATCTTGTTCCTTCATCTGGTACATAGCCCTCTGCCTTTTAATCTTGTCTATCTTTCTGTGAATGTGGTTTTTGTTCCACAGGCTGCAGAATTGTAGTTCTTCTTGCTTCTGCTCAGGTCATTTATTTTAAATGACCCAAGGAGATGGTATATGATATGTGAGATAAAATCAGTCTCAAAATTCATGGTCACACCACTTGGGAACAAAACCCAAGTCTATCTGTGGAAGGAGCTCTTGGAAATCATCTGGTTTTTCTCTGGCCCCAGCTGCAGAAATGTCTCTCAAGGGCTCGCTGACTGATGGTCACTCAACTTCCATCTAGCCCTTGTGGTGCTGGAGTGCCCATTGTTGGCCATATGTGGGTGAGGCCATCATCCCTTGGCTGGAAAGTAAAGTTTGTAAGAAACTTCTTCATGTCAAGATGAAGCTTCATTCTTCTCTTTGGCAGCCAGAGTTCTTCCTTTGACATACAACATGTTTTCTCTCGACCCATTCCAAAAGTATTTGAAGACAATTAACCATCCTATAACTTCTAAGTTTTCTCTTCTGCATGCTAAGCATATCAGATACTTCAGCTCTTCTTATGTTTCTCTCACTGTTCTAGTCACTGTCAGTCTTTTTCTGGACTGACTTAGTTTATGGAGGTCCTTCATGAAACCCAGGGCTGGGAATGGAACATAATCCTCTGGATGGGGTCACTCACTCCAGATTAAGACTGTTTGCCTTTTTATGGCACATAATGTGATCTGTCTTGGTGAATATTCTATGTGAGCTTAAGAAGAATGTGTATTTTGCTGTTATTGGATGAAATCGTCTATAGATGTCTGTTACATCCAGGTGATTGACGGTGTTATGGAGTTCAACTATGTTTTTCTGCCTGCTGGATCTGTCCATTTCTGATAGAGGGGTGTTGAAGTTTCCAATAGTGATAGTGGGTTTATCTGTTTCTCCTTGCTCAGTTCTTGCTTCATGTAGTTTGATATTCTGTTGTTAGGCATATACATGTTAAAGATTGTTATGTCTTCTTGGAGAATTGACCCCTTTTTCATATGTAATGCTCTTCTTTATCTCTGCTTACTTTCCTTGCTTTGAAGTCTGCTCTGCCTGTAATTAATATAGCTATTCCTGCTTTCTTTTTTTTTTTTAAACCATTCATTCATTTATTTATTTATTTATCTTTTAACATCTTTATTGGAGTATAATTTCTTTACAATGGTGTGTTAGTTTCTGCTTTATAACAAAGTGAATCAGTTATACATATACATATGTTCCCATATCTCTTCCCTCTTGCGTCTCCCTCCCTCCCACCCTCCCTATCCCACCCCTCTAGGTGGTCACAAAGCACCGAGCTGATCTCCCTGTGCTATGTGGCTGCTTCCCACTAGCTATCTATTTTACATTTGGTAGTGTGTATATGTCCATGCCACTCTCTCACTTCATCCCAGCTTACCCTTCCCCCTCCCCGTGTCCTCAAGTCCATTCTCTACGTCTGTGTCTTTATTCCTGTCCTGCCCCTAGGTTCTTCAGAACCTTTTTTTTTTTTTTAGATTCCATATATATGTGTTAGCATACGGTATTTGTTTTTCTCTTTCTGACTTACTTCACTCTGTATGACAGACTCTAGGTCCATCCTCCTCACTACAAATAACTCAGTTTCGTTTCTTTTCATGGTTGAGTAATATTCTATTGTATATATGTGCCACATCTTCTTTATCCACTCATCTGTTGATGGACACTTAGGTTGCTTCCATGTCCTGGCTATTGTAAATAGAGCTGCAATGAACATTTTGGTACATGACTCTTTTTGAATTATGGTTTTCTCAGGGTATATGCCCAGTAGTGGGATTACTGGGTCGTATGGTAGTTCTATTTTTAGTTTTTTAAGGAACCTCCATACTGTTCTCCATAGTGGCTCTATCAATTTACATTCCCACCAACAGTGCAAGAGGATTCCCTTTTCTCCACACCCTCTCCAGCATTTATTGTTTGTAGATTTTTTGATGATGACCATTCTGACCGCTGTGAGATGATATCTCATTGTAGTTTTGATTTGCATTTCTCTAATGATTAATGATGTTGAGCATTCTTTCATGTGTTTGTTGGCAATCTGTATATCTTCTTTGGAGAAATGTCTATTTAGGTCTTCTGCCCATTTTTGGATTGGGTTGTTTGTTTTTTTGATATTAAGCTGCATGAGCTGCTTGTAAATTTTGGAGATTAATCCTTTGTCAGTTGCTTCATTTGCAAATATTTTCTCCCATTCTGAGGGTTGTCTTTTCATCTTGTTTATGGTTTCCTTTGCTGTGCAAAAGCTTTTAAGTTTCATTAGGTCCCATTTGTTTATTCTGCTTTCTTTTGATTAGTGTTAGCATGGTATATTTTTCTCCATCCATTTACTTTTAATCTGTATGTGTCTTTATATTTAAGGTGGGTTTTTTTTTTTTGACAACATTTAATTGGTCTTGTTTTTGAACCATTCTGACAATCTCTGTCTTCTAATTGGTGCATTTAGACCATTAACGTTCAAAGTGATTATTGACATAGTTGGATTAATATCTACCATATTTGTTACTTTTTAAAAATTTATTGCTCTTGTTCTTTGTTCCTATTTTTATTTTCCACTCTTTTTCTGCCTTTTGTGGTTTTAATTGAGCATTTTTATATGACTCCATTTTATCTCCTTTCTTAGCATATCAGTGATACTTCTTTTTTTAGTGATTGCCCTAGAGTTTGCAGTATACATTTACAGCTAATCCAAGTCCACTTTCAAATAACACTATAACACTTCATGGGTAGTGTGAGTACCTTATAATAACAAAATAATCCTATTTTCTCCTTCTCATTCCTCGTATTATTGCTGTCATTCATTTCACTTATATATAAGCATACATAAGCATATATATATGATATACATAAGCATTCATAGTCAAATACATTGTTGCTATTATTATTCTGAACAGACTTATTTGTTAGATTAATTAAGGAAAATAAAAGTTCTTATATCACCTTCACTTATTTCTTCTTTTATGCTCTTCCTTTCTTTATGTAGATCCAAGTTTCTGACCTATATATTTTCACTCTCTCTGAAGAACTTCATTTGACATTTCTTGCAAGACAGGTCTGTGGCAACAAATTCCCCCCAGTTTTTGTTTGTCTGAAAAAGTCTTTGTTTCTCTTTCATTTTTGAAGGATAATTTCTTAGGATACAGGTTTCTAGGTTGGCTGTATTTTCTCTCAACACTTTAAATATTTCATTCCCCTCTTTGTTGCTTGCATGGTTTTTGAGAAGAAGTTGGGTGTAATTCTTATCTTTGTTGCTCTATAGATAAAGTGTCTTTTCTCTCTGGCTTCTTTCAGGATTTTTTTCTTTATCTTTGATTTTCTGTAGTTTGAAAATGAAATGCCTATGTGCAGTTTTTGTTTGTTTGTTGATATTTATCCTTCTTGGTGTCCCCTGATCTTCCTGAATCTGTGGTGTGCTGTCTGACATTAATTTGGGGAAATTCTATCATTGTTTCATATACTGCTTCTTTTCTCTTTCTTCTCCTTCTGGTATTCTCATCACACGTATGTTATACCTTTTTAGTTGTCCCACAGTCCTTGGATATTCTCTTCTATTTGTTTTCAATCTTTGTTCTTTTTGCTTTTCAGTTTCGGAGATTTCTTTCTTTTTTTAAATTAATCAATCAATTAATTAATTATTTTTGGCTGCTGTGTCTTTGTTGCTGCGCACGGGCTTTCTCTAGTTGCGGCGAGTGGGGGCTACTCTTCGTTGTGGTGCGTGGGCTTCTCATTGAGGTGTCTTCTCTTGTTGTGGAGCTTGGGCTCTAGGCACGTGGGCTTCAGTAGTTGTGGCACGTGGGCTCAGTATTTGTGGCTCACAGGCTCTATAGCGCAGGCTCAGTAGTTATGGCACACAAGCTTAGTTGCTCCACGGCATGTTGGATCTTCCCCCACCAGGTCTCGAACCCATGTCCCCTGCATTGGCAGGCGGATTCTTAACCACTGCACCACTAGGGAAGCCCCAGTTTTGGAGATTTCTATTAAGATATCCTCAAGCTCAGGTTTTAGAAGTACATGGAAAACTATGTTATAAGGGTATAAGCAAAGTGGTTTGCCCCATCTAGTTGGGAATCTGGTCCTAAGTCCTTCTTATGCTAAGTCCTGCTAAGGCATATCAAACTTGGGACAAAAACTTGCCGTGTACTTTTCCCCCTGCCAAGGTAGAAAGTTTATTTAGAGCTCTTTTAAGGTACTGTCATACAAGAAGGTGTAAGTGAAAGGGCATTTTTAAAGCAAGTCTGAAATGGGGTTCAGTGAAGGCACACTCACTGATCATCAGGAGAGATATATTACCTGTGGGAGTCCTGGGTAATAAGAATGATACAGGATTTTCTTTTGCAAGATTTTATATAACAAACATGCAGCTGTGCATGACAACTTCTGGAAAAAAAAATGTGTGTGTGTGTTAGTTGACATTTTAGACATTTAACCATTTAAAATCTTTTCTATAAAAAGATTTTATATGAGAATTTATGATGAACCATCATAAATAAACTATTTATTATGATAAACCATAATAGGGCCAAATACTATTTTTCTAATTTATATACATTTGTATCTGGATGTATTTTTGTATCTTTTGTAGCTTTTTTATCTCGCCATATAATTTAAGTACAAGACATATCTTAGTTTATAAGATTAAAAGCCCAAAATTATAGCCATTTTTTTTTAATGAACAAAGCTCTTTTTTTTTTCTGTCAAACTATTTCATGATTTCCGTAGCTCTACTCCTTTAAGCTTCTGATTCCCCTTTGCCTGTGACTTTAGGAGCACTTTATGGGGCTTCTGTTAAAATTAATGAGGTACCTCACTGTGGGCATGTTGTGGGTGGCTGAGGGGAAATAGAGAATCTTTAAGTGGTGAATCTGAACAGCCTCAAAGCCTTCTTTCACCACGACTGAGGTTGGATTTTCTGACCACGTAAACTTCATATATCTAGTTCTGCTAAGGCTGATGTGGCAGCATGGAGTATGATGATAAATCAGCTTGAGCTTATCAAAGAGCTGCACAGTGTTCCTACAGATAACTGGGAACTGATAAGAGCTTGATGCTGCTGCTGGTGAAATAAGCTTATTATTGAAAATTTAGAACCTGGGATATATGCTGATAGGGATAGCACCATGTCATTGAGGATGCTTTGGGTTCACAGGAAACAAAGTGAATAAGGAAGGATTTATTATCTCACATAATAAAAAACCTAGAGGTAGGACATTTTCAGGGTTGGTTAATTCAATGGTTCAACAATGACATCAAGACCCCAGTTTCTGTTTTACTATTCTCAACATGTTGATCTTTTCCTAGGTTTATCCTCTCATGGTTGCAAAATGGCTGCTGATGCACTAAGTATCATATCCTCACCTATTTTCTTTGAGATGAAGAAAAGGACAGTTTCTCAGTTCATCTCTTTCAAAAGAGGAAAACTTTTCCTAGCAGATCCTTGGCAGACATCCCCTCACAAATCATTGGACAGAAAGAGTTATGTTGCATGCTCGTTCTTAAACCAATTACTGACTTGAGAAATAAAATTATTATGATTAGATTAGTTTAAGAATCACCCCCTAGATATTTAAAGGGAGACCTTCACTGAGCATATGGCCATGTGGAGGATGATAAAGATCAGGGTTCAATTAACAAAGAACTGGGACAGATATTTGTAGGGTGGACAGCCCATACTGTCTGTTACAAGTCCATTATGCTTGAATAGCACACCTCCTATCTCATTTCATAAAATGGTTTTATGGCACTGAAAGAGAAAAGGCAATTTGTTTTATACCATACCATCAATGGAAACAAGTACTCTGCATAAAAAATAGAAGTTATATTTCTGCTTTTCTGTAACAGCAAAAAAGAAAATCTTAAGTTTTTCATCAAGATAGAAAACAAAAACAAGGGAACACTGAAGACACTATTCATTGAGTACTCAGCTGCCATTTTCACCCTCTTTGCTCTTTCTTCCTTGCTAATGAAACTTGATTTCTTTTGGCAGCACTGTACTGACTTCTGGGGCTGAATCATGATTATCCAAGCTTATTATAGTAGTCTCATTACCAGATACACACATTTCCAGCTTTCCTTGCTGTTAGTGGTAGCCATATGATACAATTCTGGTCAACAAGTAGAAATCCTCTGGGGATGAGGCTTCTGCAAAAGCTTTCGTTTTCTTGTTTAAAGGGGCAAGTGTTAGAAAAGAGTTCACTGAGACCTCTCCTTCCCTCTTCTTTCTACCATGAATGTAAATGTGGTGTCAGGTGGTGCTACAGCAGCTTTCTTTGCAACATGGGACAAAGCATTCATGTTAGCAAATGGTAGAAGAGAAAGATAAAAACACCCTGAGTCACAAGACCAAGGCTTGAACTACCTACTTTCAAATTTATGGTTATGTGAGATAACTTAATGGCCTTGTTATTTAATGACTGGAGTTGGGTATTCCATTACTTAATACATACTAACTGGTACAAGAGCAATGAACAATATCTCATGTAGGTACCACAGCTATCCCGTCACCACTCTTCCTCCAGCATTTTAGTTATACTTTGACTCTGGGTTCAGAGAGCCTGAATAACTTGCCCATAGCTATATAGCCCTTCAACTCCATCTTGCTCAGATTACACCATCTTATACACCCTCAACACTTTTGGATCTACTTGATTTTCTACTTATTTTTATACATATTCATGTTTTCTTTACCAACTATATTTGAATCATCTTCAGGACAGAGGCTGAGCCTCTTACTCTTTTTTTTTTAACATCTTTATTGGAGTATAATTGCTTTACAATGGTGTGTTAGTTTCTGCTTTATAACAAAGTGAATCAGCTATACATATACATATATCCCCATATCTCCTCCCTCTTGTGTCTCCCTCCCACCCTCCCTATCCCACCCCTCCAGGTGGTCACAAAGCACCAAGCTAATCTCCCTGTGCTATGTGGCTGCTTCCCACTAGCTATCTATTTCACATTTGGTAGTGTATATATGTCCATGCCACTCTCTCACTTCGTCCCAGCTTACCCTTCCCACTCCCCGTGTCCTCAAGTCCATTCTCTACATCTGCATCTTTATTCCTTTCCTGCCTCTAGGTTCCTCAGAACCTTTTTTTTTTCTAGATTCCATATATATGTGATAGCATATGGTATTTGTTTTTCTCTTTCTGACTTACTTCACTCTGTATGACAGACTCTAGGTCCATCCACCTCACTACAAATAACTCAATTTCGTTTCTTTTTATGGCTGAGTGATATTCCATTGTATATATGTACCACAACTTCTTTATCCATTCATCTGTCGATGGACACTTAGGTTGCTTCCATGTCCTGGCTATTGTGAATAGAGCTGTAGTGAACATTGTGGTACATGACTCTTTTTGAATTATGATTTTCTCAGGGTATATGCCCAGTAGTGGGATTGCTGGGTCACGTGGTAGTTCTGTTTTTAGTTTTTTAAGGAACCTCCATACTGTTCTCCATAGTGGCTGTATCAATTTACATTCCCACCAACAGTGCAAGAGGGTTCCCTTTTCTCCACACCCTCTCCAACATTTATTGTTTGTAGATTTTTTGATGATGGCCATTCTGACTGGTGTGAGGTGATACCTCATTGTAGTTTTGATTTGCATTTCTCTAATGATCAGTGAGGTTGAGCATCCTTTCATGTGTTTGTTGAGCCTCTTACTCTTCTGGTGTGCATTCCTGTACTCAGCCTAGAGAGGGTTCTCAGTGATGGGGAAGTTAATGAAATACTGTGGCTTCAATTCTTTATCTCAGCCAGCAGGGAGGGAATTAAGTAAATGACTTCTCTTAAGGTTCAAACTTACCACCTTCTTGGTCTCTAAATTGGAAAACAGAAGATATGGAATATCCTATGGAGATTTCTTTCATGTTACATCACTATCATCACAAGTGGATGTTATTTGAATTTTGGTTACGTATCAATATTTACATTCTTTATAAACAACTTAGATACAGAATTGGTTGGTATCCTTTAATGATTAGCTTGAAACAAAGTTCAGTTTTAGGGAAGCACCCCCATGTATTTGAGTTATCGCTGGCAAATGTGGAATAAGGGAACTTCATAACTTAAGGAAGATCTCCAATGGACATTGTGTTTTGGGGGGAGGTTGGATTGCTACAGCTAAAAAATTCCCTTGCATGAGTTTGTCAGTTTCAGGGGATTTTGGTCATGATTCAGCGAAGTGGAACTTTCAGTTAAAATGAGAATTTCATGGCCTTTTTGCATCTTTGCTCATAGCCAGGGTAGCACCTTAGGTGTGTTAATGTCCATCACCAGCTTTGCACATGTCCCTGCTTAGGGCACATGCTCTCACTGGGTTATTCTCCTCATCTAAAGCTTCTGCTGCTATTTCTTTCTGTCCAAGCACAAGTGCCTTTTGTGGCCACAAGATGTAACTCCAATACAGTGCTTTATACTGATGACTGTGGGTTTTCCTTAAGGTAACTGTGGGTGGCCCCTCCATTTATTTTCTTGCTTCCTTTTTGTTTCTGTAAATTCTGCCCTCCACTTTCCCCTGAAGCACATGCTGTTCATGTAATCTGAATGGCCATTTAGAGGAAAGATCAGAAGTTTGTTGTTTCATTACCAACATAAATCAAAACTTTGTGTTCGCACTGCAATCTGAGTGAGTCCAGGAATAGCTTTGGGATTGCTAAGTGTCTGGAGAGCAGTGACTACACAGACGAGTTTTGAAGCTGGCTATAATAGTTTCTACAGCTGTTAACAGTTCGTAGAAGAATGGCAGCATTATATACCAGCATTTAAAATGTGCATGACTTGCATTGCACAGAAGTCAGATTGGGATAGAATCAGATTTTTTTTTTTTTCTGAAACTTGGCCAGGAAAGTCTTCAATAACTAGAGAAATTCTTTTCACTGCTGAAATCAACATGAAGCACATTGTGTTATTATAATTGCTTATAGCTCACCATAAAGGTTGTCTTTGTATGAGTGGATGTACGGGCTGTACTGTTTTGTTTTTATTTATTCTGCATTCTTTATTCTAATGTCCTTTCCTTTTTCCTGACCAGAGAGATTGTTATTGAGCCCTTCACAAAGCTGAAATAATGCAGTGTGTTAAAAAAATGTTAACAATTCAGAGAAGTTATAAAAATTTATAAGTTGGCTGAATGCTTGGGAAATTTCTGCATATTTTAATATAAATAGGTAATGCAAATATTTGTTCTTTGCATTGAGAGGTGAGTCTCTGTTTTCCAAAAGGCCTTGCTATTTAAATTAGATTCACTTGACTGTATTGAAATAAGGACAGTTTCCATTTTGAATGATGAAAAAGATTAGATACCACAGCTGTTATCAAATACAAAAAGCTTAATAAGTTAGATGTGTTACTGCATCATGGGGTTAAAAAAATTTCCAGAAATGGTAGGTATTGCTTCATGACTAGAATTCTCATGACAGTAATTTACTTAATAATTTTGTAAAGATTTCCTAGTTGAGATTGAGGTTTTGCATACAAGAAGAACTGTCTGGATCACTTCTGTACCCTGTCAGTTTTATTGTCTCTTTAAAGAATTAATTGACAGACTTAATTCAAGGTAGGAGTGTGAGAGCTATCTTGGAGAATATATATAAATAAAGGAAAAAATTGAGTAAAAATCAGAAAAAAATCAAATTGTGAGGGGAGCTCCTTCTGTTGAGCTATAACATCAAGTTACACACATTTTGAATGACCGTGGATCAAAGGTCTTTGCCGAAGGATTAAGATCTAAGGTCTTAGATCTTTCTGATGTAGTATGCCAAGGCTTACCTTGGGAATGAGAAGCCAGAGCTACCCATGTGGCACTACACAGGAGAAAGCCCACCTAGTGGAGTCCGTTTCCAGAGGTGAAGTTGAGATACTCCAGGGATCAAATCCCAGACCTGGGACACCCAGCATTCTGGACATTGTGGTGTGGGCTGCTTCTTCATAGGCCATGTAGGCTGTTGGGTCAGCTTGATGATCTGAGGAAAACTCAGCATAGACCGTGAGAGGCTCCCTTTGAAAGTGCTAATGAATTCTCATACCTCACTTTATCAGCTCCTCATTTACCAGCTAATGCTTCAGCAATTAGCCATCAGGGTGATAAGGACAGAGGGAGAAAACAGGAGGGCATGAAGGAAGACTCCCAGAGTGATTGGAGTGCCCCCGACAAACTTTCCACACCACCTCACAATTTTACCCAGACAGACATTGGACATCATCCTCTCACTTCTTCATACTAGTGACGTAGCTTCACAAGCATCATCTCTGAGACCAGTCTGCACCTTGCTGTTGGCCTATGCCTCTCTTAGGCTTGTGGGAACTAAGGACATATCTGGAGGAGTTTACCTTTTCTTGGGAAAAGTGACTTGCCTAGGAATTAAATTGGCACTATTTTCCAGGGAAAACAGCCATGAAAACATTGAATTTTCACTTTTCTGTACTAAGTGGCCCTACCTGATTGAGAAATAAGCTCAACAGCTGACATCTTTGTTGAGTACTTATGCTGTGCCAGGCATTGTATTATCTTATTTAAAAATAGAGATGTCAGTTGGTAGCATGACCAGCAGAGTGAAATGTAAAAGTAGTTTGATGGAAGATGGTGCATAGGCCAGAAGTGAACTAGAAAAGAAATAGAGCTAGACTTAAATTCAGGTTTCTCTAGACACTGAGGGTCCTTGGTATACTTTCCCCTCAGTAAAGCCTGTGTTTGTTATAAAATAAGAATAAGTACCAGCCTGGAATATATAATTCAGATTGATCAGTCCAACAAAATGGCCCTATAGCAGTGGTTTTGTTTATCTTCTCAAAATCATGGAACTCTTAGAAGCTAAGTACTAAGGGCTCTCTCTCAAGAAAAACACACACATGTATATGTAAGCAAAATGTTACACATGATTTCTGGGGTTCCCGGCTTTCTTGGAGCCAGTCGTCTTATGTGGGTGGAATGTGGCATCAGTAAAGTCTGGTAATAGGTAATATCTTTAGGTCCAGGCAGAGAGGATGGCTGGCAGGAAGTTCAGAGAGAGCCTAGCAGGGGTTTCCCAGCTGTAACAAGGGGAACAAGCAACAAATCATGTTTCATTGAGGTGGGAGCTGGTGCTAGGAATAACTAGCTGTAGGTATCAGAGCCTCTGCATGGGGACTGAGATTTAGGGGTATAATGCCCATCTGGAGACTCTTGAACTATGAAAATGAGCCAAGAGAAAGCATCAGGAATCGTAGAAGAGAAGAGTAACTGAAACTGGGCTAGAAGGTAAAGGCTAGGTCACAAAGAAAGCCCAGTAACTACAACTAGGGTTAGAGCTGATTTGGTTGGGCTCAGGATTACTCAGCAAGATTTTCAGGTCTGTGAGATAGTTGGCTTCAGACCCTAGCAGGGGCTAAGCCCTTAGGCAGGGCAATGTGAGCCTGTCTCTGGGAATCTGGTAGGAAGGAGGGAGCTGAGCAAAGAATCTGCCTAGGTATTGCAACTCTGGTGTTATCCCTCTTCAAAACTTTAGTCATTTGGCTAAGGATGGGCGTGAATTAACATTTTCAAATCTTCTTAACACATTAACTTTGAGACCAGAGAATGTTCTTTACCTTTTCTCATTTTGTGGATTTGTCCATTTATTTTCAGTTACCTTTAACCTGCCGCTCCTGTACCATCAGCGAATTCTGTTCTAGTCTCTCACTGGGAGACTCACTGATTTTCATAACTTGACATTCTTCAGCAGAATAAAAAGTTGGAAGCATTTGTTAGTCCATCAAATATATTGGGAATTTTACTAGTCTGTAAAATCTAAATACTGGGAACTATTGGATTACAGTATCCTTGACTGGGTAAAGTAGGTACTCAAGGAATATTTATAGTTATATTGAATGAATGATTAAATGAGACATGAATTGTATCACATAAAGCTAAGGGTTGAATTGTCCTGTCTTTGCTTACCTCACTTTGATATCTCTTGAAAGAGTAATGCTAAGATAGGCTGAGGTCCACATATGTGTGGTAAGTTAGTGGATTGGGCCACTCTTGACTATTCAACAGAGTAGAGTAGATAGTCTGTCTGATTAAGTGGTGGCACTTTCTTTGATGGCATTTAGTATATTAAAATAGTGCTGTTGTCTTTAGTAAAGTGGTGCTTGTTTTCAGCTGTTATTAGTCAGTTGCTGGAATTTTAAAAGAGAACACGCATAAAGGAAGAGACCATTTAGCTGATGGGGTAAATTGGGACAGGGGAGACTCCCGGTTCTTCCTCACTCTGGAGGGTGCTGTTTCATAGAGTGAATCTGTGGCCTAAATCATGAATATTTAACAGCAATTAATTAACCTGCTTTAGGAGCTTAAGTAAGTACTAGCTGAAATTTAAGATGTGAAATTTGAAGTCATGATACAATGAAGATTAGAGGAAACAAATAATGGGATGTGAAGGAGAGTCATAATTCTGGCATGAAGGTCAGGCCAAATAGTGCAACAGAGTTTTTGTGCTTGAATTCATGAGAGTTTTCTTCCTCAGATTAAAGTTATAAAAAGGAGGATTTTCTCCCTTTTGATGGCCATATTTAACAGGAGAATAGTTGCTCAAATTTACTATTTGGCCCAGTAGAAAGAAACACAATGTAACTTGAAGTCTAGGTCAATGTAATTTATTTATTTATATTAATTTTTATTGGAGTATAATTGCTTTACAATGTTGTGTTAGTTTCTGTTGTACAGCAAAGTGAATTAACTATACATAAACATATACCCCTCTTTTTTGGATTTCCTTCCCATTTAGGTCACCACAGAGCTTTGAGTAGAGTTCCCTGTGCTATATAGTATGTTCTCATTAGTTATCTATTTTATACATAGTGTATATATGTCATATACACTATGTATATGACAATCCCAATCTCCCAATTCATTCCACCCCCCCTTTCCCCCTTAGTATCCATAGGTTTGTTCTCTATGTCTGTGTCTCTATTTATGCTTTGCAAATAAGATCATCTATACCATTTTTCTAGATTCCACATATAGTAAATCCATGTAATTTAAAATATAATTCTGTGTGCTTGGGAGTGTCCATGGCAAGTTAGATGAATGTGGTTCTGAAGAAAGAATAGGAATCCAAGGATTGAGGGATTCTTGTTAAACAGGAAAGAATCAATAAGTAGACAGATTTCCTCATTAAGATATGGATCTCCACATTTCTGAGATAAATGATAATTTAAGTGACTGAAAAAAGTATGGCACTCCCCATAGAGATTCATAATGCTTTTAAGTGGCTGAGGTGAGTGTGTGTGTGTGTGTGTGTGTGTGTGTGTGTGTGTGTGTGTGACAGAACACAGAGTAGTCAGATAAAAAGAAATCATGAGACAGAGGATGGAGATCATTTGGGTAGAGGCAGTCATACCTGACTTATCTCGTCTTCGCCATTAGTACCTTGACTCCTTACCACCTCTCAATGCCAACACTTTCTGCCCAGGTGGGAACCCGGTTACTTCCAAAATGGGGGAAACATTTTAATCTTGCTTTCTTCTTAGCATCAGTTAAGGGTAAGGATCAGGACAGAGGGAAAGAATGAGGTGAAATTTTGATGTGGGCCTTGGGAAATGGCAAAGTTTATGTGAGGCGGAATGTGTTATAAATAAAGGAAGGATATAAATAAAGATCTCTAGAAGTTCTGAAGGAGAGATTACCTTCATGGACAACCAGGAAAGGCTTCAGAGAGGAGGTGACATTGAAACTGGGCATTGAAGGATAGGTAGGATTTTGATAGGCATGGGTGGAGAACATTCCAAGGAGAAGAAAATAACCCAAACAAAGATGTCATGACAAAAAAAATACAACCCTATTATTCCAGAAATGACATGTGATTCAGTGTAGCTAGAGATAAAATGGGTACAGTAGGTACAGGCCAGGTTATAAGAGACCATGAATGCCAGGGTAAGATTTTATTTGGTATGCGGGTAAACTCCTCACACAACTCACCAAATATGAATGTCCATCTCCTAAAACTTCTGCTTGATAAAGATTGATTTTTTACCAACAAACTTTTTCTAAAAGTAGGGGCATCTTTAAGGCACAAACCCATCTCTTAGTGTCTTAAAGGCAGGGGCTTGCCCAGCTTAACCAAAGCCTAGATTATCTATGAGGTTCAGGAGATCCTTAAACACTTTGGGATTCTAAGATGTGTGTGGTGGTTTATTTTTTCTTTTTTTAAATTTATCCGTCTTTCATGTGATCATTTACAGGGTAAATGTGGCAGATTACATTTTCCATAAATGACCAAATCAAGTTCTTCCATCCCACATAATCTTATTACACAGTGACCTTGACTTTCCTCCTGTCAAGGGTTGGGATCTATGTTCTCCTCCTTAGGCTGGCTTGAGATTATGGTGGAATTGACAGCATATGACTTCTGAGGCTAGGTCATAAAAGGCCATGCAGCTTCCTCCTAGTTTTTTTGGAATGTTGGCCTTTGGAGCTCTGAACCCCTATGTAGGAATTCAGGGGCCTCCATTCTGTGAGGAAGCCCAGGCCACATTGTAGCCCTTCTGGGTGACAGCTAGCGTCAACCACCAGAAATGTGAATGAAAAATGTCCCAGATGATTCTTGGCCACAGAAGTTGAATATTCAGATCCTTCCTGCTGAGATCCAGATGTTACAGAGCAGAGCAAATCGCCTCCACTGTGTCCTTTCCAAATTCCTGGCACACAGACTCAGGATAATAAAATGGTTATTTTATGCAGCTAGGTTTGGGGTAACTTGTTATGCTGTGGTAGTAACTAGAACCGTAAGCAGTGGTGGCCTTTTCTAGTTCATCTCTCTCTGTTCAGCAGGTTCAGTGTTGCAGAGAGCAGAGGGAGGGAATTATCATTGTTTAGAAGGCCCTGTTAGGTGATTCACGTATATTATCTCATTTGATCTACCTAACAGTGTTAGGAGATTAATATTATCAACCCTAATGTATGGAGAAGTAAGGCTCAGAGAGGTTAAGTGATTTGTATAAGGTTACACAGCTAGAAAGCAAACCCAGTTTTTCTGGCTCTGTGGTTCAAAGGATTTCCTCTACACGTGAGGCCTCCCTAGGCTGGATGAGCACTCCCGCAGTATCATATGAACAGTGAATTCTGCTACCTAGGTCACCTCTCCATCAGATGACATACGTGCTGAGTACTTGGGCCAGGTGCTGTGAGGGAGATGAAAAGAGACATGGCCCCTGCCTTTACAGCAGTGGCAAGCATTTTGGTGGCTAGGCAGCTGTAAGTCCCATGGAAAGATAAAAGCAACACAAGGCAGTGTCTGATCCAGTACTGTGGCCCTTCATAGAGGGGAGGGGTCACTTTGGAGTTTTGGGCAAGTAGGTAGCCTTCCAGTGATCTCTTTTCTAACTGGTGAAAGTGGGGGGCATCACGTCTCCCAGTTCTCCCAGACAGTCTTGGCTTATGCCTGTTGTCCTGGGGAAGTTATTAACAGAGCCTCATTTTGGACGATAAATTACATGGTCACCTTAAGGTGGTACTTTCAGTTTGAACTTTTTCAAGGGAATGGGGTGAAACACTATTGAGTAACCATGTGAAATGGTGTGAAGGCAATGACTAATGGCCCAAAACAAGTAGTAGAGTGTGGTAATTCAATGAAAAATTTGTCCATTCACTGTACAGCAAAAAAAAAAAAAGTCAAATAGTGATTTTGTTCAACATAAACAAATGTTTATTGGGCATCAATTGTGTGCCACAATTAAAAATCTGAACTGACAAAAACAAATAATAAAACCTCCTCAACAAACCAAACAAACCACAATTGAATTGGTCGTCTGAATTGACCTCATTGGTTTGTGTCTGGCCAGAATGGCAAGGTCAGTCCCTATCTCTCTTGAGGAAAATGAAGTAAATGAATCTAGTACAAGGACTAGACTACATTTCTCAAAGTGTAGTCCACAAACTATGGGCATCAGACTTGCCTGGGGGTGGTGGGGGAGGTTAAGAATGCAGAGTCTGGGTCTCTTCCCCAGACCTCAAAATCTTCCTCAGAGGATGGGCCCGGGACTTGGCATATTTAGCAAGTCCCCCAGGTGATTCTGCTGCACCCTAAAGTTTGAGGACATCTGGGATTAGATGCTTAGAATCAAGGAAACACTAAGGCCCTAGAGAAAATTCATTATTTGGGGTTTGTTATTAGTTGGTTTGTTATTTAAAATGACAAATACATTTAGAACTTGGACCAGTGGACTAACCCCAGGGGCAGTGTTAACCTCTGTCAGCACTGTGGAAAGAAGATGAATTTAGTCTTAATTCCAAACTGCTTCCCCATGTTATAAGCCCACCCATGAGAATAAAGGGTTGCATCATTTTATTACAAGAAAAGGGAATATGTTTAAGCATCAATCTTTTTCTCATTATAACCTCTGTCATTGGGATTAATTTTGTAGTGGATTTGCTAAGTGCTCTCTAATAATACTTAGAACTGCAGAAAAGAGGAGCTGTGTTGATCAGAATGTGGTCCATTCTTGCGAGTTCTAACAAAGTTGGGCCGAGGGGAAAGCGGTACAAATGATTTCCTGCAAATTCAATGTGGTATAGATTGAATAGATTGCTTTCCCTGGATATTTGTGAAAGAGCCCAGATATGAGAGCTAAAATAGGTTTTTGAGTTAATCGAACCCAACCTTTTTATTGTATAGATGGATAAACTGAGGCCCAGAGAGAGGAAATGGCTGGAATAAATCCTGGCTCTGCTGCTTCCTATCTGTGTATCCTTGTACAGGGCACTTACTTATCATTTCTGAAATGTGGAATAATTACAATGTCTACTTTTTGTAGTTTTGGGGAAGAGTAAATGAAACAAGAGCACGCACATGAAGTGCCAAGCACAGCATTTGGCACCAGTGTTAGCACTCTTTGCCAAGGTGCTGTTTACTGTTATTAGCTGAAGTCACAGAGCTAGTTAATGACAGAGCCAGGCCTAGACCTGCACCTCCCGACTCCCTGCATTTTCTGTAATATCTGTGGAGTTCCAGAGATCAGTTACATGAGATACCTGTGTGTTTCCACATCATCAAATACTATTTTAAGACCGTCTTTCAGAAGGGCCCAGGACAATAAGCTCTGGCTGGCTGCCTTAAGCCGCACAGTCTGTTCTTGGGCGTATGGCCTCTGCGCTCTGGCCGGTCCTGTGTCTGTGCCCCGTAGGGCCCTGAGCTCTGGCCCCCTCACTGCTTTTAAGCTATGTGGTGGTATGAATGGGGGACTGAGGCCGAAGATGCCTGAGCCGTTTTGAGGGGCATGTTCCTCAGTAGCGAGATAACCGGGAGGCCTGGGAAGTGTGGGGGCAAAATGTGTGGGTTCTGAAGGCAGACTGTCGGGTTCACCAGGCTGTGAGACTTGGATAAGATACTTGCCCATAAGAAAATCCTCAGTTTTCTCATTTGTAAGATCTGTAACAAGAATGCTTACCTCACAGGGTTGTGGTAAGGGTCAGTGAGTAAATTTTCACAAAGCAAAGGGCCTGTCCCATAGTCTACAAATGGTGGCTTATTGCTAACTTTTATTGATGCTTCATGAATTTAGAGAGGAATTAGGATACAGAGAATTTCTTGATGGAAGGGATAAAAATGAGAACAGAGAATTGTAATTTGTAACGCATAATGCTATAGTATTTTGAATATCATAGAAAGGTAAAGCTGAAATTGAGAACTGCTTGAAAATATGGTATGGCCTTATGGGGCAAATCAAAGAAACTGGCAATAGCTCTGCAAATTGGAAGTGCCTTGTACGTATTCCTGCTTTCCGAGGCCCTCCCCTTCCGCCACATGCCCACATCTCCCTCAGAGTTTATTATGACTATTTAAGAAATTGGTATAAAAATAAATATTCTAGAAGTTTCTATGTTTATAAGCCTACAATGTAGGAACTTTAAAGAAGTTTTAATTAACAATAAATTACATCACTGGAGTTTATTAACATTGATACTCTTCAATTATATGGAAGCCTGCTGGCCACAGTATAGTAGGCAAGTGAAATGAACTACTAACCACTAACTCCCTTTAAAAGAATTGCTGCTTTAGGTTAACTAACATGAGTAATGACTGACATAAACCTCTGGCTTCATAATACTTCTGCCATGGTGGATATTTACTGCATTAGTCAGCATAGGCCAGGTAATGCTGAGGTAACAAGCAACTCCAAAACTCAGTGATTTAAACAAGAAGATTTATATCTTCCTTATGAGACATGCCCATATCAGTTTGTCTGGGGCCCTGCTCCAAATTAGCCTCCCTGGGGACCTTGGCTGATGGAGCAGCCACCATGGGAGATGTTGCCAGTTATCATGGCCCAGGGAAGCAGCCCAGGCTCTTAAAGCTTCCATCTGGAAGTAGCACCTGTCCCTTCAGCTCGAGTGTCACTGGCAGAAGCATGGACACACTCAACTGTAAGGAAGCAGAAACTGTAAAAGTACAGTCCTACTCTGTTTTTGGCTGGAGAACAGAAATGTTGGGTGAACCGCACTAACAATACTGCATTTACACACATCTTCCTAGTCATAAATTTCTTGAATGTAAAAACAGTGATGTTCCTCTTTGCCTTTCTCCTGACACCAGCCTGCAGTAGAAAGGCGATAAATGTTAGGTGGACTGTAGAGCTTAGCATGTGATGGGAACAAAATGGGAAAGAGGCCAGAAAACTTGGTCTTCTCTTCCCCAACCCAGTTGGCACATCTCTCCTCCCCTTGAGTTGGGATCCCGTCTCTGGAATTGATTATCTGGATGATCCTGAACAATCATGTAGCCACTCTAAACCTCAGTTCCTGCAGTTGGAAAATGGGGATATTATTACACCCTTGTAAAGATTGAATCAGATGGCATGTGTGAAAGACGCTGGTCAATAAAGTCTTATGGCTCTGACTGTTTCCCAGTGGGGCCCCTCTCTGAGGCCCTTGGGTGTCCATCATTGTCTGCTGAGCTGCCCCACTGAAGCCTGTCCTCAAGCAAGGCCTTATCATGCACTCAATCTCCTCTGATCTTTTCCCCACTTGTCTGGCAAGTGAAATGTATTTTCTTTCTAAGGCATCTCTAAGGTGCCTTAGAGATCATCTGGCTTTATGGTTTTCAAACTTTTTCTTCAACTGAAAGATAATTCAGAACCCTACCTATAAAACATAAAGGGGTCTGCTCTGATTGAGAGGAGGTGGGCAGCACCTCCATGCTCAGCTTTCCCCAGCCTAAAAGCCCTAGAGCACATGCAGAGAATTCCACTGATTCTAGATCAACCCTCTTGTCTTACAGAAGAGAAGCTGAGGCCCAGAGAGAGGAGGGAACTGAGGATCCCACAGATAGGCAGGACTGGGCTTGGAGCCCCCATCACCTGAGTGCTGACCCAGACTGTCTGCTCTGACAAAGCTACCTGGGAGAAGGTGGCCAGAGAAGAAAGGGGGGGTTATTTCTGCTCACTCATGGATATGCTCATCTAAGGGCAAAAGCAAGTGTGTGTGTGGGTTTTTTCTTTTGAGGCCCTGTGTAACTCTAGCCAGACATAGTAAGATACAAAAACTTACCTCTGAGCTACTGGTTTGAATGTAGTACAGGCTGTTAGTTACTCAAGGTCATTATTGTGTGATGGGTTATCAAAGGCCTGTGTGAAACGTGTGGGATTTTTATGAGCTTGTTTTTATTATAGTAGAATGTCTAAAGGCCCCTTGTGTACAAAGTGCTTTGAAAACTCTAATGGGGCCCCATAATCACCTGCATAATTATGAAGGTCAAATTGTGCTGAACAAACTTGAGAGCTATTTTTGACCAGATTAGTGGATGAACAGAACAGAATATTAAATACACACACACACACACACCTTTTTTTTTTTTTTTGGTCACCCTTTTCAGTTCTTCTGGGTACAACAAAATCTCTCTCAGAATTGGAGAAAATTGCCATTCATACACACATACATACCCATATATATATATATATATATATATATATATATATATATATATATATATATATATATATATATATATATATATATATATATATATACTATTTCAGTTTGTCTTTATGCCTGTCCCCCACTGCCCCATAGTCAACATATACCCCCCTCAAGAGCGGGCTGGCCTCACCGGATGTCCTTCTATAGAGATGCCTGCTGCTTTCACTTGCCATCCTCAATTTTCCATCTTACTCTAGGAAACTGCAAGGTTAGAAAAACAATGGACTGTTTCCTTCCTCTTTCTTTAAACTAAGAGGCTGAAAGGAGGACTTCATATTCATTACTCACAAGCCAGACTTGAGAATAAAGGTCATTACGTACAGTTCAAATGGAACAAAAGTTAAAATCCACGTCTCAATGGGTCTCTAGCCTAGCTGGGGTCAAAATGGCACTCGTCCTCTCACTAGGGTCCTTGTCTTAACCTGAGGCTTACCTTAAGCTTTGTGATTATTTCAGACTGACATTTGGAATCTGAGCTTCCAAAAAGAACTCAAGAATATGAGCATGAGGCGGGGGAAGAATTGACACAAAGCAGGCTTAAGTTGGGGAAAGTCTTCCCTTCTAGGGCCTTGGCCCCCAGGTGACCTAGAACTGTCATTGTTATCAGTTGTTACAGGTACACTTCTTAGAACCCCAGATTTAAGAATGCTCTCCAGTAAGCAGTTAGGTTGTTTTTTCCTGACATTTTAAATTTCCTCTCTGTAATATCCTTTTGCTGTGAACCATTTTCTTGTGGCTAGACAATTTGTGGCCAGGAAACCCTCATCTGATGGGTGATGTAGATACCCTGGTATAGCCACGTTTCCTCATCACACTGAAAGGGAGAAGGAAAGCACCTTTCTAACACTTCAGTATGTGCTATTTATGCTAAAGAGCAGCTGTCATTCTTTTTACAAACCAGACCTCTCTGTCACACTTGATATCCACAGGGAAGAGCCAGAAGCCACAAAGCAGCAGCAGTGTGACCTTGGGGGTAATGAGGGAGGGTGCAGTGAGAAACAGTAAGACAGAAAGTGCCCATAAACCCTGCTCAGTCAACAGGCAGGGCCATAGGAGGACTTTCAGGGGGCCCTAGACATTTTTGCTATAGTGGGCCCTTTCCTCCAAAAAAATGGAATACATAAATAACTATATTTCATGATTATGTTGTTATGAAGACAAATATACTAATGTTATGTATCACAACATTTCCTTTGACCTGAAAGTTCAATTTTTTTCTTATTATTTTAAAGGAAGTGAAAGGATTTTCGTGGGCCCCTAAAAGTTTTGTGGGGTGTAGGCACTGTGCCTGCTGTACCTAATGGATAAATCAGCCCTGCCAACAGGAAGCAAACTCTTCCTTGGTACAATTTGAAGAAACTGAATATTTATGAATTAGGGCAGTTTCATTACTTTAAATGACAATGCAAGCTGTAAATGGGTTTGGTTCATAAAAATGGGAGAGAGAAACTAAATGTGTATACAACTCTGTAAATCAAGGTCTCACAATTAGCAATAGGCTACTTTGCATTCCAAGTAAATTTTGAAACTTTGGTTTGGGGACAAAAGCCAGAAGTGTTACAAATATTTAGGTGGTATGGCCTTGGGTCAAGATCTTGGTTCTGCTACCCACAAACTTGGGCAAGCTATTATACTCCTTGAGCAAGTTACTTTATTCTTCTGTGCCTTGATTCCATCTCTATAAATGAGACATAATCATAGCTACCTCATCAGGTTACTGGGAGGATGAAATGAAGTCATGTTTGTAAAGCACTTAGTATAATGCCTGGGATATTATAAATTTCCGATATGTGTTAGTTATCATAATTACTATTATTATCATATCATGAAGTGTTGTTATGCTGTTCATCAGATGGAAAAACTCAGACTTCTCCATAATTCTGCTGGACAGTCATTTTGCTAAACTCAAGAGAGCTAATAAGTAGTTAAAAAGAAGGATTTATCCAAGATTAGAATTAATCAATAGCATGTGAAAAGGAGAGTGAGAAGTGACATGGAAGGTTCAAAGATAATTAAAATACAAATCCTGGCCTCAAGAAGAGTACTTCATTGTTAGGGAGACAAGACACATTCAGAAAGGGTCAGAGACAGTCAAAAGGCCAGTGAACAAGCTCAGAGGGCAGCGGGGAAGGGAAACTAGCGGGATAATGAGGAAGGTGTCCCAGACAATTAAAACCTCATTCAGTAGGTGAGGATTCCTCCTGGACATTCCCAGGAAGAGAAATTGCTTCAATCTTTTTACTCAGCAGCACCTACCACATCCTGTCTAGAATTGCCAAATTTCAGTTTGGGAAAATGTCATGTTTTAACCAGATAGGGAGCAAAGGTGGTTTGGTGCTGCCCCTAACACACTGGCAGAATTGAACTAGATGAGCATAGAGCTCTTATGCGTTCAACTGGAAGCAGCACAGGGAAAGAAGCAAAAACAAAACCACAGAGGGTGTTTGGCCTTTCTAACAGTACCAGCAATTACATTAATATTACTTTGTATAGTGCTTTTAATTTTTAAAGATTTATACATTTTAATTTTTCACCATTAAAATTATATACTCTACAAAGATTGCAACTGTTATTTTCATTTAAGGATGAGGAAACTGAACTGGATCGATTTGCCTCATATCATACAGCTAAATTTGGGG
The DNA here is from genome assembly GCF_965194825.1 of Balaenoptera physalus. Taxonomy (NCBI): domain Eukaryota; kingdom Metazoa; phylum Chordata; class Mammalia; order Artiodactyla; family Balaenopteridae; genus Balaenoptera; species Balaenoptera physalus. Next base: position 1,304,794 of record NC_138893.1, read on the forward strand.
CCTTGAGGAGCGGAACTTAGATCTACTAATGCTCTCTCTCTGTTGCATTACCACAAAATCTTCATGTTGCTCATAATAATAATGAGAGTATTTATTGAGCCCCTACTATTTCTTATAGCTACCTTATAAGGTGAAGCTTCTCAATTACACTTACAGTTGAGGAAACTCAGGCTTCTTCAGGTCAAGTAACTTATTCCAGGTCCTATTTCTAATGAGTTGAGATCTTACTCTAGGTTTGTCTGACTTTAAGGGTCAAGCTCTTTTCTCTATGCTTTTTGCTCATTAGTTATTGGGATTTGAGTGGATATGATTTTACTTTAATGAATATTGGCCCATGGGAAAAACAAGTAAAGATTATTCTAAAATAGTATCCAGATACTTCAGAAAGATGTCTTTGAAAATAATTGTTAGTGTTTACACAAATGAGCTGAAGGGTAGATTTTTCAGAAATTAGGTTGAGGCTTAGGGAAAACTATTAATCCCACCCTTGTACTTGATCACAGTAAGATTATGTATGTATTCTGGAGTACTTAGAGCTGAAGGTCTGTGCTAGACAGTGTCAACCTTTGTTTTCACCTTGCCAATTGGGGTGAGATGAGCCTTTGGGCTGAGCGCAAATTGGGGAGCCATCACTGCTCATAAGTTGCCTGACCAGACAGACTGTCTTCTGCATGGAATCATCTGAAACAGCAAGCTCCCTGCCCTACATCTTATGTGGCTTTTAACATGGATAGTGTTGACTATGATGCTTCCTGCCCTTCAGAGCAAGAGCAGATTGTAAATGGTGGGAGACCAGTTGTGCATTGCTCTTTTATGCCTGGACCTCAACGTTCTCCCCAATTTAAAGGACTCCTTATTCACAGTGGCTTGCCTGTATGTTAAAATCCTGCTTCCTGCTTCAGTGATATTTCATATTGCCTTTGTGAACCTAGATTTCATTTAAGATCATGGGTTTGATAAATAAATAATAAATAATAATTTTGAGAAATAAAATTTTTAATGACCATCCCAAGTCAAATTCAAAGTTTTAAAAGAACTCTGCAATAACTCTCATTAAGTATATGGAAGCATTAGGTTAAGAATGCAGCTGGCAATTTATTACTGTTTTGTATTAGCTAATTGGAAAACACCTAAATTATAACTAGTCACTCCCACAGTTAAGGGTTGATTAAACAGCCCATGACACTTTTTTCCCTCATAGTTTGTCTTAGGATTAATTATAATGACTTGCCCATTGGATTGAGTTAATTATTCTTCATTCTTTCTAGTGTTCCGCTCTGCAAATGTCCTAAAAATGTCCAGTCATCTTGGACCAGTTTTTCTTATATTTCACAATGGATACATATACACCGGAGAAGTTAAAGCAATTGTTAGGTTTGGTTTGGTTCTTTCAAAGGAATAGATAAATCATCATGCTACAACACGAGAGAGGAAATGACAGTTTTTATCTTTTATTCAGGTAGCCTATATTTACATGAGACCACAAAAAGTTCCTGACAGGATGTTATTGATTGCATTTACCCAATTGGGGCTTAAGATGAGTCTTCCTGCCGCATCACAGGACATGCTCTTCTTTTCATTCCTGCCTGAGAATCAAGTCCCAGATCTTTTGGACTCTCCCATGAAATTGTGAATTTTCAGAATAGAGATTTCAGACCCCTTGACATTAATTATTCTTCTAATTCAGCTCCCTTCTCTCTGTGCCAATCAGTAACACTTCCTTCTCTTGTTGAATACCTTGAATATTATAATAGCTCCAAGGAACTAAGTGAAGTTCAAATATTCATTGTAGTAATGAAGGTCCTCTTATAAGTGTTTTATGTGTATTAGCTCATTTAATCCTCACAACAACTTTATGAGGGAGGGACTATTTTTATCTTCACCTGAGACACACTGATAGGCTTCCTTCCTTCCTTCCTTCCTTCCTTCCTTCCTCCCTCCCTCCCTCCCTCCCTTCCTTCCTTCCTTCCTTTCTTTCTCTCTCTCCCTCTCTCTCCCCCCTCCCTCCCTCCCTCTCTCTCTCTCTCTCTCCCTCTCTCTCTCCCCCTCTCCCTCTCCCTCCCTCCCTCCCTTCCTTCCTTCAAGTAAAAAATGTTAATTGAGCACTTAGTATGTGCTGCCCAGTATTATGGGCACTGGAGATGGCAGTGAACACAGCAAACAAAGTCCATGCCCTCATGGAATTTAACCACTATCCTAATACTGCCCCAAATTACACATCTTCCCCTAGGAGCTTTCCTAGATTAATTCCACTCAACTTCTAACTCACATGGATAATCTCAACTCATCTTCCATTTCAATTCATTTAAGTAATTAAAAAATTCAAAGGGTCATATTTTAGCTAATGTGACTGCCTTAAAACCTTTATGTGCCCATAAGCAATGTCTATCTTTATAATGTACCTTAGGCACGTTGGTGTATGGTCTTGCCTCCTATGAGTGGTCACAAAATTCAGCGTAACTGCTGGACTATCTATGTTACAATGAGAGAGAGAGATACCTGGGACATGATTGGGCTAACTTTAAAAAGAGAATTTATTTTATTTTACCTGATGAAATCATTAAAAAAAAGTTTAGTTTTCAACAAATATGGTCCTGAAGCTGACTTAGGATTTCCAGAATCACATTTGCAATTTGGGAGTGGAGCATTTAACACCCAAAGCCATGGATCATGCTAGCTTTAGACATCAGCCTGAGGTTTATTAAACATTAACCCCTTAGAAATTTTTCTTAGAAAAATTTCTAGATATTTTAATTGCAATCAATTAAGCTCACTCTTTGCTCTCCAACTTTCTCATTTCTCATGTTACACTTTTCCTCATGTCAAGTGGTATAGGGGAAGTCATGGTTTTTATATATTTTTAAAATCTGGCTTAGAAAAATACAATTGAGGTATACTTAGAGTAGGTTTAGTGGGATATATTTATATTTATATTTTCAGTCACTTCCATATTATAGCTAGTTATCCTGGTATATGCACGTCTTCCAGGAAAATTTCTATTGCCCATTGTGCCAGCTCACCTAACATCATGACACAGAGATTCAGGGCAGAGGTTCTGTCTTGATATTGTGTCTGATGGCCCTCAGCACTGGAAGCATGTGGACTGAAGAGGAGAAACAAGGTCTGAAATCTACAGAGTTGGAAGCCAGTCAGTGGATAATTCTTTTAAACCTTACACTCATGTACAGCAGAAATATTATAGAGATTTTCCCAAAGTTCACAATAATCCTAAATATGCATATGATGCTACCATCAATAATGAAAACAAATTTCAACCAACTATTTTAGAAGAAAGACATTTATCTTTCTGTTCTCTCTATTAAAAAAGTAGAAAGTCATCATCATAGGAAGGGGGTGATAAAAGAGTATGCAGCCTAAAAATGTAAATATCGTATAGGTTTATCAGGCAGTTAATTAATAAAAATATTATGTTTTTTGGATTTTGTGATGCTTATGGTATTTGTCCACTTAAAACATTTTCAGTTTGTTGTAATTTATTTTCTAATTCTCAATAAATATTTACTTTTGTACCTAATTTTATTTGTAATTTATGTTCTTCAAGAAGACCCCTCCCCCACTTATATTAGTTTCTGTCCTTTCAAAGCCTGAATTTACTCTATCCAAGAATGATTTGGTGTAATATAAAGCAAAATGTGTGTGTGTGTATAAAACTCACCAATCCTGGACTAGTTAGTCATTAGGATTTTTCATTGTCAAATATGAGCACGCTAAAAATCGAAGATGGGCTTCCCTGGTGGTGCAGTTGTTGAGAATCTGCCTGCCAATGCAGGGGACACGGGTTCAAGCCCTGGTCTGGGAAGATCCCACATGCCGCGGAGCAACTGGGCCCGTGAGCCACAACTGCTGAGCCTGCGCGTCTGGAGCCTGTGCTCCCAACAAGAGAGGCCATGATAGTGAGAGGCCCGCGCACCGCGATGAAGAGTGGCCCCCGCTCACCACAACTAGAGAAAGCCCTCGCACAGAAACGAAGACCCAACACAGCCAAAAATAAATAAATAAATAAGTAATTAAAAAAAAAAAAAATCGAAGACAGTTTCCCCCATCTTCTCTTTATCATTTAAAGTATGCAGTGTCACTGTATCCTAGGCATTAAATATGATATTTTCTTTGCTCTTTGTACTGGTCAGGGTAAATCACTAGTGGTCTAACAAAGAGCTCCAGCATGTCAGTGGCTTTCACATTAAAGGCTTATTTTTCATTTGTGTCACAGGCCATTGCTGTTCCATGCAGCTGTTCAGTGACCCTCACTTCTTCCATCTAGTTTTCTCCACTGGTTCCTTTGCATCTGGGTAACCAATGGGGTAAGAAAAAGAACATGGCTAATTGTGAGAGTGATCATAAGAGGCTAGGCCTAAAAGTGGTATGCATCATTTTTGTCCACAATCCATTTACCATAACTCAGTCATATCCCTTCACCTAAAGAAGCTGAGAAATTTCGAACACGTCTCCGTTTCTAAAGGAAGAGGAGAAACATGCATATAGGTGAGGAGAAGTGTTCTCGACCGTAAGCTTCAATAGATACATAAAAAAACAATTTTTTTTAATAGATGAGAATGGTCTCTCAGAGGAATTGTCACGGCTCCCAAATCTATGTGAATTTAATTGGGGATGCCGTTGTATTTTGGTGAAAAGAGTATGGGATTTGAAATCAGAATAAGTGGATTTCTGTTTTTCATAGCTTATCACTTCAACTCCGTGGCTTTGCATGAGACACACTCTTTATGCGCATCAGTTTCATTAACTGTAAAATGGTGATGGTAATATTGTTTTCACCTATGGCATAGGTTGTTTTCAGGGTCAACCGAGGTCAGAGGAAGAGTTACTGTTTTCTGTGAAATGCTGTTCAAAATTAAGTGCCCCTCCTTTCCTCCTCCTCCTCTTTGGTCCATTTTCCACTTTTACTGCCACGAAGATATGTTGCATCTCCTGGCTATAAGGAAGACAGAGAAAGATGCTAATGCCTACATTACTGGGAGACTAAACATTGTTTTCAGTCTTCCCTCAGACACTGAATATTTATATTATATATAAAAAATGTATTTTATTTCCTGGATTGGTGGGGGGGACTAAGATGGAATGTATTCCTTTTAAACCAGTGTTAAAAACAAAGAAGCAAATTGTCAGCATCCCTAGGTGTTGACTTATGCCATCAGCTCCTAAAATTCAGTGTGAAAAACCTTAACTGTCCTTAAAGCCACCGCCTTCCTTCTACAGAAGGAAGGGTTTTAGAACAGGGTGATACAAATGTGGAGTGTGGTCTCTTGAAATATTTTCTTGGGGAAAAAAAAAAAACGGTAGAGGATAGATGTACTGTCTTGAATTTTCCTTGAGTTGAGGTCACTGAACAAGTAGTATATTAAATGGAGTAGAATTTTCTTAATGAAGATATTTTGTATTTTAAATATCTTTATCACAAATTATTGATTAGGTATCAATATGTATATCTTAATTCCAACAAGCCAAAAAGGATTAATTGGTTTTTACCAGTGTAAATTATTTTATAGGCCTCTAGGTCTCTATCTTGGTTATTGAAAGAACTTCTCCCAAGATGTGTGCAAAGGATACAGTTTGGAGATAATGAGGAATTTTTGTGTGTGTGTGTTCTTTTTCACAATTTCCTTCTTTGCAGCCCTCTACCCACTGTATCACTGGAATTCATTACTTTAGGAGAAGGCTAACATAGCTGGTCCCTAAAAGTCAGTTGAGTTTCTGAGCTTACTTTTTAAAGTCCTCAGTGACTTTTGAAAGCTGAGACTTTTACTACAAGAACCTGAGATTCAAAAGCTTAAGAGTCTGGAAGTTTCAGTGCATAGAGTTTATGCCAAACCACAGGGTGGGAAGGAATGGCTCATGAGTGTTTTCCTCCTCAAGGGAGAGCAGGTTTGAGCAGGAGTCATCCAGGAGGAGAATAGAGGTTAGAGGCTGGTGAGGAGCTGCAGCAAGTGTTTAGTGCCCTGTTCTCCCCCTACTGAGACTTTGGAGAACCTAAGGATAGGATAGGATAGGTTAGGGTGGGATGAATTTGGGGCCATGTAGCTTGCTTCCTAATGAAGCTCAAGAGAAAGAAAGCAATTCTTGTAGGTTGTCTCCCACTCCATCATGGCGCTACAGCAGCAAAGTATAATAAAAGGCAGCAAGAAGGTCTAGGCAGAGAAAGTCTAAAGCAGCATGCCAAAATGCCTGCAACCCCAGGAAATGCCAGATAGTAAAAAAATTTTTCATCCCCCTGAGGTAGTTTGTAAGAACGGTCTTTCGCATTTACTATTTTTTAATGTGTAAAATTCATAATTGCTACAAATTTGAATCATTACAGTCTAATTTTTCTTTCTCGTATTTAGATGTCAAATGATCCAAAAGTCTCTGGAGTCCTCTGTGTGACCTTCGAGGACCCATCAACCTGAAAACAGAGCAGGATGCAGGTGTTTCAACCATGGATGCCATAGTGGTAGGTTCCAAGGATCAAAGAACAAGCTCCATTAGAAGTCAGTGTGGATGGATGCTCATGGCCAGGGTTGACATCACCTGGTACTCACTAGCAAGGCCCTGTCAGTTGTGACAGTTGGTATCTGTTTTGACTGGTTGGTGCCTGTACCCTGTTGCTTGTTAAACATTTTGAGTATCACACCTACTGGTGACCTCGGCCTGATGGCGGGAAGTTTAAAAAATCCCCTCCCCCAATTTGGATCACCCCTTAGGGATAAGGAAAAAAAAAAAAGGGAAGGGAGCATCCTGAAATGACTGATGATTCCCTCTCCGGGACTCTAGAATAAACCACTGACTACATTTACCTTGATTGTTAGGCTTAAGTTTTCTGTTGTCAGTGAACTGATTTAAGTTCATTTACAGTGAATAAAAGAGAGCTTGATTTTTTACCATGTAAACTTCATAACTGCTGCAAATGTGAATCACTGCATTCTGGCTTTCACTTCTCATATCTAGATGTTGACTGTGCCCCAAAGTCTCTAAAGCCATCAGGCATTATCTTGGGGAGGTCTGAGGGGAAACTGTCCTTCTGTAATTTTAAGGACTGAGACTTAGGGAGAAGGACTCAATGGTGATATTACCATTGGATATTACAGTGGAGTTGGACTTACAAGCTGGCATAGTGGAATTTAACTTCCTACTTTGTAGAGATTGAGAAAATCTGTCAAGCAAACCCCACAGCAGATAAGAGGCTGAATAATATGTTTCTTTCACATGGGTTAAAATTGGGAGACCTCAGTTTCAAATAGGAAAAACAGCAAGTAGAAGAAGAATAAAAACCAAAACAAAAATAATAGAAAGGAAATGGACTGATGTTCATAGCTTACCACAGAGTTAATCAAAAGGGCTTAAATAATCTTCTGGGGAAGGTATTTATCAGCATGTCTAGGAATGAATTTTTAAGAGTATTAAGAAGTACTTTATGTATTTTGAGTCTATGCTTGAAAGTAGCAGATAAATTCAGAGGAATTTAAGGGATGATCTTTGTGGAAAAGATACTCCTTAAAAAATGTTTTATTTGCCTATATAGACTAGGATGGAGTCATTGCATGTCTCTGGTTAGGGCTTCAGAGACCTGAACAATCAATCCAGAGATATGTTCATCAGATCAAGGATGAGTGCCTCATATGGAAGCAGTGTGAACATTGTTAGACTTTGGAATGAGTGACTGGACAGAGTGATGGAGCCTTTTTTCAGGAAGTTATGAAAACGAGGAAACATTTTCATTGGTCTATTTAGATTACTTGAAGGTGGGAGGGACAAAAGAAGAAATGAGGCAGCCAAGTCAGATGTAATGAGCATTTTGGGTCAGTGCTATTCTAGGTTGTCTTTAAATATGAATTACCTATATTTGAAATTTAAAATAATTATAGAAGTTTTGCTTTAAGTAGTGGATAACAAAAATAGGTAAGAATGGAGAGCATGGGGGAATATGACTGACATATGGAGCAAGGGAGATGGTCTCATTGGTCTCAACATTTGATTTTAAGAGTCAATATATTTTTCAAAAATTCCATTGGAAGACATTTTATTGTTTTGATACAGAATATCATCGGCTGACTCTAATAATGATATTCATCACAATCTGGAGTGTTTAGAGAATTTGCTGCACTAAAAAAAGGGCTTGTGAAAGTTATTGTTCATTCAGGATCTCTAGGTTTCAGGGTGATTTTTTAAAATTCGTATGGGATTAGGGTCATCTTGAGGCTGTACATGGGAAAATATTTTTTTGCAGGGCCCTGTCTATTTAAACAATTTGACTAAAAAACATAAAATTAATGGGCCCATTTGAAGCATAATCATTTATCAGTGAAGATTTAGAATAATGTGTAAAGAAGTGGTACTTACATATTTGTTTGTTGTCCATTCAGTGCATGTGAAGATTCTTCATGGTGTCTAGGCACCACGTCTTCCTGTTAAGGTTTAGGAACCACCTCTCTGTTTTCTTTTTTGTCAAATACACCATTCCTGTCTAACTTCGTATCTCCCACAATGGGAAAAAGGTGAGAAGTATGTTATTATTCACAAAGCCGTAGCTCTTTGGTGTCTGTTTGTATTGAAGCAATGTGGGTAGGTCTCTAATAACCATTTATTTAGTGCTGGTTGTATCATTCTCATGGCACTTCATCCTCCATCGTGCTGCCTATAAGTATTGGCCTCCAATGACTCTAAAGGATCATTACTATGCTTTTTTTGCTGATGACCACAAATGTAAGTTTTACCCAGAGTATACAGAAAAATGGGAACAATAATTCATTTTTTGGGTCATGTTAAATTTACTGTTTGTAATTTTATAGTATAAATGTAGAATAACAGATTTTTCATCCATATCTTCTCTTGATTACTTTAGGATGCAATTACTGCATTCCTAGTGATCTCTTTCAGTGTTGATGATAGGAGAGGGTCCTCTGGGCCCAGTGAGAAGAGTGGTCCCATTCCCACAAAATGGCCAACCTTGGAAAATACAATGCAATATGATCTATTGCAAGGGTCTGTGGCCATTTTACTCCATTTGTGGAGTAACAGTCTCCAAAAACCTTGGAGAAGATGAGTGAGGCCACTCCTGAGGACTTGCTGACATGTGGCAAGGAGCATGTGGGAGTGGGGTAGTCACCCTTGGGCCAGCAGCGAGGATGGAAGGGTGGCTCACACAGGGTAAAGGATGCCTACTGCCCCCTCCCCAAACCTGGGCTTCTGTAGACTGGAGGCAGCACTGCAGTGGGGACACTGGCAGACCCACAAATGCCAGGCTCAAGCCCAAAAGTGGACAGTTACTCCACAACCCGAATGATCCAATGTCCAATGTGAGCAAATCATACAAAATCAGTAGGCCAACACCATTCTGGCAGCCCAGTCTTACGGGGGTGGGCCACTTGCCTGGGTCTAACAGTGGTGCTGTATAGGGTGTTGTAGATTTGGAAGCATTGGAGGGATCATATGCAGGCAGCCATACTGTTGACTTAGAGCTGGAGATACTCAAGCCCTTCACTTTGCAATGGGCTGTCAGAGTGAAGTGGTGTAATTACCCAAAAGACAACAGCTATATATAATTTTTTAGGGAAGCATGTGTATGTGTGTATTTCCTTAATGCATATGTGTACATATACACATATGTATATATAAATACATACAAAATAATATAAGCATATATTTTATTTTATATATTTTATTATGTATAAAAATGCATATAAACATAAATATACTTACATCTTTCACACATATATCTCTTCCATTTAGTAGAAGGATTTGGCTTCATTCATTCATTTTACTCAATTTTATTCATTCACATAACCTACTTATTGCAAAGCAACCATTTTCATGTTTTTAATCCAATAAATCATTTCGATTTGTGAAATAATGGCATTAATATGACACTAATCTTCATTTCTTCACTTCTAAAGGGAGCTGGATAGGTATACTTACAGTGAATACTGAGTTCTCGTTACAATCATATTTTCTTCATGGCTGATACTTTTGTGTAATTTGGAGGATTTCTTATTAATTTGACCCTGCTCATCTAGTCTTACTTTTTCCTTTCAGTATATAGTACTTCCTGCTATATTTTCAAGAGAATACTTATAAAGAAAAATTATTCAGCAAATAAAGGAAATGAAAACCCCAGTGGATATTGTGTAAGAATAGAAGTGTATCGTTACCAATGAAATATTTTTTCCTATAAACAAAATGAGGAACCAGAGAGACTAGGAAGAATTAAGTATGCTTAAATGTGCTGAGGTCTTGGAAATTTTAACTATAAGAAGAACACACATTACCGCATGTGTTTAAGGGGTATAACTTTCTCATTCTCTACATTCACCGGAATTTTGAGAAGTAATACCAAGTATATGTTTGGAGCTTTGTGACCTCTGAACTCAGTGGTAACGGAAGAGGCACCTGGAAGTGTCTTGTAGGTATGGTGGCTGTATCTCAGGTATGAAAAGAGAGAATACAGGGTCAGAGGGACTTCATGGTGAGGCAGTGGTGAATTTGGGCCTTGAGGACTGGACAGTAGTTTGGAAATTGGAGTAGTGGATGTGGTGGGGTGCTGCGCAGAAGCCCCTTCAGCAGGACACACACATTGCCCAGCTGCAGGGAAGGTTGGCCGCTGACAGATCTCAGCGTCCCTCTCTGAGAACTGCCCTTTGCCAAAGGTTATGACCCCTCCCTGAGGGAATCGCACCTGCAGTGACTGGTCAATGTGGGGTAGAGCACACAGCCCCTGGACACAATCATGACATCCCTGAAGGGCCATGCCAGCTCTAGAGCTTCACGTGGGATCATTTAAAGACCTCAGTTGTGGAACCTCACCGTGATTTAACGTCTCCCTTTGCCCAATCCTGCACCCCTTGTTTCCTCATAGGTCTCCCTGAGAACTCCCCAGTATGCCTCTTGCACACAAATCTCAGTGTCTCATTGTTTCTGGGATAACTGGTTTAGTACAGTGTTAGGCTTTCCAGGCAGAGGGTTACTTTGGGAAATAGTGAGATGTCCAGTTTGGCTAGGGTGTTGGGTTGCATATATGGGCAAAGTTTGGGAAGGATTCACTATGGTAGACAAGGGGCAGTGTTGGGGCATGTGGAGCATCGGCAGTTTTAATCATGGGGCAGCCTTATGGCAAGTTTAGATCAAATTATCAAATTTTTCTTTGGTGTATCTCACAGACTATTATAATAAGAAATGTAACTGAAAGAAGTCAGTTTATAATGTGCTGTCATTTTTAGGTACAAATACCATCATCAGTGGGCCATGCCTTTGGATTTTTTTTCAAGAAATAGGAATAGATTTGAGCAGATTGTTCACATATGCAAACTCCACATGCATTTATAAAATAGCTGGTAAGGGTTAAAGCTATTGCCTCTTCCCTTTACAGTACTTGTTCCTATTTATGAAAAACATACTATGTACCAGAGATTATTTATGTTATCTCTGAGTCTCACAACAACCCTTCAAGATAGTATTTATGTCCCAATTTTAGGGTTGGGGAAAGTGAGGCTTGGATAGGATAAGGGACTTTCCTAGTGAATTAAGGGGTAGATATGGAATTCAATTCCAGATTTCTTTAACTTGGAAGCTCCTGCTGTTCAAGTCAGATGAGCTGGTCCCATGCAGCCCATGATCTGGGCCTCGTGCTCTTGGGCACTGACTCATTAGGCCTAAGCGATGACCAAGACATGTGCTTATTAACCCTTAAAACCATCTGTTCAACTAACTGAAGCAGCTGTTCAGTAGCTTAGCAGTTGATCCAAACTATTTCTTCTTCAATAACAATAATAATCATAGAAAGCACTTCTATTTTTATAATTTGCAAAGCCCTTTTTATGTGTCATGCTGTTTGAGCTTCACAACAGAGCTGTGTGTTAGGTAAAACAGCATGATCCCCATTCTACGCATAAAGGAACTGAGGCTCAAAGAAGTTCAAATGCTGACATTCACTTGGCTTAAAAGGGGCAAGACCAGGTCTTGAATCCTGGTGATCCATTTTGTGCTCCACACCGCTTCTCTTGAGCCACTTACTTAAGCATCTGAGAGGGAATGGGAGGCTCTATGGCAGATGCACCTCTTACTTTCTTTGACCTTGGTTGAACCAAAATGCTCTATAGATACACTGAGATTGTGAAAGATTCACCAGCTAAGACATGAAAATGGCATGTTTGAAGTGATTAAAAGAGAGGTTCGACTGTACTTGCTGGGTCGACACCAGGATTCTGGCACCCTTATACTTGACTACAATTATCTCTAATTATCATTCCATTCTGGTGGTTGCTTTCTACTTCTATAAAAACCTGATCTTTTCCCCTCATGTCACCTGAAGGGCCCTTTTTCCTAAACTGCCTAGGATTGTCATTTAAAGTTGATTGCCATGTCTCACCAGCACAAGATTCCCAGGTTACTGAAACAAGCACCTTCTTCTCTATACTTGGGTTTTCTGTATCATTGTTTACCTGGCACTTTGTACTCTAAGTTTTAAGAGTTAAAACTTAAAGAATTTTTAAAAATTTTTTCAAGAATTTTTTTAAAAAATTAAGAATTGAAAAAATGTAAGAATTAAAAACATTTTTTTTCTATCTTTTTGATATCTCATCAAAACAACAATGATTTCTAAGCAGTGTGTTTGTGTTGGGTTCCTGGCTTCACGATATACCTGGTATTTATTAGCACCACAATCCTGCAGAAGAAAAGACTCAAGATGGGGTCTCTCTATAACTAGGAAAAGTGGGATATGCTCAGAGTAGCTGAGATGGGGGTGGGGAGAAGTATGGGAAGACAGGGGAGGAGCAAGGGAGGGACAGAAATGGCCTTTGTGAGAAAATGCTCCCTTCTGGCTCAGTCAGGCATCGAGACTTCTCTGTTGAGAGAAACTTCTCCTTTTTTACAAACTCCATGAAAGTGAATTGTGTGTGAAGGAAAAATGACCTCACACCTTACTCTGCTTTCCATGAAGTAAAAACATCGTGGTGGAAAATTTACAAGGAAAGCAATTTGATTTCTCTATTTCTCTTGCCATATATTTTCAATATTACTCAACACTTGGACCATCCCTGCTAAGTGTCTGTCCTTACTTACCTCATTTGTATTTCCCAACCACTTTATTTAGCAGCTTGCTAAATATAATGCCCCCTCACCCTGTTTTGTTTTGTTTTTTTTTTAAACAGATGAAGGATGAGACAGGAAGTAGTGACATAATTTCTCCGGATTCACACTGCAAGTTTACAGCAGAGGCCAGGGCTGGTTAAGAACTCAGACCAACTCTTTTCCCAGCTCTGCTCTAGGGCACAAACGGTAGAAGATGGACCATCCCTCCAGGGTGAAATGTTTATCATGGGTTAACAATTCAGTTACATAGAACAGGGCTGGGCATACCCCCCTCCACCCACCCCCAGGGTCAAATCTGGCCCACTGTCTGTTTTCTTGCGGCCTGACCTGGGAGCTAAAAATGGTTATTTGCATTTTATAAGATTTTTAAAAATCAGGAGAAGCAGAATAATATTTCACAACACATGAAAAGTATATGAAATTCTACTTTTGTGTCCATAATACAGTTGTGTTGGAACACAGCCACACCCGTTTGTTTACGTATCATCCTTGGCTGCTTTCACGCTACAATAGAAGAGTTGAGTGGATACAACAGAAACTTGAAAAGCCTAAAATAGTTGATAATTTGTAAATTAGATGGCCTGCCAGGCCTAAAATATTTATTGTAGGGCCCTTTACAGAAAAAGCTTGCTGACCTCGGATATAGAAGATTCTGAGGGATGAGACATGGAATAAGTATTAATTTTTGGCTCATGCCTAGAGGCCAGTGTCTGTCAGTAATGGGAGGCAAGGAAAGGTGGGGCAATGGATGAATCTTCTACAGGAAAATTCTAATTTTTCTCAGAGTATGTCCCATAAGAGATATCCCCAAGTACATAAGGACTCCTCCCTCCTTTTTTTTTTTTAAGTTGGTTCTGAGTTTTTCAGTTATGGGAAAGGAAAATGGTACTCAGAGAAGTTTAGTGACTTCCTGAAAGTCACACAGCTGGTCAGTGTTTTGCCTGTGACTTAAGTCCAGATCTTCTATTTCAAATCCAGGGTGCTTTCAATCACACCATGCTTCTGTAAGCTGGGGTAGCCAGAGAGAAGCCAAGTTTATTGGCAGGAACTCTTTGTAGTGAAAAAAAAGGGAGGGCTTGATCCAGGCCTGTGTCACCAGAGTTTCTCCTAGCACTCCCTAAACCGCACCACTCTTGTGTTCTTAGTATGCTCTGCCTGATAGCACTAATGGCCCATGTAGTCACATCTTATATCATCAACTAGTGGATGAGTCCTTTGAACACAGGGTTTTCAGATTTAACAAATTAAATACAGAATACCCACTTAAATTTGAATTTTAGATAAACAAATACTTTTTTAGTGTATGATGTTCCATTTTGCATGAGATATATTTTGAAAGTTATATTAAAAATTCTGTTGCTTATCTGAAATTCAAATTTATCTGGACAGCCTGTATTTTATCTGATTGTCTTTCTTTTGAGGGCAGGGGTCAGGGACTTTATTTACTCTTTTTTTTTTTTTAATATTTATTTTTGGCTGTGTTGGGTCTTAGTTGTGGCACGCGGGATCTTCATTGAGGCATGCGGGATCTTTTGTGGCAGCGCGGGGGTTTCTCTCTAGTTGTGGCGTGTGGGTTTTCTCTTCTCTAGTTGTGGCACGTGGGCTCCAGGGTGCGTGGGCTCTGTAGTTTGCAGCACACAGGCTCTCTAGTTGAGGCGCGTGAGCTCAGTAGTTGTGGCGCGTGGGCTTAGTTGCCCTGTGGCATGTGGGATCTTAGTTCCCTGACCAGGGATCAAACCCACGTCCCCTGCATTGGAAGGTGGATTCTTTACCACTGGACCACCAGGAAAGTCCCCTATTTACTCTTTGTTTATCTACTTCTTTCCTCCCATATTGCCATTACTCCCACACCTAGTCCCACAATGCCTAACACAGTGCCTTTGAAAGATACTTATATGCTAAAATTTAATTAAAACCAACCTTTCCCAAGCTAAACACTGGCTTCCACCAAGCTGAGGAGACAGACATGTAAAAATATTCCGATACCCACTGTAATAGCAGGATGAGCCAAGAGCTGTAGGGATCCCAGGGAAGGAGCTGCTCAGCCTTCAGGGTAGAAATTGGAAAGGTTTCCCAGTGGATGTGATCCCCAAGGTGGGTTTTGAAGTAAGGGTAGGAGCTTTCCGGACCAGGTCCAGGAGGGAGTATCAGAGAGAGGGAGCAGCATGTACCAAGTTATAACTAAAGAAAAGGGAATGGCATGCCCAGGAATAATGAGATGAACTGGGTGACTGGTTGCCGGTATCTGCAACTTAGTAGGCACTTAATAAAATAGTGAGTTAAAGATTAGTCCCCAAAGCTAAATTTGGCAGCTCATAGAAATGGCCCTAGAATTAAGACCACCCATGGTCCTTATTCTCAGTACTGTGACTCTTATTGCCAATTCTTGAGCCACTAATGTAACAGCCTTTACAGTCAGGCAAATGTTCTTGGTAAGTCCCTGTTTGCTTCAGATTAGCCCCATGATATAGTTACCCTGTCCTTTGCCATGGCGTGAAAGAAATCCCATAGTGAAGTACAGTATTCAGTTACTGTACTTGAACTGGTGATGGGAAGAGACCCATGGCCTTCCTGGGCCTGAGGTTGGGCATTTCTTCTACCTTAAGGATCTAATTGTCCATAAGTGACTCTCTAGGAGATAAGGAAGTCTGTTGTTAGTCAACTTATTCCCATTGACATTAGCCTCACACATCACAGTTCTTAGTCTTTTTCCAAACAACAGTAACAGATAATATGTACAGTATCTTCTGTATGTGCCCTTTCTCCACTCTTCTCCATCTTTCTGGGTAGCCCAGAAAGCTGCACTGTATGGACTGTCTCAATGGACAGCCTTGCCCTCACCTCGGAGGATAGTTGGTGAGTGAGGTGGCTCTCTCTGCTCAGGTACTCTTAAGTTCATTGTGTTCCTCTACAAAAGGCCACAGCTTCCATCCGTTGCCTTCTCCACACGGCTGCCTTCTCTGGCTCCAGAAAGTGGTCCCTTCCTTGCTCCTCCCCTACCACAGGCTTTAGGTAGTAATGGCTTCCCACTCTTGCTTGCCATGGGGTATGTACTTTTCCTTGTTTGCTTTCCTAAACGCTGTCCGCACCTTGATAAATAGTCATCACTTTGTTAAACTTTCCTCAGTTAATCAGTTTGAATATGCCATTTGTTTCTTGATGGGATCCTGACTGATACTGATGGAACAAGTATTAAGACAATCATTTATTTACTTATTAATTCATATTCACAATATGAAAAATGGAGAAAAAGTTAATTCAAGGACATCTTATATTTTTCTTTATCATATATTATGAACAACAGATGACAATATATAATGTAAGGAAGTAAGCTGGTTTTGAAAACAAATTGTATATTAACTTAGTTAATATCTCTAGGGAGTATCAGGTGTTAAACAAAAAACCAAGTGAATTATTCAATAGAATTGCTATTTCTTTTGCAGGTGCAGGTATAATGGTAAAGAGCATGAGCTCTGATGTCAGAAAGATCTAGTTTTGAATCTGAGCTCTTTTAATTACTACCTGTGGTTATGAGATAAGTTACTTTACCTCTCTTGGCCTTGTCAACAAAGTGAGAGTGAGAATTCCTCCCTCACAGGATGGTTGTGAAGATTAAGTGAGATATTGGGTAAAGGACCTGAATAGACTTTTTTCCAGAGAAGACATACAGATGACCAATAGGTACATGGAAAGGTGCTTAACATCACTAATCATTAGGGAAATGCAAAAATCAAAACCCCGATGAAATATCACCTCATACTTGTTAGGATGACTATTATCAAAAAGACAAGAGATAGCAAATGTTGGTGAGGACGTGGAGAAAAGGGAAACCTTGTGCACTGTTGGTCAGAATGTAAATTGGTATAGCCACTATGAAAAACAGTATGGAGGTTCCTCAAGAAATTAAAAATACAACTACTATATGATCCAGAAATCCCACTCTTTGAGTATATATATCTGAAGCACGTGAAATAAGGATCTTGAAGGAATGTGCTTCCATGATCATTGCATCATTATTCACAGTAGCCAAGATATGGCTACAACCTATGTGTCCGTCAACAGATGAATGGATAAGGAAGATGTGGTATATATATACAATGGAATATTACTCAGCCATAAAAAAGAAGGAAATGCTGCCATTTGTGACAATGCAGATGAATCTGGAGAGCATTCTGTTAAGTGAAATAAGCCAGATAAAGACAAATATTGTATGGTATCACTTATATGTAGAATCTAAAAAAAAAAGAAGCCCATCTCATATTAACAGAGAGTAGAATGGTGGCTGCCAGGGGCTACTAGAGTGGGAAATAGGGAGATGTTAGGTCGAAGGGTGTGAACTTTCAGTTATAAGATGAAGTTCTAAGGATCTAATGTACATCTAATGTACAGAATGATGACTATAGTTAATAATACCATATTGTATACTTGAAATTTCCTGAGAACAGATCTTAAGCGGTCTCACTGCAAAAGACAAACAAAAAAACAATTAAATGAGGTAATGTTTATAAAGCATTTAGCTGGTTGCCTGGTGTAATGGGATTATTGAAATGCCTAAGTGATACTCACAGACACATCATTTTCATTGTGTCCAACAATTAGCCTTGGGATCTAGAGCAGCATCCTCCAGTAGAACTTTCTGCAGTGACGGAACCAGCCTATATTTGTGCTGTCCAATATGTGCCTACTGAGTACTTGAAATGTGGCTAGTATGGCTGAGGAGCTGAATTTTTTTTAATTCTAATTAAATTTAAGTGGCTATACATGGCTCATGGCTACCACATTGGACTGTGTAAATCTAGAGAGTAAACATAAAAGGAACAAGTCATTTTGTAAGATCACCAATGCTGTTTGAACATGTGAACACAAAAGCCATAAAAGTAGGATAAAGTCAAACGTTTCAACTGTTCATGCTTTTAGAAACTGACATGATATAGTGTATGCAATACTCATAAAAAATGTTTTTTGTACTGGAGAAAGCAGAGAGATTGAATTTATACACAAACACATAAACATACACTTAAAGGGAATATTTTGGATAAATTTATTTTAAACCAGATTATCTGGATAATTATCTCAATTCCTCCTTTTGCTTTGGTTCATATTAATATGAGGAGTTCTCTGCACCTTGCCCTTCCAGAGTCCATGGCAGGCGTTACTAATCAACAAACACAGCACTTCTTCGTCCTGAGCCCAGTGGGACCTTCCAATCCTCAACTAGACAGTGAAGGCAGGTATGACTCATACTGACATGTGAGATATGTGAGATAACATGTGACATGTGAGATAAAGCCCATTTTCCACCCTGGATTTGGATACATTCTTCTAAAGGAATACTTGGGTAATCTGGAAAGAAGAATACCAAGTTATGTAATAAAATGATAAATATATTTAAAGCTAGAGAAGGCTTAAAGAGATGTCTTACTTTTCTTGGATTTGAGTTTCTTGAATTTGAGTTACACATGCACCATATCTGCTGCATGTCTTCTGATTACCCCTTCTAGATCCAATGGTCACCCTTCTCCTCCTAGCTCTGTGCCCTGGGAGGCTGACCTGTGGACTGCTTCCTTGCCCTGGGCTTCCTGTCCTGGGCTTCCTGTTGGAATTGGCCAGTTGGAGGCACCAGCAGGAGATCTGGCAATCAGATAAGAGTGAAATTGGAGTATTTATTCCCCTGACTCCCTTCCTGTGGGGACATTGTGGACTATCTGGGTCCCCATACTGTGAGTCATAGCCCCTGCCTCCTGTTAGGGACCCTCTCTTCACAATCCTCTCTCTCCTTGGAAACGGCTCCTTCCCATTGCCTGTTCAGGCCTAGGGACAGTAAGGGGAGTACAGCCATTTCTAGCCCCTAGTGCTACTCTATTTCTTGTTTCCCCATACCGAGACCACTTCTCTGAAAAGAGTCTCTTTATCATAAACTCTCTTCATATTACACAATTTGAGTGTGCCGTTATTTTCTGCTGGGACTTTGTCTCAGGTATCTGTGAAATAATATCTAGATGCTCTCTCTGGGCCTTTCTTCTTAAAGACAATTGTTACAGGGATAATTTAGGACACTGCTGTTTAAAGCAGTTGTTTAATCTCACTGCCTTACCAGACACCAACTCAGACCCCTCCGGGGTGAGTCATTCTATCTATGTGGGTAGGGTTAAACTCCCCAAAGTGTAAGAAAGATTATCTTGATAATGGTGACAGAATTTTCTCAAAAGTCCAAGTGCATGGGCCCCAAATAAAATAAACAACCAAGAAGGCCTGTGCATTTAGATGCCTTGGGCAGTGACCCACAGCTCAGCCCCTCCTTTCTGGGCAGGATGTGGTCAGAGTACTATACACGGTTAAGAAATTTCCCTTCTGAGCTTCTTTATCCTGTAGTTTGGTGTGGATGAAATTGATTCCAAGTAATACCTAGAAGTTGAGTGCAGAATTAGTAGAAGAGTTTTGGAAGAATCAGGATAGCATATTAATTTTCTTCTGCCCCAAAGATTGTTAAAAGTGGTTCTTAGCAGGGCTCCCTTCCTTTATTTTGGACTGGCTTTCTATGGCATGAAATGTTAGATGGGGTACCCTCCTGGACTCTTGCCTTTCCAGTGTCATGCTCATAAAAGTGCTAAAACCCCTTCTCTCCCAGATGTCCCTCACACCCTGAAATACCTTTCTGCGCAGAAGTTCTGTCACATTTCCAGAAATCCCCATTATTAGCATGATAACCTTAAAGGTATTACAGAGTGGTCCATTTTGCTGGGTTAAGGCATCATTTTGTGGGAAAGGGGGCATTACATATCAGCCAGATGACGTCAGGATTAAATGTATATGGTTTAACCTATTACCAACTAGTATCACATGCAGGGAGAAAAGAGAAATGGGAGTCTTGGTTGGGAAGGAGGTAAGCAAAGGTGTGAGGCATACAGAATCACTCAGCAATGGCAGACCCCCTAGGGACAGCACAGTGGGAAGTTAGGTGACTAGAAAGCACTGGATGCCTGAGTGTGCCTGGGTGTGATTAACATTGTCATCAAAGATGAACTCTACTGAAACATGACAACACAGTCTATGTAAAGTGTTCAGGTCAAAACTTAATAAATATATTTCCTTTCCTGCTTCATTCATAATGTGGCTGAAAACTGTCCCAGATAGGAGATTGTCAAAGGATACCTAAGGATGTGTCTGATCTTGAAGAACTAAACTGTTATGATAACTCAGAAGCCAGAGTGGCAATCATCTGTCAGCTGACTGATTAATTGGTAGTGGTTGCGTGAAGTGTTGTGTTGATAAGGAGTGTGAGGTAGCATCCAGTCTCAACGAATAAGAATGACGTTGTTGATTAGCGATAGGCTCATGGGCTTAATAGGGGGAGGTGATGCATGTGCCGCACATTTGCCAAGCCTAGCAAGGGCCTCTTGCCCCTTTAATCCGTAATCAAAATGTAATTTCGGGGTGTTCAAGGGCCTTAGACTAGTTTCAGAATCCCTAGTATCTCCATCCTGGGAGTTTACTGTCACTGGATCAGTATATGCATGGAAGGCGTATATGCAGGAAACTTTTCATTTCTTCCTATGATTATGTCTATAATTTGGGTTAGATGCCAGTGGATGGTTTGAGGATTTAGGCTGAGGTCTGATGGCCCAAGAGGCTTGGTCTCCAAAAGGAGTGGCTGATGAGGAGCATATCTTCATATGCTTGTTTTCTCATTTCATACTCCTAAACTAGGTCAGGTCTGAGAGAAGCCCTAGGAGTCATCCTTGACGCCTTTCTTTCCCTCATTCCCCGTCCAACCTGTCAGTAAGACCTGACAGAATATATGCTGATATGACCACTTTTTATCACCTCCACTGTCACCACTCCAGTCCACCCTCTGCCATGTCTTATCTTGCCTGCTATCATAGGTTCCCATCTGGCTTCTTGTTCTCACTCTTTCTCCCTTCAGTCTGTCCTCCATGCAGATTTTAGAAACATAAAAAAATGTCATTCACCTGCTTAAAACCCTCCAATGGCTTTCCAACAGACTTGTAGTAAGATCAGAATGCTTTACTGTGGCCTCAAATATCCACACAGTCTTTGATCTGGCCCCTTCCTGTCTCTTTGGCTTCATTTCCTGCCACTCTCTTCCTCTGTCCTGCTCTTCCAGCCACCCTGGTCTACTTTCTGTTCCTCTGTCTTGCCAAGCTCATTTCCACCTTGGCCCCTTTGCCAGGTATGTTCTCCCCATAGATCTTCACGTGGCTTTCTCTCTCATTCATCCAGGTCTCCTTCGAATGTTACCTTCTTACTTGGCCCCTTTGTCTGAAGTGACACCCCCTTCCCCATGTTACTCCCCGTTTTCTAACTTTATTTTTTTATGGTGTTGTTCATTACTACTGGATATTATGTTAAATATTTTTTTGTTTATGTGTAGATTTTCTCTCTTTCCTCTGGAATATAAGTCTTTGAGGACAGCAACTCTTATTTGTTTATTGTTGTATCCCAATGCCTAGAAGAATGTCTAGAACATAGTACATATACAGGAAATATTTGTCAAAAGGATGAATGGATTGTTGAAAGTAAGGGGTCTTCTTTAGGCCGCAGGATTGCACATCAAGTCATGTGGAAGCTCAAGACAGTGGTGCTTGGGGAGATTAGGCAGGAATCCTCAGCAAGGAGTGTGGCACCTGAGGCTAGGTCCAGACAGCTGATGGTGAGGGCTGATGCAGGAGCCGTAAGGCAGCAGAGCCATCAGAAAGCACAGAGCTTCCAGGGAATTGTGAATCAATGCCAGAATCCAAGTGAATGATCATTACAGCAGCTGTGAGTTCCTTGCACAAAGAAGTTCACACTGAGGCACTTTCTGTCTCAGGTGGAAAGCTTCCTAAATGCTTATGGTTGAAACAGGGGCCACAGTGTAGGGCTTGAGTAGGGTCTGAAGTTGAGCTGAATTCAGAGATGGTAAACTGATTAATCCAAAGAGGTAGGTGATAGAGGCTTACCTGCCAGGAAACCATCATTGATCAATCCATTTAATTCTGTGGAGTATGGGGAGAGACTCAAGCCTTCCAAAACCATCTCCCCACATACTATAACCCACACCTTGCAGATACCCCCCCACAAAACACAATTCTTTAGGGGAGATGTCGTGGTGCTGACAGTCCCCTAGAGACCAGTGGATTCTGTGGCCCACTCACTTCTCATTTCGGGGAACTCCACTAGCAGCAGGGGCCTCTGTGCAGTCTGGGAATCCCCACTGCAGCAGCAGTCACTGTGGGGTTGAGCTGCAAACTGCTTTTCAGATTTAGCACACAACTTCATGGGGAGGCAAAGTTGTGTCGTCTCTGATGCGAACCAAAGCCAGTGATGCTGAAATATCTAGGAAATGGGAAGATTATGTCTAGAGGTTGGAAGCAAATGCTCAAGCTGGAAGTGTAGCAGGCACTGGCCTTTGTGTGTCCCCATCCCCAATTCTATTTGCCCATTCCTGATATCTGTGTAGAAAGAAGTACATTGTGTGTGTTCATAACTCAGCTCGTCATCTGAGGGTAAGTAGAAAAGAGACTTGGCGTGGCTTTAAGAGGAAGTAAGTTTCTTCTCCCCCACCAGGCTCCTAAGTAAACCACTTAGGCCTTTCATGACTCAGAAACCACAGACCCCACAGCCAACATGCATCTATTCATTCTTGTCTACAAATATTGATTGAGACTCTATTGTGTGTGACTAACACAGTGCTTGGGTTGAGGACGTAACGGTAAAATAAGATTCACTCTCTCCCCTCAAAAGTACTTAATCCCACTATAGTGTGGTACATTCTACAGCATGGAGGGCAATGTAATCTAGCAAGGAACGTAAGCTGAGTTTTTTTACTATCTGTATGACCTTGGACAAGTCACTTCCCTTCTCTGAGTTTCAGTTTTCTCATCTATATTTCAAGGATATTACCCATATTATGGGATTTAATAAAGTAATGCATGTTAAGTGTTTAGCTCATGTGTCAATAAATGTAAGTTATAATTCTGGTTATTATTTTATGATAAGAGTGGGGAATGCTGTGGCACATTTATATATTGAAATATCATATTTCTAGGCAAATATATTTATGTTCAGGGCCACGCCTAGAAAAAATTAGAGATTGGAGATATCATATTTTTTACTATCTGCCCGAGAGCCCCTCTATCCAACTCTGTCTCCCTCCCCTTTCCTGGAAGCCCTGTGTGCTCTGGATCTTCCTCTGATTTTCCCTGTCAGTGCTTCTCTCAGTAGATTGACAGACTGGAAGGAATCCAAGCAAGATATGCATGTCACATTATCATTGATTTAGATCATTGCCCTTCCTGGAGATTTTCACATCTCACCCAAAGAATGGTGCCATTTCAGGTATCAGTAAAAACTGCCTTTTCTGGAAGTAATGAAAGAGTTTGGTATCTGTGCAAGGAGAGACAGATAGATTGATGGACTGGTCCCAGAAACAGATTCATGAATACATGGAAACTTGGTTCATAACAGAGATGGCAATACAAATCTGCAGAGAAAGAAAGAACTATTCAAGTGCTGAAATAATTGGCTGTGGAAAAAAAAAATTATCCCTACCTCATGCTATATACACAAGCAAATTCCAGATGGAATTAAGGCCTACATATTAAAAGGGAAGTTTAAAACTTTGAGGGGAAAGCATAGAGAACTTTTAAACATAGGGAACTATGTCTCAAAAGGTATACACCAAAGGGAAGAGGGTTTAAAATATGATTATATTGAAATATTACACTTCTATACCAACAAAGACACAACAAGCAAAGGTAAAATACAAGCTGCGGACTGAAAGAAGATACTTATAATTCTTGTAAGTAACATTCTTAATGAAAATTTGTATTTTTGATTCCTACAAATCAGAAAAAAGATAATCCAAGAGAAATGGACAAATAATATGAAACTGGACAGTGCAGGAAAAAGAAAAAGAAACTCAGTCTCATTAATAACAAGGGAAATTCAAATTAAAACTATATTGTGATACCATTTTACACTCCCGAGGTCGACCAAAAGGATAATATCTGATAAAACCAGTTTGCCAAGGATATAGGGAAACAAGCATTCTCACACCTTGCTGGTGAGAATGTAAATGGGTAAGACTACTCTAGAGAGCACATTGGCAATATCTATCAAAGTTGGAAGTGTCTATATCCTAAGACCCAGCTATTGTACTTGTAGGTATATAACCTAGAAAATCTCTTGCACATATATACAAAGTGCCAGGCACAAGAATGTTCATTGCATCATTTTTGTAAAGGCAAAAAATTGAAAACTTTAAATGCCCATCAATAAAAGGATGGACACATAAGTTGTGAATTAGTCATATAATGCAATCCTGTACAGCAGTTAAAATGAATGAGATAGAGCTACATGTACTAATATGGATCAGTCTCTAAAAGATAATATTAGAGTAGAAATATCAATCTATAGAAGGATCTGAATTATATATACCATTTAGGTAAAATTTTAAAAACCAAACTTTATGTCATTTACATTATATATTTATTTTATGTTACATTAGATCTTTATTATATGTTTATATGTGATATATGTTGCTTATGTTATGTATTTATTACATATGTACATCTAAATCATATACTTAAGAAAGCACATGTATGTTGTTTATGTAAAAATACATAGGGGAAGTATCAAAAACAGGCACGGGCAGGACAAATATCAACTGGAGGACAGTTTGGAGATGGAGGAAAGAAAAGGGGATGGCGGTGGTTTGGTGTGGGAAGGCTTAAAAAAGATTTGAACCAAATATGATAAAATGTTATTGCTAAATCTAGGTGGTTGATAGTATATACACAAATATTTATACATTTCCTTAGGTTTGATGTTTTAAAATTTAAAAACAAATGAAGAAGAACTGGTTCTCTTTCTTGATGCTGAGGCTGACCTTCCTTATAGCTTTTCCAGTTAGCTTTCCAAGTAGATAATAAGTGTGGGGGTCGATTTATTCCCGACAGTACCTTATGGATTTGCAATACGTAGTTTGACTCTTTGTCATGTTCTCTTCTTTGCTGGAGACCAGGTTTATCTATGTAAGGGATGCCATGTGTGGGTGTTCCTTCCCTTCACAAAGGTGCTGCTGGCTGAGAGGTGAAAGAGCCTGAAGTGCAGTCTGTGCTCTGCTTCCCAGGCTATGACCCCTGGCACAGGGCTGCATCCCTTGTCTGGCTGCATCCAACCAGAGTGGGCATCTTTTGCTAACTCAGATGCCTGGGGAGAAGACTTGTTTCTAATTTGGTTATGTAGTAGGTGGTGCCTTTTTCTATTTGTACAAAAGCATTCTAGACTAAAAGCAGACCTGACCTAGGATATTAAGGCCGCACCTAGGGTTTCCCACCCATGTTGGGGTAGGTATTAACTAAGTTGTTGAGAGTAAGGTCGAAAACATGCTTACGCTGCCTAAGACAGCCCGACAGAGGGTGGAGGAGGATCCAACTTGTTTACTAGTCTCTACTGCAGTTAACATTCCTCAACATTCCTTAAGTCTGCAGCACATGGGAGCAAACCAGGTCCTATTAACCTTCCCCCTCCTAACCAAGAAGCACTCATGTGAAAACCACCTGCAAATTTTTAAATAAATTTGTGGGCATTTTCTGATGACCTTGAGTGGGAAAGCGTGGTTGATGAATGATGATTTAGTCCTTGGCTGGGAAGGCAGACATACGTGCTGGATAGCAGCTATTTGAGGTGAATTGTTATGACTGAATTGATTTCACCGGTGTGTTTACTTAGCATCTGCTTTGGATTAGGTATTATGTAAGCCAGACCATAAAATAATCTTCACAAAGCTAATAAATTAATGGTACTTAGGGACACAGCACATCTCCATATCCATTCCCTGGCTTGGGAGAATGATAGTGATAACCCTCACTCTTCATATGTATCTCTGGAACAGCAGGAGATAGGAGATGAACAGTGAGCTATTAGGTGCAAAATAAACAGGTATTTATATTCTGTGCCCCCAAAGCTGCAACACATCTTTTAAGAAATTTGTATTGATACTACCTTGAAGATGATACTTATTGGATCAACACATTATAATTGATTCATTCTCTCTGTATAAAGATACAGCTGTAACTTAAAGTTAGTACAGTCCAGATTCTGTAACTATCAGATTCATTCAGTGGTCCATTTTTCCTTCCAACCAGTCATCCAAGAAACATCGGTTGAATGCCTACTGTGTGTTAGGTGCTAGGGATAGAAGATTGAATAATAAATTGTTTCTTCTCTCAAGCAAGTCAGATGCTCAGATAAATTACACTCCAATGTTTTAAGGGCAGTAAGAGAAAGGAACCCAGGAGACTGTGAGAAGCCTAACTCAGCAGCTAGTGAGGGTATGTGTGTGAGTCAGGGAGGACTTCTTGGAGGAGGTGATGTCTAAGCTAGATTCAAAAGGCTGAGTAGGGTCTGCTGTAAGGAAGGACATTTCAGGTAGAGGAAGCAGCCTGATCAAAGGTACTATAAATGGAATCTGTTGGTTTTTTGTCCACCCAGATGCCATTTTTCTTTTCCTGGATAACCCTTTGGGGAATTACCCCTCCTCTATATGGAGCTGTCTTGGTGGAACTGCCGGTGCTCTGAAATCTAAGCTTGAGGCAGCTGAGCCAACCTAAGTCTGTGGAACTCTCTTGCCCAGGAATTTGATTCTTCAGCCCAGTTATTGCAAAGAAGGAAAATGGTTGTTGCAGAGCCCTGAAAAGATTGTTCATAGCTTCTACTACATGGATCCCAGACGTGTTCTGGTTCTCAACTTTTCCATGTCTGATTCTGTAGTTTTCCCTTCAGTTCTGTGAACTGTCTCACATCCTTCCAATAAAATCTTTTTTGCTCATTATCCAGAATCAGTAGCTGCAGCTTGCAGCTACAAAACCCTAACTGACAAAAGAAAAAAAAAAAAAATCAATGGTGGAAGCTATAAATAGAAGTTTAGGAAGTCTACTCTATCTTCCACAACTCCTTCAGAAAATTTTCTAAACTCTTCAGAGGTAAGAGGTAAGACAGAGGAGAAGGAAGGAAGGGAGGGAGAGAGGGAGGGAAGGAAAGAAAGATAGATTAATTTATCAATCACGCTGTGACCAGGCATCTTCCCAGATAGATGCGTGATAGGAAGTACATTCCTGAGAATGGCTGGGTTTGCAGGGAGAAACCCATTGGTATCATTTAAATCTCTGCCACTGGCCGGCCTCTGTCTCTTCTTCCACAGAATAGCTATTACATACAGCATTCAGGAGAAAAGAAACTGTTTGATGCTGCTTCACACAGAACCCAGCAGGAATCCACCAGAGACCACTCTGCATTGACAGTTTACCCAGCTGGCCCTCAGGGTAGAAATGTGGATGACGAGGATGTCAGATTTTGAGTCTGCAGCTGGCTGAGCTTCTTAGCTTCTAGCCCATAAGCCCAAGGTCTATTATTGAAGTGGAAACAATTAAAAGCTCTGGCTTTTTCATTGTATTGTAATTACAGCAACATCTCTGATACAAATTATGACCCATTTACTCTTCAAGGTAATTAGCATCTGGACCACCACCAAGCAAACCCTTTCTAGGCTGCAGAGGGGTGTCACGTGGTGCCCTCAGAAAGCTGGAGACTCCAGTTCATGAAGGAAGAGGCTTTGCTCAATGTAGGAATGTGGGGAGGGTTCCCCTCTTCATAGATGTGGCATCTCATTGAAAATACTTGGTTCTCCTGGGATGTTATTGGTAGTTACCAAGCTTTATTGTTATTTTCATTATTGTGTATATTGCTATTATCAGAATTTCCCTGCAAAATGACCTTGGTAGTTTAGCCTGCCGGGAAGTGCCTTATGCATTTATGTGAATTCTTTTCACTTAAATTAAATTTTTGCTTTCTTTTCCATTTCCCTGTTGGAGACAACCAATGGAGGGCTTCCTGTGACAGATTTATGCAAAGTAGTGTCTGAAAGAAAGCAATCAATCACAAATTCTGTAGTAGTTTTGGGAGAATCAGAATTTTCTCTCTTATGGTGAATACTGGCTCAAATACTCTTGAGTTATTTCTAGTATCAGTCACAACTCTTGCCAATGACAGTTTCCAGGCATGAACTGGCTTAAGCATAATGGAGAATTTACTGGCTATTGAAAACTCAAGATTCTGATTTTGCTTTGACTGGATTTGGAGTTCAAGTTTCTCTCCTAGTGACTCTTCCCTCTCCTGTGTTGGATTCATTTCCACCTCATACCCCCAGAAGCTCCAGGTTTATCCCATCACAAGGGTGAACCCATCAGAGGAGAGCAAACATTTTGACCCAGAATTTCCTGCCAGCTCCGTAAAATTCACCATATTGGATCAATTTAGGTCAGATGCCCACCCTTGCAAGAAACACCATGACCAGGAAGGGCCATGATCTCATTGGCTTGTGCACAAGGTAAAGGTGGAATCTTACACCCTGTGGGGCTGAAAGTCAGGGAGGATGGCTTACCACAAACAAATCAGTGAACAAACAGTCCTAAGAAATCAGCGCTGTTGTAGGAAGAAAGGGAAATAGTTGCTGGAGAGGAAATTTTCAAATGCCCATTGCACCTCTTTACAGTCTGAGGCACCTCTAACTGTAATCTGAAGACCCCAAGGATAACAGAGGCAGTGGGGTCTTTGCCCTGAGGTATTGCCTTAATCTCTTCCAGCAAACTGCAAAGATTCTTAGATTCTTTTAAACCCAGACATCCATGGAGAGGCAGTCACAGCCATAACCCTGTTGTGAGGGATAAACTAGCATGTAATAAGCAGGTTTGTTCGGAAAAAAGAGATCTTCCAGTTGCTTGCAAATCTTCGCAGAGCATATTAAAAAGAGTTCAATAATTATTTTTTCTGAAGGAATTTTGGGATATAGAATTATACGATCTAATAGTTTTTAGACAGGCTCCTGAAAATAACTAACAAGAACTCCCATTGACCAAAAACCTACTCTATGCCAGGCTTGGTAATAGATGCTTGGTTAATTATTTCTGACAACAACCCAGCCCACTGGGGAAGATACTGTCATCTCCTTTACAATCCAGATGAAGAAACTGCAGGTCAGGGAGGTTAAGTAATTTTCTGGGGCCAGCAAGGATTCAAGCCCCACCCTGTTTAACCTCAGAGCTCCAGGTATTAACAGCCAAGCTACATTCTCTGTGAGATTACACGTGCTGAGAAAATCCAACTTCCTTTCATAAGAGAGCAGCAAAGATGAGAAAATTTTTCCTCTGTAGTGTTAGGATGCATTTTTATACCTTTTGCCATAGGAAAGGGAGAATAGTACTAGCATTTCTGGAGCATCAACTGGATTTGAGCCACTGAGAGTAAAGGGAAAAATGCACCGTAGCCTATTTGAAAATGAGTTTTGAGTGATTTCCAAGGCCTCTTATTAGATCCAGTTTATGCACTGAGTTGTACATAACAGCAATCAGTGCCAGTGAGAGTGCTGGAGGTCAGCATTGGCAGACACCACCTGGCTCTCCACCTGCCTAGCAGCGACTCCCAAGCACTAATGAAATTATGCCAAAAAGCTGCCCTGACTCACTCCTGGAGGCTGTCCACACCAGCCTCTGCCACCCCTGCTCCACAGAGACCACATTTACTAATATCACTGAAGATCCTCTCACTCCTAAACCTACGCAGAAATTCTTCTCCGTGCCTCTTTCTGGTCTCTGTGGTGCTTGATCTGATGGACCACTTTCTGAAGCTCAGTATCCTTTCCAGCAAGCGATAACGTCGCTGCTGGGCTGTCTTCTCTTTCCGGACATTTCTAAGGCATTTCTCATAATTCGTAGGAGTTCCTAAGTGTTCCATCTGAGGTTGATGACTGTGTTAATGACAAAACAGGACCTGAGCAGTTCCACTTGTCCCTGTGTGTTCAGTATGCAGGAATTCCATCAGATAGGTTCAACAGGAAATCTTAAGAATTATATAAATGGCCGGACTTCTGCATAAAGGTTGTCCAAAAAGAGTTCTTGACACACATATCTATTTATAACCCTTTGCCCCATTGTAAACCTGCTGTAGAACTATGTTTATATTTTGAACTTTGATATACAGATTTTTGCCATCAATTTGAGGCAAGCACAGTACATCTTCCCTCATTTTTGCTCTAAGAATCTACCATTGTCATAGCTTTTTGGTTGTGATGAAATGACCGTGTTTATCTTGGTTGTACATTGAATCACCTTGGTACTCTGGTACTCACTTCTTTTGCCTTGACTTAAATCTTAGTTAAATCTTGGTTTGCTCCGTTCTCCTGTCTTCCACATGACTGTATCAGCATCAGTCAGGAAAACAGAAATTATACCAATTCTTTAAACAAAGAGAATTTAATAAACAATTAGTTAAACAGGTATTGGAGGACTGAAAATACACAAAGGGGAATACTGAAGTATCACAGAAGTCTTGGCCACAGGAAGCGGCTAAGGGAACAGAGGGGAGAGGTAGGGATGATTGGGAACCTAGAAGCTTAGTAAAGGGGAGTGAAGACCAAGGCCACTGAGGAGGGGCCGTGGCCAGCTGATGCAGGTACCTATGAGGGAGTTCTGAGAGGGTAGAAGAAACTCCGGAAACAGAACCAACAGCTGTTGCTAGGATAAATGCCACAGACTAGAAACAGAAATGAAAAGCAAAACAGGAAAGAAATATCCCTTCTCCCATCCCCTCTAGTCTCCTTCTTCTGCCCCCATGAGTCACACCTTAAAGACTTCAGCTGGCAAAGGTGAAATATGGTTTGACGGATTTGAGCCCTAGCATCACAAAGCAGAGCACAGGAGAGTATATTGCAGCCAAGAGATAAGAGCTTAATAAACACACACCTCTGAGAGCCCCTTCACCCATTCCCTCTCACTATGGTCTTTGAACTTTTCTTTAAGAAGCATCATTTGCTCAGAATTTTCATTCCCCAAGCCTGCCAAGTCATTATTTCTAGTCATAAAAAGTCCTAAATATCCATTTCTTTCATGAGATCTTTCTTGACCAGAGAAAAAAGGAAGGTTGTCCTTGCACATTGTCTTCCATACACTGCCCTTCAGCATTATCTGCCAATGTTTACGGTGATGAAATCCTTACTTTACATCTGTGTTTCCTTTGTGGTTAAAGGGCATCTGTATATTTGTTGTTGTGGGAATGACTGAGTATAGGGGTACCTCATTATATTGCGCTTCGCTTTATCATGTTTCACAGCTATTGTGGGGTTTTTGTTTTGTTTTCATTTGATTTTTTTCTTTGTTTTGTTTTGTTTTTACCAAACTGAAGATTTTTGGCAACTCTGCATCGAGCAAGTTTATCAAATTTATTGGTGCCATTTTCCAACAGCATTTGCTCACTTTGTGTCTCTGTGTCACATTTTGGTGATTCTCACAATATTTCAAACTTTTTCATTACTATTATTTTTGTTATGATGATCTGGGATCAGTGATTTCTGATGTCACTGTAATTGTTTTGGGGCAGCAGGAACTGCGCCCATATAAGATGGCGAACTTAATTAATAAACGTTGTGTGTGTTCTGTGTACTCCACTGAATGGCTCTTCCCTGTCTCTCTCCCTCTCTTGAGGCCTCCTTATTCTCTGAGAGACAACAATATTCAAATTAGGCCAATTAATAACTCTGTCATGGCCTCTAAGTGTTCAAGTGAAAGGAAGAGTCGCATGTCTCTCTTTAGGAAAGGAAGAGTTGCTCTTTAAATCGAAAGATAGGAATGATTATTAAGCTTAGTGAAGAAAGCATGTCGAAAGCTGAGATAGGCTGAAAGCTAGGCCTCTTGTACCAGTTAGCCAAGTTGTGAATGCGAAGGAAAAATTCTTGGAGGAAATTAAAAGTGCTACTGCAGTGAATACATGAATGATAACAAAGTGAAACAGCCTATTGCTGCTATGAAGAAAGTTTTAATGATCTGGATAGAAGATAAAACCAGTCACAACATTCCCTTCAGCCAAAGCCTAACCCAGAGCAAGACCTAACTTTCTACAATTATGTGAAGGCTGAGAGAGGTGAAAAGCTGCAGAAGAAAAGTTTGAAGCTAGCAGAGGTTGGTTCATGATGTTTAAGGAAAGAATCATCTCCATAACATAAAAGTGCAAAGTGAAGCGGGAAGTGCTGATGTAGAAGCTGCAGCAAGTTACCTAGAAGATCTAGCTAAGATAATGAAGGTGGCTATACTAAACAACAGATTTTCAGTGTAGATGAAACAGTCTTATATTGAAAGAAGATGCCATTTAGGACTTTCACAGCTAGAGAGGAGAAGTCAATTCCTAGCTTCAGAGCTTCAAAGGACAGGCTGACTCTCTTGTTAGGAACTAATGCAGCTGGTAACTTTAAGTTGAAGCCAATGTTCATTTACCATTCCAAAAATCTGAGGGCCCTTAAGAAATACGCTGAATTGACTCTGCCTGTGCTCTGTAAATGAAACAACAAAGCCTGGATGACAGCACATCTGTTTACAACATGTTTTACTGAATATTTAAAGCCGTTTATTGAGACCTATTGCTCAGGAAAAAATTTTCTTTCAAAATATTACTGCTCATTGATAATGCATCTGTGCACCCAAAAACTCTGATGTACAACGAGATTAATGTTGTTTTCATGCCTGCTAAGACAACATCCATTTTGCAGGCCATGGATCAAGGAGTAATTTCAACTTGCAAGTCTTATTATTGAACAAATACTTTTCATAAGGCTATAGCTCCCATAGATAGTGATTCCTCTGATGGAAATCAAAAACCTTCTGTAAGGGATTCACCATTCTAGATGCCATTAAGAACACTTATGTGATATTATACATAGAAAAATCCTACAGATGCCACCAGAAAACTACTAGAGCTAATCAATGAATTTGGTAAAGTAGCAGGATACAAAATTAATGCATTCCTATATACCAACAACAAAAAATCAGAAAGAGAAATTAAGGAAACACTCCCATTTACCACTGCAACAAAAAGAATAAAATACCTAAGGAATAAACCTACGAAAGGAGGCAAAAGACCTGTATGCAGAAAACTATAAGACACTGATGAAAGAAATCAAAGATGATACAAACAGATGGAGAGATATACCATGTTCTTGGATTGAAAGAATCAACGTTGTGAAAATGACTATACTACCCAAAGCAATCTACAGATTCAATGCAATCCGTATCAAATTACCAATGACATTTTTCACAGAACTAGAACAAGAAATTTTACAATTTTTATGGAAGCACAAAAGACCCTGAATAGCCAAAGCAATCTTTAGAAAGAAAAATGGAGCTGGAGGAATCAGGTTCCCTGACTTCAGACTATACTATAAAGCTACAGTAATCAAGACAGTACTGGCACAAAAACAGAAATATAGATCAATGGAACAGGATAGAAAGCCCAGAGATAAACCCATGCACATATGGTCACCTTATCTTTGATAAAGGAGGCAAGAATATACAATGGAGAAAAGACAGCCTCTTCAATAAGTGGTGCTGGGAAAACTGGACAGCTACATGGAAAAGAATGAAATTAGAACACTCCCTAACACCTGTACAAAAATAAACTGAAAATGGACTAAAGACCTAAATGTAAGTCCAGACACTATAAAATTCTTAGAGGGAAACATAGGCAGAACACTATGACATAAATCACAGCAAGATCCTTTTTGACCCACCTCCTAGAGAAATGGAAATAAAAACAAAAACAAATGGGACCTAATGAAACTTAAGAGCTTTTGCACAGCAAAGGAAACCATTAACAAGACCAAAAGACAACCCTCAGAATGGGAGAAAATATTTGCCAACGAAGCAACTGACAAAGGATTAATCTCCAAAATATACAAGCAGCTCATGCAGCTCAATATCAAAAAAAACAAACAACCCAATCCAAAAATGGGTGGAAGACCTAAATAGACATTTCTCCAAAGAAGACATACAGATTGCCAACAAACACATGAAAGGATGCTCAACATCATTAATTATTAGAGAAATGCAAATCAAATCCACAACGAGGTATCACCTCACACCAGTCAGAATGGCCATCATCAAAAAATCTACAAACAATAAATGCTGGAGAGAGTGTAGAGAAAAGGGAACCCTCCTGCACTGTTGGTGGGAATGTAAATTGATACAGCCACTATGGAGAACAGTATGGAGGTTCCTTAAAAAACTAAAAATAGAACTACCATATGACCCAGCAATCCCACTACTGGGCATATACCCTGAGAAAACCATAATTCAAAAAGATACATGTTGGACTTCCCTGGTGGCACAGTGGTTAAGAATCTGCCTGCCAATGCAGGGGACACGGGTTCAATCCCTGGTGTGGGAAGATCCCACATGCTGCGGAGCAACTAAGCCCATGTGCCACAACTACTGATCCTGTGCTCTAGAGCCCGCGAGCCACAACTACTGAGCCCACGTGCCACAACTACTGAAGCCCGTGCGCCTAGAGCCTGTGCTCCGCAATAAGAGAAGCCACCTCAATGAGAAGCCCACACACCACAACAAAGAGTAGCCCCTGCTTGCCATAACTATAGAAAGCCCGCATGCATCAAAGAAGACCCAACACAGCCAAAAATAAATTAAAAAAAAAAAAAGATACATGTACCCCAATGTTCATTGCAGCACTATTTACAATAGCCAGGACATGGAAGCAACTTAAATGTCCATTGACAGATGAATGGTTAAAAGAAGATGTGGCACATATATACAATGGAATATTCCTCAACCATAAAAAGGAACAAAATTGAGTTATTTGTAGTGAGGTGGATGAACCTAGAGTCTGTCATACAGAATGAAGTAAGTCAGAAAGGTAAAAACAAATACTGTATGCTAATGCATATATATGGAATCTAAAAATATGGTACTGATGAACCTAGTGGCAGGGCAGGAATAAAGACGCAGACGTAGAGAATGGACTTGAGGACGGGGGGAAGGGGAAGCTGGGACGAAGTGAGAGAGTAACATTGACATATATACACTGCCAAATGTAAAATAGATAGCTAGTGGGAAGCTGCTACATAGCACAGGGAGATCAGCTCGATGCTTTGTGACCCCCTAGAGGGATGGGATAGGGAGGGTGGGAGGGAGACACAAGAGGGAGGAGATATGGGGATATATGAATATGTATAGCTGATTCACTTTGTTGTACAGCAGAAACTAACACAACATTGTAAAGCAATAATACTCCAATAAAGATGTTAAAAAAAAAAACAACAGGTGATTTTGTGATTCATGGGACGGGGGTAGAGGTCAAAATATCAGCATTAACAGGAGTTTGTAAGATGTTGATTCCAGCCCTCATTGATGACTTTGAGGGGTTCAAGACTTTGGTGGAGGAAGTAACTGCAGATGTAGTGAAAATAGCCAGAGAACTAGAATTACAAGCGGATCCTGATGATGTGATTGGATTTCTGCAATTTCGTGATAATACTTTAATGGATGAAGAGTTGCTTCTTATGGATGAGCAAAGAAGGTGGTTTCTTGAGATGGAATCTATTCCTGGTGAAGGTGCTGTGAAGATTGTTGAAATGACAACAAAAGATTAAGAATATTACATAAACTTAGTTGATAAAGCAATGGCAGGGTTTGAGAGGATTGACTCCAATTTTGAAAGATGTCCTACTGTGGGTTAAATACTATCAAACAGCATTGCATGCTGCAGAGAAATCGTTCATGAAAGGAAGAGTCCATCAGTGCAGCACACTTCACTGCTGTCTTATTTTAAGAAATTGCCACAGTCCTGCCCACCCTTCAGCAACCACCACCCTGTTCAGTCAGCAGCCATTAATATTGAGGCAAGACCCTCCGCCAGCAACAAGATTACAACTCGCTAAAGGGTCAGATGATGGCTAGAATATTTTTGGCAATAAAGTATTTTTTAATAGAGGCATGTACATTGTTTTTTAGACATAATGCTATTGCACACTTAATGGACTACAGGATAATGTAAATATAACTTTATATGTACTAGGAAACCAAAAAAAAAATTGTGTGGCTCTCTTTATTTATTGTGATATTGTGATATTCACTTTATTGCAGTGGTCTGGAATGGAATTCAAAGTATCTCCGAGATATGCCTGTAGTCACCTCTCAGCTATGTGCAAACTGCTTAATTTTCTTTATGAAAGCACTAATGTTTCACTAAATTTCATCCAAACTGTGAAATTAGGTCTGATCCTAAACATTTTGAGTCACTTATGGTTTAGAATGGTCTCTTTCAAATAAATATTCAATCCAAATCAAGTGTTTTAATTGGCCACTGTCCAGTTTAAAACACCAATTTCATGGTTTCTGTCCATTTCTTGAATTTTTCCTTTCTCCCCTCTGGGACCTTGGGCTTGCCTGTACACCTCCATTGCAGGAAGGGGGCAGAAAGAAGTGCTCCTGCAGGTAAGGGTACATGAGTGGAAAGGAAATTGATCAGCTGGGCTGGAGTCAGATTTTTCAACAGGGCCCAGCCTTAGGTTTCCTGCTGGTCTGCTCTCAGATGCTGGTGATGCCAGCTGTCCTGACAGGTGGCTCTCTTAGCCCAGATGATACCTGCTGGTGCTTTCTCATGGAGCATGTTGATGAACATCAGTTGCTTGACTGGTACACTCTAGGCTGAGAGTGTCAGGGCGCCATTGGGTAGTGCTGCTTCTTTTCTCTCAGCCTTGGAGAGCAGTCTCCAGGGATCCCACTATGCTTCTCCTTCCAACAGTGGAAATCTCTGGGGTGTAGTTAGCTGGCCTCTGCTGCTCTGTCATCCTGTGCCAGTCTCAGGCATTTTACTTTGGGCTCATTTCTCATCCTTCTCCTGCTACCCTCTGTTATCACAAGGGGCTAATCCTATAGGCTATATTGCCCAGGCTCCTAGGTCAGCTGGAATTTGTCCAGATTCAGCAAATGGGAGGGTTGACAGAAGATTGAAGGTTGCAAGTGGCATCGCTGGCAACCCTGGGGTGTCCTCTGTGGCTCCAAAACCACTGGAAGGGTGCTCCATGGTCCCTGGACCATGCACACCAAGAACACCACCTCTATCCTTTGTCTCTCCATCACAGAGCTAGTTTTCATTTCTATGCTGCTAATTTCTAGTTTGTCTGTTTGACTCTTGGTTCCTTTACCACCTGTATAACCAATTCCCTGCCTAATTTCTTTTGTAATAAATACTTAAGTGCCTTATGTTTTTCTTTATGTGTAGGCCCAGTCTGGCCTAGATGAATGGGAACATTAGGAACCCCTCCACACTCACCTTGGCTCTATGGAAAATGCAAGGGTGATCTTTGCCAACATTCACTATGCTGCTGTGCCAGGGCAGGTTGGCAGATCCTGTCACCCAGGAAACCTCAGATGAGTAACTGGCTCCAGTTCTAATACTTAGAAAACCACCTAAAATCAGAGGAGAAATGTCCAGGAATTGCAATTTCCCATCCCACTACAAGGTTTGCTGGGGAGAAGGTCAAGATGTAGGAAGCTCCACAAATGTCCTCCCTCACCTCACTTTTCTTTCCCAGGTGCTTTTATTTTCCAGGTGGAACAGCTGCTAAACCAGTTCTGCCTTGGTCACACCTTGATGGGATTAGGTGGATCTGACTCTGGGACCTCTGTCTTCAGTAACTCCTATAACATCCGCTTGACCAGTGGATGAGGGGCTAACAGGCTAGTCAGGTAACCTGGGGAAGCAAGAAGGAGCCTCAAAGAATATTTCATGCCTAATGTTATATATGTACCTATGTAAGACCTGCTCAGAGCCTAAAGTATTAAAGGCATTCCTAGAAAACTGTAATCAGGCTGATGTGTTGGATCAAGTTAAATGAATACCAAAAGAAATCTTATAGGGGTAGAAAGACATCACAGGAAGAAAACTTGCAGCCTTGCAGGAACATGGGCTTCCAGAGAGAAGAGAAGAAAGATCTTTTCCTTAATGATACTGTATTCCTGGATATTTCTAATATCATTTGGTAGAAGTCATCTCCTTTCCCAGTGACCTACACCACCATGATGCTAACAAATGCTTCCCCGAGAGTAAACTGTACTCTATAGATTCATTCATTTTTCTTTTTCATTTCTTGCCCACCCCCAATCTGTCCCCATGGCTTAATCACTAAAAGGTACATTGAAAAGCAGCCTGGCTCCGTGGAACCTTAAAATGGAAGTGATTTGGGTAAAACAAAAACAAAACCACTAAACTAAAACAAACAAATCCTATTGGTTCTAATCCTGTATGTTGTGCTAGACACAATGGATTAATACTGTGACACCCACACTTATCAAGTCCAGACCTTGCAGCAACCCCTTTAGTGTTGTTCTTATTGTCTGAAGTTCTCCAACGATTCAGTGTCACTTTTTCTCTTTGGGACCATTAATTTTCATGGTTAGATAGAGATCAATAGTCATAGTTAGAAATCGGCATCTTTGGAGGAGAAATGTGTTGTGCCTCTGTTCATAGATTGGATGGCTCCCCAGTTAAGAAAATGGTGTGCTCTTTCCTGATTGTGTTCATCAGCAGTACCCTGAGCATTATTTTATTCTGTTGCAGAGATTCTGACAGTCTCTTGTAGTATCTTATCTACCACCAAGTTTTCTTTGCTCTCCTTTCATATTTGATCTCTGAAGTGGAACTTTGTTTAAAAGGCCCTGATATGAGAAAGAATGACCATGGCCAGGCCATTCTTCTTGGGCATGAAGGAAAGTTGTCAAGTAGTCAAACACCCAAGTCAAGGACCCAGTCTAGTGCCTGCTCCTCTAGGGTGTGGCTTTCAAAGTAATCAGTCTCAACTGGGGGACTATATGATAGTGAGTATTTTGATCTTACAAAATCTTGGGCAAAGTTGGCAGTCACATCCCTGAGCATGGTCACTGCCTGATGCCTGACTCCGAAGAAGACAGCCCTCAGAGACTCTCTTCTGGGAGGGAGGAATTCACTTTATTTGTCCTTTCAGTAAATATTTGTTACGTGCCGGTAATAGGCCAGATGCTATAAACACAGCATTGAACAAAATTAATAAAAATCTGTGCTCTCAGGGAAATTATATTTGTGTGTGTGTGTGTGTGTGTGTGTGTGTGTGTGTGTGTGTGTGTGTGTGTAGACAACAAAAAAATTAACCAGGACATTATCTATCTATCTATCTATTAAATGGTGATAAATATTATCACCATTTAAAAATAAAGCAGGAAAGGTTGTGCCAGGGTATGTGTATGGGAGGAGAGTTGCCTTTTTAAAGAGAGAGGCCAGAGAAGGCATCACTGTCAAGGTGACATTTGATCAGAGACCTAAAGAAAGTGCAGGGATAACCCATGCAGATATTTGCAGGGACAGCAAATGCCAAGTTCCTAGGGTAGAAGCAAGCTTGGTGGACCAGCAAAGAAGTCAGGGTGACCCAAGCCAGATGATTAGAGGAGAGCATGGTAAGAGCTGAGGTCAGAGGTAGTGGGGACCAGATTGTCCAGAGCAAAATCTCTTACTTGGGGTCTACTAGATATTGTTATTTAATATAATAAAGGAATTCTTATTAATCACAAATTTGGACTTATTTAATTTTTGTTCACTGTATTTCATAATTGGTTTCTTTTTTAATCCTATATATTTTATTTTATGCATTTTAAAATGTTATTTTAAGAAGGGATCTGGAGACTCAACAGTCTGCCAAAAAGATTCACATCACAAAGAAGGTTAAGAATTACTGATGTAAGGCCTTTAAGCCATTGCAGGACTTCAGCTTTTACTCTGAGTGAGATAATAAATAGTTACTCTGGCTGCTATGTTGAGTATAGACTAAAGAGGGACAAGGGTGGGAACAGGAACATCAGTTAGGAAGCTCTGACAATAATTCAGGAGAGATTTTAAAGGTAGAGCAAACAGGATTTTCTGATGGATTGGATTTGAGCTGAGAGAGAAAAGGAATCAAGGGTGACCATGAGATTTTTGGCTTGAGCAACTGGAAGGATGAAGTTGCTTTCCTTTGAGGTAGGGAACTATGCAGGAGGGTCAGGGAGGAGAGATGAAGAAAATCAGATTTAGTTTTTGGACATCTTATGTTTGAAATGACTATTATGTATCCAAGTGAAATTTCATATAGGCAGCTGGAGATATAAGACTGGAATTACTAGGAGCAGTCCAGGCTGGAAATTCAAAGCTGAGAATCATCAGTTTATACCTGGTGTTAAAGCTGTGTGACTGGATGAGATCGTCATCCTGGAAAATGGTACACATGGAGAAGAGATGAGTTTTGATGACTGTGACCTGGGGCAACCTAAATGTTTAGGATTTGTGAGGAGGAGAAGAAATCAGCCAAGGAGAGTAGCCAGTGATTTAGGGGGAAGTTAGGAGAGTTTGATGTCCCTGAACCCTAGGGAAGAAAGTGTTTCACAGAGAAGTGATTACCTGCTATATGCTGCTGATAGGTCAAGTAAGATGAGGCCTGAGAGTTGACCGTGGATTTAGCAACTTGGAAGTCATTGGTGACCTAGAAGAGAGTTTTGGCCAAGGACCAGGACCAAAGTCCTATTGGAATAGGTTCAAGGAAGAATAAGGACAGAGGAATTGGAGACAATGGGAATAGAAAATGCATTTCAGAATTTCCCTCAAAGGGAAACAGGAAATTTCGATGATAGCTGGACAGGAATATGAAGCTCAAATGATTTTTTTTTAAGATGGGAGAAATTTCAGCATATTTAGATGATGATAGAAATAATTTTAAAAAGAGATCACACAGATGATCCAAGTGAGATAGAGACCATTGTTAAAGCAGTGTCTTAGGTGATAAGAGATGGGTGGCAACTAGCGGAAGAGCAGAGGGGTTGACCTTAAACAGCACCTGAAGACTTCACCCATAGTAACAGGTGGGAAGGCAGAGTATATGGGCAGAGTATTGTGGGTAGAGGTGGTAGTGAAACATGGAATTTCTCTTCTGATTGCCACTATTTTCTCAAGAGAAATAAGAGACATGGTAGTCAAGTAAGAGTAAGAATGGATGGGGAGAAGAGGTTGGAGGTATGAGAAGAGAGGAAAAGGTGTTCAATGGTTGTCTAGCATTGGGAGACTGAATGGAATTCAAAATGCAGTAGAGTTGCCAGGTAGCATTCAGGGCCCTCTTGGGATTAGTTTCAGACATTTAAAATGAATCTATTCGTAATGTTATATTTTTATCCAGTCATATTCAAGTCTTTGGATGTAGACCTGAAGTAGGTGAAGAGCTAGATTCAATCAGGGTTGGGTTTCACCATGTAGGTAAGATGAAGAGAGGACCAAGCAAGAGAACTGGGGGTAGACGCAAGGGAATAATTGATTAACTATGGAATTTAAATAAAATAAAGGAATGAGGCCGTGAAGGTGGTGTAGACAGTAAAAAAGTTGGAAGAACCCAATGGATTATAGGTTCTGGTATAGAGGGAAATTTTTCAGAGTCAAAGCACTGGAGCGAGACCGCTAGAAAGATAGGAGGTGGGGGACAAAGAATAGGATGGTTAAGTAGAGATTATGGAAGGGATGTGGCTATTGGTGAGGATTAGGTTAAAGTGTAGCCATGAGAAAGAGGAGCTGAGTTAGGGTGGAGAGTAAGATTATCAGAGGGAAGGAGGTGAGCCTCTTGGAAGGATCATCTACTTGGATACTGAAATCACTGAGAGTTAGAATTAGGTCAGGAGTAATGTTGACAATGATAATAATTAAGCCTGGAAATCAAATCTTCACAGAATAGGAATGCTGGTGACCATGGGTCTTTAGATGTCTGCAAGAAGTAGAAGAGTATAAGGTATAGTCTAAGGGTGTAAGTTTTACAGCTGGGGGCTGGGATAGTGATTGTCTGTCAGGGTCAAGGCAATGGCAATGGTCTTTTTAACACTAACTCTCCTCAACTGTGTCTCTGGGAGATTTCTTCATCAAGTGGGTAGATAGAGGAAGAGTAAAATTACCTTTGTCTTTTTGTTTCAGGTAGATTTTATATTTTTTGTCTTAATTTTGATGGTTCATCTACTTTTTCATTTTCATTTCATTGTGACACCATTCTGGCCAATGAAATACAAGCAGAAGTAACTGAGTGAGGTTTCTGAGAAAGTTTTTCCTTTCCTGAGAAAAAGAGACAGACTCAGCAATGATTTCCCTTTTACCCCTTGCCCTTCCTGCCTCTTTTGCTTTTAGCAAAGCAGATGGTCAGTCTCAAGGTGCAGGAATCATCTTGTAATCGTGACAAGTATGAAGCACCAAGTATGCCTACACACAAAAGGTGGGAGAACAGAAAGTAAGAGTCTGGGTCCCCGTTGCCATTGTTGAGCTACTGCCCAGCCCTCAGCTTCTACCTCTGGAAGTTGTCCTTGTCACATGTTCTTGTCATGTGAGACAAATCCCTCTTCCTTGAGGCCAGCACATTAATGTGGATTTCTGTTATTTGTAACTTACCGCTTCTGTAACTCATAAAGCTACTTTCTTATGAAGATAGAAATGCTGGTCAGTTGGATTTAAGAGGGAATTTCACAGACTTACATGAGTAACTATTTTGATACAACTGTCAACCAAAAATGTTTGTTTGACTCTACCTCTTCTTTAAGTTACCGCCTTACTTTGCTGTCAGATATCTTGTTTGAGTATCCCACTCATGCTTTCTCTACTCCTTCTCCTTTCACCATGCACCAGGCCACTAGAGTTGATCTCTAGATAACTCCCACAGAAACTGTCATAACTAAGATTATTGATGACCCCATAGCATCTTTTTTAGTCCTTATCCCTCTTTAAACCTTTATAGGGATGTCTCAACTGGCCATTTCCTCCTCTCTTCCTTCATGGGCTTCTGCAATACCATTCTTTTCTAGTAGATGTTCTCAGCTTCTGAATTATTTTCTTGATCCTTTCATAGCTCCTTGTCATCTGCCTCTCACTGTTTCTTCTCCAGTGTACTCCCCTTAGTCCTCTCCCTCTATCCTCCCAACCCCTTCCCCTTCTTCTTTCACTCTAGGTTTTCCCAGGATGATTTCATATACTACTAGGT
Organism: Balaenoptera physalus; assembly: GCF_965194825.1. Lineage (NCBI taxonomy): Eukaryota > Metazoa > Chordata > Mammalia > Artiodactyla > Balaenopteridae > Balaenoptera > Balaenoptera physalus. Next base: position 1,347,797 of record NC_138893.1, read on the forward strand.
CTCTACCTGCTTTCAAGAGTTCAATAATTTATAAATTTATAATTTCATTACACACCTCTCACTAGAGCTTTAGATTGCTATTTCTAACTGCAATAGAGCAAGGTGCAGAACACCTTACTTCAAACATTACTTAACCAAAACTGGATTTAATCATCTTTTCCACAAATCCTACCTATTCTTTCCTATTTTGTTTCTTTTTATCATCACCATTCATCCAAGTACCCAAGCAAGGAGCTTTGAAAACACCTTCAACCCTACTTTCTCTTTCTCTCATTTTTTCACATCTGATTAGTGAACAGTCCTATTAATTGTGCCTTGGAAATATTTCTCCAACATCTCCTCTCTTCTTCATCCTCATCACCTCTGCCTCTGTTCAGGACTTTCCCTATCTGTATACTGTTCCTTGGCTTACTTCCAGTGGAGAAAGTTTTTCTCTTTAGGTTCCCCTATCTTTATGAAGAGACGTTTTCAACTTTTATAAGACATACCAGTCCTTTTTCCAACTTGGTCATCTGCTAAGGCAAAAAGACCTGTGATCAAGGGCAGCACAGAGTAGCTTGAGGCTCTTGTTATTTGGGGCCCTTTCTAGCTTTGGACCATCCAGTTTTTAAGCAAGAGCTTGACCCAGAAAAGCAATATCAAGGGAGAATGACTTGAGGGCTCCTCCAGATCAAATCTAACCCTGTATCAAACCAGATCTGCAGAGAGCTAGATTATCAAGGGTGCTATTCATGACTTCACAGAGTCCTCCTTCACCCAGGAGACGTTCCTGTCAAATGTCAGTAACCAAGAAGAGTGAGTTGTACTTGTCTTGGGCAATCAGTGGCAAATATATAGAGCATTTATTTTTAACTCTTGATTTGTGGCTCCATCTCAAATGGAGCCTTTGACCTTGTTTTTCATTCTTCTTTGGTTCCACATTTATTTTATGCCACTTTATGTCTTATATATCCTTGAAAGCTACTTGCAGTTTTCTCTGCAACAAGGTGGGAAACAAACATAAAAATAGTTCAGGTTCTCATTACCTATTTTCCCTGGCTATAATATTGGCCATCCTTGTCTACCTCATATCTCTCCTCCTATATATCCTTTACTTACTAATCATGTCATTCTCCTTAAAAACATATCATAGTTCTCTTCCTTGCTTTTTAGCATGATATATAAGGCCCTTCACAACTTAGGGGAAGTGGGATAGTTCTTGCAACTATCTTTTCCAAAACTTGGCCTCTGGGCGTCCCTCATGCCCTCCTTTCCAGCTCTGCCGAGCCACTCACTTGGAAATGTTGTATTTTTCTACTTCTAGACTTCATTTTGTTCAAAATGTTAAATATAGTTGTTTAGTATATGTGCTATGCCTGCTACTTACACTCATGACTCCTATTCATCCGTCAAGACCCATCCTTCAGAAGCTACCTTCTCTGTAGTGCCTCTCCTGATTCCTTCTAAAAGAGTTTTTCTTTCCTGTAAGTGCTCCCATAATACTTTCCAGATTCTTTTGCTAATAGTAATTATCACACTGTATTTTATTGATTTCTTCCTTTGTATATTTCTTAATCATTTATTTTCATTTATCTTTGTATACTTTGGTCTTATCATAGTATAAGTGCTTAATAAAAGTTTGTTTTGATTGTGCAAGTGAACATTACAGAGTTTTCTGGTGGGTGTCTATGGCTGACATTTCACCACCTCATGTGATACCCTGGCCACATGACTTTTTGGATTTGTGGGTTTTGCTCAGTTGCAACAGTAAATCACTTTTTTTAAAGAAGTTTTGACTCCAATAATAGATTTATTGAGTCATAATAGTCATCTCTAGGTCAAAATAACCAGAAGACAGTATGCTGACAGCAGAAGAGATTATACTGATACAGTATAGTATCTTTTGGGGATACCACCATTCTATCTTTAAAAAAATCATTCAGTAAATCTATAACAATCTTATTGACTAGGAGGTTATGAGAAATTAGTGATGACTAGGCTTGTTGAATTAATATTGGAGACAAGGGCTATTATTAGGGATGCTGTGTTTATGGTAGATAACTTCACGATGAACCATTAGGAACTGAGGAGTTTTTGAAAAATAGATTTGGTGTGTTTTATTAGCTAGCCCTCAGACAGACATCTTAGCTCCTGTTTGCCAGCAATTTGCTGGTCATTTTATGTGTCTGTAGCTTATTTCCTCAACTAGATTGAAGGCAATCTAAGATCAGGGATCACATCTCATCTACTATAGGCCACAAGCTAAGCATACTGATGCCAAAAGACCACCTGCCATAGTTCTTTTGAACATGTGCTTGATGTAGGAAGGATTCTTACTGCACTGTGGGAACACAGTCTAGTTTAAGCTGCTCTGAAAGTGGAACATCCCTCTTTTTCCTCTGCCGTAGGGCTCAGTGAGTTTTGTTTTGTTTTGTTTTGTTTTCTCCCAGTTTGGTTCTGTGGGAAGTCATCTGACCTTAGGCCCTGGGCAGGGACTAATGGGCACATGAGATCTTGAGGGTTCTGGTCCAAAATGCAATGGGAAGAAAACAATCAACTGATAGACTTTTGTCAAGTCAGGACAATGAGTCAGTTCTCAAAATACACCCAGGAAATGAAACATACCCAAGAGACTCACAATGAGGATTTTCCTGACCTTGACCCAAGGTAGTTACAGCATTTATGCAAAATGATCTCCTGGAGACAAAAACCAGGAAACATTAAACAAAAGTTTTCTTTTAGGAGTCAGTACACACTTTACGGAGAAGAGCTGACCTAAAAAGTGAGCATGTGCTTTTAGGAGAGCTTGTCTTGGAAGGCTTTCACTGCTATTTAGCTCTGGCATTGCAATGCATGTCAGAGATTAAGCATACTCCCTGTATCTGTGATATCAGGAAAAATGGCATAAAAATACATAAATACACAAAATAAATCTGCTAGTGCAGGAAGAAAATATGGATTAAACCAAGACAGTAGAGTTGGCTCCTTTGTGCATTAAAAACAAAACAAAAACCACTTTAATGTTATTATGCCAGATTGAACCCCAAAAGGATCAAATAGTAATTGCGTGGTTCTAGTTTTGGAAAGTATTTAGCAAATATATTTCTTCATTGGTACTAGGCTACAGGCATCCATGGGAGCCACACTGCTTACAGTCTCTGATTTTTTTTTTTTTTTAGCATCAATAGAGTAGGGGTTGGCAAGGTAAAAATAGGCTCACACTAATTTTAGATAATTTACATAACATTCTTAGAACATGGTTTCTCTTTGACCTTCATGAAATGAACAACTGGGCCAAGGAGAACAGGACATACATGAGGCATTTTTATGGGGATCTTTCAGTCTTTGTTGGCATAATACATCTATAAGGCATACTTGAAAAAGTCATTGGAGGGTCTTTATTGTATATGTCAAATGGTTGCTTCTCTGTTTAATAACCTTTTAGATAAGACTAAGTTAGAGATGAAGCTTCCAGTGCTTCTCTGTAAGGTGTTGGTAACGTATTGAGTATGTGAGACAGGACTCAAAGTGACTGAAAGATTCCTAATAAATTATAGGGGACAGGACTACAGCCCGCATTTCCCCAGTGTGCAGCAAGCATGTGGAAGGAGAGTGGCAAAAGGAGCTGAATGGAGGGATTAAATATTTTGAGGTTTTCTGATCTTTGTTCCTATGTTCTTGAATGCAGTGCAGCACCTGTCACCACATTTCTTTTTTTTTTTTAATACTGCAGGTTCTTATTAGTCATCAATTTTATACACATCAGTGTATACATGTCAATCCCAATCGCCCAATTCAGCACACCACCATCCGCACCCCACCGTGGTTCTCCCCCCTTGGTGTCCATACATTTGTTCTCTACATCTGTGTCTCAACTTCTACCCTGCAAACCAGTTCATCTGTACCATTTTTCTAGGTTCCACATACATGCGTTAATATACGATATTTGTTTTTCTCTTTCTGACTTACTTCACTCTGTATGACAGTCTCTAGGTCCATCCACGTCTCAACAAATGACTCAATTTCGTTCTTTTTTATGGCTGAGTAATAGTCCATTGTATATATGTACCACAACTTCTTTATCCATTCGTCTGCTGATGGGCATTTAGGATGCTTCCATGACCTGGCTATTGTAAATAGTACTGCAGTGAACATTGTGGTGCATGTGTCTTTTTGAATTATGGTTTTCTCTGGGTATACGCCCAGTAGTGGGATTGCTGGATCATATGGTAATTCTAGTTTTAGTTTTTTAAGGAACCTCCATACTGTTCTCCATAGTGGCTGTGTCAACTTACATTCCGACCAACAGTACAAGAGGGTTCCCTTTTCTCCACACCCTCTCCAGCATTTGTTGTTTGTAGATTTTCTGATGATGCCCATTCTAACTGGTGTGAGGTGATACCTCATTGAAGTTTTGATTTGCATTTCTCTAATAATTAGTGATGTTGAGCAGCTTTTCATGTGCTTCTTGGCCATCTGTATGTCTTCTTTGGAGAAATGTCTATTTAGGTCTTCTGCCCATTTTTGGATTGGGTTGTTTGTGTCTTTAATACTGAGCTGCATGAGCTGTTTATATATTTTGGAGATTAACCCTTTGTCTGTTGATTCATTTGCGAATATTTTCTCCCATTCTGACGGTTGCCTTTTCATCTTGTTTATGGTTTCCTTTGCTGTGCAAAAGCTTTGAAGTTTCATTAGGTCCCATTTGTTTATTTTTGTTTTTATTTCCATTACTCTAGGAGGTGGATCAAAAAAGATCTTGCTGTGATTTATGTCAAAGAGTGTTCTTCCTATGTTTTCCTCTAAGAGTTTTATAGTATCTGGTCTTACATTTAGATCTCGAATACATTTTGAGTTTATTTTTGTGTATAGTGTTAGGGAGTGTTCTAATTTCATTCTTTTAAATGTAGCTGTCCAGTTTTCCCAGCACCACTTATTGAAGAGACTGTCTTTTCTCCATTGTATATCTTTGCCTCCTTTGTCATAGATTAGTTGACCATAGGTGCGTGGGTTTATCTCTGGGCTTCCTATCTTGTTCCATTGATCTATGTTTCTGTTTTTGTGCCAGTACCATATTGTCTTGATTACTGTAGCTTTGTAGTATAGTCTGAAGTCAGGGAGTCTGATTCCTCCAGCGCCGTTTTTTTCCCTCAAGACTCCTTTGGCTATTCGGGATCTTTTGTGTCTCCATACAAATTTTAAGATGATTTGTTCTAGTTCCGTAAAAAATGCCATTGGTAATTTGATAGGGATTGCATTGGATCTGTAAATTGCTTTGGGTAATATAGTCATTTTCACAATATTGATTTTTCCAATCCAAGGACATGGTGTATCTCTCCATCTGTTGGTATCATCTTTAATTTCTTTCATCAGTGTCTTATAGTTTTCTGCATACAGGTCTTATGTCTCCCTGGGTAGGTTTATTTCTAGGTATTTTATTCTTTTTGTTGCAGTGGTAAATGAGAGTGTTTCCTTAATTTCTCTTTCAGATTTTTCATCATTAGTGTATAGGAATGCAAGAGATTTCTGTGCATTAATTTTGTAGCCTGCAACTTTACCAAACTCATGGATTAGCTCTAGTAGTTTTCTGGTGGCATCTTTAGGATTCTTTATGTATAGTATCATGTCATCTGCAAACAGTGACAGTTCTACTTTTTCTTTTCCAATTTGTATTCCTTTTATTTCTTTTTCTTCTCTGATTGCCGTGGCTAGGACTTCCAAAACTATGTTGAATAATAGTGGTGAGAGTGGACATCCTTGTCTCGTTCCTGATCTTAGAGGAAATGCTTTCAGTTTTTCACCATTGAGAATGATGTTTGCTGTGGGTTTGTCGTATATGGCCTTTATGATGTTGAGGTAGGTTCCCTCTATGCCCACTTTCTGGAGAGTTTTTATCATAAATGGGTGTTGAATTTTGTCAAAAGCTTTTTCTGCATCTATTGAGATGATCATATGGTTTTTATTCTTCAATTTATTAATATGGTGTATCACATTGATTGATTTGCGTATAGTGAAGAATCCTTGCATCCCTGGGATAAGTCCCACTTGATCATGGTGTATGATCCTTTTAATGTGTTGTTGGATTCTGTTTGCTAGTATTTTGTTGAGGATTTTTGCATCTATATTCATCAGTGATATTGGTCTGTAATTTTCTTTTTTTGTAGTATCTTTGTCTGGTTTTGGTATCAGGGTGATGGTGGCCTCATAGAATGAGTTTGGGAGTGTTCCTTCCTCTGCAATTTTTTGGAAGAGTTTGAGAAGGATGGGTGTTAGCTCTTCTCTAAATGTTTGATAGAGTTCACCTGTGAAGCCACGTGGTCCTGGACTTTTGTTTGTTGCAAGATTTTTAATCACAGTTTAAATTTCATTGCTTGTGACTGGTCTGTTCATATTTTCTATTTCTTCCTGGTTCAGTCTTGGAAGGTTATACCTTTCTAAGAATTTGTCCATTTCTTCCAGGTTGTCCATTTTATTGGCATAGAGTTGCTTGTAGTAGTCTCTTAGGATGCTTTGTATTTTTGCGGTGTCTGTTGTAACTTCTCCTTTTTCATTTCTAATTTTATTGATTTGAGTCCTCTCCCTCTTTTTCTTGATGAGTCTGGCTAATGGTTATCAATTTTGTTTATCTTCTCAAAGAACCAGCTTTTAGTTTTATTGATCTTTGCTATTGTTTTCTTTGTTTCTATTTCATTTATTTCTGCTCTGATCTTTATGATTTCTTTCCTTCTGCTAACTTTGGGTTTTGTTTGTTCTTCTTTCTCTAGTTCCTTTAGATGTAAGGTTAGATTGTTTACTTGAGATTTTTCTTGTTTCTTGAGGTAGGCTTGTATAGCTATAAAATTCCCTCTTAGAACTGCTTTTGCTGCATCCCATAGTTTTCGGATCATCGTGTTTTCATTGTCATTTGTCTCTATGTATTTTTTGATTTCCTCTTTGATTTCTTCAGTGATCTCTTGGTTATTTAGTAACGTATTGTTTAGCCTCCATGTGTTTGTGTTTTTACGTTTTTTTCCCTGTAATACATTTCTAATCTCATAGCGTTGTGGTCAGAAAAGATGCTTGATATGTTTTCAATTTTCTTAAATTTACTGAGGCTTTATTTGTGACCCAAGATGTGATCTATCCTGGAGAATGTTCCGTGTGCCCTTGAGAATAAAGTGTAATCTGCTGTTTTTGGATGGAATGTCCTATAAATGTGAATTAAATCTATCTGGTCTATTGTGTCATTTAAAGCTTCTGTTTCCTTATTTATTTTCATTTTGGGTGATCTGTCCATTGGTGTAAGTGAGGTGTTAAAGTCCCCCACTATTATTGTGTTACTGTCGATTTCCTCTTTTATAGCTGTTAGCAGTTGCCTTATGTATTGAGGTGCTCCTATGTTGGGTGCATATATATTTATAATTGTTATATCTTCTTCTTGGTTGATCCCTTGATCATTATGTAGTGTCCTTCCTTGTCTCTTATAACATTCTTTATTTTAAAGTCTATTTTATCTGATATGAGTATTGCTACTCCAGCTTTCTTTTGATTTCCATTTGCATGGAATATCTTTTTTCATCCCCTCACTTTCAGTCTGTATGTGTCCCTGGGTCTGAAGTGCGTCTCTTGTAGAGAGCATATAGATGGGTCTTGTTTTTGTATCCATTCAGCAAGCCTGTGTCTTTTGGTTGGAGCATTTAATCCATTCATGTTTAAGGTAATTATCGATATGTATGTTCCTATGACCATTTTCTTCATTGTTTTGGATTTGTTTTTGTAGATCCTTTTCTTCTCTTGTGTTTCCCACTTAGAGAAGTTCCTTTAGCATTTGTTGTAGAGCTGGTTTGGTGGTGCTGAATCCTCTTAGCTTTTGCTTGTCTGTAAAGCTTTTGATTTCTCCATCGAATCTGAATGAGATCCTTGCCGGGTAGAGTAATCTTGGCTGTAGGTTCTTCTCTTTCATCACTTTAAGTATATCATGCCACTCCCTTCTGGCTTGTAGAGTTTCTGCTGAGAAATCAGCTCTTAACCTTATGGGAGTTCCCTTGTATGTTATTTTTCGTTGTTCCTTTGCTGCTTTCAATAATTTTTCTTTGTCTTTAATTTTTGCCAGTTTGATTACTATGTGTCTTGGCGTGTTTCTCCTTGGGTTTATCCTGTATGGGACTCTCTGCACTTCCTGGACTTGGGTGGCTATTTCCTTTCCCATGTTAGGGAAGTTTTTGACTATAATCTCTTCACATATTTTCTCGGGTCCTTTCTCTCTCTCTTCTCCTTCTGGGACCCCTATAATGTGAATATTGTTGCGTTTAATGTTTCCCAGAGGTCTCTTAGGCTGTCTTCATTTCTTTTCATTCTTTTTTCTTTATTCTGTTCCACAGCAGTGAATTCCACCATTCTGTCTTCCAGGTCACTTATCCGTTCTTCTGCCTCAGTTATTCTGCTATTGATTCCTTCTAGTGTAGTTTTCATTTCAGTTATTGTATTGTTCATCTCTCTTTTTTTTTTTAAATAAATTTATTTATTTATTTATTTATTTATTTTTAGCTGTGTTGGGTCTTCGTTTCTGTGCGAGGGCTTTCTCTAGTTGCGGCGAGCGGGGGCACTCTTCATTGCGGTGCACGGGCCTCTCACTATCGCGGCCTCTCTTGTTGCGGAGCACAGGCTCCAGATGCGCAGGCTCAGTAGTTGTGGCTCACGGGCCCAGTTGCTCCGCGGCATGTGGGATCTTCCCAGACCAGGGCTCGAACCCGTGTCCCCTGCATTGGCAGGCAGATTCTCAACCACTGCACCACCAGGGAAGCCCCCATCTCTGTTTGTTTGTTCTTTAATTCTTCTAGATCTTTGTTAAACATTTCTTGCATCGTCTCGATCTTTGCCTCCATTGTTTTTCCGAGGTCCTGGATCATCTTCACTATCATTATTCTGAATTCTTTTTCTGGAAGGTTGCCTATCTCCACTTCATTTAGTTGTTTTTCTGGGGTTTTATCTTGTTCCTTCATCTGGTACATAGCCCTCTGCCTTTTCGTCTTGTCTATCTTTCTGTGAATGTGATTTTTGTTCCACAGGCTGCAGGATTGTAGTTCTTCTTGCTTCTGCTCCACATTTCTTACAGTAGGCACAGAGGTATGTGTAGTGCCCATATTCAGAAGTAAGCCAATCTTTGCTTAAAGTACCAAGAATCACGTAGAGAGGTTAAATATTACAAAATTAAGGTTTCAAAAGAAAACTCTTTAGTGTTTTCAAACAATGTAATTACTCTGTTAATTTAAAACAAAGCAATCAAATGCTGCACTTTTTAAAAAAAGATTTAAAATACCTTTTGCTCTTTTTAAAGATTTTAACCCACTTTAGGCAGCTGGTACAAAACAATACTGAAATTAGCAAAATTCACCCAAATATAGGATGTTTCAAATGCCTTAACAATGCCTAAGAAAACTCATAATCTCTTTCCTTATTCATGGATCAAGGACACTAGTAGTTGTGTGCAAAATGCCAGCAGGCTAAGAGTTACTGCTATGTATCATTTATTCCACAATGACAGTTTGGCCTTCCTCACATGTCTATCTACATATATAGATAAACTTTTCTCTAACTCAAATCCCTCATGCCAATCTGGTTCTAATTTTATTAAAATTTTGTCAAAGCTGTTCCTGGACTGGAAACTTGCCTGCTGAGTTTTAGCCCAAGGCAGATTTTAATGGCCAAGTTCTACAAACATCAAAGGGAGGAGGAGTTAGCACGAGGGTGCTGTCTCTTCCCAAACGTGACAGCCTGCTCTCATGCGAAAACTTCATAGAAGTATCACAAGTGAGGAGAGATTGGAACATCTCTGACAGGCAGCCTGGAGTTTAATCACATCTCTTCCTTCCGTGATGCCACCTCAGCGCACGCATTTCATGCCCTTAGAAGTTTTCAAATGCTCAAACTGATCAGAGCATTTGGAAGTCAGAGCTAATTTCACCTACAGATGTGCCTTCAACACAAGTTGTACCTTTTGTGTATTAATTTACTTCTTTTTAACTTGGACTTAGTTTTGACTGTTCACTCATCATTCATTTTCCCATTTTTCTTCTCCCTGAATGAGACCCATAAGGACAAAGGATTGAGTTGTCTGAATCACCTCGATGAATTGTGAATTATTGTGAAGACATTTGAACTTTTCACTAAAAGTTTTTAATGAGAAGACAGTGCATAATCAGGCCATGGCCCAAGCGTCACCTACCCGTTGTCTTTATCTTGAAATGGGCGTAATTTTAATTAAGTCAAGTTAGAGAGAGAGAGAGGGACGACATGATTATTAAATTTTCTGGTGGTGGATGCTAAGGGGTGTAATTGGACCAGTTATGCTAAAGGTCACCTTTTTATTGTGGGGTGGTTCAGAAGTAAGTAGTTCCCAACCAGAAAGGGATTGACTAAAATCCACACATTGGGGGTTGCTTCAGGGACAGCCACATATGGCACAGCTTCAAGACTGATTGACAGTCTTGCTCTGCTTAACCTCCCTGAGCTCAAGGAAGCCAAAGAAAGGAGGCTTACTAAAAGTTGAGGCTACCCAGGTTCTGTGTGACAATTTTTGACCCCCATATATGTGTGTGTTGGGGTCAAGGGGTAGGGGGAGAGAAAGAGCCCAGAGGAAACATATCCCTAAGGGGGTCATGACTCAGGCTACAGGTTAATCTATTTGGAAAATTGTCAGACAGTATAAAACCCATCACAGACACATCAGCCTCCTTCCCCTCCAACCACCCACACTGACAAGCTATATTTTTATATATTCTGGGACATCTGCAGGAAAAAAGACAATACTCACTGGGGATAAATATTCCCCTCCTCTAGGTATTGACTCTTGACATCTTTGTTGCCTTTGTCTTCAGCAAGAGTGACCTCGATGGCTCATCCCTGGTTCTTCAGCAGGGAGTCCTATTACTTTGGTACAGTGTCTTGCAAAAAAAGAAGTCATCTTAGGCTAAGTCCCTTCCAGACCAGTTGTATTAGAATCTCTGGAGATGGGAGGGACCTGCACAGCTGTTGTTAATAGCACCCTGGGTGATTCTAACTTACAACCAAGGCTGAGAACCAAAGAACCACAGTCTTACACAATTCTGTACACCCTGTGGATGCAGTATGAATGCAGGATCGCTGAATAAAAGCATAGCTAGCACTATTTTTCTCTATCTGTTCAACAGCTGTCTATTCAGACATTTACTAAGGGCCAGTCATGTCTAGGTCCTCGGTTAGGCAGTGAAATTCTCACACTTTAATGTACTTGAGAATTACCTGGGACTTTGTTAAAATACATGGTCTGGCTCACCAGGTCTGCGGTGGGGCCGAGTTTCTGTATGTCCTACAAGCTCCCAGTGGATACGGGGACTGCTGGTTCAGGCACCGCACTTTGAGTACCAAGACTAAGAAAGCCATTTTTCTCTTTCCTGCAGCAATTTCTTGTGCTTCTTTTAGGGCTGACATAAAGCCCATTTCGACAAAAAGGTCTACTTCCCTACCTGGGTCCCCCTCCCTTCCTGCGGCCCCACCTCCCTTTTGCCTCCTCATTCTGTGTCAGTTTCCTTCCCATCAAAATCTAACCTCTGAAGAGAATCAACATTTAAGTGTGTTTTAGAAGGACAATGCATAGCAGCTTTGCTTTAGCTATTTAGTTCTCCCTCCTACTGCTCTCCCACCTCCCCACCCCTGCTTTTTGACTGGGTTATAAAAACTTAAGCTAAGGGTTTTTTTTTTGTTTTTTTTTTTTAAATTATTAGCACCTTTAATTATTATTTATTTATTTATTTATTTGGCTGTGTTGGGTCTTCGTTTCTGTGCGAGGGCTTTCTCTAGCTGCGGCAAGCGGGGGCCACTCTTCATCGCGGTGCGCGGGCCTCTCACTATCGTGGCCTCTCTTGTTGCGGAGCACAGGCTCCAGACGCGCAGGCTCAGTAGTTGTGGCTCACGGGCCCAGTTGCTCCGCGGCATGTGGGATCTTCCCAGACCAGGGCTCGAACCCGTGTCCCCTGCATCAGCAGGCAGATTCTCAACCACTGCGCCACCAGGGAAGCCCTAAGCTAAGGTTTTAATGAAAATATTTCAGGCATCCATGAGGCTGCCTCAGAGAGTTTTAGGGTGTGAGGGAGGGGCAGGAGGGTCAACACTTTGACAAAGCCTCTAAGATCACACCATAGCAAGAATAGATGACATTTGTATCATTGTCTAACAACTGCTTTGTGTACTGACACCTTATCTTTCTTGTTATAACAAAATTGTGACCGCAGTGAAGCCGTGCTTTTTCCTTGGCACTGCCTATTATAACAGTTAATATTTATAAACTATTTTTTTACAAAGCACTTTTATTATAGAGAATTTGAACAAACCCTACAAATAGAGCCCTGTGTGCCCATCACTCAGCCCCAACAAGCATCAGCCCATGTCTCATCCTGCCTCATTCACACCTCTGTGTACTTCCCCTGAGTCCTAGACACCAAGTTCACTGAACACTGTTTATGGGCCAGGCACTCTTTGAGTGATTTACATATTTAATCCTCACCATGCCCCTATTAGGGAGGCTCCAATATTATCACCATTTTACAGATGAGGAAACAGAGGCACAGAAAGATTAAGTGACCTGCCTAAAAGTCACAGCCTTGGAAGGGGTAGAGTTGGTACTTGAACCCAGCAGACAGGGCAGTCTCTCTCTGGGGAGAATGCTCTGAATCACTGGACTGTACTGCCCAGCTGATCAAGATGTGGGAACCTGAGCCACCTTCTTTTCCTTCACCAGGGCCTCTCCTCCCCATGAAAGGGCTGGAACTAGTGATATTTCAGCTCAGGATCTATACCCAATGTTAGCAGCTTATCTACAGTGTTGTTCCTCGGGGAAAATCAGGCAACTTTCCCACTTGCACTACTTTTCCCAGGACCATTGGTAGTGAGCTGGCAGTCCCAGGATGATCAAGCCTCCTGGCTTTGTGCCCCTCAAGGTTGTTTGACAGTTAGGTTGACTACAACATTTATGGCATAGAAAAGGTAAAATAGTACAGTATGATTCTATTTTTGTGAAGGAAAAAAAGTATGTAACAGTATTTGTACCCAGATACAGACCAGATGTATACACATAGATGCATACCAGACACACACACACAGACACACATACTGTTTACGCAGAGACATACACATAGACACTGATATTATACTTCTATATAATTTTCTATGCTTTTAAAAACAAATAAAATTAGTCTGTGCTCTTTGTTCCATTTTTTTCTTCTATTGGTTTAAAGTTATATACTCCAATTCTATTATTTTTTACATTTCAGTTTTTATTACATACACGTGAACATATGTTTTTATAATAAAGACAAGAGTTAATCAGTTAATCTATATTCCTCTCTGGACGAAGACAAGAACCTTTACTTCTTTTTGAGCTTTTTCCACTTTCAATGTTCATATAATCCAGAAGGTTACTTCTAAAATGCTTTGACAAAGTTTTTTTGTTTTTGGAATAAATACTTATTTTAGAATTAATTCGTTTACTGTATTCTTTACTTACAAGTTTTTCTTAAATCCCACTCCTTTGGCTGTGTTCATTTGTCCCTTGTTTGGAGTACATTCTGTAGTGTTTCTTTAGAAGATCATCTGTGAGTGCTAAATTTTCTGAGGCTTGAATTTCTGAAGATTAAAAAAAAATTTTTTTGCTCTTAAAAAGTAGGGGTTTTTTTTGTATTTTCTTTGTGTTCTTGAGGTTCTAAAATTTCACTATGATGTCTGTAGATTGAGTTTTTAAAATATCCTTTTGGGTACTTGGGCGTTTTGTGGTTGTGGTAGTGACACTTATTCAATCTGAGGATGCTTATGTTTCTTTGGCTCTTGGTGATAATTTCTACAAACGTTGCCTTCCTTCCATTCTCTCTGTTCTCAGAATACTAAGCTTCCAGTTACTATCCCTAACCCTATATGTTCTTGTTGTCATTTATAGTACTTTCACCTATTCTATACACCCCACAATGCGTTATTATTTTACTTTAAAAGAGTAAAAGTATTTTAAAGAAATCTATACATACATGCACATATATGAAATTTTTAAAAATAATGTTTGATACACTGACATGTTTTCTCTTTCTGGAGTTCTTCATTCCTTCCTGCAGAACCAGGTTTTCTTCTGATACAACTTCTCTTCAGCCTACATGACTTCTCTTTGTGTTTCATGTAGTACAGGTCTGCTGGAAACAAATTCTTTCAGCTTTTGTCTGTCCAAAAATGTCTTTATTTTACTTTCACTTTTGAAGGATTTATTCACTGGATATAGAATTTGGAATTAGCAGGGGTATTTTTTTCTTTCAGCACATAAAAATGTCATACCAATGTCTTCTGGCCACTATTTCTGATGAGAAGCTAGTTGTCATTCTTATTATTTTTTCCTTATATGAAATAGGTCCTCTCTCCCACCCTTTCGAGGCCTCATTTGCTTTCAAGATTTTCTGTTTTTATTTGTTTGTTTGTTCTCAGCAGTTTGGCTATAATATGTCTAAGTGTGGATTTCTTTGTTTTCAGCTTGTTTGGAGTTTGCTAATCTTGTATCTGTGAGTTGATATCTTTCAACATTTTTGGACAGTTTCAGCCATTATCTTTTTTTTTTTTTAGATGTGGACCATTTTTAAAGTCTTTATTGAATTTGTTACAATATTGCTTCTGTTTTATGTTTTGGTTTTTTGGCCCTGAGGCATGTGGGATCTTAGCTCCCCAACCAGGGATTGAGCCCCCACACACCCTGCATTGGAAGGCAAAGTTCTAACCATTGGACCGCCAGGGAAGTCCCCAGCCATTAACTTTTTTAAAAAATATTTATTTATTTATTTATTTGGCTGCGCCAGGTCTTAGTTGCGGCAGGCAGGATCTTTAGCTGTGGCATGCGGGATCTAGTTCGACAACTAGGGACTGAACCCAGGCCCCCTTCACTGGGAGCCTGGAGTCTCAGCCACTGGACCACCAGGGAAGTCCCGCCATTATTTTTTTCTTTTAGCATCTTTATTGGAGTATAATTGCTTTAAAATGGTGTGTTAGTTTCTACTGTTATACAGTGAATCAGCTATACATATACATACATCCATATCCCCTCCCTCTTGCGTCTCCCTCCCACCCTCCCTATCCCACCCCTCTAGGCGGACACAAAGCACCGAGCTGATCTCCCTGTGCCATGTGGCTGCTTCCCACTAGCTATCTGTTTTACATTTGGTAGTATATATATGTCCATGCCACTCTCTTGCTTCGTCGCAGCTTACTCTTCCCCCTCCCCGTGTCCTCAAGTCCATTCTCTATGTCTGCGTCTTTATTCCTGTCCTGCGCCTATGTTCTTCAGAAACTTTTTTTTTTTTTTTTAAGATTCCATATATATGTGTTAGCATACAGTATTTGTTTTTCTCTTTCTGACTTACTTCACTCTGTATGACAGTCTCTAAGTCCGTCCACCTCACTACAGATAACTCAATTTCATTGTTTTTTATGGCTGAGTAATATTCCATTGTATATATGTGCCACATCTTCTTTATCCATTCACCTGTCAATGGGCATTTAGGTTGCTTTCATGTCCTGGCTATTGTAAATAGAGCTGCAGTGAACATTTTGGTACATGACTCTTTTTGAATTATGGTTTTCTCAGGGTATATGCCCAGTAGTGGGATTGCTGGGTCATATGGTAGTTCTATTTTTAGTTTTTTAAGGAACCTCCATACTGTTCTCCATAGTGGCTGTATCAATTTACATTCCCACCAACAGTACAGGAGGGTCCTCTTTTCTCCACACCCTCTCCAGCATTTATTGTTTGTAGATTTTTTGATGATGGCCATTCTGACTGGTGTGAAGTGTTACCTCATTGAAGTTTTGATTTGCATTTCTCTAATAATTAGTGATGTTGAGCAGCTTTTCATGTGTTTGTTGGCAATCTGTATATCTTCTTTGGAGAAATGTCTATTTAGGTCTTCTGCCCATTTTGGGATTGGGTTGTTTGTTTTTTTAATATTGAGCTGCATGAGCTGTTTATATATTTTGGAGTTTAATTCTTTGTCAGTTGCTTCATTTGCAAATATTTTCTCCCATTCTGAGGGTTGTCTTTTCATCTTGTTTATGGTTTCCTTTGCTGTGCAAAAGCTTTTAAGTTTCATTAGGTCCCTTTTTTTTTTGTTTGTTTTTATTTCCATTTCTCTAGGATGTGGATCAAAAAGCACCTTGCTGTGATTTATGTCATAGAGTATTCTGCCTATGTTTTCCTCTAAGAGTTTTAGAGTGTCTGGCCTTACATTTAGGTCTTTAATCTGTTTTGAGTTTATTTTTGTTTATGGTTTTAGGGAGTGTTCTAATTTCATTCTTTTACATGTAGCTGTCCAGTTTTCCCAGCACCACTTATTGAAGAGGCTGTCTTTTCTCCATTTTATATTCTTGCCTCCTTTATCAAAAATAAGGTGACCATACATGTGTGGGTTTATCTCTGGGCTCTCTATCCTGTTCCATTGATCTATATTTCTGTTTTTGTGCCAGTACCATACTCTCTTGATGACTGTAGCTTTGTAGTATAGTCTGGAGTCTGGGAGCCTGATTCCTCCAGCTCTGTTTCTCTTTCTCAAGATTGCTTTGGCTATTCGGGGTCTTTTGTGTTTCCATACAAATTGTGAAATTTTTTGTTCTAGTTTTGTGAAAAATGCCATTGGTAGTTTGATAGGGATTGCATTGAATCTGTAGATTGCTTTGGGTAGTAGAGTCATTTTCACAATGTTGATTCTTCCAATCCAAGAATGTGGTATATCTCTCCATCTGTTGGTATCATCTTTAATTTCTTTCATCAGTGTCTTACAGTTTTCTGCATACAGGTCTTTTGTCTCCTTAGATAGGTT
Organism: Balaenoptera physalus; assembly: GCF_965194825.1. Lineage (NCBI taxonomy): Eukaryota > Metazoa > Chordata > Mammalia > Artiodactyla > Balaenopteridae > Balaenoptera > Balaenoptera physalus. Next base: position 1,364,629 of record NC_138893.1, read on the forward strand.
TATTCCTAGGTATTTTATTCATTTTGTTACAATGGTAAATGGGAATGTTTCCTTAATTTCTCTTTCAGATTTTTCATAATTAGATTTCTGTGCATTAATTTTGTATCCTGCTACTTTACCACATTCATTGATTAGCTCTAGTAGTTTTCTGGTAGCATCTTTAGGATTCTCTGTGTATAGTATCATGTCATCTGCAAACAGTGACAGCTTTACGTCTTCTTTTCCAACATCTATTCCTTTTATTTCGTTTTCTTCTCTGATTGCTGTGGCTAAAACTTCCAAAACTATTTTGAATAATAGTGGTGAGAGTGGACATCCTTCTCTTGTTCCTGATCTTAGAGGAAATGGTTTCAGGTTTTCACCATTGAGAACAATTCTAGCTGTGGGTTTGTCATATATGGCCTTTATTATGTTGAGGTAAGTTCCCTCTATGCCTGCTTTCTGGAGGGTTTTTATCGTAAATCGGTGTTGAATTTTGTCGAAAGCTTTTTCTGCATCTATTGAGATTATCATATGGTTTTTCTCCTTCAATTTGTTAATATGGTTTATCACATTGATTGATTTGCATATATTGAAGAAACCTTGCATTCCTGGGATAAACCCCACTTGATCATGGTTTCTGATCCTTTTAATGTGCTGTTGGATTCTGTTTGCTAGTATTTTGTGGAGGAGTTTTGCATCTATGTTCATCAGTGATACTGGCCTGTAGTTTTCTTTCTTTGTGATATCTTTGTCTGGTTTTTGGTGTCGGGGTGATGGTGGCCTCATAGAATGAGTTTGGGAGTGTTCCTCCCTGTGCTGTATTTTGGAAGAGCTTGAGAATGATAGGTGTTAGCTCTTCTCTAAATGTTTGATAGAATTCGCCTGTGAAGCCATCTGGTCCTGGACGTTTGCTTGTTGGAAGATTTTTAATCACAATCTCAATTTCAGTGCTTGTGATTGGTCCCTTTATATTTTCTATTTCTTCTTGGTTCTGTCTTGGAAGGTTGTGCTTTTCTAAGAATTTGTCCATTTCTTCCAGGTTGTCCATTTTATTGGCATATAGTTGCTTGTAGTAATCTCTTATGATCCTTTGTATTTCTGCAGTGTCTTCTTTTTCATTTCTAATTCTATTGATTTGAGTCTTCTCCCTTTTTTTTCTTGATAAGTCTGGCTAATGGTTTATCAGTTTTGTTTATTTTCTCAAAGAACCAACTTTTAGTTTTATTGATCTTTGCTCTCGTTTCCTTCATTTCTTTTTTATTTATTTCTGATCTGATCTTCATGATTTCTTTCCTTCTGCTAACTTCGGGGTGTTTTTGCTTGTCTTTCTCTAATTGCTTTAGGTGTAAGGTTAGTTTGTTTGAGATTTTTCTTTTTTCTTGGGGTGGGATTGTATTGCTATAAACTTCCCTCTTAGAACTGCTTTTGCTGCATCCCATAGGTTTTGGGTCGTCGTGTTTTCCGTGTCATTTGTTTCTAGGTATTTTTTGATTTCCTCTTTGATATCTTCAGTGATCTCTTGGTTATTTAGTAGTGTATGGTTTAGCCTCCATGTGTTTGTATTTTTTACAGATTTTTTCCTGTAATTCATATCTAGTCTTATAGCGTTGTGGTCGGAAAAGATACTTGATACGATTTCAATTTTCTTAAATTTACCAAGGCTTGATTTGTGACCCAACATATGATCTATCCTGGAGAATGTTCCATGAGCACTTAAGAAGAAAGTGTATTCTCTTGTTTTTGGATGGAATGTCCTATAAATATCAAGTCCATCTTGTTTAATGTATCATTTAAAACTTGTGTTTCCTTATTTTTTTTCATTTTGGATGATCTGTCCATTGGTGAAAGTGGGGTGTTAAAGTCCCCCAGTATTATTGTGTTACTGTTGACTTCCCCTTTTATGGCTGTTAACATTTGCCTTATGTATTAAGGTGCTCCTATGTTGGGTGCATAAATATTTACAATTGTTATATCTTCTTAGATTGATCCCTTAATCATTATTTAGTGTCCTTCTTTTTCTCTTGTAATAGTCTTTATTTTAAAGTCTATTTTGTCTGCTATGAGAATTGCTACTCCAGCTTTCTTTTGATTTCCATTTGCATGGAATATCTTTTTCCATCCCCTCACTTTCGGTCTGTATGCATCCCTAGGTCTGAAGTGGGTCTCTTGTAGACAGCATATATACGAGTCTTGTTTTTATATCCATTCAGCCAGTCTGTGTCTTTTCGTTGGAGCAGTTAATCCATTTACATTTAAGGTGATTATTGATATGTATGTTTCTATTACCATTTTCTTAATTGTTTTGGGTTTGTTATTGTAGTTCTTTTCCTTCTCTTGTGTTTCCTGCCTAGAGAAGTTCCTTTAGCATTTGTTTTAAAGCTGGTTTGGTGGTGTTGAATTCTCTTAGCCTTTGCTTGTCTCTAAAGGTTTTAATTTCTCTGTCGAATCTGAATGAGATCCTTGCCGGGTAGAGTAATCTGTGTTGTAGGTTTTTCCCTTTCATCACTTTAAATATGTCCTGCCACTCCCTCCTGGCTAGCAGAGTTTCTGCTGAAAGATCAGCTGTTAACCTTATGGGGATTCCCTTGTATGTTATTTGTTGTTTTTCCCTTGCTGCTTTTAGTATTTTTTCTTTGTATTTAATTTTTGATAGTTTGATTAATATGTGTCTTGGCGTGTTTCTCCTTGGATTTATCCTGTATGGGACTCTCTGCACTTCCTGGATTTGACTGACTGTTTCCTTTCCCATATTAGGGAAGTTTTCAACTATAATCTCTTCAAATATTTTCTCAGTCCCTTTCTTTTTCTCTTCTTCTTCTGGGGCCCCTATAATTCGAATGTTGGTGCGTTTAATGTTGTCCTAGAGGTCTCTGAGACTGTACTTTTCATTCTTTTTTCTTTATTCTTCTCTGCGGTAGTTATTTCCACTATTTTATCTTCCAGGTCACTTATCCGTTCTTCTGCCTCAGTTATTCTGCTATTGATTCCTTCTAGAGAATTTTTAATTTCATTTATTTTGTTGTTCATCACTGTTTGTTTGCTCTTTAGTTCTTCTAGGTCCTTGTGAAGCGTTTCTTGTATTTTCTCCATTCTATTTCCAAGATTTTGGATCATCTTTACTATCATTACTCTGAATTCTTTTTCAGGTAGACTGCCTATTTCCTCTTCATTTATTTGGTTTGGTGGGTTTTTACCTTGCTCCTTCATCTGCTGTGTGTTTCTCTGTCTTCTCATTTTGCTTAACTTACTGTGTTTGGGGTCTCCTTTTCACAGGCTGCAGGTTCGTAGTTCCCGTTGGTTTTGGTGTCTGCCCCCAGTGGGTAAAGTTGGTTCAGTGGGCTGTGTAGGCTTCCTGGTGGAGGGGACTGGTGCCTGTGCTCTGGTGGCTGAGGCTGGATCTTGTCTTTCTGGGGACAGGAGCACATCCGGTGTGTGTTTTGGGGTGTCTGTGAACTTAGTATGATTTTAGGCAGCCTCTCTGTTAATGGGTGGGGTTTTGTTCCTGTCTTGCTAGTTGTTTGGCATGGGGTGTCCAGCACTGTAGCTTGCTGGTCGTTGAGTGGAGCTGTTTGTTAGTGTTGAGATGGAGATCTCTGGGAGAGTTTTTGTTGTTTGATATTACATGCAGCCGGGAGGTCTCTGGTGGACCAATGTCCTGAACTTGGCTTTCCCACCTCAGAAGCACAGGCCTGACACCTGGCCAGTGCCCCAAGACCCTGTCAGCCACACGGCTTAGAAGAAAAGGGAGAAAAAGAAAGAAAGAAAGAAAAAAATAATAAAATAAATAAAGTTATTAAAATAAAAAAATTTAAAAGTCATTAAAAAAAGAAAGAAAGAAGAGAGCAACCAAACCAATAAAGAAACCCACCAATGATAACAAGCACTAAAAACTATACTAAGAAAACAATAAAACAAAAAAAACGGACAGACAGAACCCTAGGACAAATGGTAAAAGCAAAGCTATACAGACAAAATCACACAAAGAAGCATATACATACACACTCACAAAAAGAGAAAAAGGAAAAAAAAAAAATATATATATATATAAAAAAGGAAGAGAGCCACCAAATCAATAAACAAATCTACCAATGATAATAAACTCTAAATACTAAACTAACATAAACATAAAACCAGAAACAAATTAGATGCAGAAAGCAAACCCCAAGTCTACAGTTGCTCCCACAGTCCACCGCCTCAATTTTGGGATGATTCGTTGTCTGTTCAGGTATTCCACAGATGCAGGGTACATCAAGTTGATTGTGGGGATTTAATCCGCTGCCCCTGAGGCTTCTGGGAGAAATTTCCCTTTCCCTTCTTTGTTCGCACAGCTCCTGGGGTTCAGCTTTGGATTTGGCCCCGCCTCTGCGTGTAGGTTCCCTGAGGGTGTCTCTTCCTTTTGGGAAGTCTCAGGTTTTCTGCCACCGTTCAGTAGGTGTTCTGTAGGAGTTGTTCCACATGTAGATGTATTTCTGATGTATTTGTGGGGAGGAAGGTGATCTCCATGTCTTACTCCTCTGCCATCTTGAAGGTCTCCCTCAAAGTGTCTTCTTTGTCAGTGGTATCAAGCAGGTTTTCTCTTATTATTTTGACAAATTTGGAATCGTCACAGGGACTCATGGCCAAGAAAGTCCTATAGAACTTGGTCCCTTCATTCCACTCTCCCCACCCCTTACACACCTCACTCATTCTGCTTCAACTCTGATATTTTCTCTCTGTTTCTCACACAGGCAAAGCCTGTTCCTGACTCAGGGCCTTTGCATTTGATGTTCCTCAGCCTGCAGCACTTTCCCCTGCCATTATCTTTTAAAAATTTTCTTCTATCGCTTTCTCTCTTCTCCTTCTGGAATCCCAACTGTGTGTGTGTGTGTGTGTGTGTGTGTGTGTGTGTGTGTGTGTCTTGTATGTGTTGTGAATATTTCCCTCCAGATTATATCATTTGTCTTTTGATCTTATTCATGGTGTCATTTTCCATTCTGTGCACAGATTTGAATGTCTTATATAGATGTCACTGAATAAGAATATTATAACTCTATACTGGACTTTTAAAAGAAATTTCAGGCTTGTGTATGTCCAACACGTAAAATTGGGTAGCATACATATGCCATTGTCAACTTTAAAATAGTTTAATGTAGTCAGTTGAGATATAAACACATAGCATGCCATGTTGTGGTGACATATTGAAGTTAGTTTTAATTCTGGGTATCTTTTACATTTTGGATAACACTGAAAATACGTATTCATTTATTTATTGGAACTCATTGTAAGACTTTGTTCCAAAAAAAAAAAATCTCTTTCTAAAATTGTCAAAAAATCATTGGTCTAGATGATACTTTGGGGGTTGGGTTCTGACTGGTAGTATTTATATGAAAGTCTGTTTTGATTGTTGTTTGGACTTCTGTTTTATTTTGTTTTAATTGAAGGAGTACTCTTCTGCTGCTACCCCTCTGTGATAGGAACCTAGTTCAGTATCCCCAGTGGCTCACTAGGGACAGATCTGCTCTGTATCCTAGGCCATTTCCCTGCCCTAAGAAGCTGGCCTGGACTCCTGAGGAAGGTTTTCATAAATTTCCTGACCCAGTGGAGAACTCTAGGTGTGGCAGAGGACTCTTGAGATTAACTTTTTTTATTATAAAACTTAAAAATATCAAATTGATATTAAACAGAAGGTGGCTGTGTCCCTGGATAAAGCAGAAAACATCCCCAGTTTTAATAAACATATTAATGAGCATTTATTGACTGCCCTTGCTAAATTGAAATACTGTAAATTATAACGGGGCACCAGTATCCTGCATGGTGTCTTTGTATGAATTTAAAATGGCATCTTCTCTGAACAGATGTGGTGCATGGGCACATGACTTGGAGTGCCCCATGGATTGGCCCCCTTCTGCAGGGTGCATCCCATACAACTGCATGTGGCAATCCTGAGGTCCATGTAGGATTTAGAAAAGAGAGGTTTATAAAAGGAAGTGAAGATTACTCATAATCCCATCCCAAAATAACCAGAGTACATGTTTTGATGTACAGTATTTTCATATATATACATACATACATATACACACATATATATACACACACACATACATACACACACAATTGGTATCACATTGCATATCCAATTTTTTATCACCTTTTTTGCATAACATTATATATTATGTTCCCAGGTAGTGAAATACTCTTTGAAATGCCATTTATAATTGGCTGCATAATAGTCCATCGTAAGACTATTTCTTAATTTATTTACAGGCTTCTAATATGGGTCATTGGAGTTGGTATCCACTTTTTCTATTTAATTAAATAACATTGCATAGAACATCTCTATGTGTACATTTTGATTCCAGCTTCTGAATATTTCATTATGGTAGATTCCCAGGAGGGAACTATGGGTCAAATGGTGTGAAGTTTTATTTTAAAGCATTCAAGGCATGTTCCCAAGTCATTTCCCTGAGATGTAATCCACAGATGTAGGCTTCTAGGACCTCATTCTACTCCATGCCTCCATGGCATAGTTTTAGTAAAGGCAGCGGGACTTTTTCAAGTAAGTCCTTTAGTTTCTGGTAGTCCTCTATGGTGCTGATTTGGTTATGTGCATCTAGACTAGAATAACAGCTCACCCAAGACAATTTAATGTCTGACCTGAATTTTCCCAAACTATCTCATTTCTCCACCCTGGAGTGAAGCAGACACTCATGTCTGACAATGTTATAAGTAACACAGGTTAAGGTATTGATCAGGAGTGGATATGTTGTTTTCCAGTGGGAGGATAAGAATGGAGAAACCAATCTATTATTGCCTCTATCAGCTATCTCACTGAAAAGCAATTGGGCTAATGATACAACTTATAACTGTTGATTTATTTTAGCTAGAAAGTAAACAGTAATTCATTGTATTGTTATGGCATCTGCTAAGAGGATACAGTTGAGGATGGCAGGTTCCAAATTTGATGTTCTTCTCCTTCATGTACTTTTTAAAAAAAGAGAAACAAAAAACAGTCTTTTCTTGAATGGAAAGCATAGAATGCTCTTCATCCCTTCTGACCTCTGAGAACACATACTTTGGTATTTGATTAGAATTCTCTTCTGACAACCTGATCTTTGCCAATGTCAGATCTCTGTCTTCTCAACTAGATTTTATAGAGTTAATCAGAGGCTAATTGGTGTTCTTGCTTCCACAGAATGGAATTTTAAAACTTTAGAGAACCTGAAGATGCACTTGAAATCCTGTAGTTCAGCATTGTAAACCTGTAGCCTCTAGGTTGAATCTGCCCTATAGATATATTTAGTTTGGCTTAATATATGTGCTTTTATATCTAGGGATAATTGCTAACATTTATCAAGCACTTACTATATGCATTATCCTAGGACCTTTACATGTGTTGTGTCATGTAATCCTGATGATCTTGACCTTATAAGGTGGGTATTATTATTGTTTTTATTTTAGGTGAGAAAACCAAGACTTAGATATGTTAAAGAACTTGCCCAGTATTTAAGTTAGTTGAGAGGTAAACCTGGCATTCAAATTTAGGCAATGTAGCTCCAGACCCCACCGTCCTATGTGCTACAAAGAATGAGTTACCAACATTAAAAAAAGGAGAAAGTCAAGACTTTACAGAATCATGGGATTCATGCCCTCTCTTGAACAATTATAACATATGGTGAGGGTCCACTGGAGATGAGGAGTATCTTCCTTTTTTGATAGGACACATGCTCTTGAATTTGCCTTTCTTTCATCTGATCTTCTCTCATTTGTATAACAGCTGATTATTGTTGGCATTTATGACTCCAGGTCTAATTCTGTGGTTCTCAGCTGAGGTGATTTTGCCCCACCACCACCAGGGTACATTTGGCAATGTCTGGAGATATATTTGATAGTCACAACTAGGGTGTGGGTAGGGGTGTTACTGGCCTCTAGTGGGTAAATGCCAGGGATGCTGCTAAACATCTAAAGAATTGCTTGATCCAAAATGTCAGTAGTGGTGAGGTTGAGAAGCCCCGATCTCATGTAACCTCCCCTCTTCATAGATGGGAAAATTGAGATCAGAAAGGACATGACTTGCTCCAGATCCCAAAGCAAGTCAGAGTCAAGGGTTGGGGGACAGGGCACATATTTCAGTTCTCCCTGACCCTCTCCTGGTTATAAGCTCTGTGAGCCTTGAACAGAGATTTTTATAAATGATGTCTTTCTACTTTGTTTTGTTAAAATGAGGAAAAGTGAACTAAATATTACAGTTGTGAAAAATCTTCATTGTCTAGTGTGTCAGCTGGGAAGATTTGCTAATTGAGAATCCTCTAATTAGACTTGGGTGAAAAATTTTATGCTTCAAATCAGATGCCAGGATCCAACCGTAAATCGCACACTTTTCAAAGAACCTATAACATGTATTTATTATATAACATACACACGATGGCCAGGAATATTATTGCTCTTTCTTCCTAAAGTGTACAGTTTACAAGGAAGAGGAGAGATACTACTTTCGGTTTTGATTTAATTAATAAACAAGGCCAGGAAATTCATAACAAACCTCTAAACCATGTCCTTTACTGTGGGTTTTTATGATTTTGTAGTCAAGTGAGATCAGGTGGTAGTCTTAGCTCAAATCTCTGAACTTCTTTGCTTTGTATAGATTCCATTCAGACTATTGCCAGAGTGCAACTAATGTGTTTTGAGGTTGAACATTTCTGAGACTTCTTCAAGACCTGAAATGGGTTACACAGACCAACTGCCTTCATGATTAGCCTTTTTATTTGGGGGGCAGGGAAGAAGACACAGAACTGGAAGCTTTATACACATATGATGAATGTAATAATAGCTAAAGTTTTCTATACGGCAGGTACTGCTGAAAGTCTTAATGTGGATTATCTTTATTTTCATTTAACCAGTATTTCCTGCACTGAACACTGTTGCTACATAAGAAAAATATATATCTTATGTAACCAAAATTCCAAGGTAGGACAGCTCTAAGGGTTGGTTAATTTGGTGGTAAACAGTGTCTTCAGTGATTCAAGTTCTTTCCATCATTCCAGGCTGCCCTTCTCAGGGTGGTTGGATTGGTCCTCAGGGGAGATAGCCTGAGGTAGCTACCAACATGGCTACTGCAGTTCCTGCAATCACATCATGTCATGACAAATTCCAGTGAAAGAAAAAAGATCATTACTTTCTCTGTGTGTGTCTTTTTTTTTTTTTTAATCCAGTGTAGAAACCTTTCCAGAACCCCTCTGCATACATTCCCTTACAACAGATTGGCCAGAATTATGTCACTTGTCTATTCCTTAGTCACTCATTGGCAAGAGAAATGGGGTTACCATTATGGGCATAGTGAAACATTGGTCTGTGAGGAAGAGGGTTAGCTGAACAAAATCAGGGTTCTATTAACAGAAAGAAGGGGGGATGACTGACAGGTAGTTAGGAAACCAGCAGGGTCTCTTAAAACTATTTTGAGATGCGCTGAGTTTCTGTTGCTGCTGCCTTACCACTCGGCATGATAGAAGCCCTTCCCTAAGCAAATGGATCAGATTCCATGCTGCAGGATTACTCAGTTGGATTTCTAGGGGCTCAGGATGAGTTAGAGCCTCCTTCAAGCTGAGACAGGGCTGAAAGGGTGGGTTACCCCACCCCACTGGCAGGCCCAGGAGCTGGAGCCCTGTATGCTGGTTGTTGGCAGGCAGTCCCCCGGTGCTCCTTGCTCTGCCCAGTGGCAGTGCCTGCTGGAGAGCAAGCAGTGGCCCCACAAGCTGATGCCGAGAAAGAACTGAGCTCATACCTACCATCAGCTGATAAGTTTTCCCTCTCAAAACCAAGAAAGGAGCTGGGTCTTCCTCACCCCTGCTTTGGTGACATGTTCTCTACTTTGAGACTTGGCCATGAGGTTCATTGTCAGCTTTCATCCAGATTACCATTGGTGAGGAACCCAATGATGAATGCCCCACGCCTACGCTCCATGGTTGGTTCCTTCTACTACAATTGTCTAGACTTCTGGACTGCAAGTCAGTGTTTATATCATCTATAATACACACTGGAGACTGAGTCTGAATCCTGACACCAGCAACTGCTAGTGGGGGACCTGAAGAGTTACTTAATTCCTCTAAACTCTAGTCTCCCCAGCTATAAAATGTGGATAATGATAATAGTAATATCTGTCTCTCAGAGTGGTATTACCTATGCGGCTTAAATGAAAACATATACGTAAAGTGGTGAGAACAGGGCCTGACACATAGTAGACCTCAATGAATAGAAACTATCAACATTATTATTTAGGAAATATGCAAAAGTTCTAGAGTGATCCATAGATGACCAATTAATACACTGTAGTAGTCAGTATCAGATCTAGAATCAGACAAATAGGTTGACCAATTTGTCTTCTAATTTTGGCCGACCCTCTAATCCTCAGTTTTGTCCCCAGAAAAATGTCCTGTAAATGTGGAATAAGACTGTCGTGAGAATTCAGTAAAATAGTATACCCAACGCTTAATTAAACAGAACTACTATTAATAACATTCCGGTTTTCAGTGGCAACGTGCCTTTGCTGTGTCAAGACTAAGTGTATCCATATTCCTGAGCCCTAGATTTGAGGGTTTTTCCTCTCCCTCCCCTCTCAGTCCAGGCCTCTGGAGATTGTGGAAGTTTATTTAAAGTGACAAACTGACTGTCAGTGCCCTCCTCCTAGACTCTTCAAAGCCCTGGGCCTAATTGGGATGCAAATGTCTCCCCTGGTAGCTTCTATCATCAGGGGAAGGCCCTTGGCCATCAGGAGAGATGTTTGGCGAAAAGGACCTCTCCCCGGGGCTCTCCATCTTTGTGGGGAGGAAATGATGATGATGATGTATGAGACAGCAGTGCCTTTGGAGACCAAGGAGGACATGACAGACGGGATAATATGGGAGGAAAATACTGTCTTTGTAATGGAGACTGATGGCCTCTGCTTGTCTTCCTGGCATTGTCAGGGCTGGGGCTGAGCCAGGCCTTCTTCGTTTGGCGGCAGGTTGGATGTGGCATCCACGCCGCCCTCTGTGGTAGCCTTCACCCAGGGCGGGGGTGGTGGGAGAAACAAACAGAGGGGGTTTCTGGGGGCGCTGAGTCCAGGCCTCACCCCCCCTGGCTGTGACCTGCCTGTTTGTCAGGAATGACAGGCCTCACTCGATCTGTTCATAATTGCTGGCTTCTGGGGTTTTTGCCCTCCACCCTTAACTCTTCCTTGTGCCCCCTCACCCCCAATAAAAAACAACTAAGTTAAACTAAAAACTCTAAAGTTAAAAAAAAAACCAAACCCCCAGATCATTACCCAACCACTCCCACTCCCCCTTCAGGCCCCTGCTTGGCTGCAGGAAAGAAAGCCTAAAACTAGAATAGGAATGTCATCTTTAGAAATCATCTTTTGGAGCAGTTTTATTAATTTCACTTCTCTGTGGTTACCACATGTTTGGGGAAGACAATTGATTTCACAGATCTGTGTGGGAGGCTGAAGATTTGGCTCTGAGGCGGCAGAGAAAATCTACAGCAAGAACAGCCTCCCTAATTGACATACAGCAAAGATGTTCTTTAAGGAAACTTTTAGTGCCTGCTTTTTTAAATTTTAATTTTTAAGTTGTTTGTATTTTTTTAAGGAGAAACTCTATTGTTTTTCCCTCTGCCCATTCATCTTCCTCCCCTCAACTTCCCTCCCTAATATTTCTACTTAAGAAATTAAGAGGAAAACTGAAGCAAGTGTTAAGTCATCCTTTTGGCTTCAAAGGCACTGCCAGTGGCTATCAACGTGTCCAAGGTCAGGGCTTCAACAGTAACGAGCCCTCACTGCTTGGGAAAGAATTGTTGCTTCTGCTCCCATTCTGAAACCTCCAGTTGAGATGTTTCTGGTCTGAGCAGGGTCTCAGCAAGGTAGGGAGAAGCAGGTGATTCAGGTCAGTCCATGAGCCCTCTTGTATTTGGGACAGGTGTACCCACAGTTACGGAGGTCACTGTTACAGAACCTCACTGGTGTGTTTTTAAGGGAGAGAGACTATTAGATGCTTTTGAGATGTCAGCTTGAATGACTGCATCATCAAGATAGAAATCAGTTCTGATTCTAAATAAATAATAGGCCAAGCTGAAAAAAAAATCTCAATCGTTAGATCTGTGGGTGGTGGTGGGTGAGTGGCTGCTGTTTTAGAACTTAAAATGTGGGTTCCTTGGCATTAGCTTTATTTAAAATAAAGTGGTAGCTCTTCCACACCCCCTGAAAAGTTAATAGCCCACCTTAAAGGAGATGGTAGTCCTGCAGTGTTTTTATGTTACTAATTGTATTGCACTGTGGGAGGAGTAGATGGAGTTTTAGAGAACCCACAAAAGACAGGGTTCCTCCCAAAACAGCTTCCGTGATGACTTGAAACAGATACAGTTGATCAGCGGATGATTGGGAGCCTGATGTGAAATAGATGGGAGTAGGGATGGGGACATATGTCCTTGTCCAAACACTCAAGAAATCCCTCAAATGGGCACTTGTGTTGCTGAAAGCCAGCTGTGGTCACCTTTTTCGTTTTCTTTGTTCTTTCATTTGCTCTGTCCTCTACTCCTCTGTTCAGTGCAATCAGGTCCAAATTGAGCTGAGAAAACTTGTCCCCACCATCATGGTTCTGCCCCAGAGTTCCCCTGAGTAGCATGAAAATGAGTGGCATGGCTGAGCTGGTCATGCATGTGGATCCTGAAGAACTGTCTCTGTGAAGTTATGGGAAGGGAAGGAGGCGCCTGAGAAGACTGGGCGTGGGTGGGAGGCCGTTCCAAGTTCAGACAATGACAAGAAAACTGCTATGGGGCTCATCTAGAAGTTCCTGAGGCGAGGAATTTAATCTCAGCTCTGTTGTTTCTAACCCTCTCCGTGACCTTGGCCGAGCTCTAAATTCTCCCCAGAAAAATGGGAGTTACATCAGCCTGCCAAAGAGGGGTATTATTTCAAAGCTAAAGTCTTGCATTTAAATAAAAAAAAAAAAAAAAGAGACCAAGGGAAGGAAGGAAAAAGGGGGCTGTGAGTGGAGAGGAAGTGACACGTTTCATGAAATCGGAGCTTTTTAAGGTTGTTTTGGGCACAGTTTCAAGAGGAAGTGCTGGTTATTAAGACAAACAATTGCTAATCTAATCTCTATCAGGAGACGTATTTAAGTTCAAGCACACTGTTTTTTTTTTTTTTTTGACTCTTCTGGATTTTGGATTTTCAATTGAATGCTGTAATATGAGTATAAATTCGATGGAAGAAAAACAATTTAAGGAAGAACCATTTCTGATGTCTGCTACATGTATGAAGTTGAAGAAAATTGATTAGTAATCAAGGACAATTTAATTTTTTTGGACTTCTGCCCAAAGCTCCCCTTCCTAGTTAACTAGTTAATCTTCCTTTAACTAGGACTTTCTCCATTGAAGGCTTCCTGTGCCCCTGCTCTGGCCAGGCTGCCCTCTTCCAGGCTCCGCAGCCCCTCAGGCACACTTACCTCTTGAACACATCACACTCAGCTGGAATGGCCTGGTTACTTGTCTTTCTATTAAACTGGCTTCTTGAAGACTGAAAACACCTGGCCTGTGTTAGATGCTCCATAAACATTAGGTCAGTGTTGAATGTAGATGGGAAATAGAGAAATAAGGATCATCCCTGTATCAGTTTTGTATTGCTGTGTAATAAATTACCACAAACTTAGTGGCTTAAAACAACTCACATTTATTATCTCACAGTTTCCGTGGGTCAGGAGTCTGGGCACGGCCTAGTGGGGTCCTATGCTCAGGGTCTCAGTAGGCTGCAGTCAGGTGTTGACTTGGGCTGCAGTCTCACCTGGGGACTCTGGGGGATGTTTTGTTTCCAAGGTCATTGAGGTTGCTGAAAGAATTTGTTTCCTTATGGTTGTGCGGGGTGGGGGTGGGGGGGTGGCCCTTGCTTCTTGCTGGCTATGCGCTGGAAGCCACCCTCAGGTCTGGAGGCCAGTAGTAACTTGCACAATGGATATTTGCTTTTTCAAGGCTGTCAGGAGACTCTCTCACTCTACTTGGCTGACACAGACTTTAGATAACATGATGTAATCAAGGGAGTGACACCCCATCACCTGCATTATATTCTATTTGTTAAAAGCAATTCCCAGGTCTTGCCCACACTCAGAGGGATGGGATTATACAAGGGCATAAGCCAATGGGAGTACCCTTTGGGTTAGGTGGGTCTGCCTCAGTCTCTACATAACCCATTCCACTAACATAAGCACTTTCACTCCACAAAATCCTTTTTGAGGCTTGTAGGAGAGTAGCTTATTTCTAGCCTGTGCTTGATTATCTAAATCAGTTTTTATATTTTGTGGTTGCTTGTTCAGAAAATAAATATAGCAATCTGATATTTCTCAAGTCCTGCGCTATGTAAAAGTCCTCATGTTGGTTATTCAGCTATCGGTTCTCAGCTCCAGTCCACGCTGGCTTCACGTTAGATCAGGGGGCAGGAGGGCAGGAGGACGGGAGAAGGCACTTGCTGCTTCCTATCTGGCTGTTCGTGTCAGTATCACCCTAGCAGTGGCAGATGGTTCTGGTTCAGCTTCTCCCAGCACTTCCAGAGCCAGCCTCAGCGTATGCATCAGAGAGCACAGCTAGGTGGGCAGTACTCTCTCCACGGAGGTCTGAGCTCCAGCTCTGTGGGACCCTTCTCCAAGCTTGTAGGTTCTGATAACCCCACTCTCTTCTCTTTGATCTCCTTAGTGCTAGTGTCAAATGCCTGCAGTTATTGTGTTAGCTTAGTATTTTCATTTTGCTTTTTCAGTCCTCTAACACCTACTTAACCAAATCCCTGCATTATACTTTCTCTGTTAAAATACCTAACATGGTTTATATTCCTCACTCACCCTGACTGATATAGTACTTCAATTTTCATCTACGTTGCCAAGAAATTGTACGGTCTCAATAACTACTATTGGAATTTTATACACCAAAGCAACTGACATTTGGCAAGCAATTGAAATCCATCTTCTGGTTTCCAGGTTGATGCTTTTAGAATGTTGGGTCCATAGTTGACTTTGCTAGTCTATTTAAGGCTTCCTGGCTAAGTAGTAATAGACATAAATAAGCTCACAGGGGGTGATTCATTCATTTACTCCCAAAATTACAGTGAATCATGACTAGAGAGACTCCAGCCCCTAAGAAGCCCGAACTTAGAAATCAGTAAAGCTATTTGTGTGAAGTTATGGACTATACCCAGATATCCCCATTTCACAGATGAGGAAACTGAAAGATTAATTTCCATCCAAGGCCTTCTTGCCAGTAGAAGCCTTAGAATCGGGCACTCTAGTTATAGATAACTTATCATCACCTAGGCCCTGAACTAGTTTCTCTTCATTTCCTAACTTTTTTAATGGCATCTATACCCAAGTTCAAAATCTTTGAGTCACTGAAATATGACTCCACCATCTCCTTCTCCCTTAAATTAGGCCTGCTGATCTTCCTCCAAAATGTTGCTCCCATCTGTCCCCTTCATTTGTTTTCTACAGTCTGAGTTTTGTTGAGGCCCTCACTATTTCTTGCCCAGGCTATTAAAATGGCCTTCTGATTGGCCTCTCTGTTGTTGTCCATTTGGTACTCTGCTCCCAGGAAAATGTACCTAAAATATAACTCAGAGAATATTACTCCTCCCCTCAAGAACTTTCAGTGGCTCCCTATTGCCTATAGGGTAACATTCAAATATCTCAGCTGGGAAGATTAAAACTTCCTTCAAAATTTGATCTCAACTATGTTCCCAGCCTTCCCTCCCATTTCTCCCTGTTAGGTATCTGTCGTGCCAGCCAAGCCTGTACTCCTGCTGAATCTGTCCTTCCTCCTGCTAAAGCTGGCACACCTCCTTATCATGAACTCCTCCTCCCCAGCCCCATCTTCTCTCCCTGAAATACCACCTAGCCTCTAAGATCCAGCTGAAATTCCACCTCCTCCATCCACCCTTTCCTGTTTCTCCAAATTGAATACTCTCTGCATTCTGCTTTCTGAAATGACGGTGTAAGGCACATATAAGTGAAGATGAAAACTACGAGAGCAGTATAGCTAGCACTGATAATGGCCTATTCTGTTCTCTGGCACTGTATACTGTGCTCTTTACTCCCATCATCTCATTTAATCCTCATTTAAGTTCATATGAGATATGAACTTCCTGTTTTACAGGTGAGAAAGCCAACTTTGTGAGGTTACATAAATTGTTCAATATCACCTAGCTTATTTTCTGTCTTATATAAATTACTTGTATACCCTCTTTTCTTTCCTCTAAATAGATAGCTCACTGAGAAGAGGGAGCATTCCTTGCTCAGATATGATCACCTGTTCTAGGCTTACGGTGGGCAATAAATCACCAATTTACTGAAAAATCTCAGAATTCACAATTTTTGCCACTAGATTGTTTTGCCTTGTTCTTTGGTGGATTTTATTTGTCTGTTTATATATCAAGCATACACCTGTGTTCTATGTAATGTAAGCATGGGGGGTGGGCAGGGAGGGAGGAGTATTTCTGAAAAGATTGGCATAAGTTGATTCCTGTATTCCTTCTGTTACAGTTTGAGAGATGATCTTTATTTGACAGTGGTTCCTGAAGTCTTTGCTTTAAGGAGTCACAAATAAACACTTGAATTCAAGAGCACTTTCAATTTGTAAAGAAACTCCACAGTGAGTGCTCATCATGCTGAGAATCCTTCTGATTATCCGCTAATGATCACTTTGTTTTCTAAGTTTGAATTTGTGTTTATTGGCATATTCTTTTTTAAAGTAGGGCATTGCCTGATACACAATGAGGGAGGCCTGTCTCTTTGGAAAAATTTAATGCAGCCGGGGTTAGGGTGGGAATTATTCAAAAAGCTACTCAAATGACTTATTAAACAAAAATTCGGTAGCATAGATTCAAGGTCATGAGCTAGAGCCTTGAGGTCAGAAGGAGCTTGGTTCCATTGGAAATAATAAGGCTGACCTTTTAGGAGGGCAGCTTTGTGGAGATGGCTGTATAGATAACACCTCAGGATTCAGTGCAGAGGGACACATTTTTTGGTAATGCATTCAGTTGCCTTTGCTCTGACTTCAGAGCTGCGAGAGCTGTGGGAACCGCTGCTCCCGGATTTGAGAATTTGAGATGGCTTTCAAAGAACCAAGGGCTCCTTATGCAGCCCCACTTCCGGGTGGCCATTTCGTATTCCTGTGAGGAGCCCAGGGAACAGAGATGGAAGTGTCTGAGATGCGGGGGAGGAGGGAGGAAGTTCAGGAAAGAGTCTAGGGCAACCAGACTGCTTGTCAAACAAGTGGAGGAGTCGGGGCGGCGGGGGCGGGGGCGGAGGGGAACAGCCATTCTGCATTTATCTTTCTTTTTCCTGAGTACCTTGTCCAGGAGCTGTTCCTATGACCCTTGATGAAGGATGGTCACTATAGTGAAGTCCTCCCCTTTCTGCATAAAGGGGCCACAAATGCCCTATTCCTAAGGGGGCCTGGGTTTGAAGGATTTTCTACACTGGGCATGAAGTCCTGTTGCTCTCTCCCCACTGCCCTGGCTTTGGTCAGAGTCATTCTGGGTCGTAGATATAGCAGAGATAACGGGTCACCATGGGACTGTACTCTCCTCACAGCATGACTGTGCTCAGGGCGTTGACTGGGCATAGCTCACTGGGCTGCATGGACACAGGCAGCTCAGCCTGCATTGGCAACCTCACCACCCTGGCCCCCAGCTGTTCAGGCTAGGCCCGGGGAAGCCAGGGACGCCGATCTGCTGGCCAACACTGGGTAGGGAGATCCTGAGTCCTTCTCTTGTTGGCCCCATGGATAGGCTGAGCAGGCAGCCACTTAGGTGCTACGGTTCAAAGAATGCTGAAAGATAGGGCAACTGCTTAATTTATTATCCACATGGGGTCACTTCGGAGAGTCAAAAGGGGCAGTAAATTATAAATATGTTGGGGCCACAGGCAAAAACTAGAGTTGTCTGACAAACCTGGGATCACTATACTGAAAGCTACCTTGGTCTTAATTAAATTTAACAACATTTCCTAAGTACCTCTGCACCAGACATTGTTCCCTTCCGTAATAGGGCACAGACATGTCCACAAATAAATAACATGACAGAGGGTTAAATGCAATGATGGAACAAGTGCAAAGGCCACAAAAGGAGGGCAAGGTCACCATCTGGGGCAGTGATGGGGAGGGTGGATAGGGAAGGTTTCAATCAAGGAGATTTGAAAGGCCAATGTTTCATAGACATATAGATGGGGACGGGGGTTCTAGAAGGGGAGAACTGCAGCTGTGAAGTCACAGGTAATTGAAAGTACACAGCACGTTGGAGGGATTGTTAAGAAGTGTGGCAGTGATGGAAAGCAAAGTGTGAAGCAGGAGTGTCAGGAGGTGGAAGCTAAATGGAAGCCAGGTCAGGAACAGCCCTGTAGGCCATGCTAGCCAGCTTGGACATATCTGCTTAGGGCACGGTTGGCAAACTGCAGCCCATGGGCTAAATCCAGTCTGCTATTTGTTTTTGAAAAATCAAGTATTATTGGAATACAACCAAACTTACTCATGATGTGTCATATATGGCTGCTTTCACACTACAACAGCAGAGTTGAGTAGTTACAACATAGACTATATATGGCCTACAAAACCTAAAATACCTGCTCTTTCTTTTCACGGAAAGTTTGGCGACCCCTGGCTAAAAGCCATGGTGGAAATATTGAAGGGCTTTAAGTAATAGTGTAAACATATCTCTGATTAAGAAAGATCTCATGGGGTAGGAGGGAGGATAGAGTTGTTGGGGAAGAAAGATGGGGACCTCCTGTGATAGACTTTATTCATGCAATTAACCTTTATTGAGGGCCCACTATATGCTAGACACTCTGCTGGGCTGGAAACTCAGAAATGAATACACAACCCATTTCTCGTGACCCTTGCGAATCAGACAAGAAAAGGTAAGGATCTGGACCAAGGCAGTAGAAACAGGGATGGATAGGAGAGGTTTAGAGAGATGGAGCTGGAGATTCAGGGCTCCAGGTTTGGGACAGTTGTTGATGGTGCCCTTCTCTGAAAGGAGGACACTCCAGGAGAAGTAGGCTTACTTCCACTTAGCTCCTCCCCTGTCTCCTTGAACTCACTACATTTGCTCTATTAGATAACATTGTTAGGTGCTTTCTAAAGACATAGATGTTTTGACTGGATTCAGCTTTATCTAATACTGATACCTGAACAAGAACTAATTTAATAGAGTGTACACCATCGTAATTCATTTTCATCTAGAAAAGAGCCAAGTCCTACATAGTTTGGAAGAAAAGCTCCCCCATGGGCCCATGGAAAACCTATGCTACAGCTACTTCCCTGAGCCAGCAGGTAGAAGGGACTGACTCCCTCATGCTGGTAAACTCAGTAACAGATTGGCTCCCCTGAACATAGTAGGTACTCAACAAATGTGCATTGGATGAAAATCTGAGATTGAATCACTTAGGGTCCTGGCGAAAATAGATGGTACATCAAGGGCTTCCATCACAGTCTGTTTAGTGGAGGGGCTATTTACAGCAGTGAGGGCAAGTGAGTAGAAGCATTGGGCATGGTGATGCAACCAGAGACTAGCAACAGTGGAAACCATGCCCTCTTCTCGACCTGGAGGGGAGGGAAAGGTGTCACTAAGCCCAGTGTGAGCCACAGCCATGAAAGAGCAGGGGCTGAGCTGGGTCTATAAGGAATTTCAGCCACTGAGGAACCTACAACCTAGTATGGAGGGAGAGGGGGCAGAAGGGGAAAGTGGGAGAGTAAAGACTCCAGCCCGTCACTCCTGCTCTCTGATCTGCTGGTGTCTCTATTGGCTGA
Source organism: Balaenoptera physalus (assembly GCF_965194825.1). Classification (NCBI taxonomy): domain Eukaryota; kingdom Metazoa; phylum Chordata; class Mammalia; order Artiodactyla; family Balaenopteridae; genus Balaenoptera; species Balaenoptera physalus. The sequence continues at coordinate 1,384,396 of NC_138893.1, forward strand.
CCCTCATCAGAGGCCTCAGAGCAGGGGAGCCAGGACAACACAGGGGGTAGCGGCCATCCTCCCAGCACACAGAGCTGGGAAGAGAAGAGCCTCTTTTTGATTTCTTTTAGTTTTGCAGAACTTGGGTCTCATCACACTTGCACTATTGAATTATTAGCAGCAATATTGAAGTACTTGGATAGACGTATCATTATCTAGCTAAATAAATATTCATTGGTTGTATATTCCTGCAAGTAGCTCTGATACTCCTAACAAGTGCCAGGTGCTGTACTATGAGTCATGGACAAAGATGGCTAGAGCAGGGGTCCCCAACCCCTGGGCTGCGAACCGCTACTGGTCTTCGCCTGTTAGGAACCCGGCCGCACAGCAGGTGAGTGGTGGGCGAGCAAGTGAAGCTTCATCTGCCGCTCCGCATCACTCTCTTTACAGCCCGAACCATCCCCCACATCGCGCGCATCACCGCCTGAACCATCCCCCCGCCCCCGCACCCCCGCACCCCCCATCCGTGGAAAAATTGTCTTCCATGAAACTGGTCCCTGGTGCCAAAAAAGGTTTGGGGACCACTGGAGAGGATCCTGCACAGACAGAGCCGTATGTGAGCATTTTTGTGCGGAAAGCTTTCTGCGTATTCCAGTAGCATAGATTACTGGAAGTAGAATCCTGTGCCAAGGGGGATTCACAGTTCACCTTTTGATAGACAATCCGCTTTCGTGTATACTCCAAAAAGGCTCTAAAGTATTTGAGCTTGTCCATTTCACCACAGCGTCTTTCTCCCTGGTCACCCGTGAGCTTAAGCATCTTTTCATATGTTGATCAGTCCTTTGTCATTTTTCTTTTGTGAAACATAGTGGTTTAGAGCTTGGTGTTTGAAGCCAAGACTGCTTTGTGAATTCAGACCCTGTCTTTGCCACTTATTTGCTGTGTGACCTTAGGCAAGTTATTTTTCCCCCATTCCTCATTTGTGAATTGGAGAAATGAGGCTATCTACCCTTTGGGGTTTTGGAGACTGGTAAGTGCTTAGACATGCCTAACATATAGTGACCTTGATGTAAGGATTAGCTATCATACTTGCCTACATCGTTTGTCCATTTTCCTCTCCCAGTGTTATTGAAGTGTGACCAAGGCTGAGGACCACCAGGCAGAAGGGAGCGCATTTCTGCAGCTCCTATCCTATTTCTGAAATGGTCTGCTGTCCCTGTAACATGACCCTGCAGTGACATGGTAACACTTTACTTCCTACCTGGATCACAGACAACCGCGTGTTTAGAGCGGGGCGGAAGGTTCATCTGAGCGCATTTGTTCTGGCGTCTTTGGGGTCCTGAGCTGTCAGAATTTGACCAGAGGTTCTCCCAGAGTCCATTTTGCCCCAGGGAGGGACAGCCAGCTCTGGTGCATTCACTACTCTGGGCAAGCCCCGAGGCCTTTTGCGCTTGGCCAGCCTTTTCTCAGGCAGCCACCAGATGGAACTGCTCTGAGCTCTGGGCCTGTGGGAGGCCAGGTGCTCTGTGCGCTCACTTGCCGCAGCGGCTGAGGGCTGTGGTTGTGGCTGCCTGAGCTATTGCTGCTGTTGGGGAGATCACACGCCCACAAGGGGAATGCCTCAAGTTGCTGAAAAAAATTTTTTTGAAGCAGGAAGAGAAGAGCTGCTTCCTTTGTAGGCCAGCCTCACTGTTACGCAACTCTGACTGTACGTTTTCTGACTTTCGGTACAAGTGAAGGTCACCTTAAGGTAAATTGAAATTCTTATATCAAGGTCACAGGAAAGTTCAAGGGTGTAAGCATGTTTTAGGTGTTACTTGGAGATGAATGTATGTATAGCGTCCTACAGTGAGACTGAGGCTTACACGGGCAATGCCAGGAAGTCACCGTCACATCCAGCATAGCCAGCACCAGCACCTGCATCACTTTCTTTATTGATGCCACTACATGCCAGGAATTGCCTGATGTGTCAGCTCTCATTCTCATAGTCATAGAGCAAGGAAGATATTATCCCAATTTCAATGATGAGGAAATCAAAGTTCGGAAAGCTTAACTGTCCTGACCAAGATTCTTCAGCCAGAAAGTGGCAAGTCACATTTTGAAAACATCTTTTTGATGTTATCAAAGTTTGTGTTCTTTCCACTGCCCAATGCATGTAGTTGCAGAATTTAGAATTGGAAGGGACTTTAGAGTTCGTAATTTCTCTGTGCCCAAGATCACAAAGTTAGTTAGTGGCAACATTAGAACTAATATCTTCTATCTCCTAGACAAGTATTACTTTTTCTAGCAAATGAGTTTGTCTCATGAAAGTCTTAGCTAAAAAATTGCTAGATGAATAAGCAACGTGTAGTAGTCGGGAGTCGGCTGGGGAAGGTAGAAAGGGGTTATAGGTTGTGGATTCAGATTTTGGTTCTGCCACTTCCTAGCTGTGTGGGCAAGTTACACAAGCCTCAGTTTATCATCTGTAAGATGGCAGTAATAATAATACTGAAATAAAAATACTGAAAATGAGTTGATGTAAGCCATATAGTATGTACTAGGTAGTTAAGTTATCCGTCCCTAGAAGAACGATTTTGAAATAGTGTTGGATACAAGACTTTTTTCAAACTCAGGTTAACTTGAAAGTGAGATCTGAAAAGGCAGGGCCGTTTGTTGGAACTGGAAGCTTAGTTAAGAGCACAGGCTCTAGAATCAAGACTGTGCATTCACACACCAGTCAAAATGGCTATCATCAAAAAATCCACAAACAAGAAATGCTGGAGAGGGTGTGGAGGGAAGGGAACCCTCTTATACTGTTGGTGGGAATGTAACTTGGTACAGCTACTATGGAGAACAGTATGGAGATTCCTTAAAAAACTAAAAGTAGAGCTACCATGTGATCTAGCAATCCACTCCTGGCATATATCTGGAGAAAAACATGGTCCAAAAGGATACATGCACCCCAGTGTTCATTGCAGCACTGCTAACAATAGCCAAGAGATGGAAGCAACCTAAATGTCCATCGACAGGGGAATGGATAAAGAAGATGTGGTACATATATACAATGGAATATTACTCAGCCACTAAAAAGAATGAAATAATGCCATTTGCAGCAACATGGATAGACCTAGAGATTGTCATACTGAGTGAAGTAAGTCAGACAAAGAGAAATATCATATGATATCACTTATATGTGGAACCTAAAAATAAACGATACAAATGAACTTATATATGAAACAGAAACAGACTCACAGACTTAGAGAATGAACTTATGGTTACCAGGGGGGAAGGGGTAGTTAGGGAGTTTGGGATTGACATGTACACACTGCTATATTTAAAGTGGATAACCAACAAAGACCTACTGTATAGCACAGGGAACTCTGCTCAATATTATGTAACAACCTAAATGGGAAAAGAATTTGAAAAAGAATAGATACATGTATATGTATAACTGAATCACTTTGCTGTACACCTGAAACTATCACAACATTGTTAATCAGCTCTACTCTAATATTAAATAAAAAGTTAAAAAAGAAAGACTGTGAGCATTCAAATATCAGCTTCATCACTGGATAACAGTGTGACCTCAGGCAAGTCACCTAATCTCTCTGTGTCTCAATCACTCATCTGTGATGGAGAGTAATCATGATATTTATCTCATTAGGGCTGTGCGTGGATTACATGAGACAATGTAGGAAAAGGAGGAGCATGGCATATTGACACAGTAGATTCCCAGCAAATGATAGTCATCACTGTAATAATTAGAAAACCTAGGATCTGAGAGTGGAACTTATATCATAAAGTAACAATAAATACAAAAGCAGAAAGATCTGCTCTATGGATTCAGAGTACATTTTTAAAATAGAAATTTACTGTCCTGTCTATACACAGCTTGATTTTGCGGGGAAGCTCTAATACTGATTGATGCAATTTGGCCAACCATTTAACAAGTTGGCTTTCTAAAAATAAGTCATGATTTGGCTGAAGACACACAAAAGGGGGACCTGCCCTCTACACACTAGTGATAGAAATGAGAATTATTACTACTTTCCTAGAGGACAATTGAATAATATATAAAAAGTCTTAAAAATGTGTATGCTCTTTGGGGCTTCCCTGGTGGCGCAGTGGTTGAGAATCCGCCTGCCAATGCAGGGGACACGGGTTCGAGCCCTGGTCTGGGAAGATCCCACATGCCGCGGAGCAACTGGGCCCGTGAGCCACAACTGCTGAGCCTGCGTGTCTGGAGCCTGTGCTCTGCAACAAGAGAGGCCGTGACGGTGAGAGGCCCACGCACAGCGATGAAGAGTGGCCCCCGCTTGCCACAACTAGAGAAAGCCCTCGCACAGAAACGAAGACCCAACACAGCCATAAATAAATAAATAAATAAATTTATAAAAAAAAAAAGAGAAAGAAATGCAAAATTCTAAAAAAAAAAAAAAAAAATGTGTATGCTCTTTGATCCATTCTTTAACTTTATTGAAGAAAACAGTCAAGGATGTCCACAAAGGTTCATTCATTTATTTATTCAAAAAATGCTTATTAAGTGCCTACTATGTGCCCTTACTAGGCTCTGGAGATAGCACAGAGAAAAATGGAGTCACAGCACTGCTCTCATGAAACTAATAATCTAGAAGGGAAGATCACCATTAGACCAAGAATTACATGACCGATTAATTAATCATACCTACGTTAAAAGTAATGAAGGAGCTGTGTAGGAACTATGCCCACAAACAACCAAGAGGTTTGATCTAGCCTGGGCAGTATAGGAAGGCCTCTTGGAGGAAGGTGCATTTTGACTAAGTCCTGAGACACAGCATGCTTGAAGGAGCACTCCAAACAGATGAAGAATCGTACGCCAAGGCCGTGATCCCCCCAGCTGCCACGTGGCAAAGGATTCGGAGGGGCGTACGAGGAGCCTGGTTGCAAAGCTTCAACCACACAGATGTCCATCACATAATTCTTTACAAGAATGAAAAGCTAAAACAACAAAAACAAAACCCTAAATGTCTAACAATAAAGAATTGGTTAAATAAGTTATGGTACACCCAGTCAAATCAGTAAAGTAGCCCTACATAGCCTCTTGTAGCATAGAAGAAATACATGATATATTGTTTCATGAACAAAATTTACAAAACTGTAAACACTGTATAATCCTATTTTTAGTATGCATAGGCACAGAGAAATGTGGGAGCCCATATGCCAACATGTTAACAGTAGTTATCTCTGGATGGTGGTATAATAGGATTTTTCATTTTCTTCTCTTTTGTTTATCCATACTTTACAGTGACCACACACACACACACACACACACACACACACACACACCCCCCCCACACACACAGTATGACTATGTTACTTTTGTAACAGGAAACCTTTTTTTTTGAAGGTTATACTAGGTTGGCATTTTAATACAGTGGTGAAGTGTAGGCACCTCCAGAGGTGTCAGACTCGGCTTTGCCTCCACCCACCTCATCGCTGGGACCCCAGGAACATTTCCATGAGCCTAACTTGCCACTCTGCAAAGTGCGTTGTGATTCTCGTGAGGATTAAATAATGTAAGGCCTACAAAGTGCTTAGTACAGAGTCTGGCCCGTTAGTAAAAGCTCAGCAACGTTAGCTAATAATATTGAAAAGAAATACAACCAACATCTACAAACATTCACCCCCATAAGAGCTTCTTTAGGCTGCTTGCTTTTGCATTTAGGACAGTGTCAGGGGAAGAGGGTCACAAGCTACAATCGTGATTGCTCACGTTGTACCTGCTTGGAGAGCAGGGAGGGGTGAGGGAGAGTGCCCAGAAGTAGGCTGGGTGGAGCTGACCAAAGGTTTCCATGGCAAACCACGTGACTGGCAGATTCCCTCCACAGCCCACCCCCAATTCCTCTCCTCCTCTCTCTCTACCTCCTACCCTTTCCTCTCACTTTCTTCCCACCACCTCTTTCCTATTGTCTATGCTGACTGTAAATTCCCTGAGGCCCTGGGACAGGTTGTACATCAGCTCCCCGTAGCCAGCACCTACTGCTGTGTTGTGTACAGCTGCCCCCCCTTGTCTGTTGTAAGCAGGGTGACCTATTGGAGATTTCCCCCATTGGGTGGGACGTTAAATAAGAGTGGTAGTGGTGGTGCGGAGGAATGGAAGGGATAGACAGATGCAAGAGATATTTCAAAGGAAAATAAAAGATCTTGGTGAAGGATGAAGAGAACACAAACTTTGGAGTCAAACAGACCTGAGTTTGAATCCCAGTTCTATTTTTTAAAACTACTTTTAGCTCTGTTTTCTAACCAGGCAAATTCTTCAACCCCTCTAAGCCTTTGTTTCCTTATTTAAAGATGGAGATAATATTGTCTGCCTCCTTGCCTGTTGTGAGGATTAAATGAGGCAAGGTATGAAAATACCCAGCGTGGTGCCTGGCATCCTATTTAGATTAGTTTTCTTTTCTCCTCTCCAGGGTTCTGAGAGTGGGGTTGATGGAGGAATGGTGGTATCCTTCAGAAAACTAGGGAAGCAGAAAGCCAGCTTGTTTTGTTGATGAAGATGAGTGTGACTTCGGGCATGTTGACTTTGAGATGCTGTTAAGACAGCCAGTTGGAAATGTCCATCCAATAACTAAAATGAGGGATAGCAGAAATTTCTGAACCTTCTTCATAGTTTGCATCCATCTTTATAGGTGTAGATAGGAGGAAATGAGAGCTGTGAAAGGGAGAGCACAGAGAGGAAAAAAAGAAAAACAATGTTCTGAGTTCAAGATTGTGGAGGGAGCAGTTTCAAAGTTTGATACAGGGTGATGAATGGATGAGGTTGGGAGAAGTTCAAAGTCACCAGAAGTAAGAAAGTCAATAAACTAAAACCTACACTTGTTTTTGTCACAAGGAGAAAAAATTCTTGAGATCCTTCAACATATTCCACCTGCCAGAGCCAATGTAAACTCTGTTCTCTCTGAACATACCTGGCACATTCCCCTCTCTGCACTGTTACCCACCATCCAGGAAGCTCTACCAAGATGGTGACAGCCCTTCTAGGTCCAGTACAGGTCTTACTTCTGTGAATACTTTCTCCGCTCTCCAGCTGACCCCAGTCTAACTCTCCTGCCTGTAAACTCCTAAAGCATTTCTTGACTACTGCTTTTTTAGCATTTATTCTTCATGCCTGGGATGGGAAGTGGATTTCATCCCACGTGCCAATACTGGTCAACTCCCAGTGGCTGCTCAGAGAAGAAATCTAAGACATTTTCCAGATTCAGTGGGAAGAAGCCATGGTCGATATGCATGTCTGTCAAGAGCTCTGGTGTGGAGAGGGTAGCCCATGTCCTGGATATTTGCCGGCCATAATAAATGGCTATCTTAGTTTGAGTTCCCCAAAAGAAGATGCCGAGACAAAGGTGTAGGTGCAGGTAGTTTATCTGGGAACCACAAATGACGCAATGCAGAAGATGAGACAAAGAGGGAGAAAAGTAAAATGTGGTTTACCACTGGAGTGCACTCCTTCTGAGGACTCTCTGGGAAACTGTGTTGTCTCCTCAGGACCCTCCACTGGAATTTGGGAGGCTGGGCATTGATCCACCCACTCTCATCCCCTGTTGACTGACGGTTGCCCCCAGTGGTGCCAGAGCAAACCCTCGGGCAGAGAACGAGAGCGGTACGAACACCTGAGTGAAAAGTTGCCAGAATGTGATAAAGGGTCTCTCTCAGGTGAAGCCAGGTGAAGATAGACTGGGCATCCACAGGTCTGCTACAATGGCTTGGTCACGCTGCTTTTTCAGTGCTTTTCTTCTTATTTCTGTTAGCTGCTTGAAGGCAGAGCCCCATGAAAAGCACATGCACAATGCCTAACACCTAAAAAGTGTTCAGTCAATATAAAGTCAATGATTGTTGATTAGCCTATGAAGAGAGAGAAAAGGGAGGACGATTAGATTCATCATTTGGAGTTTCTTGTTTAAAGCCCAAGATTGTGCTGATTGAATTACCTGCTATAAAATCCAGCTATTTGGCCAAAGCAGCATGCTTCTAATCTAGATGATTTTCATCACACAGGCATCGCTCAGAAGTCCAGAGAACAAGAGAGACAGCATGCTCCCAGGAAAACAACTCTGGGTTCTAAGAAAAAGTGGGGGATGATTTAATGAAAGCACTTGGACTCAGAGACTGCCCCCTCCTACAAATGGAGCAGGGTGAATTGCCCTGCAAGGCCTCTGACAGGGCTTCCTTAAGATGGGGTAATGGGTCATCCAATCACAGAAATATGATGACTTTTACATTTTAAAACTATCCTTTGAAGTCAAAAGCACCTCTTCCTTCAACATTCTTGGATAATGAGTGCTAACCAAACAAAATAAAAATGCTTTAAAAGGTGTACACCCCTGCAGTAATCTGTACCAGAATCTCACTGCTATGAACCGAATTATGCCCCCACAAAATGCATATGCTGAAGCCCTAAACCCTAACGTGACTATATTTAGAGATAGGGCCTATAAGGAAGTAACTAAGGTTAAATGAGGCCATAAGGGAAGGGCCCTGATCTGATAGATTAGTGTCCTTAAAAGAAGAGACCACAGCCAGTGCTCTCTCTCTCTGTCTGTCTGTCTCTTCCTGTGTCTCTGCCTCTTTCTCCCCCTCTGTCTCTGTCTCTCTCCCCTCCTGCTTCCTTCACCCCCAACAGTGTGGACATAGCAAGAAGCCAACTACCTACAGTCCAGGAAGAGATCCCTCACCAGAAACTGAATTGGCTGGCACCATGATACTGGATTTTCCAGCCTTCAGAACCATGAGAAAAAGCAGTTTCTGTTGTTTAAGCCACTCAGTTTGTGGCATTTTGTTGTGGCAGACCAAGCTGACTGATACAATCACTCTAGTCCCTTCCCTAATGGTCCATGCTGAAGTCGCAGAAACAGTGCTACCAAAATGAGTCTTCCACTGGAAGAGGGCTTTCTCATCTGAAAGTCTCACGACGATTTCCATCACAGCCTTGAAGGAGAATTTGACCAGGAATTTTTATGCCCATTCCAGAATTAGAGAACTGAGGTTCCCTGGGATTTAGCCTAATGCCCAGCTCATAGTAGAAGCTCAAAAAAATGTTTGGTGGATGTAACCTTGGAGCATCCCATGCAATGGAGTATCTGACTTCTCTCCCAGAGCTCATTATTCTCTTCAACACTGCCTTTTCTCTAATGTCACATAGTTTAAGGTACTAAGAAAGGGCTTCTCAAAGCTACCTGAAGTTGTAATTTGGGTTCAAAATCCTAGCTGAGTAATCTTGGGCTGGTTAAAGTTTTAGTTTGGGTTCCCCAAGAAAGTTTCAAATCCAAGTAGTTTATTTGGGAGGTACAGGAAACACCTGTATGGTGGTGGGAAGATGACAGGGAAAGGAAGGCAGCCATTCAATTTGTGTTATCAAGCAGGTCACCGCTTTGAGCCACTGGAGCTTAATCCCCCTGGAGAACTCTGGGGGTCAGGGTAGAACACATGCCTCAGAATTAAATCCCCACCCTGCCACTAAGCGGCAAGGGAGCCAGGGAATTTATACACCAACTCCTGTCAATTACTAGGTGATGGCTGCTCCTGGAGGATATTTATTCCCCAACACATCTGTCATGCCGCAACACAGCAGGCTCCTGAGAGCTTCTGGCCGGCAGAAGCTCTCAGGCCAAGTTTTGGCATTTAGAAGCTGAACTGATAGATGCTGAAATAGTGAGGACCAAGGAGACATGGGTGGGGCACAGAAAGCATCTGCCATCTGGAAAAGAAAGACTAGTACCCAATTCATTAGATGAGTTGATATTTGTAATGTACTTAGAACAATGTATGGTATACAAATGCTCTGAGTGTGGCAGATTGTATTTTCCGTACACAGACAGAGAAATTTTCTGGTCCCATATGCTCTTCAAGAACCTTGCCATTCCCTATTAAGGAGTGGAGTCTACTTCCCCTCTCCTTGAACCAGTGGGACTTTGTGACTGCCTTGATGAGCACAGCGCTGCAGAAGTGAAGCTCTGGCTTCCAAGGCTAGGTCATATGGGTCTGCCTGTCACTCTGTCTCTCTCGGTCTGTCTCTCTCTGTATATGAATATGTATGCGCACACACGCGCACACACACGCACACACACACACACACACACACACATACACACACATACACACATACCTTGGGAGCCCTACCCTGAAGCTACCACTCTGGAGAGATCACACTAAGAGACAACGTAGGAACAGAGAGAGACTGCCAAGGAGCCTCAGCTGTTGGAGTTGTCCCAGATCAGGTGCCTGCTGGGTGAGCAAAGAAGCCTTTGAGATGATCTCAGCCACAGTTGCCTTATAGCCACAATCGCAGGAGAGACCTTGAGCCAGATATGCCCAGTTAGGCTGGACCTCAATTCCTGACCCACAGAAACCAGGAGAGATAATAAATAATCATTGTTATTTTAAGACACTAAGTTTTGAGATAAATTCTATGTAGCCATAGTAACTGGAACAGTGCTTGATAAATAAAATAAATACAATCTCACCTCTTCTACTCAAAACCCCTCCTGAGATATGAAAGGAAACCTTCATATTCTGGATTTCACTTTCTAGCAGATGGTTTTAGTCCAAGCTCATGTTTTTCTAAAAGTCAGATTTTCACAATGTCGATATGGTAAGGTTAATGTGCAAAGGTTAGGTTTAGTCCTGGATTGGACATTTTGGTGATTCCTTAGTACCCATTTTGCTTGTCTTCCATCAGTAGCAGCTTGGTAGTTTGATCACTCACCTCCAGCTCCAGAAGTAGGCTATGAATGGTCTAAGCCATCAGGGAATCCCAGGCCTCTTGCCAATGATTGGACCACACAAGTCAGGCACAAGCCCGTCAACACTTGGCTTTCCCCTAGGATTGGTTAGGGATGGTATAATCAGCACCACATGCAGGACTTTTGCTGGGGATTCTGGGACATAGAAGCCTTCTTCTTCTGGGAAGTATTGGGTTTAGACTGCAAGCTGGAACCATTGCAGTCATTTTGGTACCATGAGGGAAACCAGCCTGAGGATGGAATCAACACACAAAAGAGGAAGATGGAAAGAATCGCATAGTCTAGAGCCTTGACCAGGCCATGCCTAAAGCCCAGACTACATCTGCATTTTCAGGTATGGGAGCCAAGAAGTTGCCTTTATTGCATAAACCACTTTGGTATGGATTTTCTCTTACTTATAACCAAAAGTGTTCTAATTAATTCAGGTATCAACATATCAGACATGGTCACTAGAATTAATCCATTAGTCTAGTGACTAATGTCACTAGAGCTCTTCTCCATAGATGGAAGAGAGAAACAATATTTAATCTATATAAAATTTCCTAAGACTCTCTTTGGACATAACCTTGAGTTTTGCCAAGAAAATAGCTACCATTTTCCTGGCTACATCTTGGGTATAAGTGTGTACACATTCTGACAGTAGTAAGGAAGGAGCTGTCCCCAGACTTTCTCCTAGCTTCTGGTGGCCTCAGAAATTCCTTGGTTTGTGGATGGCCGTCTTCTCCCTGTCTCTTCATATCATTTTCCCTCTCTGGGTGTCTGTCTCTGTGTCCAGATTTCCCGTTTTAAAAGGATACCAGTCATATTGGATTAGGGCCCATTCAAATGACCTCATTCTAACTCGATTACCTCTTTATGGACCTGATTTCAAAATGAGGTCACATTCTGAAGTACTGGGGGTTAGGACTTCAGCATATCTTTATTAGGGGACACAAGTCATCCCATAACAGTGGGATAGAGGGAGTGGCTTCAGAGGGTATATATGGAAATGACAAGACACCAAACATGGGAAAGTTAACAAAAACACTTTATCAAACACAATTTTGGAGTTGTCCATATGTAAGAATGCCTTGCTTTAATTTGTAGGAGAATGGAAAGTACAGGGTTCCTGACAGAGGCACGTTTCTTTGCTGAGACTGGTGATGAGATGAAAGAATCAGAGCCAGGTTCCTGAAACACAGAGCCTGTATTGCCTTTTTTTCTGGCCTAGATGTTTCCATTACAACAATCTCTGTTTTGTTGGGTGATTTTTTTTTTCTTCAGGGGATACACACAAAGCTTTGACTTATATTATTCTCACTGCATCCAACTGAATGAAATTTATGAAACTTCTTGTACAGTGTGCTCATTGTTTGGCTTGGGATAATTGAAGTGTCAGGAATATTTGCTTATTGAAAACAACTCCAGAAGGCCCTGTTACCCAACAGGCTGGGGCTACAAGGCATGCCACCCTTGAGACAGCTACGTCCTAATGCCTTTCACAGCAGGAGCATCTTCCCAGGTAAATTAATTTCACACCTGGGCAGGAGCACTGGATTAGGAGTCAGAGGGCCTTATTTCTAATAGGAACTTCACAGTTCACTTGCCATTTGACTGTAACTTTGAATAAATCATTTAACTTCTCTGGGCTTCAGAGTTAAGTAGACCTGAATAGCATGGTCTTATCTACTTCACAGGGATACTGTGTAGCTCAAAAGGGATAATCTATGTGCAAACACTTTATGAAGCAGAAAATGTTGTACAAATGTGTATAATTAATGATGAAAATTAATTATTTCTACTTCCACTCAGAGGATAATGTTGAACTAAGGAACTATAATAGGTCAATGTTCTGATGATTCTCCATTCTCTCCCCAAGATCTGTCTTCCACCCTTTTCTGCCCTGCTTTTTGCTCTGGGAGGCTGAATACTACAGACTGCATTAACTAGACCTTCCTCATCTTGTGGCTTCTGGTTGAGTTTGACCCATGAGGCGTGCTGATCAGAAATGAAAAGGTGGGAGGAGAGAAAGGTTTATACCTCTTGCTCTCTCCTTGACCATTAGAGGTTTGGCAGCAGCTATGTTCTCCTACAGCCACAGCTCTGGTGGACAGCCTCTTCTACTCCTTTAGCCCTCACTGCGCTTCAGGTAATATCAGTACCTCTCCTCCTCTTCAGGTTGAGGAGGGTAACAGTCACCACCGTGGCTGAACCTAATGCCTTATCTCAGATGTGCCCTCTGTTTCCTGAGGATGCTGACTGTAGCCATCCTGACCAGAATGTGGACACTAACTCAGCTTCTTCTGCGTGAACGATTGTCTCTGTTCTTTCAGATGGACTGTGTTGTCTCTTTAGCCATTGGGTCTGCAAAATGATTCTTCTCTTATAGAAGTGAGCATCATTGCATCTTGAAGAATTACAGGGATTTGGAGGTCTTTGCTGTTTCCCATCAGCAAATGGATGCTTTCTTTAGGTTTACGGGAGGCTAGGTCTCTGCCTGTTCTTTCTCTGGTACCTCCTGCAACTCCCTGCATTTAGGCACTCCCCAGGTTCAGTCAGTCCTTCTCTCATGTTCATCCACTCTGCTCTCAACCAGCCCACAGGGAGCTTATCCCAGATCTTTACCTCTGGCCTCACCTCCTGACCCTGTGTCTTTAGTGGTACTCACTGAATCTCCACATGAATCATAGCCTCTTTTCTCTTTTTCACTCCCTGCCCCCAACTTCCCTATTTCTCTTCGTGCTGCCCAGGCTGGAGTCTTGGCTCATCTTTAACATCTCCTTATGTGCAAGCAGGCACCGTGGACTAGTACTTCTTCCCTTCAGAATAATTCTGTCATTCCTCTTTGCACTCTCATTGTCTCAGTTCAGACCTCTCTGTACTTTCTGAATTTCTGTCTCAGGATTTCCAATTGGCCTTCCTTTCTACAGTCTCTCCCCAATTCAGTATAGCCCATAGACTTTCACCATGTTAGTTTTCCTGAATCTTGGCTTTTGTTGTGCCCCTTCTCTTTGTGACCTTTGATAACTCTGCTGCCCACAAGACAGAATCTGAACTCCTGACCTTGGCATTCAAAGCAATGCACAATCTGCTTCTTGACCTATTTATTCCCTGACAAACCCTCTCTGCTCTCCTCACTCCCTTCTGGATATGCAAGGGCTTTCCAGCCTCCAGCCCAATGCTCACCTCGTACTCAGCTCCAGGAGTGACCCCTTCTGCCTCACGGTGTAAAACACCACCCATTTGTCACGATGAACCCCAATGCTACTTGCTCTCTGAAACCTTGACCACTATAAGCCACAGTGGTATTTCCCTCCTGTCAACTCTACGAAGTCCCAGGACATGTTTGCTGAACTGAAATTGTAACTCCTAAGGGCATTGTTTACACTTGTCATTTGAGACTTATATATCATGTTTGGGCCACGTGTGTCTTGCACAGTAGGGTTAGGGTTTACCATTTATTGAATGAACAAACAAATACCTGAAGTACGCGGGCTTATTCAAACTGCTGATTCATTAAGGGGTTGGGCACTCACGTGTATTTTGTGTATTAGTGGGTCTGTATGCCACATGCTTATTCAGATAGGCTTTGGGTCTAAAAAGGAACAGTGATGTTGGTGATGAGGATGATGATACAATGAGGATAAGGATGATAAAAATTGAAATGACTGCCATTTCCATTTATTGAGTACCTACTCTGTGCCAGTGCTTAACATACTTGATCTCTTTTTATGCTTATAATCAACATATGAAGTAAATATTATTACTATCTCTATATATTAGGAAATGGAGGCTCAGAGCAATTAAGTAAATTGCCGAAAATCATATGTCTAGTGGGGAGCAAGGCTGAATTTTAACCCGGTCTGGTGATGCTAGTTTGTTCTACCAACCAAACATCAAGCAACCTGTGGAAGTCTACTGAAGGCATCCAAGGATGCATTGTGTGGAAATGCATATGTGGTACCATGTCCATCTTAGCTTCCTTCCAGTGAGGGCAGAGGCCTCTCGTGAAGTTCTTTGTACCCCTCTAGTGATGCTGAGGACTGAGCCTTGCACATCAACAGCACTCATTAATAGATTTTTCATTGATTCTAACCCACCACATGCCTGAATTTCAAGTGTGTCTTGTGGAAGGACCTGGCCAGGATTGCACTATGGGTTCACATAGGAATTCTTTTTCCATTCCACTCATATCATAAAACCTTTAGTTTATCTAATTACTTGTCTCTAGAGCTTTCCCCTTGATGGACCTTTATACTGTGTTGACTTAGCTAAACTGGCAGTGTTTCCCAGAATCCTCTTCCCTGTATGGTTCCAGGTTAGGGCTGCCACAGGAGAAATTTGCTTGAGATGGGGAAGGCAGAAGGGATGCAGCCACAACTCTCCGCAGATTGGTGTGGGGTGCCAGGCGGACCCCCTTAGCTCATGCTGATCTAATGGCTTATCCTGTTGGCATGGAGCAGCACCTGGGCCTGCACTTCCTTCAACTCCCACCCAGTCTTCTCCTTCAGATTCTCTGAGCTGCAAGCTTGCTGTGTGTGCAGTTCCATGGAGAAGGTGCCAGCTTTTGCAGGTCCCCTGCATTGTCCAATTTGGAGGTAATGAGAGACAGCCATGGGTTCCGGCCTGTGCTCATTGGTTCCAGTGTTTCCCACGCTTCCAGTTTGCGTTCCTTCCCCCACTTTCCCGAGTTCCTTCCTGATTATCAGAGCCACTGGACTTCAGGTCCCCACTGGATGCAGAGGCAACAGCCTGCCATCAAGTCCACCAGCTCTCACAGCTTTGCAGGGTGTAATCTTTATAACAAATCTTTATTTCTGAATCAAGCAGCGCCTCTGCTTCTCTGATCAAACCCTAGCTGATACATCCCTCTTCCCCAGGCCCTCAGGATACAGTATCTTTGATCACATGGCCACCCCAAAGAAATTTGTTCCTGGTGATTGGGCAAAGTCACCCTCAAAGCAGGACTGGTGAGCCTCTCATACCCTTTCTCTTTCCCTCCCCACAAGACTGGTGTCGTTTCTGGAGGCAGGAGCTAAATCAGATCTGACTTGTAATGAAACCAAGTGTAAGATGCCTCAGAGTTATTAAAGGCTGTACCTGCCCATGCAAACCTGAGCTGAACTCAGCTTTGCTGTCACTGCTTTTGGAGGCTGTGGGCTACCCCCACCCCTTTGTGGTTGCTCTCAAACGTCACCGGTCTCTGGCTCCTGTGCATGGAGATGGGCTTGTGATTAGTCACAGCCAGACTGGAGGAAGGAGTTGCCTATAGTAAGTGCTATGATCCCACAGGCTCTGAAGACTGATGTCTTCATCCAGGTGTTTTAATGTCTGAAATTTCACCATTAGAGAGTCATTCCTTTGGATCACTTTTCCTGATGTTTGTTATTAAAATGACATTCACCTTTGATAAAGGGATCATCAGCAGAGTGTAATAGAAAGAACATGGCTTCTGGAATCATATATCTCTGAACTCAAATCCTATCTCTGCCATTTAGAATAGCTGTGAGACTGCAATAAAATAATTATTTAACCTCTTCAAGCTACAGTTTCCCTGCCTCTTAAAATGGGAATAATCATAATATCCAGTTCAAGCTATGTCTCAGTCTGTTCAGGCAGCTATAACAAAAGTATCGTAGACTGAGTGAGCAGCTTATAAATAACGGGAATTTATTCTCACAGTCCTGTAGGCTGGTGAGAATCTGCTTCCTGGTTCATAGACAGCCATCTTCTTGCTGTGTCCTCACATGGTGGAAGGTCTCTTTTTATAAGGGAACTATTCCCATTTATGACTCCACTTTCATGACCTAATCAGCTCCCAGAGGCCCACCTCCTAATACCATCACATTGGAGATTATGAATTTTGGGGGAACACAAATATTCCATCAATAGCAGTATACAAGCAAACAAATATGAAAGTACCTAGCACAATGCCTGGCACATAGGTGAAACTGAGTAAATGTTAGCATTTACTCCTGATTTCCTTTTCTCAAAGTGAGTTATGCATTGGAATTCTTAGATACTAGTGGGTACTGTGTCTGTATCACCATTACTGCACTCCTATCACAGTTGGGATCTAGTGGGTGAGTGTTAAGTATCTGCTATGAATGTGTGTGTGTGTGTGTGTGTGTGTGTGTGTGTGTGTGTTTTAGAAGAGAGAAAGGTCACCAGAAGACCAGAAGATGAGATAAGTAAGTTTGGAAAGACTGGCTCATTTCCATCTACCTTTCTCCACTTCCATTGCCACCATTCCAATTCAAGTTGTCCTCTCCTTCATGGATTATTTCAATAGTTTTACCTGGTTCTTTTGACTGTATTCTTATTTCTTTTTAGTTTATACTCTTCTTAGAAACCAGTGATCTTTTCAAAGTGCAAATCAGATTTTATTTAAAACCCATTGATTCTTCAAATTCTACTTGGCATTTGATCTAAACCCTAATCTTGGCCTGGAAAGCACTCCACATCCTGGCTCCAGTCTACCCCTCCTCCCTCAACTTAATTTCCCTCTTCTCCCCACAACTCATTACACTTTAGCTACGCTAGAACTCTCTGAGAATTTTGGATCCATGAACTCAAGGCCGTTGCCCATGCTTCTCTCCTCTCTCCTCCAGCCCCACCACTTCTCTCTCCGCCCTGTCTCTCTCTTCCTCCCTCCCCCTGGCCCCAATCTTCTGTCTGACTCCTACCCAAGCTTCACATCTCTATTCATATGTAATTTCCTCAAGGAAACTTTCCTGATGGAACAAAATCAGGCCCACTTCTTATCTTTCTCATAGGAGAGCTCTTCTATACTTTTCTTATAGTCTATGTCACATTTCAAAATTATGGAATTATGTGTGTAGTTTCTTTCTGAGTGTTGTCTCCTCTTACAGAGTGGGAATATGACAGTCTTGTTCCCTCTACTCTATTGCCAGCAGCTAGCCCACTGCCCCGCACACACAGGTCTCAGTGCCGGTTAATGATGAATGAATACAGAGTAATCCTGGGATAAATCTAACTGGATGGGATTCACATTTTCTCTCCCACAGGGTCATAGTTCTTGAGTTTGTGATCCCAGAGTCTTACAAAAGCCACCCAGATAACACAGATCCTGTTTACCTCTGTATTTAATTTTTTGTTTCCTTTTTCTTTTTTAAATTGAGACATAACTTAGAGTAAACTGCACAAATGTTAAGGGCGCAGATGGTGAATTTTTCATTGTATACACCCGCGGAACCACCACCCCAGTGAAGATTCAGAGTATCCCAGCATCCAGTAGGCTCCTTTGTACCCTTCTGATTCCATAACCCCCTCTCCCACCCCCACCCTGGGCAGGTTAATCACTCTTCTGACCTCCATCACCATAGATTAGTTTTGTCTGCTTCAAAATTTTATGTAAATGGAATCATACAGCTGGTATGTTTTTGTCTGGCTTCTTTTTTTCAACATGTTTTGGGATCCGATCATGTTACTGTGTGTAGCAGTATGTTTTTTTTTGTTTATTTTTAACTTTTGGGTTTATTTATTTATTTATTTATGGCTGTGTTGGGTCTTCGTTTCTGTGCGAGGGCTTTCTCTAGTTGCGGCAAGTGGGGGCCACTCTTCATCGCGGTGCGCGGGCCTCTCACTGTCGTGGCCTCTCTTGTTGCGGAGCACAGGCTCCCGACGCGCAGGCTCAGTGAATTGTGGCTCACGGGCCTAGTTGCTCCGCGGCATGTGGGATCTTCCCAGACCAGGGCTCGAACCCGTGTCCCCTGCATTGGCAGGCAGATTCTCAACCACTGCGCCACCAGGGAAGCCCTAGCAGTATGTTTTTTAAAAAAAAATTTATTTGTTTAATTGTTGAGTAGTATTTCACTGAATATATATATATGTATGTGTATATATATATATGTATATATACGTACATATATATATTACAGTTTATCCATTCTACTATTGTCCGACATTCAGTTATTTTCAACTTTAGACTGTTATGAATAAAGCTGCTGTGAACATTCATGCACATGTGTTTTGGTGGACACGTCTTTGGGGATAGAATGAGGAGTGGAACTAGTGGGTTTCTATCTTTAAACCAGGCTCTTTTGATCTGTGGTGCATCCTTCAAAAAATTCTGGCACATCTCAATCTGAATTTACAGCTGAGGTTAAGTCAGGGGTGATTATCCACGTAGCACTAAGCTTCTTACTTGTGGGGAATCCTTCCTATGGCTTTTTAGTAATGGCATTCAGGGGTTTGTGTCAATGTCATTTAACAATTTGATACTGAGTCTGTGGGATGATAGGTCCAAGCAACTTAAAATTATACTCTAAAGTGACTCTGCCTATTGAAGCTTACTAAGGAACCATAATAAGTCATCTCAAAAATGGTCATCTGAGACACTAAGAAAATGTTATAATATATGTTTAAATCATTGAGCTACAGAAGCATTTCCAGGACACATTTTTTCAATTACAATGATCCTAAGACAGTTGCTTTGACTGTTCCTATAAAATGCTTTAGCTATTCTTAATATGTCATTTACTCTCTGATTTATACTAATGCCGATAGAATATTGACCATTCACTATAACCCAGTTGTGGAAGATTTTCTGACATAACTGTGTACTGATTTTTTTCCTTTCTACTGGAACACATAGGGTTAGTAGGCTGTGACCATTACACAACATCCACCAAATTCTGTGTGCCCTTTTCCCAAAAGATAAATTACACTGAAGGTGGAAAAATGTAATCCCTGAAGATTCTCTTGCCAAAAAACCTTCTTGTCTTTAAGGACCTTTGCTTGTTGTTTGATTTTCTATGGGAGAATTTGCAAACATTTTCCTTAGTGCCCTGTATGAGGTAGGAGAAGCTCAGAGCCTGCCCCAGGGGATGTAATAAGTGCAGTTAGACCACCTTCCCCATTGGAGGCAGTGGGCCAGTTACTCGCCTGGACCACAGAGAGGGCTATGACCTCCCTTTGTCTGCTTCTGAGAACTCAAGAGGCTTATCAGCTTGAGGGGCTGGGACCACCCAGCTGGGGAAAAATAGAACTTTTACCAGAGAGATGGAAGCATGTGGGAAATATCTGAATCATGCTTTGAGTAAAAATGCAGAGACAACCACATCCATTTGGACACCTGCCTCTTAATGTCCTGAGACATCCTTCTCATTGCAATGAAAAGCATTCCAGGAATGGGAGGCAGCTCCCTATTTTGACTAAATTCTAAAATATCATTAAATGATTATATTTAATTCCCACTATGAGCCTAACTAAGCAGGTACTGTCATCATCCCCAATTTAAATACAGGAAAATGGAGACTCTTCGAGGCTGAGTGTTTTGTCTAAGCTTGCACAGCTTCTAAGTGGTGAAATAGAGGTATGAACCCAGGCAGCCCAACTCCAGAGCCTGACAGGGTCTGGGGAAGAGCTGGCTCCAACATAGGGTGACATCTTCCCATTCTCCCCCCTACCTTTTTAAGTTTCATCTGAAAATGTCATGCAGGGTCACCCTTACTGCACAGAGGAGATGAAGAAACAAATAAATATGGGGGAAGAGGAAATGGAAAATAAAACTCCCACTAGGGTCTGGCTATTAATGTGTTTGCACTGTTCCTACACTTGAATAGATCTGGTTCTGAGTCTGCTACTTAAAAGGAACCAAAAATGACCTTGAATTGAAACTCCTGCATAGGAAGGTGCCGTGATGAGCTCAGAGAGACCACAGCACACCTCTGCAAGGGCTCTGAGCACCATCGTCATGGTTGCTTCCAGTCGGCAAGGGGGGGCGGGAGAGGGGCGGTGGGGCAGGGGGGATGCTGGTTAGGTGGTTTCAGTTCTGATGAACTACCTGACTGCCAATACCAAGCCTGGGTTTTCCTCTCTACGGGATGGAGATGATGGGAGGGGAGATGGCCTTTCCAAAGGGGAGACTCTTCCATCAGCGGCTTCTTAAGATGGTTTGCCTTTGTGGAGGCAAAGCCCTAGTTAACATAAATGTGGTGAGATGGGGGGGCCTCTAAAGCAAATACCAGTATCAGCCAAGTTCTCCCCTCTTCGATCTCATCTCCTGTTGTTCTCCCTCTTTTCTCTGTTCGGCCACCTCTTGCTGTTCCTGGAACGCACCAGGCACACTCCTGCCTCAGAGCCTTTGCACGTGCTCTTTATTCTGCCCAGAAGCTTTCCCCCTAGCTAGCCCCATGGCTAGCTTTCCTCTCTCAGGCCTTTCCTCAAACATCCTATTTTCAGTGAGACCTTCCCTCATTACCTGTTATAACCACAATTGCATTCTGAACTCCACCCACTCCCCAACACACATGCCTCTCCCTCTCCCCTTCCCATTGTTTATCTCCTCTAGCTGAAGCTTAGCTCCATGAGGGCAAGGATTTATGTCTGCTTGATTCCTGTCTATATTCCAGCATCCAGGCTAGTGTGTAGCCAGTACTCAATGAAAAACATGTTGAATAGATTAATGAGTAAATCAATGAATCCTGGCTTTGCCATTTAGTAACTAGGCAACCTTTAGCAAATTAGTTAATGAGGTGTTCTATACCTCATTTCTACTACAGTGAAATTGGGATGATAATTCCTACCCTCCTATTGTGAGTTTTAAACAAGATTACAGAAGTACACACCAAGGACAATATTTGCATGCACTCAATGATTTAGTTTGTTAGTTCGATGAAAGTAATACACATAATAGTAGTAAACATTTTTAGATTATTTATAGGAAATAACCTACCAGGCACTGCTTTAACCACTTTATGTACCTTTATTCATTTAATTCGTACATCCTGTAAGGTATGTACTATTATTTCATCATCCTTGTCTGAGAAATAAAGAAACTGCAGGACTAACTTGCCCAAGGCCACATGACTAGAAAAAAATCACTGAGACTGGATTTGAACTCAGGCCTATCTGTTTCCAAAGTCCGTCACTTAACCACTTCCCACACTGCTTCCACCAGGCAAGAAGACATAATTTACATAATACAGGTATAGAAAAACAGATTCAAGTAGTGAAAACTTCTATCTGCAAATAGTTTATTTTTTAAACTGGTGGAATGTCTTCATAGATCAAACATGATAATAATTCACTTTCTAAATCAACTGGAATATTTAGATAGTGGCCAAATTATATTTAACCCCAAGCCATGAAATACATTTGGCCAAGAAATGCTACAATTGAGGAGATATTTGGAAACGGTGTTTTATTTAGACACAGTCTATATGAACCAATACATTTCCATTTTAAAATAGAGAGCAGTGTCATTTAGTTTCCAAAGTTGAGTGGAAACAAAAACCAGGGCCATATTGACACACCCTAAACGAGCACCTGCTTTTGAGGCCGCCTCAAACATTATTATCCTGTTTTTCTCATGAATTGGCTTCAATCACTTGTGATTCCTGTACATTTAGCATATCTCATAACCAGCCGTCATTCATAGTCTATTTTAAGTTTGGTTGTTAAAATACTTGGTTTCGCTCATGAGAGAGAGCTCAGTGAGACTATGTCTTCTCCATTCATGGTGCTGGTTCTACAAGTCACTGCATACCCAACAGGGAGGTATACACACACAAACTTTCCAAATCGTCTTTAAAGGCTTTCAGTTCCTTTTTTTCTTTTTTTGGTTTCTGTTGCCTTCCCAGTAATGGCTAAGACATTGTCAGTTTGTCTTTCTTCTTGTAATTTCTCTAGAAGGCCTTGTGGCCCAGGCATTCAGTTGGGACCCAGTTTCAATCTCCCATTGATTTTAGTCTGGCTCTCTTACTTGCAAGGAACAGAAAGTCATTTAAGCTAGCTCAAGACAAAGGGCTTTAGCATGTTGTATTATGTCACTTTATTTTTAAATGGTAAAAGAATGTTTGTGGAAATCCAAGAACGGGAGCCATATTGAATCTTGGCCTCAAAGAGCCCAGAGCTCAAAGGTGACTCTAGATTCAAGAAGCCTCCCAGCCCTTCAGCAGCAGGAGTTCATGGATCTTTGACTTCTATGATTAAAGTGACATGCTATATGTCTACTTCATCTCGTCCTAGTGCTAACTGATGGCTATTTTTCTTCATGCTCAGGGCCCTAAGAGAGAATCTGATTGGTCCAGTCCTTCTTCCAGGGCAGACTGTAACTCCCTGACAAGCCTATGGATTGTGTACCGTTGGTTCAGGTGCTTGGGCCACAGCCAATCATTTATGGACAGAGGATGTGGGGCTCCGAGTACTAAACATGGCTTCCTGGGCCTGCCCCTGTGGCAGGAAGTGTGGGCAGGGTGGATCCCCTCAGAAGAGGCTGTGGGTGGGTTGGCACAGTGCTGACCTTTCCAGAATACTATCTTGTAAGAGACTAATATGTTACCCAAATCACACAATGGTATACCAAGATAAAATGATATTATATTGACAAAGACAAAGATGCAACTTGGAAAGACATCTGCAAAACCACATGCATACATCTTTGCAATTAGCATGCTTAAAACATGAAACAAATTTCATTATTTCTTTGTGATATGTTTTATCAAAAAATGTTTATTCTTTTGCCTGATAAGTCAAGCTGTTAAAGCCCTATGGCTTTCTTAGTCAGGACCTCCAAGTTTTGGTGAACAGATTACACTCAGCACAATTCTAGCTGATGCCATTAATAGAGATTTCAGTGTGTTAACCAAACTGAAGCTGCATTAACCTTTGCAGTTGCCCAGCCAGTTATTCAGGTTTTGTTTTAATTGAGCTGGTCAGACCCATTGATTGGTTATTACCATTGACTAAGTATACACAATACCATGGGCCACAGCTTTAAACACAGGCATAATGTGTTCGTGACTTCAGAGGTCCCTTGTGTCAAATATGTGATGCCCGTGGTGCTGGTGAGCTCTCCTCTAAGGATTGGCCCACTGCCACCCATGGACCCTGAAGAACAAGGGAGATACAACGGGGACATTTCCATCAGGATGATGATGTTAAGGAGTGTGGGTCAAGATCCAGGTCTGGATGCATTGCTGCAATGGCTGGGAGAGTTATGGTGGTGGTGGTAGGGACTGCTGGTATAAAGGTATAAGGCATGACAAACTTGGCCTGCATTACAATTCTAGAGAAAAACCACCTAGGCAAAAACCAAATCCTCATGCATCTGTCTTAAGATGAGATGAGTCACTACCCATGGCATGCGTTGGTGACCTGCATCTGTGTGAACTGTACTCTCTTTTCTTGAGTCCCCAGCAGAAACCAGTCTCTCCTGACACTAGAGGTCCATAGCACTCTAGCTGTGCTTCTCTGTGGTTTACATCACTTTCTACCTATATTAACAATCTCTGTCTCATTTTTCCCCACCCTCTGATGGAAATTTGTATTAAGATGAGATCAGTGTCTGATTTCTGCCTGGTGTTCCTGCCATTTAACAAATAAGAACCTAAATTGCCTTTTCAGTCACCAGATTGACTGTGGCCATGTTGCTTCATTGTTCTCTCTGCACAATGACAGTATTTGACCCAGGAGGAATGTCTGAGATGGTATCATTGCCGAGTGAAGCTAATTTCAGTGTCAAGTTTATTTAAAATTTTCAAATATCTCTAATGTAGGTACTGTGAAGCACCATCAGTGTATCCCATAATATATGGAAGGGTCCACAGGTACAGTTGATTAGCAGCAGGAGGATGGAATTCCAGGGGCAGATCAGAAAATCTTGAGTATATGGAGAGAAGGAAGTGGAGGAGGAGGAGGAAAGGAGGGTAGTAGCTAACGTTTATTGACAATTTACCATGTGCCAGGCCCTGTTAAAAGCATTTTACATAATTAAGTCATTTAAAACTCACAACAGCCATATGGGGAAGTTACCATTATCCTGTTTTACAGGGGAGTCTGGTGCAAAACAGAGCAGGTTGTCCTGTGGTCCGTGCAGTCTGACTTGTTGGACTCTGGAACCCCTTTCTCCTTCTCCTTTTTCCTTCCCATTCTGTTTATACCTCATAAATTCAAAACATTGTTGATAAATGTTAAATATTGCTAAATATTAGATATTAAAATATGGTTTAATTAAGAGTAATTTATTCACTTTAATTTATTAACAAAATTTCATGAACCATTATTATGTGACAGACACTTTTTCAACAGTATCAGGAAGCCTTGAATGGTCAAAAACGAGTTGATGATCATTCCTGATTTCATCCTTGAGGGGCCATGCTGGTTGTTTTCTGCTCTCACGGAAGTAAGCCTAGGTCTTTGATAGGCCTCAGAATGTCAGTAAGATAGACAAGTCCGTTTTTTGCTGATATTAATACTTCTCGGAGCATAACGTTGGTGCAATGTTTTTCAAGATAAAACAAAACTTTCCTTCACTGGTGTGAGGATGGAGAGAGATGAAATGAAGGTGGGAGTCAGACAGCCCTGTCCTACCACAGCTGCATGTGCAGCTACTCCAACAATCACTGTGTCTGCTTGGGCAGGTCTCCTTTTCCAGTCACACCCGATGAAGGAGTTCACTGCCTTGAACCTACTCTGACTTTCAAAGATACTACTCCAAAACCTCCAATGTTATTTGGATAAACAATTCCCACTCGCTGGTAGGGTCCATTTATTCGTCATTTGTTTTTACTGTTGACACTTTTGGGTTGGTGATAGAGAAGGCTTTCTGGCTAGAAGCTTGAGGCTGTGTCTAAGACAAGGAAGCTAAGCCAAATGGCAGAAAGTTTCGACTTGGCCCTACCAGCCAAAAAAAAATTCACCTTTCCAGGAATTTAAGTGACCTGTGTACACACTGCCCAAAGAAGAGCAGGGATTACATAATTCTTCCGACATTATACTTAGGCAAAGTGGAGAATTGAAGTAGCATCCAGATTTCTGGTTTGGCAACACAAGTACTTCACAGTAATGCAACACTATTCACATGCCTAGAGCAGCCAGGCATATACTGGCATTCAGTAAATATTTGTGGAATAAAGGAGTGAATAGAAAAAAATCTAGAAAGGTATCAATTGTAAATGTTGAAAGTAATTTTCATCTCTTTAAATAGCTTCAAATTCTGGTTTTTCTATTATAAATCTGTGTTATTTGTATAATAATAGTTGTTAAAAAATATAGCCTAGAGGGGTGGGGTAGGGAGGGTGGGAGGGAGACGCGAGAGGGAGGAGATATGGGGATATATGTAATATATGTATATAGCTGTTAGCTGATTCACTTTGTTATAAAGCAGAAACTAACACACCATTGTAAACCAATTATACTCCAGTAAAGATGTTTTAAAAAAAAATGTAGCCTCAGTTTTCCAGGAAACTGGAAATAACTGATTTTAAGCTGTAGTGAGGGCAAAGATAAGCCTGGATTTTTCTGGCTTTATTATTGCCGAGCTCAGCTTTATTGTGAGTAGTATAGCTACAACCCTTGTGGATAAGTTCCTGGAAGACTGGCCCTTTTCAGAATCTGGATCAAGTTAACACTTTCTAACCAGTGGGGAAGTAACTACTTGGTTCTCTAAGCAAAGGGCTTAAAAATCACAGAATGTTGGAGGTTGTCTTGCCCAGTTTTCTTAGTTTTCAGGTGAAGAAACTGAATGTAGACCAGTGATTGCTTAGCCTTGAGCAAGCCAATGGTGAAACTGGTAGTAGGACTCAGCTCTTCCAACTGTAAGCACATTTCCCCATTTCACTCTATCAGTCAGAAATCCAGCAAGGAACTGATGGCATACCTAATTGGGTAATTGAGGAAAATTTAATAAAGGGATTATTTAAAAGGTGTGGGTAGAGTTAAGATGACCGGCAAAGGAAGTGAAGCATTCCAGGTCATGCAAAATGGAGAGCTGTTACATTCCTAGGCCTGAGGGAGGCAAGAGTGGGAGCAGTTATAGAACCTGGAGAGATTAGGGGTATTGAGGAGGTGCCTGATATACTGGGGCCTCCAGTAGAGGGACACAGTGCATCTGCAGCAACCTGAGGGCCTGAGAGCTGCGTGACAAATAGCCCAGCCTTATTCTTTTCCCAGCTAGAAGACAAAGGTCAAGCAAGCTAGTTGATTCAGTTTAAAAAGGTCGACATCCCAGGGCATTGAGCAGTGAGGAAAGATGGAGGGTGGATTCAAGGGGCCTGTGGAAAATATCTATCACATTTGAGCTATAGAAGATAAACCGCGCCCTATCTGCTCTCACTTCAGCTTCAAATCGTTAATAACCTGGACAATTGTGGTTACATTTTTTAAAACTATTATTATACAAATAATACATATTTATAATAGAAAAACCAGAACAATGCAGCTATTTAAAGAGATTGTAATTACTTTCAACTCTTTTTTGTTTAATTGGGGTATAGTTGCTTTACAGTGTTGTGCTAGCTCCTGCTGCACAGTGAAGTGAACCAGCCATATGCATATGCATATCCCCATCTTTTTGGATTTCCTTCCCATTTAGGTCACCACAGAGCACCGAACAGAGTTGCCTGTGCTATATAGCAGGTCCTCATTAGTTATCTATTTTGTACCTAGTGGTGTATATATGTCAATCCCAATCTCCCAATTCATCCCACCCCCCTTTCTCCACTCTGGTGTCCACACGTTTGTTCTCTACAACTATGTCTCTATTTCTGCTTTGAAAATAGGTTCATCTGTACCATTTTTCTAGATTCCACATATATGTGTTAATATACAATATTTGTTTTTCTCTTTCTGGCTTATTTCACTCTGTATGACAGTCTCTATGTCCATCCACATCTCTACAAATGACCCAATTTCATTCCTTCTTATGTCTGAGTAATATTCCATTGTATATATGTACCATACCTTCTTTATCCATTCATCTGTCAATGGACATTTAGGTTGCTTCCATGTCCTGGTTATTGTAAATAGTGCTGCAATGAACATTGGGGTGCATGTGTCTTTTTGAATTATGGTTTTCTCAGGGTATATGCCCAGTAGTAGGATTGCTGGGTCATATGGTAGCTATATTTTTAGTTTTTTAAGGAGCCTCCATGCTGTTCTCCGTAGTGGCCGTATCAATTTACCTTCCCACCAACAGTTTAAGAGGGTTTCCTTTTCTCCACACCCTCTCTAGCATTTATTGTTTGTAGATTTTTTTGATGATGGCCATTCTGACTGGTGTGAGGTGATACCTCATTGTAGTTCTGATTTGCATTTCTCTAATAATTAGTGACGTTGAGTATCTTTTCATGTGCATCTTGGCCATCTGTATGTCTTCTTTGGAGAAATGTTTATTTAGATCTTCCACCCATTTTTTGATTGGGTTGGTTTTTTTTTTGATATTGAGCTGCATGAGCTGCTTGTATATTTTGCAGATTAATCCCTTGTTAGTTTCTTCATTTGCAAGTATTTTCTCCATTCTGAGGGTTGTCTTTTCATCTTGTTTATGTTTTCCTTTGCTGTGAAAAAGCTTTTAAGTTTCATTAGGTCCCATTTGTTTATTTTTGTTTTTATTTTCATTACTCTAGGAGGTGGGTCAAAAAAGATCTTTCTGTGATTTATGTCAAAGAGTGTTCTGCCTATGTTTTCTTCTAAGAGTTTTATAGTGTCTGGTCTTACATTTAGGTCTTTAATCCATTTTGAGTTTATTTTTGTGTATGGTGTTAGGGTGTGTTCTAATTTCGTTCTTTTACATGTAGCTGTCCAGTTTTCCCAGCACCACTTATTAAAGAGACTGTCTTCTCCATTGTAAATTCTTGCTTCCTTTGTCGTAGATTAGGTGACCATAGGTGCATGGATTTATCTCTGGACTTTCTATCTTATTCCATTGATCTATATTTCTGTTTTTGTGCCAGTACCATACTGTCTTGATTCCTGTAGCTTGGTAGTATAGTCTGAAGTCAGGGAGCCTGATTCCTCCAGCTCCGTTTTTCTTTCTCAAGATTGCTTTGGCTATTTGGGGTCTTTTGTGTTTCCATACAAATTGTGAAATTTTTGTTCTAATTCTGTGGAAAATGCCATTGGTGATTTGATAGGGATTGCATTGAATCTGTAGATTGCTTTGGGTAGTATAGTCATTTTCACAATATTGATTCTTCCAATCCAAGAACATGGTATATCTCTCCATCTATTTGTGTCATCTTTGATTTCTTTCATCAGTATCGTATAGTTTTCTAAGTACAGGTCTTTTGCCTCCTTAGGTAGGTTTATTCCTAGGTTCTTTATTCTTTTTGTTGCAATGGTAAATGGGATTGTTTCTGTAATTTCTCTTTCTGATCATTCATTTTTAGTGTATAGGAATGCAAGAGACTTCTGTGCATTAATTTTGTATCCTGCTACTTTACCAAATTCGTTGATTAGCTCTAGTAGTTTTCTGGTGGCATCTTTAGGATTTTCTATGTATAGTGTCATGTCATTTGCAGACGGTGACAGTTTTCCTTCTTCTCCAATTTGGATTCCTTTTATTTCTTTTTCTTCTCTGATTGCCATGGCTAGGACTTCCAAAACTATGTTGAATAATAGTGGCGAGAGTGGACATCCTTGTCTTGTTCCTGATCTTAGAGGAAATGCTTTCAGTTTTTCACCATCAAGAATGATGTTTGCTGTGGGTTTGTCATATATGGCCTTTATGATGTTGAGGTAGGTTCCCTCTATGCCCACTTTCTGGAGAGTTTTTATCGTAAATGGGTGTTGAATTTTGTCAAAATTATGATTGGTACTTTTCTAGACTTTTTATTCAACCATTCATCCATCCATTCATTCATTTATTCATGCCACAAATATTTATTGAATGTCAATGTGTGCCTCCCTGTTCTAGGCATGTGTATATTAGAATAACAAAATAGACAAAAATTCGTTCACTCAAGGAGCTAACACTCTAGTGGGGAAGAGTCCCAATAAACAACATAAATAACCAAAATGACAATATGTGACGTAGTGATTAAGTGGAAAGAAGAAAAATAAAGCAAGGGAAGAAATAAGAGTGTTATGGGGGAGGTTTTATAATTTTAAATAAGGTGGCCAGGGATCCTTGTGGGGGGTGTGTGTGTGTGTGTGTGTGTGTGTGTGAATAAGAGAGCGAGCAAGCCACCAATGACCGCCTGTTTGTAGGGCTTTTCCTCTGGCTAATTGCTGAGTGTTCAGATAATGGAGAGTGTAGGTGGTGTAACTTCCCCCCTCCCTCGCAGTTTCAAAATGTCTCTCTTTAGATTTTTTTAAAGGGCAAAGCTTTCTCCACTCCTTATATTAACCATTAAAAAAGTGCTGCGGGGAATCCTCAGTGCAAGTTTATTAGCCAAATTCTTGGTGTCTGACCCTTTCTAGCTGGGTGACTCGGGGGAAGTCATTTAACCTCTCTGAGCCTCAGGTTCCACATGTGCGAAAATGAGGGTTTTGGTGACAAGGAAGGAAATAAGATTAGATCTGAGAGGGACCTCATGCCCAGCACACAGTTGATGGTCAATATATAGTGGCTTCTTTCCTTCTCTGGACAGAGCTGCCGAAAAGGCATGTTTTGGTAAAACTGAAGACTTGGGATCCACAGAATTGAGGAGTTTGCCAAACAATCTATGAATAATAATAGCTGGCATTAATTGACCACCTATGTGCCAGGCAGAACTTTTACATGTGTGTCTCGTTAAATCCTTGCAATTTAAGATGAGGCAATGGAGGCATAGACCCTCTTGCACAGCTGGTAGGTCACAGAAGCAAGGCTTGACTCCAAGTCTGGCTGACATCAACCTGCGCTGTCTTTAACAGATGCTGTGCTCTTCCTCTCCCCTGCCCTGCCCGCATGAGGAAGAGTCAAGGCTGGATGGAGCCTGAGTGTAGGGAAGGATTTTCTCATTATTTGAAAGCCCATGAAGATCTCTAGACTACCAGGTAAGGACCATTTATGACCCTGGAAAAATGTCTTTACTAAATACCATTAATGTAGTGGTTCTGAAAGTGGGGAACTGGGCTGATTGCCTGTGAATCACCTTGTTTTTTTCTTTAAATACATATGCTAGGACTTTATCTCTTGAAATTCTAGTTAAGTAGGTCTGGGGTAAGGCCTTGAGTGTCTATATTTTTCAACATCGTCCCAGGTGTTTCTGATTTGCAGCCAGATTTGGACACCTCCCTATGGCCCAAACTAATAATGCACCTTGCAACTCTTCTGTTCCCTTTGCTTGGTTACCACCAGGATCGTGAATTATAACTCTTCCCAATGGTAGTAAGCATGCTGGGTAATCTAATCCAGGCTTCATCTGAATCTTTGATGAAAGTACTGGGACAGTATTGCCTTGAAGCATCTAAGTGGAGAGACTCCCTCCTGGTCAGCCCACCAGTCAGTGTTCTTTGGCCATTGAAAGAACAGTCCATCAGCTGTTCTACCCTCCAGACCACAGCTTCCACAAGGACATTATGAGAGACCTTGTCAAATGCTTTGCTGAAATCAAGGTACACAATGTCTTTGCTGCTCCTTTCACTAAACTCTCTAGAAGCCCCAACAAAAACAAAGTGCAATTCGTTGGCATAACTTTATCAGTGAACCCATACTAGCTGCCGGTATCAGCAACTTCTTTTCCAAGGACTCAGAAGTCTTCTTTTGAGAAACAAAAGAACCTACTCTCTTCTTTGTAGGTTTCCACAAATGTGAGCTGGAAAATGGTGCTCACATCAGTCAATTGTAAAACCAATTTGGGCCTCAAATGGCATCACTTAGGTCTTGATGCATTTCTCTCCAGAACAAGGGCTATCGGCATGTCTAGGGACTTTGGAGAGAAGGAAGTGCTGGAATAACTCTAACCCAGTGGTGTTAAAATTGTACATTTGCCACCTTTCTTTGGTAATCAAGAAAGGAGAAAGCTGTATAGTCATTTATATTAAATGTAGATCATTTAGTTAGTCTACACTGGCAACCTCAGACCCACACCCATCCTATTGCTTTCTTGATGACAACAAATGGATCTGACCTCTCTCCTCCTCCATCACAGCAAACATGAGGTCAAAGTTCCTAACTGGGAGGGTTTTTTTTTTTTTAATTGGTTTGTGTTTTTTATTTTATTTTTTAGAAGAGTTGTTCTTTTCTTACTTTTGAGTCTAGTAATTCCCTGTGTGTCTTCAAATGCCCCAGTAAGTACTTTGAAAGTGAATTTTATTACCTTAAGGATACGGCTTAATCAACACTGTCCTATATATCGGATCTGTATGTTACCTTTCATGTTGGTGCTCATGTTTCTAGATCCTGAGTTAAACTTATTTGATTTATTTATCCTGAAGTGTCCTATTTATATATAAAGATCAACATATTCAAAACTTATAGTATTAATACCACCTTGAAGAAGTATTCTTTACTTTAGTAATGGCTTCACTATGTGATCCTTTAAGTAATGAACACAGCCAAGAAAATATATTTAAATCAATGCCCCCAGTTTTATAACTGTGCATATCATATATGCCAGTGTATGCATGTAAAGATAGTCTTGTCATCATCCATTAGTTACTTTTCTTTCTCATAAATTAACAAACCCATACATTCTTTGGTCTTATTGTAATAATGGTTTTGAATTATTATTTTTTCTGAGCACTACATTTTAACCATTGGAGAACATGTAAAAATACTGAAGAGTAAAATGATAGTCACCATCTATTAAGTGCATTTACATCAGGCACTGCTCTCTAAATGCCATACGTGCATTAAGTTATTAAAACTACATATTACATTATGATATAATTATTATTCTCTACCTTTAAGCATTTTGCTTTTCTTTCTCAACTATCACCCCAAATCTTATAACTCAGAGAAAGCCAGTTTTTTCCTTCCCTGTAATAAAAATAATTCTAATATATTAATAAAATACTTCCTCATTGCATTTTTTGCATCCGAAGTTTAACTTGAGTAGAGCTGCATGTATTATTAGTCTTTTATGTTAAGGTTGAAAACTTTTATTAAGGAATGATATGAGACCTTTGTTATTAGCCCCAGGTTGGGATTTAAAGATGGCAGAGGGTTACTAAATTCATTCATTCATTTGTTCATTCTCATGACAAGAATTTATTGAGCACTTATACATGCAGGACACTGTGGTAGACATTAGGAATACAGAGATAAATAACACACACTCTTCAGATTCTTATTCAACATCCATCACA
The DNA here is from genome assembly GCF_965194825.1 of Balaenoptera physalus. Taxonomy (NCBI): domain Eukaryota; kingdom Metazoa; phylum Chordata; class Mammalia; order Artiodactyla; family Balaenopteridae; genus Balaenoptera; species Balaenoptera physalus. The sequence continues at coordinate 1,417,089 of NC_138893.1, forward strand.
ACAAATTATCCAAGTGCAGTCTCCACTTAGTCCACTGGGCAAACATCTTGATGCATTTTAGAGGCAAGTTCCCTCTGCCCAATGCTGGCACCTTCTTCCCTGATCCTCCCTTATTCTTATCTGTGTACTATTCTTGAGGAGTACCTGAGTTTTTATTGACTTAGTTCATGCTCTATCATTCAGTCTGGATCCAAGGCTCTTGGTGGCACAGAATCCATTTAACCTCCCAGCCTTACTCCCAGAAGACTCTGCTAAGTGGATTCTTTGCATCTCATGCCCATGAAGTACCCAGTATTTTAGAGACAGGGGATTTTACCTAAAGACAGTGATGGTTATCTGACTCAGTGCAGATGTTAATTTAACAGTGATGCTCTCACCCAGTCCAGGGGTCATGACCCTCTCTTGGATGGTCTTTCTTCCAAACTGAGGAGATGGTCCAGCCTTGTGATTTCTCTGAAAAACTTTAAAAATACTGTGTCTCTACAGGTTCCTTCTACTTCACCCTTTGACCCAATGTTTGCAACTTAATTTGTAGGGACCAGTTCTTGTAAAATAAAAATGCCCTACTTAGGCTCTGATCTAAGATGTAGGTTGGATTTCCAGCAACCATGGAAATAATTAGGAGGGAGAGTGGTGGAAATGAAACCTCAGAGCAGCCAAACTGGCAGACATCAAGGTCATGCACTAAAGCCCATGCAATTTTTTCTGTTTAACAGACTTCTAGGCCTCGTGTGTTGTTTTCCTATTGCCGCTGTAACAAATCACCCCAAATTTAGTAGCTTAAAACAACACAAATTTATTGTCTTACAATTTTTGGAGGTCAGAAGTTTGAGATGGGTCTCTCTGGGCTGGAATCAAGCGTCAAAAACACTGCATTCCTTTCTGGAGGTTCTCAGGGAGAACCTCCTTTGCTTACCTTTTCCAGCTTCTAGCTTCCAGCTGCCTGAATTCTTTTGTTTGTGGCCCCCTTCCAATCATCAAAGCCAGCAATGGCTGGTCGAGTCTTTCTCTTATCACATCATTCTGACACTGACTCTCCTGCCTCTGTCTTTCACTTCTAAGTACCCTTGTGATTACAGTGAGCCCAACCAGTAATTCAGAATAATCTCCACATCTCAGCTGATCAGCAACCTTAATTTTCCCTTGCCATGTAGCACAGTATATTCAGAGACTCTAGGAATTGGGACATGCACATCTTTGGGAGGCCATTATTCTGCCTTCCACACCCAGGCTCAACTATACATATCCTTAGTTCATGGTAATACAACTATGGTTATTTGATGTATGAGCTTTTAAAAGCAGGGAGCACTGAGTGGCAGACAATAGGCACAATAGCGTCTACAATAGGAAATGAGAGCTGAAAGCCCAATGTCAAAAGAAGAGATCAGAACTGAAAATCAGCAACAGAACTAACAAATCACAGAGGCTGAGGTCACAGAGAATGGGGAAAATTCTCTCTACCATGGTGCCTGGGGGTGTTCTGTTCTATGACACAGAGCTTTAAACACTGTTCAAAACTGTAACCCTGCCTGAGTCATTAAGAAAACGTTTTTTTTTTAAAAAAAGAAAGAAAATGTTTTATTCAGTTTTAGAAACAAGCAGTGCACCATATTTTTAAAAAGAGGATTTAAAAAAATGAAACCATAAAACATCTAGAGGCAATATAGTGAATATTCATCTGATTTCTCAATGAGAAGGATTTTCTAAGCATGAAAACAAAGGAAGGAATGAAAACAGAAAGGGAGCCATATTTTAATATAAATAGATATTTATGTTTACCTATTAAAAATAATAAGCCAAATTAATTAAAAGGTAAACAGCAAGCTGCAAAAATTATTTGTCACAAAAATTACGTCACTAACCTTAACAGAGTTCACACAAATCAACGAGAAAAATATTAAGGCCACAAGAGAAAAATGGTATATTTTATGTAGACAGTTCATAGGAGGACAAAATATTGGTGGTAAATTAGTATACGTAAATGTTTAAATTCACTGGTAATGAAAAGTGAAAACAGTTATGGCAGTTTTAACTTATCAAATTAACACTGGTTTTTTTAAAAATTGATAATATTTAATGTTGGTGAGGGCGTGGTAAAATATCACTCTCATAACTTGCTGGGAGTATATAAATAGTACAAATCCTCTGGAAGGCAATTTAACACTATGTATCAAGAGCCTATAGATACTTATATATTTTGACATATTAATTCTACTTTTAGGTATTTATTCAAAAGAAATAGAAATAGAGACAACTCTTTATGAAAAAAATGTTCATCCTTATTTATAATAAAACAACTGATTTATCCTATGAAGGTAATGGTTAAATGAAGTATGATACATTTATATTACAGACTCTTACAGAGCCATTAAAATATATTTTCTCTCTTTTTTTTAAAAAAAATAAATTTATTTATTTATTTATTTATTTTTGGCTGTGTTGGGTCTTTGTTGCTGTGCGCGGGCTTTCTCTAGTTGCGGTGAGCGGGGGCTACTCTTCATTGTGGTGCGCGGGCTTCTCATTGCGGTGGCTTCTCTTGCAGAGCACGGGATTTAGGCGCGCACGCTTCAGTAGTTGTGGCACGTGGGCTCAGTAGTTGTGGCTTGCGGGCTGTAGAGCTCAGGCTCAGTAGTTGTGATGCACGGGCTTAGTTGCTCCGCGGCATGTGGGATCTTCCCTGGCCAGGGCTCGAACCCGTGTCCCCTGCATTGGCAGGCAGATTCTTAACCACTGCACCACCAGGGAAGCCCCAACATATTTTCAAAGAATGTTTAATGATATAGAAAATATTAAGTGAATTGTGTCATTTTTTCTGTATTAAAGCAGACATTTCATGCAGAATAAGATTAGAGAAATTACATCAAATGCTAACAGAGTTATAGGTTTGTGAGTAACTTTTGCCTTATTTTTTCTTTTCCAAATTTTCAAGCTTTTAAAGATAAGCATATGTTTACTTTTATACTCAGAATTGTTTTGTTTTTCATAATCAAAAGTAAAGATGTATATACACTTTAGAAAGATTTTCAGATAAAATGGCTTAATTGTTTTGGGGTCTGAAGCTTCAGTTATGTAGACAATTCATCTATGTGAAATCTTTTCTCCCAAAATGGTGGATAAGACATTGGTATACTTTGGAAATACTGGCCTACTTGAGTAAAAGATTAACTTCATATAATTTGGTTAAGTGTTTGGCTTATGACAGCATTTTCCCAAGTGTGTTTCAGGAAAATGGAGTACTTTAAGTTGTCTTGTGAGAAAAAGTATTTGGAGTTCAAACACAGTTAGAAAATACTGTATACTGTATTCCCTTCTCAGAGAGTCATAATTCACATTAGCATTTTCAAGGCTCTGAAAAGTCCTGCAGTAATGAAACCTGCTTAGTTTTGTTTAAAACAGAGTTTCTCAAAGTAGTACTCCTCAGAGTTCTCTTGAGTAACACCTATTAACATCTTCCCACAAATCATGTTTCCTGTATGTTACACACTTTGGAAAATCGTGGGTTTAAGAAAAGATCAACTGACTCACTTATTTTAGCTCACAACTTTGTAGACTATGAAGCTAGATGATGTGAGTCCAGTTTGGGTGAACTTTTTAGGAACTGTCAGGAAAATTCTAGCTGGGAGGAGGATAAGGTTATGATTCGGCAAACGAGGCTCTGTGTGGTAGCTGTGTGCTTGGGAAGACTTCAAGCTCTTTCAAGTTGCCAGGTTCCCCTGTCCTACATTGCATCACCAGCCCCACGCCAGTGAACAGCTGCTTGCCCAGAGTCCTTTGACCTGCTGAAGGTTTTCCTTTCCAAGCACAGTATGCCCGATGGGGATGGGACTTTCCAGGCACCGAATCTGAAGGGAGACTGCATGTCCAACTTCCTGCTCCAGACTGCAGAATAATGTGCAATCCCTTAACACACCTGTTACATCTGAGAGGGTGTGATGAGAGAGTCCACTGCTAGAAAGTAAACCTTGTGTTAAAAGATAAAGAATACAGGTGGATTCTCAGATAGCATTCTTTAAGTGTCCTGTTATACTCCTGGAGCCTCTGCCTCTTTTCTCTGGCTTCACCACACTCTCTCCTAGGAAGAGGTGGAAATGGGAAAGAGGGAAGGGAAGACTCTGGTGAGAAACATATGCCATCCTACTTAGATTCACAGATCTTCCCATAACTCACCACTAGTTGGCAGTTTTAACTTATCAAATTAACACTGGGTAAGCAGGGAGCTTCATGACCATCTCATCCAGTGGCTTGTGGATATCTAGAGTATACTGGACAGAGTGACCTTTAGGGGGGCCTCTAGATCCATATGTAACACTTCAACCACAGCTACTCTGCTTTTTAATATATTGGCGATGCAGGTTAAAATTTTGAGAAAAGTCACCAGCTGCTAAAAGAAACAATTGAAGACAGTGGATCTAGTCCAGCTGTATGCACGATTCTCTGCAGCAAGCAGTCATGCATCTTCTTTTCAGACCCCTCCAGTAACAGGGAGCTCATTATTATTCCATATTTGGTTGTATGCTATGTGAAACAGAAATCTGCTTCCCTGAGACTCATACCCATTTGTTCCAGTTCTGCTTTCTGGAGACAGATAGAAATAGTTTAAACCAATTTCCAACTTTAAGCTCTACCAGGGCAGGGACTTTGCCAGTTTTGTTCTTTGGTGCCTCTCTGGAACAATTCCTGGCATGCAGTGGGAGCTTAATAAATGATTATTGAATAAATGAATGAATGAGTACCTTCATGTATCTGTTGTAAGATTACCTAATGACTTGGGTCTTAAAAACTGACACAGCCTAAGGGCTCATATGATGACAACTTCCGTGTCCCTCCTTGGCCTGTGTCTTCTCTGTCGAAGAAGTCTGGGATAGAGTGCCAATGTGCTAAGGTTTGTTGGGCGTGAGACAAGGACCTTTGGGATTTAACTTATTCTGCACAGTGTTTCTGAAAAAAAGCTAAAACAGGCACTGCATAAAAGCAACTTGATAACATGAAGAAAGCTACCAGCCTCTTGTCAGGGAATGAAGTATGACCCAAGCATGAGGATCATGCTTACATGCCCTCATCATCGGTAGCCACCAATATAGTAGGAATTGAGAGGCACTGGAAAGTCCCACCAGCTCCCGTAATAGGACCAGAAACTTCATCGCTAGAGAGTCATTCCCTTGGGTAAAGTATTCATGTCTCCTCTAAATGTAAACACTGGTCTTATTGAATTGCCAGCATCTTGGAGTGAATTAACTGATTGGGTTGTTTTCTTTAAGGATAAGAGGCCCTCAAGATGCTGAATTCTGGGGGAGAACTTCTCCGAGAGAGAAGAAGCAAAGGCAAGTGTGCTGGAGGGGGAAAAGAAAGTACATTTTGTTTGACTTGATACATGCGCAGCCCGCCTGCAAGCTACTTTGGTGTAGAAAAGGCATTTTGGGGCAGGACTTTAGCCTGGCTCCATATAAACCTTTTGAAACTGCAGAAGAACCCTTCTCCCACTCCACCCCACTGTTGTGAGTCTCCCATGTGAATTAAAGTAATGGGACCAGTGCACTCAAACATGCTGGAAGATGGATGCTGAATGCGTTCAAATGACTATCAGGCTGTTGGGGAAGGTGTCCAAGCTTGCCTGGGGCCATCCTCTCACCACAGAAGGGAAAAACCAATCCCTGACAAGCACAGGGCTGATTATTAGCCGTGTGATGAAGTGTTACTTCCTGTACAGGACATTCACAATTCTTGAGAAACTGTTTCTCAATCACAGTGAGTGACAGTTTTAGAAAATGAAGGCCTTTGTTTTCTTCCTCTGTGTGTGTGCTCCCCACTTCCCTGAACTTCCCCCAAATCACACACCCTACCCCAGAGGAAAGATTTGATTTGGGAGTGTGTGTGCCCACTCTCGGGGGGAGACAGTTAGAAAAATGTAATTTACCTGTCTTAATAGAACTTGAATGACCCATCCAGACATCTCTTCCATAGTCCTTTCAGCCAAATGTTGCTTTTTTTTCCTTTTCAGATAAGGCAAGTAATATCATTATCCATGTGGGGGTGTGTTTACTATTCTGAGATCACATTAACATTACTCATTTAACGATCTGCAATGTTTTGAAACCAACATGTCTCACCATATCCCAGAGTGGGATTTTTGTCTCTACTGATGCTTTGATTGATAAGGACCACCTATGACCGTGACCTTTAAGATGCACAATTCGTGGGGTATGAGATTGGGCGAAAGGAGGCAAAGACCACCCTATCAGCGGGATTGACGTTGACTCCTGTTCAGCAAATGCAGTGCACACTTCATGGCAGGTTGGATGCTTTCTGAACTGGTGGAGGGCTCAGGAAGCTGTGCTGAGCTGCTCAGACTGAGCAACTGAGACTGCAACTTGACACTATCAAAGGTGGCTTCTTGGATTTTCAATTCCGGTTGATTTGAAGGATAATGAGGCGCTGTCTTCTCTTACTGATCAAACAGGGAATAAACGCCTGTTTCATGGCAGGCCCTGCACACTGGAGTGAGGGTAAAGACAAATAAGACGTCATTCCCCACCCTTAAGTTTTTCAGTGCAGCAGAGAGACAGACATGTAAATAAGTGTGGTAGATACCTGACAGAGATATACTGTGGTAGATCAGAGAAAGTAGTCAGCTCTCTGAGCAGAGGGAGAGGGATGGGGCCTTTGTTAGTAATAGGCACTCGTGTAGGTGGGAATGAGATGGAAAGGCAAATGGAAAAAAAAAAAATTTGTTTGCATTTGCAAATATATGGAACAGCATGGAAAAGCATGGAACAGCATGATGCTTTGGGGGAACATCTAGAAGCTTGATGCCCAGGATATAAGTTGTAGAGAGGGAAGGGAGAATAGTAGTAATGAAATATAGCAGTCAAATCAAAGAGCCCCTGGCAGGCTCTGGAAATGGGTTTTTATTCCACCATGTAAGCAATGGGGAGCCAATGGCTAGGCTTTAAGTAAGGTAGTGACTTACCAGAGTTTCATTTTGGAAAGATCACTTGGGTATCTGTGGGGAGAATGGGTCAGAAGATGGCAAGACAGGAGGCAGGAAAACTAGTTTAGAGGCTATTAAAGGAATTCAAGAAAGATGTAAGAATTGCAACTAAGGCAGTGGGTGTGCGGATTAGAGAAAGTTTTGAAAGATATAAATCCCAAGACCCAGTGGACATATAGCAGGGGCGGGAGTGGAAGTTAAAGGAAAATGAGAAATCTAAGATGACACCCAGAGTTCTGGTTTGAGTGACTACAGATGATGTGGAGAGAAGAGGGTGTAAGAGAGAATTAATTCAGTTTTGTGCATGTTGAATTTGAGATGCCTGTGGGATATCCAAGAGGAGAGGCACAGCATGCAGTTGGTTATGTGGGTTTGAGGCTCAAAGAGTAGGTCAGAGAGGACCAGAAAAATAGGAAAGTTGTTTGGATGTTGGTGGTAGTTAAAATCATGGCAGAGGATGGCTATATCCTGTGAGAAGGACAGAAAACCAAGGATAGATCCTTCAACTCATCAACTGAAAACAGTGAGCAAAGAAAGAGGGACCAGAAAGGGAAACTGAAGGAGAAGGGAAAACTGTGGCAAGGAAGATAGGGAAGAGGGTTTCGAGATGAAGAGACTGGTTGACAGTGTCGCATCCTTCAGGGAGGCCAGGGAGGTGGAGACTCACCCACTGGGTAAGGCATCCAGTGATCTTGAAGGAGAGCAGCTACAGTGGGGCTACAAAGGGGCAGTAGGTGTCAGGTCAGATTAGAGTAGGTGGGGAGCATTCAGGTGTAAGGAAATGGAGACTGTGAGTGTTGACAGTGCATTCAGAAGGTTTGCCTATGAAAGGAGAGAGCGTCAGCAAAATATTTAGGACTACTAATTTTGATATGACTACTGATTTTGTCTGGAAGTTATTTCACAAGCAGAAATGCTAGGGCAGCCTGATGAGACAGGAAAGGTTGCAGACTTTTCAACTACAGAGCACTTCCCACTGTGTTCAAGGCGCTGGGCTGGGTACTTTTGTATCATAGTCTTGAGTATTTTATCTCATTCTTTCCTTTTCCTCCATGTTTGTTGCTGCCCCCACCCCCCTTCCTGATTCTCGCTCTATTGTAACTGGGCTTGCTCCTTGAGGGCGTTTGAGGTCTTGGTGCAATATTAGAAGTACAAGACTTTCTCAAAATATTTGAATAAGCAAGGTTAAAAATAATAAATAATAAATGTTAAACAGCAATAAATAATGTCATTAAACCCTAGTAAACCGTTAAAGAAGAATGTAGGCAAGAAAGCTGTCAGAATGGAAGTCGGGGTACAGTCCCGACCATGTCAGGGGAGCAAACACAGAAGCCCATGGTGGCAAATGTGTGTTTTAGGAGGTTGTGGTGCCTGGCATCCATCACACAGTGTTAGCCTGCCCCTGTGTTGTTTTTAACAGCATATCCTAAACCCAGTCGCTTCTAATTGTATAATTGTAGAGTTGTAATCACCTATTTCAAAGAGCTGGGAGCCTCAGACAACTGAAAAATCAAAATGCAGATGTGACAACAATACCAGACACACACCTTCCTGAGTGCAGAGGTGGTGAAACAAAAAAAGTAATGGGTGGAACAACTATCAGGGTTTCCAACTTCTCTGATTTGGAAGGAGTCATTAGGTAAATAAATAGCACACTCCCACTCACTCCAGCAGAAGCCAGAATGACCCAGTGGGTAGATCAGGAGTCGTAATAGAAGTTGTAATGTTTAGGCATTGAGGTTTCAGTAGGACTCAGGATTCAGTGGGGCCCTTGACAGTTTGTGAAGTAGTCCAAGTTGAGCCCTTCCCATCTCTTCTTCTAGCATCCTTCTTCCCTCCTAGACAACGACTTTTATATTACAAACTCAGAGTAAGTACCAGGCACTGAACATATTCATTCATTTGCATCTTGCAGCTACCCTACAGGATGGGTACTATTATTATCCTCATTTTACAGATAAAGAAAGTGAGGTTTGGAGGATTAAGTAACTTGATCAAGACACATTGCTAGGTGATTTAGATGTGTCTGACTCTTATGTCTGTGCTTTTAATCACTTAGCAGTAAAGCTACAGCCAAGATATACTCTTTGAGTTTTGCCCTCAGTTGGCTATTATTTCCTTTTAAAGGGTTACTCCTCACAAAGTTTTTTGGGACTGGAAAAGGCTTCAAGAATCTCTAATGTGACACAAGTCACTTCCTGCTTTGATATATAATGCATTCATGAAAAACGTGGAAATCAAGGGTATAGATATCAAGCAAGAGACATAGATGCTATCTGGTTTGGTTAAGATGGAGGAGGACTTCCAGAGGAGGACTTTTAATTATTTTAAAAATAATTATAAAAATGCTAACTATGCTTTGCCTTCTGGACACTATATTTGGCACTACAGTCCCAGAATTTTACCCATGCTCTTTATTTTATTTATTTATTTATTTATTTATTTATTTATTTATTTATTTATGGCTGTGTTGGTTCTGCATTGCTGCGCGTGGGCTTTCTCTAGTTGCGGCGAGCGGGGGCTACTCTTCCTTGCGGTGAGTGGCCTTCTCATTTCGGTGGCTTCTCTTGTTGAGAACACGGGCTCTAGGCACGCAGGCTTCGGTAGTTGTGGCACGAGGGCTCAGTAGTTGTGGCTCGCGGGCTGTAGAGCACAGGCTCAGTAGTTGTGGCACACAGGCTTAGTTGCTCCGCGGCATGTGGGATCTTCCGGGACCAGGGCTCGAACCCATGTCCCCTGCATTGACAGGCAGATTCTTAACCACTGCGCCACCAGGGAAGTCCCACCCATGCTCTTTAATTTGTTCTTTTTATTCATAATTGAACATACAATCAACCTCTCCTCCCTTGAGTATCCAATCACAGCTAAAGACTGGCCACTTTTAGCACATCTAATGATTTCTATTTTTGTCTTAATTTTATTAAATTAATGAGACCTCTCTGCTTATTTTCACTAATATCAGCACTTTCTTTTTCTGTTTCCCCCTCATTTTTGTAAATGAATATTTGAATATTCAGACAATTGCATGGATCTTCCATTACCAAGATGGTGCTGCTGTCAAAACTGAACAGTTGTTCATCTCTGTTATGGGGAAACTCCTAGTGTTCTTTTGTCAAATAATGAATGAACATATGAACTCAGTGTGTGAAAAATAATTTAGGGGTAGGACTGTCTATGGTATTAAAAGTGTTGTCTGTAAGATAGTTAACATACGACAGTCAAAGGACTGTAAATAGATTGGTTTAAGGAGGGCTTAGTATGTGTGCTTGGCCATGTGCAAGGCTTTGGGAACACTAAGCATGGCCTGCCACTCCATGATCCTTTTGAATGGACCTGATTATTAAGGTGATATTTGGGGTTAAGAGGAATGGTGCCAAATTTCTTTGGCCAAACTTTCTAGGTGACTGCTGCATAGTCTCTTTGAAATAAAGGGGTTCAACACACATTTATTAAGAATGTACTAGGTGCTGGGAACTAGCCCAGCTGAGGACAAAGAGATATGGTGATGATCCCTAAGGAGCCTTCAGACCAGTAGGGAAACAGATAAATGGATAAGCCCATTACAATGTAGTAAGTGTGTTGATCGAGTATAACAGGGTGCTATGGAACCATAGGAAGGACTCCCAGATCATCCTGAGAATTTAAGGAAGTCTTCCTGGAAGAGTCCTGAAGACCAGGTAGGAATTAGCCAGAGTGGGGAAGGAGAAAGGATGTTTTAGATAGAAGGAATAGCGTGAACAAAAATGCAGACATGCATTTAGGGTCACAGTTCTGAATCTCTATGAGACAGAGAGTGGGAGATGAGGTTGGAGAATTGTAGAAGGACCAGGTCATGCTAAATACTAGATGAAATGTCTCATGTCACTGTATCGAGGAGTGGACCATGTATAATGCAGATGGCTCTTCGTTCATTATTTGTTATAGACATACTGGAGTAATTTTTGGTTTTTCCTCAAATATAACTAAAACCACCTTCCTACTCCCATGATTAGCCAACTTTGGAACTCTTTGAGTGAACCCTGATAAAAAATGCAAACATAGAAAAATACTGCCACCTGGAAGAGCAGTTATTCTCCAAGGATCATAACACACAAACTGAGTTTCTAATGAGGCTTCAAGAAATGAAAAGAAGTCAGTTTTTCCATAGCTATAATCCTGTCACTAGACCCAGATTCACCGGGGTCAACTTTAGACAGATTCATCCCACTGCAATGGGAGAAGTAGATTATGGTAATCATATCCATGATTATAGTAATCATGATCCCCAGTGGTCTTTTACATGAGGGGAGTATCTATCTCAGCCCTTTTCAAAATACTTGAGCTGTAGCTGGAACTGTATAACACCTCTGACCTCCCTCCTAGGACTGCCCAGCAGACCACCTCTTGATAGCATTCTCCAGCTCACTGTTCCTTACTCAATATTTGTGGTATTCCACAGCTCAGCTCCCCAAATGTATTTTTTAACAGGTTCATTGAGATATAATTCTCATATCATACAATTTACCCAACATCCCTCTGATGTATTTACAGAGTTGTACATCTATCACCACAATCAATTTTTGAACATTTTCACCACCTGAAAAAGAAATCCCATACCCTTTAGCCATCACTGTCCAACCTCCCATGCCCCTCAGCCCTAGGCACCACTTGCTAATCTACTTTCTGTCTCTATAGATTTTCCTATTTTAGAAATTTCATATAAATGGAATTACACAGTATGTGGTCCTCTGTGAATGGCTTCTTTCATTGCTTACCTTTTGCTTAAATTAACTGTCACGTACTTATTTGACCTCAGAATCTTGTCCCTGGATACTAAATGGGTATTTTCCTCTTGGCTTCATGCACCATATTATCCCAACCCTGACTAGATGCTCTAAGCAGCTTGAACAGCTACCTACGTAGCCTGTCATCAGAGTATATGAGCTAGACAAGTTGGGGCAAAGGTAGGACATGGCAGGGGCATGTAACAGGGAATTGGACAAGTTCCCCCCGCCGAAGTTGGCCCCAATTTCTCTTTCCCTCTAGTTGACTTTCTGCTGCTGTTGCCCGAAGGCATGCAGTGAGAATGGTGAGTGGGGAAGAATGTCCTCCAAAATGCGTACCTTGAAGGTGACAGCATTGTTTCTTTTATTTCTCTCAGCTATTTCTACTCCATTCTTTCTCACAGTCCAAGTTCAGTTGACTGGTTATAATCAGATGTGCCTGACTGTTCTGGTAGCTGCATGGGCAGCTCAGGGAGCATCCTTGGTCTGTAACCAACCCTTTCCCTTGGCACACCAGAGAATTAAGAGAAAAGCTGGAAAGGGTGACCCTCCCCACCTCCCTTCGCCTCCCTTCTTTTACCTTTGGAGCACCGAAAGAGCTTATTTTACAGATTACAACAATTTACTGAAAACAGTGCACCTCTTATTTCACTGAGTTCCCTTGGGGATCATCATTTCAATTAGATCCATGAATCCTCTTTACATACTTATCTGCAAAGACTGTGGAAAATCCTTTGTCATCACAAAGAGGAGGAAATCTTTCTTGCGTTTACTATCTGCACGTAGGATGAGGAACAACTTTCCTTTGATGTCACATTATTTCTTTTAAAGAAGGCATTGACTACACAGGTTGTAGCCTGGATGGTGATGTGGAATACCTTCAGATATTTCATCCTCCCTGGTTATATCAGTAAGCCAGGAAATACAGCAGTGACTAGACATGAGGGACCTTATGATGAGATTGTGAGTTCAGACACCCCCAGTGTTGGGCTTGTGCAAAAAGGAAACTGGGAGGAGGAACTGTTCATCAGTACCCATCCTCACCCATGCGTCTATAATTACCAACAACGGTTGCAATGCAACCCAAAAACATAAACATGATGAATTGGCTAAAGCCCAGGACTCTATTTATAGTCTCTACAGACCTGCTAATAGCCTTAATACCATCCTTGAAACAGAACCCAAATTGGGAGCAGGGGGCAAAGGGGCGGTCTCTGTTGTGAGATGAAGTAGTAACTCTGTACCTCCAGTTCAACATGGTCCATGTATGAATGACTGTCAGAAACATCCAACAGTTCTGAGAGAGGCATATCTCAAAATAAACATTTTCCTGGGCAGGCCAGACAAGAACATACAGCCAAAGGATTTCCAACTCAGACTTGGAAATTACAGGGTTTAATTGGAAGGCGTGACAGGGCACGTCATGGTTGTTTGGACATTTGACCTGAATTGTGTTTGTTCAGGCAAGATAGGAAGTGGTCAAGAAGAAGTGTGACACAGTGGAAAAAGCAGGGGCTGGGAGTCAGTTCCACATTTAGCTGGGTGGCCTTGAACAAATTTCTAGGTTTCTCTGAACCTCAGTTTTCTCCTCTATAAAATGGGAATACTAAAAATATCTACCTCATAGGGAGCTGTTAGCATCACATATGGCATATAGATCCTCAAAATTGGAGTTTTTTATGAACATAATTATTCATAATGCATTATTATAAATCAGGATTTCTTAAAGATTTGTCCCATATAACTCACAGTTGGTAATTCTGTCATGTTTTTGAGATGGACCATATTATTAAAAAAAAAAAGAAACTTTAAAGAACTGAAGGATATTTTTAGAAGTTCTTCTCCTACATAACTCCTACAAAGCTATTTCAGAAAGTTGAAAATAATGTTTGCTCTATATTTATGTATATTCAGCATTCAAAGATAATATTTATTTATATAGTGTAGTTGCAAATTCCATCTCTTTGCACACTTTAATAAGGAGCAGTCCATTTGATGAGATTAGTAAATGACATTATGTCTTTTAATATTCAGGAAAACAAAACATAGAAATTCTATATCTTGGTAAAATTTTATTAAATCTTACAGAGGATCAGAGAGCTCATTGCAACCAATCTCCCCCCACCACCACCCCACCACCAAAATATTATCTACAACATCCCTGAGATGTGGGCACTCAGCTCCTGCTTGAACTCTTCAAGAATTAGGGATCCAGAGGCAATCCATTCCATTCCGGGGGCCACTGAAATGGTTAAGAATTTCTTCCTTCTGTTGAACCCAACTAGATCTCTCTGTTATTCTCATTTATTGGTCCAGTTTATCCCTTGGGAACAAAACAGAACAAACTCTTTCCTCTACATGATGGCCCATCAAACTTCAGACGAATGAGACCAGGGCTTTCCAAGTCTTTTCCTCTCCGGGCAAACATTCTTGGCTCTCTCACATAGCCACAGGAAAACTCCTGATCTCTTGCTCAGTTAAATTCCTTTTTGGTGGGTTTATTTATTTATTTTTTTTTTTGAGCATTATAGTCACTCCTTTCCTTCTCTTTCAAGCTGCTTTTGATTCTCTATATGTGGACTGAATGCAACTGTATAAACTACATGCAACTGCGTTTTCCCCTCTGTCCCTCAACTACTTTGAACCACTCCATTTCCCTAAGTTTGTTCTTGCATGTTAGGGAATATAGATCTCATTTTGCTTTCATATTAATCCAAGCTAAAAGTGGTTTGGAGGTAAATCTGCAGGAAAAAAAATCATGTAGGGTGTTCCAAAGTCAAAAAGAAATTAACTTTTAATTATCCAGCTTAGGGTTTTCTAAGTGAATATAGATGATTATCCACGTGCTCTTGAGAGCATCATATACATTTGTACGTGAACATGTATAAAACCTATAGCCACAAAGTCCTATACTACAGTCATTGCACCAGGACCAAATCGGTATTCACTTTATACTTCTAAGATCCTAGCTATGATGATGATAATAGTAGTCATAATAATAACAGCAGCAATGACACATAACTTTCTGAGAGTTTGCTACCTCATAGGCACCGTGCTAAAAACCCTACCTTTTTAATACAAAAAAAATTACATGTTAGATGTTATTATTCCCATTTACAGATGAGGAAGGTCAGGTCTTCGAATGTTGAAGTAATCTTGCCCAGGGTCCCAGGGTGAGTAATTGGCCACTGTCAGTGTCAGGATCTGAGCCATGATTGTCTAATCCCAAAGTCCAGGCAGCTGGATTCCAAGCAGCTGCTGTTTGGTTATTTAAAGTCAGAATGGCACAGACAGGAAGAGCAGGAATACTGCAAGGATTCATTAAACCATGGATTCAAAGAGTGTGTCATTACCATGCCCAGCTGGAACTAAGAGAAAGGTACCCAGGGCCAGAGTCTGGGACCACCAGAGGATCCCCGACACAGGTGTAAGGGGCACAGCCCAGAGGATGAATCCAGAGAGGGCTCAGTGAGGAAGGGATCCTAAAGGAAGGGGTTTTTCTGTTTGTTCAGAGCACAGAGTCACATACACCCATGGCTGGGCCCCGCTGTTAATGTCAGCATATGCACACTGGAGGTATCCATTTACAGACCATGGAGGGGTCAATTGCAATTTCTTCTTATCTCGTACTTAAAGTCTCAATTTCCAGTGTCCACCAGAAAGTTTAGCATACACCTGGTGTGCTGCAATACCTTTACAAGTTGGGCTCAAAACAACATTTTGTGAATTAAATCACACTTAAAATGATCTAGGATATCTGGGTCCTTAATAATATTACTTATAATAATATATTACTATTATATAATAATAATAAACCATTGTTAATTATTTTGTAAAGTAAATAATTACTGAGAAATCATCCCCAAATTCCTTTTTAAGAGCTAAATATTAATTTTGATTTTCAGATCACCTCATATTCACTTCACATAGATTTTAGTATCTACTTCAAACATAGCAAAAATAATATACAAGCAAAGAGGCACAGGAACTCCTGTGATAATCATTTATATTCTGATGTCTTTTTTGTTTTTGGTCTCTTTCACATACATTCTCACATCTGGTGTGAATTAAGTAGTTCAAACTAATACGGGTAGAGTGTTTTACAGTTCATGAAATTGTTCCCTATCACCACTCTTTGTTAACAGAGAAGGAAAAATGAAGTTCAGAGAAGTAACTTAGCATTGTTACCCAGCTAGTAAATGATGAAGTCAAGATTTTCATCCACATCATGTTAAATCTAGCATATAATGCAACTTTTAAAGCTCAAACAATAGATGATTTTTGAGCTATTTTGAGGGAAATTGTAATTGACATTTAAAGATACTATGTCTCTTAGCAACCACGGAGTTTCACGGAATTTGTTCAGGATTCACACCCTGAACCAGGCCAGCTAACCGTAAACTGTTGCCCTGCCAAGGTTCCCAGGGACCCTGTGCGACCCAGCATATTTGCTGTTTCTGAGTAGATAGAGAGAGGAGATGACTAATGGGCACGTCATCAACCAGAAATGGACAGAAAATTCTTGCCCTTTTCTTGATACTGAGTTGACCAGTGTAGTCAGACCACTAGAAGGGCAAGAACAAACCCTAGTTCACAACCCCAAAGGGAGGGGTAAAGTGAATTTCAGACACTATCTCTTAAGACCTCTCACACCCAAGCACTGTGCTATTCTAAACAACCTGTTCTTTTCTGTGCAACTAGGAAACCATTGCTTGCTCTTTCAGTAACAGAAGTTTGGACATTTAAATGAGATTTTTGTTTACCCCTTCCTCCTGATCTATTTTATATTTCTTTGTATATTTATTCATTTATCTTTGTACAAACAAAATAAACATCATAAAGGCAATTTTTCCTAAAGAGAAAAACTACAGCTGCAATCTTACCATCTTAACTCATCAACCAGTTTCATTTTGGGATTTTTCAGCAGGTATGAGTGTGTACACACCATGCTTCTGTAGATACAAAGTGGGTGTCTGCCTTTGTGTTTCACTTAGTATTAGGATGAAAACAACCCTCATGCTTTGAGCACACTTTCTAATACCTTTTTACTGATCCTTAAAATATAACAATGATGTGGGATACTTGTAGCTTGTGTTAATGCAGAAGTTAAAGCCACAAAGATAAGAACTTCAGGGAACATAAAAGATCTAACTTGGTGAGAGAGTTCACTTACCTAGACGGTGGTCCTACCTGCTCCACACGGACAGATTACAGACCCGCCAGGGGGTCATCCACACGCAGCAAGAGCACAGTCAGCAGTCAAGGCAGGAGCCCTTCTTTGTGCAGGCACAGTGATGGGCACAGGCAATATCAACACATGGAAGGCATGTTTCCCTGTTCTTGGGAAGTTCAGAATCTAAAGGTGAGGACAGATGTTGAAATTAATTGTTTCAATTCAGTAAAGAATAGAGGGCAAGGAGAGGGCTACGGCCCTCTAAAGAAGGCAGTAGTGACCCCAGAGACTCCAGGAAGTCTCCTCAGAGAAGGGGGCATTCAGGGGAGCTAGTTTGAATATGGGCGTGTTTGCTATGCTAGGAATATTTCCCTAAATAATGCTTCTCTTCCTGTTCTCTCTCTTCTATCATTCCCCATTTATCTCTCCTCCCCACCCATCTCCCCAGGACTCCCCATTCTTTGTTGGGGAAAGATGGCTTTACTTCGAAGACTAGTGGAAAATAGTCTAAACATTGTTAAGGCCTGCCTAAAATGCTGCTTTCCCTGGCTTCTACTCTTTCTAGAGGCCCATTAAGTTCTTGCTGTGGTGGTGGTGGCGGTTGTTTTTGAAAGCCTTCTCCTTCCAGTTTCTGTCTGCTGTGAGCTGTATGTAAGGCAAAGACACGGATAATGTTGACAAAATGCTTAAGAAAGCCAAGTGGTGATACTGTCTACTGTAAGAGGAATATAAATTTATCACAGATTAGTATATAATTGATTGTGCTTCCAAAGCTGTGAATTGATTGCTCTTTCCCTTTGAAGGCTTCCACCTCCAGAGATCAGAGAAGACAAACTTTTAACATGCTTTTCTCTCATTTGGACTCTAGAGGAATGTACAATCTATGGTCCAGATCTGTGACCTCCTGCTGAGACACATCTATCGTGAAAGCAACTAGGTGTCCCCTCACTCTCCTGCAGAACAGTGGGAATATCACCCAGATAATCAGATAAGGCAGCAAAGCCTAGAGAGTTGAGTACAGAAATGTTTTATCGGCTCCTGCTCTAGCCCCAGTCATTGTCAGCCTCATCTCTCCATTAACACCCCTTATCAACTTCTGCTTCAAGTTCCCTCATTCAGGTTATCTCTTTCCTTGATGGCTTTTCCCCCCACTAATAAACAAGTTTGGTTTTATGTATCTAAAGTGTTCCTCCGTATAGGCAACCAGGAGATGCACTTATTTTCAAGAGAGAGTGAGTCAAATGGTGGCCCTGCAAAATATTGCTCATGTACTCTGCCCAACCTCCCATCCCTCTCTCCCTCAAGACCCCTCAGTATACTCCTCAACTCTTGAGATCTTGAGTGTTAAATTTCAAATGGAAAGGGATTGCTGTCTTGCTACCGCTGGTCTGGTTCCAGCCACCTCCAAATAACTTTCCGGTGCCAGCCCACTGCCTCAGGACCTGCAGTTCTCCATCAGAGCCTTGGATCGAATAAGACACAGGCAAGATCTGATGCCTTCACTTGTGCCCTTTGAGTTGCTCTCTGCTCAGACTGGGGCCCCTTCCTGCAGCTGCTCTGCTACTCCAGTACTACACACTTGCGAACAGGGTGTGTGAGGGGCAGGGGAGAACGTGCCTCCATTGTTTCACAGTGTTTTGAATTCTTTACGTGCATTTTGAGGACCCATTTGAGTCCAGGCCCACATACCACCTAAGAGAGACTTCCAAAATACTTTCCACTCAGCTGGTAAATTTTGCACACTTACTGAATTATTTGAAACTGCTTGATTTTTTGTTTGTTTCTTAGTTTTTTGACTAGCAAATCCTGTTGTTACCCAGATGTAACTCGGTGCATAGATAAAATAGAAACTCAACAAATGTTAAACTCAGCAAATGTTAAATGAGAAAGACAGAGAGACAGAGGGAGAAAATGTGAAATAATACTGTAAGAGAGTCATATTAATATCTTAATGAGAAAGACAAGGTAACTGATGCTTGGAAAATTTAATTCACTTGCAGTGTGGCAGAGAGACTGCAAAAGCAGATAGACCTGGGGGATTTCCTGGCTCTATCACTTTCTAGTTATATGATATTGGTCAAGTTGCTTAATTGCTCTCAGCCTGTTTCCTCATCTGTAAAATCTATACCATATGACTATTTGAATTAAATAAGATAATGCATGCAGGAAAACTCTGCACAGTGCATGTCACATAGTTAGAGCTTAACAAATATTGTTGATCATTATTATTACAGAAGTTTTCACATTGAGTATTCAATGGAGCCACATCTGATTCCAAAACCCTTGGGCGGCTTCTATGAGGCCACATGTGCAGCCATCCTTCCTTCCTCTCAGAATCCAGTTCTAAGAAGCCGATGCGTCACTGCCTGCTGAATCACTCCTGACAAGGATCTGGCTATGAATAACACGTGCTTCTAGCTCTCCGGTTGCCTGAGTCTTGCCTCTCCAGAAGCTTGGGAGGCAGCTGAGGAAGTCCACAGGCCTTGCCACCAAGATTGCTCCAGAGGGCCCAGCAAGGACCACAGGGGCTGTTCCATGCCAGGCTTAGTGGGACCTTACCTGGGGAATGGGGTCAATGTAGAGGTGAGGGGCTGCATACAACATAATGTTTAGAGAAGGAAAATGGGAAACCAACAGAAGCATTTTCCACCTAAATCACAAGGCCATGAATATCTTCTGAGTGTTCACCTATAGCAGCCATAGAAGACATCTAAGTATTTCCAGGGATGTAGAGAAAGGCAGTTAAAATGATCCAGGGCACAGATGGGGGCTTAAGGAAAAAATAAACGATGAGAATCTCTCAATCCATAAAGATGATGATCTATATGGCCAAAATCTAAAATTTAAAAAAATATTTTTTAAAGCAAAAAGAAAAATTGGGAATACAACCACAACACGTCACATCAGCAAATGACGGAGTATTAAGATGAGAGAAAAACCATTTAAACCTCCGGCACTTAGTTCAAGAAAACATAAGGAAATGCCAAACTGTGAAATGCATAAGAAAGAGACAATGAACCTATTGCTTTTAAAATGGCATAGTTCAAAATACATTCTTTAATATTTTTACCCTGCCTGTTTCCAAAGAAAGAATTTGAAGCTGCAGTTCAAAATGAAAACGACTTCAGGAAAAACAAAATGAGGTACTTGTTTCTAGACCATCCTGAAGTGCAAAAGGCATTTCAATCCTTGGAGGTCCCCCAGTGTTCAGGGCCCCAATTGCTAGATACCAGGGAGCTGAAATAAAGCTTGCTAAGTGCCTCTTCCAGTCTCAGTTACAAACAAGGAAACTGAGGACTGGAGAGGGGAAGGAATGCTCTGAAGAGCCCTGTTAGTCAGTGTATCAGTCAGAGTCCAACTGGGAAAAGAGAAACCATGCAGAATGGAACAGGGGGAATTTTATTCAGGGAATTGGCCAGACAAATGATGGGTATGCAGACAAGCCAACAGGAGCCAGCCAGTGAGGCAACCCAAGATTACCACCAACAGCTGAAAGCCAGAGAGGAAAAGGCAGAAGACATAGAATTGCAAGAGCCTTGGGACCATTTTCCTGGTAGAAGCTGGCAGCTTTGTCCTGTGGGAGCTGGTACCTTCGCAGTTATAGATTGTAGCCCTGGGTATTGCCTGAGGCAGAGAGGAAGGAGGAGAAATACTCTGGCTTCCCCCTTACTCTGCTCTCCAGTTACCTTTCAATTGGCTTCCATTGGTTAGGCCCATTAGGAAGCCAAGAGACAATATGGGGTTAGGGGACGTGACACAGAGCAGAGCAGGGGAAGAGCAAGGAGTGGGTCTGAGGGTTCAGGCATGAGGACCACACTGTCCATCATTAAATCATCATTTCTTGGGCACTCCCTGGGCAATGCTACTGTCCTGGTAGGACATAGTAACTTTTGGAGGCAGCCATCAGAGCTGCCTCTCATGTGCAAACTATGGGGGCTGTATCATATTTTGCTAATTCCTGATACGTTTCCCGGTCAGGGGAAGGCTCACATATAATAGAAACCTATTATTAATCTTTCTAAATGGCAAATATTTCCTTAATGTATTCATTTGGAATTCCATATATTGAGTTAGTTTTCTTTTTCTTTGTGTGGGGGTGTCTTCCTGGAAATGTCGGCATCCTAATTTTAAATTTAGAGTAGGAGCATTCCTCAGAAGTGGTTTGTATAGGTAAGGACTTTAGTCCCTTAAAATAGCCATCAGCAACCCTAAGCTATCCCAAATAGACATACAATGTAAGTAACATCCTTGAACTTGCGGTACGTGTGCAGCTTCAAGATAGGTCCCTAATCTCTAACTTGCAAGTAGATTACCCTAAGACCTCTCTCTATAAGAACTCTAGAGCTGCCCCTTACCAAGAGGCAGGGGTCAAGTTCTGAGTACTGGACAACATGTTCACCACAGGCACTAACCAATCAGAAGGCTGGGGTGGTGCTAGAGCATTGTCCTGGGGACCTCTTGTGTGTCAGGCGTTAACCCTTTCAGTGCTGCACTTTTGAGGTGGTAGTGGGGGGCAGGCAGCGGGGGTGGTCAGGGCAACAGCAGTTTGGCAGCTGACTCAGAAGTGTTTCAGATATAGTTCAGTACCCATTCTGGCTATACCGGTGCGTACTGGCTGAATATCAGCATTGCCACGGGCTTCCTGAAACAGGGTGCTCTCCGACAGAATAGAAAGGTTTCTAGGTACCCCAGAAAAGGGGCCCTAATTGGTAGCCCTGGCGTTGCCTCTTTACCTGTTTTCTCCCCGGGACCATTGCCAACTCCAGGGCAGTGACATCTCTAACTTGTGCTCAGATCTTGGTCCCGAGGACAGTGCCAGGCACACAGACGAATGGCTCTCAGGTGAGGAAACTGACCGCGGACACCAGTTGAGTGGATGAAATGTTGAGAAGCTCTCCCTCCCTCATGGCCAAGTTTTTGGGACTTTTTCTTTTTCCAAGATCTCCCAGAAAAAGCAGAACTTTTTTGCCCAGACAGAGCTAGTGTGTCACAAAGTTCTGCTTTCACTGTGTGTTAAGTGGAAATGATTAGGCAAGTGAGTAATAAGAGATTCCTCTCTGTGTTTCTTCCATGTTGGGAGGTCCTGCCGTGGACCTCTGCATACTCAGACCTACAGTGCAAACTGCAACGATTCCACTGATAACCCCAGGATGCCTCACTTATCTGTCATCATGGCTTATCCACACAGAACGTTGCTGAAGGGGCCACTTCCTGGACACATACGTAGGTGTGAAGATGCTGGGATGTGAGAGAGAGTGTGTGTGTGTGTGTGTGTGTCCCCAGGACTGACTTGAAGGAGCTAGAGTTTGACAAAAGTGATGGCACTTGTTCCAAGTGCCTATGGCTGATGAGGTTCTGCCCTTGGGCTGTGAGATCTGGACTAGGTTCAGAAACTACTGCCCCTAAGATGGTGACAACTGTCTCCACCCCACTGCCATTCACTGAGCACTTACCCTGTGTTAGGATGAGCATTTTACAAGCTCAGATGTAACCAGTAGTTCTGCAAGCTCTCATTCTCCTTATTTTACAGATGAGCAAACCGAGCAAACGTTCTCAGCTCTCTCAGGTATGTCGGGGTGACCTAACTGCACCCCCTAGGCACTCTCCAGCTGGACTGGTGGGGATGTGAGATCAGTGAAGCTTTTTGGTTGGTTAAACTCTGCACTGGGAGTTGGTAGATTTGTCAGAGATTCTCAAACCTGACTGCATTTTTTAGAATCCCCTGGGAAGCTTTCTAAAAATACTAATGTTGGGGCCCCTTCCCAGATCAATTAGATCAGATTTGTTAAGGATGCAGCCTGGGCATTTTGTTGTTGTTGCGTTTTTAACTCTCCAGTTGATCCTAACGAGCAACCAGGGTTGGGAACTACCGCCTGGTTGACCTTATCTATTGGGCAGGTCATTTACCTTGAGTTTCCCTACCAGTAAAAGGGATTTCATAGTGGCAGCAGCCCACCTCCCAGAAACGAGAGCAAGAGCGCAGAAGCTAGAATAAGAGAAATCAGGTGTTGGAGTCCCAGTTACTAGCCATGTGACTGTGGGAAAGCTACTCAACCTTTCTTAGTCTCAGGCAACAACTCAACTTATATGGCTTGTGAGACTTAAATTGTGAGAATTAAGTGAGATAACTCAAATAGAGCATTTATACCTGACATATAGTAAGTGCTCAATGCATGTTACTTATTGTTATTGTGAAAGAGTTCCCAGCGTTCTTTGTAAGGGCTGTCTACCCAAGATAGTGGTTGTCTTGTAATGATTCGGTATTGTCATAGTAAACTGTGGTTCTCAAGTCCTCAGAAATGGAAAATGTTGCCTAACTTAAGGGGAGGGAGGAAAAGGATGGACCTAGGGAACCCAAAACCAAGAGCTGTTTCCCAACAGCAGAGAAGAGTTGGTCTGATTGATTTCTTCATGCAGAATTGTCAGAAGCCAGTTTAATGAGTGTCCAGGTTTCCATAGCAGTTAAGGGAGCTTAGAGGGGGTTTTGTAGATGCTCCTCACACACACAGACTCCCTGGGGATTAGATGAACTTCAGCTGACGGCCACTAGCTGTAACGGACAGTGCACCTCAAGCTTTGTGTTGGCTGCAAGGCAAGGAGGCTCCAGCAGCTCAGGAATGAAGACTAACCCACTGCCTGAATTCATAGCAAGATGACGCTCTGAGCTCCCCACGCCTGGGAAGCGTCTCTACCAGCTGCCAGCACGTTACTCAGACTTTGACGGCGAAAGCTAACCTTTTGCCCTGGCTATTGAGTCCTGGCAATGCAATAATCTGGCCCAATAAAAGAGGCGGCAGACTCTACCTACTTGGAAAATGAAGTCCATTTAAGTAACTCCCAGAAAGAAGAAAAAAAAGAATTTCTACAAGTCTGAACACAGGAAGGATAAATGCAGATATCTCATCTGTTGTCCTTCTGTGGAAGACACTCCATTTTTTCCAGCACGGAACTTGCTTAGCCACACTTGGATAGCTGAGTGGCTTCCCCTGGGGTTTCATTCTTCTTACTGCAGGGTTTTATCATGTTGAAGTCTGGAACATGGGTTCTGAGAAGGCTCTGCATGGCAGTTAGGCATGCTGGCTCGGGTCTAGATCCAGAGACTCGTGGTCTGGGACACCTGTTCAATAGCATCTCGGACCATGACACCCCACGCTCACAGGAAAAATGAAAGCCCATGAAAGAACAGCAGAACTTCTAGTCCAAGTTATCTATTAATTCAACATTTACTCCTCTTTTAATCAAACTTAAGTTTATAACTTGAGCTGATCTATCCAGTAATCATTTGGTGTTCAGTCCCAGAAATGCACCAGAGTAAAGTGGTGAATCTTCAAGTATTCTTTGAAGCGAGTTCTGAAGGCTGTACTCCTTATTGGGCCTGGAATGGTTATGATAACTCCCCAAGGCTTCTGCTGTGGGAACATACATTTCTAAGCTTAAGCGGGAAGAGTTATGGTGCTATATTATGGAGATCCAGGTTCCCATTGGACTCCGATCAGGAAGGGTCTCTTTCTGTCAAAAAAGAAGGTAGAAGTCTCTAACCATTGCAAGGTAGCAGGTAATACAGATAGCAGAAAGACACAGGGTAGTCATCTTAGAGAGAGAAACCATTTCTAGCTTATGTAATAGACCAGCAGCCAGTGTCTTTCAGAATATATTTGGAGAACCATCTAAACTTCAAACCCAGTTGATGAACACTTGGTACCTGAGAGTAACCACATTAGCAGAGAGTGAATTAATGGTTTTAAATATTAATAAGGGTCCTAAAACAAGAACAATGCCCATCCCAGCCCAACAGCACTGGACAAGAACAGTGTGGAACACAGAGAAGAGTGTGGAAGAAGAGGGTCACGCTGGGCCACGGCAGAGTCTGCTCTGTAAACGCTGACTCGTGGTCCCTGCCAGACCCTGGGGGGAGCACCTATGAGTTTATATCAGAGCCCACAAGCTATAGATGGAAGCCTGCTCTGAGCTCTTCTACGTTCTCCACTGATTACAACTCCACAAGAGAAGGAAGCAGTGTGGGGCATGCCTCGTGGTCCAGGGGAGTCACAGGAGGAGGTTTACACCACATAATACTCAAAATATGGTTCATAAAATATGTTAGACAAATTTCTCCTCCTCCTAACCCCTTTCCTGCAGGGCCCTCAACAGGGCCTTCTTTTCCCATGATTCTTCCCCAGAGCAGTTCTGAGCCCAGCTCCCACCTTCTCCCTTCTCTCCTGGATGTTTTTTTTCTCCTGTGACATCCAAATCCTCCCGTCCCCTTATTTTGAAGAGTGGTTTCCCACTGCTTCGTGGAGCTGGGGCATCAGCCTGGCACCCAGGCCAGGAGGCTCACTTCTGCCCCAGAGCAGGTTCATCCAAGCACATCTCAGCGCAGACAGCTCTCCCTGTGAAAGGCTTCCTCACGCTGCACAGATTTCCTTCATTCAGAATGTGCTCACTGGGGCTAGGACCCTCTTCTGGAGAAAGAACAGATAAAAATCTCTGCTCCTAGAGCTTCCATTCTAATAAGGGGAAATAAAGTTTTATCTGATACGCACACATGCAGACACATATTTGGCGATTGATTTGCGTGTGTGTGTAAGTTAATGGGCAAATCTGTCATTCTCACTCCAGCATGTGGGTTCAGTCATTCTCAAAAAATTCTTGCGGCATTTTCTTTGTCTAGCTGCTCTTCCCCTGTGAGATGGTGAGGGAGTGGGGCCAGCTCAGCTGGGGTGATTCCCACAGGGGTTTTAGGGAGTGTGCTGTCCCAGGGCCTCTTACTTGCAGATGCGGTACGTAGAATATGGTCTGGAGGCGCACAGCAGACCCAGGTGAGTTGACCGTCTGAGGGGTTGAGGGGAAGAGAGTGCCATGGGGGCAAGGTGCAAAGTGGGAGTCCAGAAATCAGGACAGCAAAGCAAGGAGTGGTGGAACAGCAAATGGGAAGTGGTCCCAGACCATACTGGAGACAGAGAGGTGGTGGCGTTTTAAGCAGGTATGTGAGGGTGAGCCAGGATCACTTAAGAGAATGAGTCATACACCTGCAGTGTCCTTTCCCCTGTTCCTCTCTCCCCCTATCTCTTTAAGTCCTCCTCCACAGGCCCCACCTAGACAGGGATCTTCTCTGTCTTGCTCAGAATAATGCTTCGCAGAGTAGGTGCTTAATAATTATTGGTGGACCAAATGATGGGCTTGCCCCTTTGAGCCTTCCAGCCCAGCTCAGCTTCACGATTTCTCCCTCCTCTGAACTGAAGCCCTCAGTCACCTGGCAGGAAGCTTTTGCAGTGTGGAAAGCACACAGAATGAAATCGTGGCTCTGCCTTTTATCAAGTGTTTCCAAGCCACTCAAATTCTTTCCACTCTCAGTTTTCTCATCTGCAGATGGGGATATTTCTCACATGCCTACATGCTGATCCTGTGGTCCTATTTGTACTGAGGACCACAGGAACAGCAGGTAGGCATGGAAGTCCCTGACACTTTAAATCATGAATACAGCAATTATCTCGCCCTGCCATTTGACACCTCTTTTGTCAAAGACAAACTGAATCCTAATTTGTCTGCCAAGCAGCTTTGCTGGCCTCCTAGCCTCCAGCATAAGCTTAGGCTGTACTTTTACTTAAGGTTATGCTCAACCTAAGGCCGGGAAAGAAACCTTTTTTTTTTTTGACGGTTTTGCTATGTTTTATTTGTTTTATTTTCACCTTTATTGGGGGTGTATTGACAAATAGAAATTGTATATATTTAAGGTAGGCAACTTGATGGTTTGGTATATGTGTACATGGGGAAATGATCACCACAATCAAGCTAGTTAATATATCCATCACTTCACATAGTTACCATTTCCTTTTGTCTTTCTTTTTTTTTTTTGTGGTAAGAACACTTAAGATCTACCCTCTAAGCAAATTTCAAGTATACAATACAGTATTGTTATCTGTAGTCACCATGCCATTAGATCTCCAGAACTTATTCATCTTGCATAACTGAAACTTTGTACCCTTGACTAACATTTCCCCATTTCCCCCTCCCCCCAGCCCCTGGCAACCACCATTCTACTCTCTGTTTCCATGAATTCGAATATCTTAGATAGGAATGACGTCTTAATTACGTCTCCAACAGTATCTAGCCCCTTGCTTCTTCGTACCCAACAGATATCAATATATTTGTTGGTTTTTAACATTCTATTAAAAAACAGTATTGATGATTGATGATCAACAGGATTGATGATCTGGAAGCTCATTTGCTGACTGTAAACTCTCTACAGACTGCAGTCTCTTGGCTATGAGAGGTTAAGTAAAGTAAAAGTATGAATAATCTCAAGGAAGTGTTGTATTCCTGCATGACAGTAATAAGATTCAAGGGATGCTGGGGGTACATCCCAGGGTATTTGGGGCACTGTCCAGAAGGACAAACACTTTCCCTGGCCTGGATGGACTGTGGGTCTTACTGGCTTGGCATGTGACACCCTGCCTAGCAAGACAGGACAAGAAATGAATCAATTGCCCAGTGCAATGGTATGTGCTATTTCTAAGCCGCCTAGCTCACGAGTACTGCACAATCCAGCAGCCCACTCTGATTTGTCACACCGAAGGCTGCCTTCTTAGTAAACTGTTGTCCACACTTCTGTTCATTCTGAGTCACCACTTAGTGTTCAAACTGAAATGCCAGCGCAGTCCTTGGAATACACCATGCAGTGTGAAACCAAAGGAGGTGGGGCTGGGTGGGATGGCACTTACCGTGGAAACTTCCATGTCCTGCAAGGTAGCCAGAGCCTCCAGCCGGGGTTCTGCAAAGGATGGCTAACAGGCAGCCTCCTAGCTACAGCTACCCCCTCTTCTAGGTAAACTTCTCTCTTCACAGACGAGGAAATCGAGGGTGAACTGGTTCAGTGACTTGCCCAAGGTCTCACAAGTCTTTTCATGACCTGGCTACGTTATCCCCACCTCGTCCCACATGTATCCTGTTCCCCAGTCAAATAAAGTCATGTTAGCTCCTTGAGTGTGCCGCATTATTTCGCTTCTCTTGTCTTTGCATGTGTGTCCCCTTGCCATGGAATGCTATTTCTGCTCCTCCAGGGTAGTGAACAACTCATTCTCCAAGGCCCAACTCAAGCATTCTGTCCTTTCAGAAAGCCTTCCTGACCACTCCTCAGCACTCCCCCTCATTCATCAAAGCAGAGCTCTTTGCTTTGTTCTCTGTGCTACCTGTGCTATGTTCACATCACTGCCAGTGCCCTGGATTACATCATTTATTAGAAATCTACTTGCTTTCGTAGGCCATGGAGTCAAGTGTCAGTAAGGATTGTGTTCAGTTGCAAGTTACAAAAAGCCCAGTTAACTCATAGTTTAGACAAATTAGGGAGTTAATTTTTTTTAGGTAGCCAAAGTTGCCATGATAACTCCATGATACCATTAGGGACCCAGTTTCCTATCTTTATTGTGGCTTTTTAAAAATAAATTTATTTATTTTATTTATTTATTTTTGGCTGCGTTGGGTCTTCGTTGCTGCGCGCAGGCTTTCTCTAGTTGTAGCGAGCGGGAGCTACTCTTTGTTGCGGTGCGCAGGCTTCTCATTGTGGTGGCTTCTCTTGTTGTAGAGCACGGACTCTAGGCACGCAGACTCAGTAGTTGTGGCTCGCGGGCTCTAGAGCTCAGGCTCAGTAGTTGTGGCGCATGGGCTTAGTTGCTCCGCGGCATGTGGGATCTTCCCGGACTAGGGCTCAAACCCATGTCCCTATATTGGCAGGCAGATTCACTGCACCACCAGGGAAGCCCTTTATTGTGGCTTTTTTCCTCATGCTTGTCACCCAGTGGTCACAAAATGGCTGCTACTTTACTATATTTACATTCCAGACTGGAAAAAAAGTAGGGGTAGTGGATAATGACGTATTCACTAATCAAGTCTGCTCCTTTTACAGAGCATTTCTAGAAGCCCCACTTAGTGACTCTTTCTTGTATCTCGTTGGTCAGAATAGTATTTTATAGACACCCCATAATGGCAAAAAGAATGGGAGATATATTTGTTTAATTGGACATATTGAAATGCATAATACAATCGGGGTTTGGTTAGTAAGGCAGACGGGGAAGAATTAAGATTGGGTAGGCAAGTATTAGTGTCTACCATACACAGGGATTATGTTTCACTTATTCTCTCTGGGGCTTAGTGTAGGGTATGGCACATAGTAGGTACTCAATAAATAAAAGTGCAAGAAAGAAAGGAAGTTCTCTGACCCCTAGACCAATGCTGTTTTCCCAGTATGACTTAGCACACCTTTGAGCTTTCAGACATGAAGCAAAGCTTTCTGGGTGTGGGGAGACCATGAAGGGAGAGATGACTGGCGGGAGTCTCAGACAGATGCTTAGTGCTCAGCTGGGAACACTCAGCTTAGGAACGCCTGGGAGCTAGGAAAAAGGGAAAGGAAGGTCCTTCTTGGGATGTATGGCTGCCATGTTGTCCATGGGACCCCCGTTCCCAATTCAAAAAAACATGTTAGTTACTACACGACTTCAAAAGCGTCACCAGGTTCATGGGACATCTTCATCCCATTTTCCAGTTTTTGCAGTTGAGAAGTCCTCAGCTACAGAGCTAGACTCAGTCTTGCTTCCTCTAAGGCCAGGCACTATTTCTGTATGTCATGCTCGTGCTGTCATGCTTTTCACAATTATGAACAACTCTGCAATGAACATCCTTGAAATAAATCTTTGGGTTCATCCTTGTGCATCTTAATTATTATTTCCTTAGTCTAAATTCCAAAAAGTAGAAATGCTGGGTGAAAGGCTATGCTCATTCTTAAGGTTTCCAGTGAGTGTTGTCTAACTGCCAGAAAGGCTTGTTGCTCTATGCTTCCATCAGTCACAAATGGAAAAGCCTTCCATCTTTCCAGTGGTGGTTGCTCTCTCCTTCTGAAGGTTTCAGTTGTGAGGCGGTCATTCCAAGGGTCTGTTCTGTCCTCCCATCCAGAACAACAGCAGAACAACTCCCAACTGGAAACAAAGATGGAGGCCACCTGATGTTAATGTGTCTCAGTTCCCCTACTTGATTATAAGTGTCACTCTGGAAAGAACAAGAAACATAGATTCTGTGTGCATAAAGGAAGCATTCATTAAATGCTTGATGGGGGAGCTCTGAGATGGTTCTGTGGTCCTAGCTAGGATCCTGGGGATTTTTCTTGACATCTCTCTCCTGTTCTCCATCAGGTTGCCGAGTCCTGTCAGTTTGACCTTCTAAACACCTTTGCATTCAGCCGCCTCTTCTAAATCACCTTTTCATCTGCCTCTGACCCTGTCTTAGTCATGTCCTCATCATTTCCCTCAGTTGACCGTTTTGCCACCCATTTCTTTGCTTCTACCCCTCAACCCATTCTCCACGCAGCCTCAGATTGATTTTTCTAAATACCTGTGCCACACCACAGTCCAGCTTCATCCTTGTTTTTAAACCTGTTCTTCTAAGCCAGCAGCTCCCTAAAGTGCTGTGTTGCCTCATGTCCTCACGCACGATGAGGATTCCATAAGCAGGATTTATTGCAAGGAGGCTCCTTGTTCACTATTTCCCACTCCCCTTTCTCCAGAGAACCGTCTTAGAAACCACCTAGCTGGACTCCTTCATTTTATAGATGAGGAAATTGGAGAACTCATGCCTTAAACACCTTCCCTTCCCACTTCAAATAGCAAATTTACATTCCCTGTTAAAAGTCAGCTCATCATCTGTAGAGAACAAACGTATGGACACCAAGAGGGGAAAGCGGGGGAGGGGGTGGTGGTGGGATGAATTGGGAGATTGGGATTGACGTGTATACACTGGTGTGTATAAAATAGGCAACTAATAAGAGCCTGCTGTATAAAAAAATTAAATTAAATTCAAAAAAAAAAAAAGCTCATCATCTCTTCTAGCAAGGCTTGGGACACCCCCTCTCTAAAGCCCAGGCTAGGGGCTTCTCCTGTGCATCCTCACAGCACCCCGTGCTTGTTATCTCTCTATATTGTGACTATTGTTTCATTTGTTTTTTCATCTTCCTCAGGTAGACTAAATTTCTGAGGGCAGAGATTGAGCCTTAATCAACTTTCTATTTCTACAGACTCTAATAGTGCACGTTTGGTCATTGCTCCATGGATGTTTATTGAATGAATAAATGAATACTTGGTTATAGATTGGAGGAAGGATCAACGCTGGTAGAGAAAACACGTTGATAGTGACTCTCTTCAAGATGTAGAGACTAGAATATCAGCTTCCCGCTCTCACACACACGTAGCCCAGGTGTTGCCCCTTCAGTGAAACACCCTGAAGAGATATAGATATGTCCAAGTAGTATGTTTCCATTTGGATAGGAAATAGCTCTTTCCTTCTGAGATATTGTTTTATTTTTGTGGGAAAAGCAAATCAGGGAGTAGATAATGCACCTCACCTGTGCATAATATGACAGAGTTTGAAAACATTTTTGCTTCAATAGCTATATTTTCTTAAAGTTACCATTTATTAAGAGCTTACCAAGTACCAGCCCTATTAACCTGTCACATGCATTGTTTTCATCTATTCCCTACAGCAATCCTAAGAGTTTAGTGCGGATGAGATTTACAAATTTATAAGCATAAAACCTAAGAGGTGAAGAGGTTAGAAACCCGGCCAAAGCCATGTGGCTAGTAATGGCTTCAAAACTGATCTTTCAGCCTCTAGTGCTCACCCTCTTAGTTATGACATGACACCCTTTCTAAGCACAATCAATCCTCTTTTTTTTTTAAAAAAAAAAAATAAATTTATTCATTTTATTTACTTATTTTTGGCTGCGTTGGGTCTTCGTTGCTGTGCACGGGCTTTCTCTAGTTGTGGCGAGTGGGGGCTACTCTTCTTTGCGGTGCGTGGCCTTCTCATTGCTGTGGCTTCTCTTGTTGCAGAGCACGGGCTCTAGGGTGCACGGGCTTCAGTAGTTGCAGCACGCAGGCTCAGTAGTTGTGGCTCGCAGACTCTAGAGCGCAGGCTCAGTAGTTGTGGCACATGAGCTTAGTTGCTCCGTGGCATGTGGGATCTTCCGGGACCAGGGCTCAAACCCGTGTCCCCTGCATTGGCAGGCAGATTCTTAACCACTGTGCCACCAGGGAAGCCCCACAATCAATCCTCTTAATCGCCCAGTGAAATAGGCTGGGCTTGTGCCCCTGTTCCCACTTTACAGGTGAGGACACTGACCTGAGTGGTAACATAACTTGCCCAAAGACACCTGGTTAGTACCATTGGGACAGGATTCCAAATCTCCTAATCCAGGTCTCCTGACTCTTAGCGATCTACTAGATCTACTAGAACTCTTGTCAAATTAATGGACACAATTTTTTTTTAAAGATGAGAAAACTGCAGATGGAGTTTGTTTGGTGACATAGGAAGTTTAAGAATAGCCCCAGCTGCTTTGGTCCTGCAAACCCCCAGGCTGGCTGGGAGGCCCTCTCCCTCAGGCATTCTAAGGAAACAGCTCCCTCTTTAGGCCAACTGGAGGAACATCAGGGACTCCAGGCACACTGCCCCCAAACTACACTGAGAACCTGCCAGGGTGGTAGAACTCTCCCAGGTATCTCGCGGATGTCTTAAAACGGCTAGACTTAGGGTGTTGTTGTGTGTCCGTTAAGAGGCCATATATTATTCAGGACGGTGCAATTGAAAAATGGCTTTGGTGACTAGGACTGAATCACACGTGAATCTCAGCTCTGTGACTTTGTAGTGCCCACCTGTGAGGGAATCCGATTGCCTCTCTTTTTCTCTTTCTCCATCATAATGAAGAATAAGGAGGAGGAGAAGGAGCCAGAGATGGCAGCAGAGACTGCAGAGGGAGGCAGTCAGTGCCAGGCTAAAGGGAAGGGGCAGATCCTGAGCTGCGTCCCCTGGGTGGGTTGACCCATTGCTGACAAGATGGAGAAGGAAAAGAAGTGGCTGGGTGTGGGCCCTCGTGGTGCAGACGCTCTGCTGCATCTAAGGAGCAGAATAGGAATAGGAAAGGAATAGGAAAGGTGAGAGGGTGAAGGGGCAAATATGGCATGACCTGAGGAAATATGAGACCCAAGGAAAAAGGTTGAGATGTCTCTTCCACACTTAACTAATTAATATCATTGGCTGGATGCTCATAAAATCTCTTATTTGGAGGGAGTCTAGAATTACCAAATCCAGCTCCTAATTCAGCTCCTAAATTCTCATCCACTCATCTGACACAAGCAGTCCCCAAATAATTCATATTCTCTTTCTTTTAGGGATAACTTTAGGATGTATGTACTGGGGACTACTTTCCTTCTTGTGTGGAGAGCTGGGAGGTCACACAGTTATAGCCGAAAAACAGAGTCTTACTGTCAGAGAGCCCTCAGTGACACAGCTTGAAGCCCTTGATTGCACCATACAATGAGTTGTACTTCCAAAAATTGGATAAGCAACCAATACCAGCTCCTCTCTTGAGGCCACCTGGATGGCCCTACGGTGTCCACATGCCCTTCCCATAAGTCTAACACTCAGTGCAATGTGCCCTTTTCCCCACAGGCACAGGGATTCCCAAAGTCGAGAGTGAATTTTTTAGGTTCCACTGTGTAGCCCTGGAAAAATCCTGCTCCTCTCTAGCCTTACTCTTTCCATTTCTGAAATGAGAAGTTTGACAAGATTGGGGGTTCCCAGGAATGCCCTGCAGAATCTCGAGGATCTTGGGGTGAGGTCCCCTCAGTCTGTCTCATGAACAGAGAGGCTTCTCTTACATCTGTGTATCATATTGGGTGTCCACTAAATATTTTGTTTGAATAAAGAGCCCACAGCTAAAAACATGTTTGAAAACTACTGGACCAGATGCTACCGGCTGTATCATCAACAGTATTTCACTCATTCAACAATATTTATTGATCGCTTGATGTGTACCAGGTACTGTTGTCAAGGAAACAGTGGTGCACCAGAAAAAAAACAACAACAAAACAGATTTCCTGGGAATTCCCCGGCGGTCCAGTTGTTACGACTTGGTGCTCTCACTGCCGTGCCCTGGGTTCGATCCCTGATCAGGGAACTAAGATCCCACAAGCCACATGGCACAGCCAAAAAACAAAACAAAACAAAAACAGATTTCCTTGTGCAATATAAGCTGTAGTTTAAAATCAGGGGCATTTGGCCTTCCACCATAGACTTGATCTTAGACACAGAGACCTCATCCTCATCTTATGGCAACCAGGATGTATACTTTTACACACATTTAACTTCCTGTTTTCTGGTAGTTTTACTTCCTTGAGAGAACTTGAAGCTTGATTGTTGAATATATGGTGTCCACAGACTCCCAAAGTTTTAAAGGAACATAATTTTCCTAACCAAGATTAGGGCAATTGAGCTGACAAAAGAAGCTTTTTAAAAATGATTTATTTATAGGAAAATTCTGAAAGATATAAAAATAGTATCATGTTTTGTGAATCTTACTTGACAGATTCTTTTTTTTAATTTAAAAGAATAATACTTCATGGGAAGAAATCAAAAATTTATCGTAATCATTCAGTTAACATATTATTTGTATGGCCTTTTCCATCATTCATCCACTTGTATGTATTTGAAAAAAAGAAACTAAGATTGAGGGCCTGCTCTGTGACAGGTATTTTTCTGGGCATGTTCATATTCATCTCTTGCCTCACTTAATCACTTAATCTTCAGAGCAATCCTGCAAGAGCTATTTACCAGTTTTTAAAGATAACAAAACTGAAGCTTAATATCGTTCCAAAGTTCACAAAGCCAGTAAGAAGTCCACATTTGAAATACACAGCTGTCTAATCCTAAAACCCATCTGTATTTTTCCTACCACTTGGTGAAGCCTCTCCACTTGCTCAATATTATTTGTTCACAGTTCTTTACAATCACCTTTGGGTACATCTCTGAGTAATCATTAGGAAAACTAAAGTTATATTTTACCATTTCAAAGGTCACCAGTGAGTTGTCTACCCCTCTATTCAGAAGTGAAGCGACAAGTGTGTACATTTCCTGACTTAGCATTCAGGAATATTGGAATGCCAATATTCTAGGCACCAATATCTTCTGATTTGTAGATAATTTCACCTTGTGTGAATTGGCTACCAAGTTTGCCTTTATATCAAGGACACGACGTCCTTTAACAGTAGGATTTTTATAACGAAGCAGTTAAAGGTTTGCAAAAAGAATTTTTTTTTCCTTTAAGTTATTCCATTCAGGGCTTTTTGCATCCAAATAAACCAAGGATAATTGATGAAGACTAGTAAGTTTTCTGCTCTCAAGGTCTTCATAATTAAAACTATTCATATATAATTTCCTTGAAAAGAACTGTAAAATTCCAAATCATGGTAATTATTATCAATAACAGTTTTCTTAGAGAATTTTTACTTTGTAAAGCAAAAATAGGCTTCTCTCTTTAAAATTCTTATACCAGCATACATACTCATATTTGGCTTCTAATGCCAACATTTTCTATTTTCCATCTGAATATTGCCCCACCCTGCCCTTTTCCCTCTCTAATTTTGTAAATTGGATTGTAAAAACAAATGGTAAAGATGTAGAATAGTCAAAACAATGTTGAAAAAGTACAGACTTGGAGGACTCACATTTCCCAATTTCAAAACCTACTATAAAACTATAGTAATCAAGACAGTGTGGTACTGGCATAGGTATAGACACAGAGATCAATGGAGTGCAATTGGGAGTCCAGAAAAAAACCCTTACAGTTAGGGTCACATGATTTTTGACAAGAATGCCATGAAAATTCAATGGAGAAAGAATAGTCTTTTCAGCAAATGACGCTGGGATAACCACATGCAAAATAATGAAGTTGGACTCATACCTCACACTTATATAAAAATTAACTCAAAATGGATCATACACCTAAATGTAAGAGCTAAAACTATGAAATTCCTAGAAGAAAACATAAGACTAAATCTTTGTGACCTTGGATTTAGGGAATGGTTTCTAAAAGCACAAAGGACAAAAATAAATAAATTGCACTGCATTAAAATTCAAACTTTTGTCCTTCAAAAGACACCATCAAGAAAGTGAAAAGACCATCACAGAATGGAAGAAAATATCTACAAATCAAGGAAGTTGATAAGTAACTTATTTCTGGAATATGTAAAAAAGTCTTACAACTCAACAATAAAAAGAAAAATAACCCAATTCAAAAGTGAGCAAAAGATTTGAAGAGAAGTTTTTCCAAAGAAGATAAACAAATGAACAATTAGTACATGAAAGGATGCTTGACATCATTAGCATCAGTGAAATGCAAATAAATGCTACAATGAGACACCACTCACACTCACTAGGACAGCTAAAATAAAAAAGACAGATAATGAATGTTGGTATGGATATGGAAATTTTAGAATCCTCATACATTGCTGGTGGGATGTAAAATGGTACAACCACTTTGGAAAACAGTTTGCAGTTTCTTCTCAAACTGTGAAAATAGAGTTACCATATGACCCAGCAATTCCACTCCTTGGTATACACCCAAGAGACTTGAAAACAAATGTCCACACAAAAGCCCGTACAAGAACATCCATAGTGGTGTAATTAATGATGGCCGAAAAGTAGAAACAATCCAAATGTCCATAAACTGAGGAATGGATAAACAAAATGTGGTATATCCATATAATAGAATATTATTTGGCAATAAAAATAATAAAGTAATGATACATTACAACTACCTATTATAGGCACAACATGGATGAACCTCAAAAATATTGTAATAAGTGAAAGAAGTCAGTTATAAAAAACCATGTATTGTACAATTCCATTTATATGAAACATTGAGAATAGTCAAATCCATAGAAACAGAGAGTATATTAGTGCTTGCCTGGGGCTGGGGGTAGGGAGTAAAAGAGAGTGACTGTTAATGGATATGGGGTTTCTTTTTGGGGTTTGAAATTTGATAGTGATGATGATTGTACAACTTTGTGGATACACTAAAAAAAACACTGAATAGTACACTCTAAAAGGATGAATTTCATGGTATGTTAATTTTATCGCAAAAAAGTGACTTCCACTGAACCATGACATGAATGAGAAACAAACTTTTATTGTCTTTAGCCACTGAGATTTGGAAGTTGTTTGTTTTTTATCGCAAAAAAGTGACTTCCACTGAACCATGACATGAATGAGAAACAAATTTATATTGTCTTTAGCCACTGAGATTTGGAAGTTGTTTGTTACAACACTTATCATGACCTAATCAATACAAGAAGTCTGAAAATTATGACTCAGGATCTCTGAAAATTTTCTTAATAGCCATTCCTCATTTTTAACTGATAAAGTTAACCTTAAAGAAGTTGAAATATTATTGCTATCCTTCAAGGATAGCCATTAATCTTGAAGATCTTATATTCAAACATAATCAAATTTGTCTGCAAAGCAGTTACATAAAATAAAGAAAGTTTCAGTGTATCTAGTTGTAGTGTATAAATATGAAGACATTTCAATATTTTATAATATCAACTTCCACATCAACTGGAAGAACTTCAGATGTGTTATACATATAATTGTTTCAAGCTTGTGCCATTGGCATCTATTCTCACCAATGTTATGCTACAGTTGTTTGATAATTTCCAAAAAATATCCTTAGATAAGACTTATATGGTTTTGCACCTCCAAAATGAGTATTAGTACTGGTATATGACAGTAGCAATAATCTTATCAAGAAGTGTTGTACGACTCATAATAGAAGACAAAAACAAAACATTAGTTACTTGTCTAACTAGGCAGGATGTCAAGGTCAAAAACTTTCATATTAACTCCAGTGTTAACTTTTAAAAAAAAACAGCTTCATTTAATATGATTGTATAATTCCATTTATATGAAATATCCACAAATTCATCCATTATAAATGTACAGTTAAATGATTTTTAGTAAATTTGCAGAGTTGTTCAACCATCTCCATTATCCAGTTTTAGATCATTTCTATCACTCAAAAATGATTCTTAATTTTTGTTTGCCATCAACCTCCATTTTTTCCCCCAGCCCCAGGCAACCACCAATCGATTTTCTGTATTCATAAATTTGTTAGCATAATGTTTGGGGGATTCATCCATTTTGTAGTATGTAATAGTAGTTAGTTCCTTTTTATTACTGAGTAGTATTCCATTGTGTGATGAGTTTGTTTATTCACTCATCAGTTGAAGAGCATTTGGATTTTTCCTGTTTTGGGTTATTATGAATAAAGCCACTATAAACATTTGTGTACAGGTTTTGTGTGAACATAAGTTTTCATTTCTTTTGGGTAAACACTTAGGAGTAGGATTGTTGGGTCAAATGGTAAGCGTATGTTTAACTTTATATAAAAACAGCCAAGATGTTTTCCAAATTGGCTGTACCAGAAATGTATAAGTTCCAGTTGTTTTGCATCCTTATCAGCACTTCATATTTTCAGGGATTTTTAAAAAACTAGCTTAATAGGTATGTGATAGTATCTCATTGTGGTTTTAATTTTCATTTCCCTAATAACTAAATATGTGAGCATCTTTTCATTTACTTGTTTATTATATGTGTATTTTCTTTGGTGAAATGTCTACTCAAATCTTCTATTTTTTATTTGGGTTGTTTGTCGTCTTCTTATTGAGTTGTAAGATATTTATATATTCTGGGTACAAGTTTCTTGTCAGACATATAATTTGCAGACTTTTTTTTCCCAGTCTGTGGACTGTCTCTTCCATTTTCTTAATGGTGCCTTTTAAAGCACAAAAAAAATTAATTTTGATGAAGTCCAGTTTACCAGTTTTTTCTTTTGCGGATTATGCTTTCGGTTCGTATCTAAAAACTCCGCCTAACTCAAGATCACAAAGATTTTCTCCTATATTTTCTCCTAAAACTTATCATTTAGGTATAGTATCCATTTTGAGTTAATTTTTTTATATGGCATTAAATTAGGGCTTAAATTCATCTTTGTAGATGAGGATATTCAGTTGTCCCAGCACCATTTGTTGAAAAGACTATTCTTTCCTCATTTAATTGCCTTGGTACCTTTGTTTAAAATCAATTCAACATAAATATAAGAAACTGTTTCTGAATTCTCAGTTCTGTTCCATTGATCTATATGCCTATCCTTCTGCCAGTATTCTAGTATTAACTTTTAAGATGTAACTTACTATGATAAAGGCAACTTTTTAATGCTAAGGGTAAGCTATATCTATCATAATTGTGAGGCACAATGTTTTGCTCAATATCTCGAGCTCCTGGAACCATAGTGTCTTTTTTTATCATTCATATGATAAAAAATTAGGTTTCAGCAAGGTGGAACTTAAGAGGTGCAGTATAAATATCTGGAGCCATAACTATGTCTTACAGAATGACATGTGATTTGCGACAAACTGCATTTTTAAAGATATGTTTATAATAAATTTCTTCAGTATAACACTGAAAGCTATAGGGCTGATAGCTAGCTTGTGTTTATCTAATATAAGAAGTATTATCTACTTGAGGACACGGGGAGGGGGAAGGGTAAGCTGGGACGAAGTGAGAGAGTGGCATGGACATATACACACTACCAAATGTAAAATAGATAGCTAGTGGGAAGCAGCCGCATAGCACAGGGAGATCAGCTCGGTGCTTTGTGACCACCTAGAGGGGTGGGATAGGGAGGACGGGAGAGAGACGCAAGAGGGAGGAGATATGGGGATATATGTATATGTATAGCTGATTCACTTTGTTATAAAGCAGAAACTAACACACCATTGTAAAGCAATTATACTCCAATAAGAATTTTTTTAAAAAAGTATTATCAAATTTTCCACTTTGAATGACATTTACATCACCAACACTGTATATTATTGAATCTAAGATGCCATTAATTATAAAATGCACCATTATTTTATGTACACTAAGAAAGAAAAAAATGCTTTCAGTTAAAATATACAATAGCACCAACTGAAAAAGATGCACACTAGTTACACAGATGTAAAATTCTAAATAAATGTGCATCTTAAAACTGATGAAATACAGTGTATTGGGACAAAATGTTACTTTTGAATTGTCACATTTTTTCCAAAACGGATATTCCTATATCAGGATCGCTTTAAAAGTATATTTTCCCTCCTTTTCTTTGTATACACTTTGACAGTAAAATAAAATTCTATAATGATTTCAGTGATTTTGAATGTATTTCAAATGATATTGAAGTGAAAGTTTGCATTAGATAGCTTTAGACACATAGTGTATCTGTGTATCCATGAATAATTAACATTTCTTCAGCCAGTGTGAATCCCATCTTTTGAATCCATGTGCATACTTATTGGAATGCCCACTGATTTGAATTATTTTGAAACTATTTACCAAACATTGGAACTTCTGGGATAGATCAGTGATTTACAGCAACCCTAGGACCGCATATTTGAATCTGGACAATCCCAGAAAATTCAGGATGTAGACTCCCTATACCATGGACATTAGTCACTGGTGAGACTGCTGAGAAGCCACAAGCTCAGCCCTCTATGGAATGTACATTCCAAAGTGGAAGAATTGCCAGATGTGGATAGATCCCTGTCATTTTCTCCAGGACTGAATTCCTACCATGGGGCTGGAGCTGCACATAGGCAATCTGAGCAGCTGCTTCCACAGGGTCAGCCAAGGGGCATCGAAACTGTCCTCACTCCCCCCAAATCTTTCACTTGCTAGCCTGCCCCCAGTGCCTTAGTGTCATCGCTTTGAGGTGAGGCCCTACCTGCAGAGAGTCTGTGTCTATGGAGGGATGATACCTATTACATATTATTTATTACTGGTCTGGGAGGAAACAGGATCTTGAGGGGAGAAGGTAAGGGTTTGGGGCACCAGGTCCTCTAGGTTTTTCTGCTTATAAGAAAGCAGGACAGGGACAGGACTTCCCTGGTGGCGCAGTGGTTGAGAATCTGCCTGCCAATGCAGGGGACACGGGTTCGAGCCCTGGTCCCGGAAGATCCCACATGCCGCAGAGCAACTAAGCCTGTGTGCCACAACTATTG
Source organism: Balaenoptera physalus (assembly GCF_965194825.1). Lineage (NCBI taxonomy): Eukaryota > Metazoa > Chordata > Mammalia > Artiodactyla > Balaenopteridae > Balaenoptera > Balaenoptera physalus. The sequence continues at coordinate 1,457,928 of NC_138893.1, forward strand.
AGCCTGCACTCTAGAGCTTGTGAGCCACAACTACTGAGCCCGCGTGCCACAACTACTGAAGCCCGCGCGCCTCGAGCCTGTGCTCCGCAACAAGAGAAGCCCCTGCAATGAGAAGCCCGTGCACCACAACGCAGAGTAGCCCCCGCTCACCGCAACTAGAGAAAGCCCTGTGCAGAGCAACGAAGACCCAACGCAGCCACAAATAAATAAATAAATTTATTAAAAAAAAAAAAAAAAAGAAAGCTGAGACAGGCTTAGACCAACTTAAAAAGAAAGAGAGCCTACTGAGGGGCAGTTATTCTAAGGATATCTGAACTTAACCAGGAATTTCAAAGCTGTTCAGAGCCTAATATTGCTCTGTGAACACCTCAGGACCACTCTCCTTGTCTGTGTGGCCTCCTTCCCATGTTGAGTCTGATTTTCTCTGCACATCTGCTCCATTCCACTCTCAAGGTAGACTAGCTAATCTTTAATATATTTTCAAGTCAAAATTCTGAATGAGCCAGAGTGCCTTTCCTAGCTAATTATATCAGTCTAGTTGGGTAGAGCCTTTCTTACCTGGCCACAAAATGGGCCACATGATGGGCCATAACCAGCCCACACATGGGCTACTCTTGGGCCAGATGTTGCTCTGGACTGATCAGTAGCCAGCCCGTGGCCACTTCTGGCCCAGAGCTGCTTCCCTTGTAGGGGCTGCCAGTGGGCCAGTTGTAGCTGGAAGTAGATATTGAGTGGGTGGCCCCTATGTCCAGAACTGGCACTGGAGAGATCAGGTAGACAGGAGAAGATGCTGACACCCAGGGAGAGTAAGCAGTTGGGAAGGATGGGGAAGGGCACCACAGATAAACCCTGTCTTTGAGACCTGTATATAAAAGGGCTTTGCATCAAAGTGCTCCGAAGACTACAGTTCAAGAGTAAGGTGTTTTTACTAGTATGCAATTTTGCCTCTGGATAACCCATAGCAGCTTGTGTCAGACAATAGTTTTTCTTATGACAAATGAACAAACACAGTGTCTTAGCCTGGGTTTCCCCAAAAGCAGAGCCTCAGACAAAGGCTTTGATGCAAGTGATTTATTTGTCATATCCTAAGGAGCAGGTGAGGGGCTAGGAGAATGAACAAGGAAAGAAGAGAGTCAATGCCAAGATTCTTTTGGAAGTTGGCCCCTGCTAGGAGTGACTGGTGCTTGATCTCTCCAGAGTCTTTTGAGGAACCTTGTAGAATGTGGTCTCAGAACCATCTGCATGAGGGGAGTGAAGGAGGAGCATTTATCCACTGGATCTCATCCCCTATTGGTCAAGGGGGCTCCACAGTTTCATGTAACCCATGCGTGAGTGCAGAGCTGCTTCTACCTGCAGGTCAGAGGGGCGGTGAGAAGTATAACCACAGTGCTCTTTGCTTGCACCTGCAGGGTGCTGGCCCAAGCCTTCAGGGAACTGGTTTCTGCTTTAGTGCCTGGAGTAAGAGGTGGGGCCACAGAGATTCTGAAATACATGAGAGACCTCCAGCACATCTAGTCACGATCGACTGTATGAGCGATCTGTCTCTTGGGAAAGTACATTTTTATCTGATCCAGAGTGTTTAATTCCATTTGGCATGCAAAAACTCTCACCCATATCAATTTCCTTCATTTCCCCAGGAAGAAAACTCAAAAGTACAAGCCATACTTCAGCTATCTGTTCCTTAGGGAACTTGGTCTCTCTCTTAGGAACTGCCCCGCCCCACCACACACACCAAATAACCCATCATCTGGGCTGTCACTGTGTTGCACAATTTCAAAAGATGCCACTCACATCCCATTCCATGGAATTCTTCAGAGCCACAAGGCTATATGCAGTGGCCTTAATATTTCTCCTGGATTTTCCCACTGACCATGGTCAAAGTAGAATCCATGTTCAAATAAAACATCACCACCAGGGGGTAAGACGTCCCAGGATTAGTACTGCATCCCTTAGTTGTAGTGCTCTCAACCTTATGAAAATGTGAATATCCCTCAATGGGAAGCAAGTTAATCTGTCATTAGTTATTTTCACTTTAGTAAAGTGAAGAATCAAGTTCTTGCTGGGAGTGAGGGGAAGGGAATGAATGAGGGCACTGCATACTGGTAAAGGAGGGGTAGAGAATATGTGGCTAGAAGTTTCTAAAGACAAACTCTAGTTACTTCACAGTCTGAGCTGGGACTGACCTTTCTCAGACTGGTTTGAGTCTGATTCACAGTAGCCCGAGCAGTATAATTCCCCAAGACTTCATGTTCTGCAACTTTTAATCACATTGCTTCACCTATGCATCTGTGGAATCTTCAGAAGCTACATGTCATGAGAATTTCAAAGCTAAGAGTCTTCTCTATGAATACCCCCTGAGACAGCCCTTGAGTGTGATCAGACAGGAAGACAGGAATACTTATGGTGCATCAAAGTATGGGGTCTTAGTTTTCCCCAAGGTGTTTATCATCTAAAATCATACAGCAAAACAGAGATTCAGAGAGAAAACAGTGAACAGTCGTGTACCAAAAGAGTGGTATTGGATCAAATAGGATGTAAGAGCAAGGTTGGAGAAATCAGAAAGATTATCTTAGAACCCAAAGCACTGAAGGGTTGGGAAAACATGGGCCAAATCTGACCTGCTGCCTGTTTTTATGAATAAAGTTTTATTGGCACACAGCCACACCCATTCATTTATATTTTGAGTGGCTGCTTTTATGCTACAGTGACAGAGTTGAGTAGCTATGTCAGAGACTGCATGGCTTACAAGGACTGAAATATTTACTTCCAGCCCTTTACAGAGTAAGTTTGTCAACTCCTGGATAATCTTACCTCTGTGTGTGCCAATATCCCTGCTTTGTCTCTTTACAAGGCAAAGATTTACCATTGGTTGAGAACCCCACTGAGGTACTACTCCTTGAATTTTCAACTGAGTATCCTGGAACAATAAGTGGAACGTTCAGACACACACTGCCTCAACCTCCCCATTTGAGGACCTCTGCCTGGGGGTGCAGAACCGTTCATTCCACCAGTCGACAGACCCAGAGCATCAGCTGAGTGCCAGGCACCAAGCTAGGTCCTGGGAACATAAAGATGAATAGAAGGTGCTCAACTCATTGTTCTGTGTCAGGGAGAGGCCACACAAGGCAGTTGCTGCCTGTGGCCTAGTGTTTCATTTCTCACTGTCCTTCTCTTTTCTCTCTTTCATCTCTCTCCCTCTCTTGTTCCCCCCTCTGTCCCCACCCTTTCACCTTGACTCTCTCCTTGCCTGTTTTCCTTTCTTTCGTCCTTTCTCTCGCCCACATCTCAGGCCTGCCAGTGCCACCCAGTGGCTCTGACAAGCATTACTTAGACTTGCTGACAGCCTTCAAGGTCAGGGATGACCACTGGGATGTCAGTGAGAGCCTATAATTAGGGATTCACAGACAACTAGAAGGCTCTAGTAATCCTCCCCTGATTGCTTAAAGCATTAATATTAACTTTTAAAGTCTTTTATACTTTAGCATAAATGAAGGAACCCAAGGTAGGTTTGTTAAGGGGAAAGAGATCAGGAGAACCCTAAATGATTATTGTTAAAGAGGTTTCTGCATAGTGCCCTGAGCAGACATTGCATTTGAGTTGTTTCAGGCATGTTATTTAGATGGAATGTGATATGGATGTAATAAAGTGTGCAGTGATGGATTTATGCCTATAACCAGTTTATTGAACCATCTAAATCTTAACAACGTATTAACATGGGACAATAGTATATATTTTCCCCAATCGCTGCAATTAACTGCACTCCCTTCAATTCCATTTCCTGACCTTTAATAATATCTTAGGTGAATCCCAAGGGGTGACGGGAATAGCCTCTCACACGGGTGCTGTCCCTGCAAGGCTGTGTAGCAAGCCCCTCGGATTCTCCCAAGGCTGATGGAGGCCCTTGTTGATTCCCTCACCCCTGCAAGGACTCTGCCTGTGAGGAGTGGACTGCAGGGTGGGGTGGGGTGGGGTGGGGGGAATGACTGGCATTGATGATGATAGGGCTGGTTCTACAGACGTTTAGTAAGTCGGTGGGGGAATGTCTAACTCCCATTTTTGTCCGCTGTCTCTAGAAGGAAGGGTACTGAGTGCCTGCTGTTTGGGACAATTCTGGGACAACAGGAAAAGTCCTGTTTAGTGTCCTGTTGTCTGATGATGGCAGCCCAGCCACTCCTGGCCTGGCACAAATAACTATGTTTCAGGTCCAGGTGAATCTGCATCGGTGTGAGGGAGGCTGGGGCAGCAGCTCACTGAAGTCAGGCTTGGGCCACCTTGCCTCTCCAAGGGTCGCAGCATCTTCTCATGGATACTGGCCATTGTAAAGCAGTGCTTACATTGTGACTATCATTTGCTCACCTGCCAAAATTATTTTTTCTCTTGGAGGAATCTGGGTCTCAGAATTATATCTTAATAGGCCCCCAAACTTGTCCAGGGTCAAATGGAGGTTCTGGCACTAGTCCTTTACATGTGAGAAGGCAGAAGAAGGCTAACCTCCCTTCAAGTAGTTATTTGGAATATGGTGGTATTTGAAAGATTTCCTGTCCTAAACTGTCTCTCCCACTTAGGTGCCCCAGGGTCTAAAATTCTGCCATGAGAAATTCATTCGTTTGAGTAAGCATTGTCCTCTCCTCTATGACTTCTCTTAAAATAGAAATACCCTGGGGGGGGGGGGATTCCCCTGTGAAGTCGCTAACCACCTGTGGGTACGGCGATGACCAGCTTAGTGTTTCGTAATCTTCTCTGAAACTATTTAATAGCTTGCATTTATTTTAAGTTTAATTCACCAAAGAAGTTATCAATCATGAATACAACATTTTTAATGCTTAAAATCTAGTACTTTAAAAAGATAATAAACGCAGCAAAGTTAGTTGCGGCTTCTGCTTTTCAACCTGGAATCACTGCCAGAAATATTGAGGAGTTCCCAACTTGGTTCAGTAGTAATTACCCAGACTCAGGCTCCAAGGGAGAGTCAGGAGATGAGAGCGGGGGAGGTGGAAAAAGAACAAAGGAAGCTTTGCTTTTTTTCTGAAATTGTGGATTTTTCCACTAATAAATGATAAGGGTACCCATCACTTATACCTGACTGCTCCAGGTGGATGACACCTGGCTGCCCACATAATAAATAATGGACACTGTTATTCATCATCCCCATAAACCATCCTGGTACCATGCTTTTTTTTTTTTTTTTTTTTTTTAATCTTGTAGCTTTGATGTAGACTGTCTTTTCTCTGGTCTCCTCCTCTCTAAATGCTACCCTTTCTTCAAACTCTGCTAAAATTCTACCTCTAGACTTCTCTAGCCACAGAGCCATCCTCCTTCTCCTAAATTCAAAACACTATCTACACAAATCTCTTGGCATGTGTGCGTTTATTACACCATGACTTCCCAAAGCATTGCTTTGCTATTTAAGTTTCAACTCATGTTAAAAAAAAAAAAAAAAAAAAAAAAAAGGAATTTCCTGGTGGTCCAGTGGTTAGGACTTCGCACTTTCACTGCCGAGGGCGCGGGTTCTATCCCTGGTTAGGGAACTAAGATCCTGCAAGCTGCACAGTGTAGCCAAAAAAAAAAAAAAAAAAGTTTCAACTCATGTGATTTAGCCCATGCAGATATATATCTTGTCTGTTTACCTGCATGGGAATTCAGCAGCTTTGGAATCCCCAGAGTGTACCTGACAGTGCTGGGCGTGCGATAGTTGCTCGAGTCTCTATTAAATGAGTCAATTAAAGGCAATGGATAGACCTCTGCATATGTGACCTATAAAATGTCACATATGCATTTTGAGGTTTCTATTCTTTGGCTGCCCCCATAAGAGATATCTTACTTAACAAACTGAAAACATTTGGCAGCTCAAACCTGACACCTTGGTCTCTTTAGAGTAAAGGAAGTAATACAATTGAACATTTCCAAAAATCTCAGCTTAAATGAGGTGCTAATGCCATATGCCATCATGGCTATATTTTTGCTGTCATTATTTTAAGTAGATGATGATGGTGGTTGACAGGGGAGGGTGTCAGTGTAGTCCCTCAGCTGGACTGGAAGGAAGGAACCCTCAAGTTACCCATGAATCGTGGTCTATGACTGGGCCCATCAGGAAAGGCTTCAACCAGGAAAATGAATATCAACCAGAAATATACCATAGCTAGAAAACGGATCATTGGAATTGAACTGTGGTTCAGAATTAGGTTGAACCATATAAAATTGATGCTCTTTAGTCATTTTTAAACTACAAAACAATTTCATCCTAATAGTAACACCCATAAGGTTGACTGCCTAGTTCTCATTTCCTTCCTGGATGTGTCAACACGATGGTTCTAATTCCACTTGGCTTGAAATTTTATTTTCACACGGCAAACCATAACCATTTTAGTAATAATAGAATGTCAACTACGAAGTACCTTAAATTTTACCTTACAAGGTGTCTATCTTTTTAGAAAGTCTGTACTCTTACAAGTGTATGTCTATTTAGAAATCCTTTCTCAGTAAACCCTGCTCTTTGAAACATTTTTGAAACCATACTTTCTCATTGATGAAATACAAGGCCGTTTTAAATAGAAAAAGCCATTTTTAATAAGCTTCCCAATTCTGCCTTCTCCCAGGATTTAATTTTTTTAATGGAGGAGTTTGCTCTATTCTGTTTTATCTAGTTGATTTTTGTGATATATTATGCTTCTCAAGAGGAATATGGGCCTTCATTCTACCCACTCCCTCTCCCTAGTCACACATACCATTATTACTCTATTTGCCTTTTGTTTCCACTCTCTAACTGAAAATGAAGATAATATTAACTCACCTTTTCTTTGCTGAGTGAGATAACAATCCAACAGCACCAAAGAGTGTAATGTTGGAGCTCACTTTCTGAGAAATTACATCATGGAAGGATTTGTTAGCCCCAGAGCAGATGTTCCTGGCTCTGGTGATTTGTCATCAGGCTCAGAATGAGGAGTTTTGAGTTCTAATCCAAGTTATGACAGTGACTCCTGGAATACTTTTAGAACAATTTATTGAACTTTCAATTCGGCCATTTATTCCCATAATACTTACATGGAAACTCTTATTTACCTACTTTTGTTTCTAGCAGGCTTGGCCTATTTATCAGATTCCTCACAATTTTTGTTGTTTTTCTTTCCAGTGTCTCAAATTCTTCAAGTTATTAATAAACCTGTTTTTGTTTGTCTTTGGCTACAATGAATAAGTTGATTTGAGAGCCTGTGACTACTGGGTGCTTAGTGTCATCTAAGAGGTGCTAACTCCTCTATGCAGTCACTCAGAGGGTGGCCCCATCCAGAGAGTAGGGTGACTCTGGTCTAGTGCCCGATCCAGCTGAAGGACTGATTTGACTTCTGGGTTAGCAGAGTGAGAAGAGTCCAGAATGTTACCTTCAGTCAGTGAATGAAGTCTGCTGCATCACTGGGTACATAATATATTTGTGTGTCTCCCCTTGGGCCCAAAGTGCTGGGCATGGTAGTCATTACAGACCCTGGTCCTTACTCTCAAGAAATTCACTTGAGTAGTTGAGGCAAAGCAACATATATGAGAAATTTAGAGAAAAATTAATTGCTAGATGACATAGCCCTGTCTATATGTTCAAAAGCCACATTGTAGTTATTCTTTTATTAATCTATGAAACTTTCCTTATATGATCATGATGTGGTAAAGTAGAATAATGAGTGAAGGCACTGAGAATCTAATTTTTAGGACTGGTTTCATCAGGAACCAGCTGTAAGTTCTTAGGAGAAAATCTTCGTGACATTAGACACAGTTCTTAAATGCAGCATCAAAAGCACAGTTCATAAAAGAAAAAATCACAAATTGAACTTCATCAAAATCAAAAGCTTCTGCTCTACAAAAGACACTTAACAAAATGAAAACACAAGCCACAGACTGGAAGAAATATTTGTGAAGCGCATATCTGATAAAGGCCTGGTATATAGAATATAGAAAGAACTCTTATGACTCATTAAGAAAACAACCCACTTTTTAAAAATGGGCAAAAAAACTGAACAGATATTTTCCCACCATCTCTTCTTTCTTTACTAAACAAGATATACATATGGCAAGTAAGCACACGAAAAGGTGCTCAACATCCTTAGCCATTAGGAAAGTGGAAATTAAAACCATAATGAGATACTACTACACACCTATTAGAATGGCTAAAGTTAAAAATATCTGACAATACCAAGTGTTGACAAAGATGCAGAGCAACTGGAACTCTCACACATTGTTGGTGGGAATGCAGAATGATACAGCCAATTTGGAAAACATTTTGGCAGTTTTTTATAAAGATAAACATACTCTTACCATTTGACCCAATTATCCCCTTCCTAGGCATTTACTTAAGAGAAATGGAAAGTTATGTTCACATAAAAACCTGGATACAAATGTTTAAGTGACTTTGTTCATAATCACCAAAAATTGGACACAATCAAATATCCTTCAATGGGTGAATGGATAAACAAGCTCTGGGGCACCTACTCAGTGGAATACTTACTACTCAGTAACAAAAGGGAACTATTGTTACGTGCAACCACAAAGATGAATATCAAATGTACTATGCTAAGTGATAGAAATCAGATGTAAAAGGCTACATATTGTATGATTTCATTTATATAAAGGTTAAACTTAAAAAGGAAGGAAGGAAGGAAAGGAAGGGAGGGAGGGAGGGAGGAAGGGAGGAAGGAAGGGAGGAAAGACTATAGGATTGAAAAGAGATCAGTGAGTATCAGGGGCCAGGCATGAGCAGAGGGCTTGACTACAAATGAGCATCAGAAAACATTTTTGGGTAATGGATCTAGTCTGTAACTTGACTGTGGTAGTTCTTATGTAACTATATGTTCATCAAAACTCATAGAACTATAACATCAAAATGTGTGAATATTATCATATATAAATTACTTCTCAGTTTTAAAAAAGGGAAAAATGCAGTCTCTCTGCCTCAGTTACACATTTATCAAATGGAATGATGCAGCTTCTTCTGCTGATAATGATGATGATGATACATCAAGCACAGGGTTTTGGATACCTTTTGTAAATGAGAACATGTCTGAGTGCTTTGAAATGCATGAAGTGCTATACAACTGCCAAATATTATTACTAGATTTTTCTGTTTTGCTTTTGTATTCAGCTACCCTGCTAAACTCTTTTGTTATTTATGAAAGTTTGTACATTGATTCTTTCAGCTTTTTGCAATAAACTATCAATATAAATAATGACAATCTCTTCCTTTGCAGTCTTATGTCTTATTTCGTAGCTTCTTATATTGGTAAAGACTGCCAAGTCAATGTTGAATAGTAGTTGTGGTAGTAGACATTCTTGTTTTATTCTTAAACTAAATAAGGATGTATATAAAATTTCAGAATTAAATATGATTTTGGATGGATTTAGTAGATATCCTTTCTCAAATGAAGGAAGTTTCTTTTTCTTTTTTTTTTTTAAGTAGCAGGCTTAATGTCACATTTATTTATTTATTTATTTATTTATTTATTTATTTATTTATTTATTTATGGCTGCGTTGGGTCTTTGTTGCTGCGTGCAGGCTTTCTCTAGTTGCGGCAAGTGGGGGCTACTCTTCGTTGCAGTGTGTGAGCTTCTCATTGCGGTGGCTTCTCTTGTTGTGGAGCACGGGCTCTAGGTGCACAGGCTTCAGTAGTTGTAGCATGCGGGCTCAGTAGTTGTGGCTTGCAGGCTCTAGAGCACAGGCTCAGTAGTTGTGGCACACAGGTTTAGTTGCTCTGCTGTATGTGGGATCTTCCCGGACCAGGGCTCGAATCTGTGTCCCCTGCATTGGCGGGCAGATTCTTAACCACTGCGCCACCAGGGAAGTCCTAAAGGAAGTTTGTTTTTATTCCTATTTCCCAAGAGTTATTTCTTTTTTGTTAATAATGAATAGCAGATTTTTTTTGGCTGAATGTTTTTTTCTGAATCTATTGAAATCATATCATTTTATCTTTTAACCAAAAATATTTATTTTCAATCAAACTTCAGAGCTGACCTTTTATATTCTTGTGTTCCTTCTCTAATCAATCTGTAATCTCCTAAGGGGCACGTACTTTGTCTTTTTGTCACTGTATCTCTATCACTTATCCCAGGTCTGATTTAAACAAAATATTTATCCCTAAAACTTAACTCTTATCTGAAGGCTCGGAAGATCTCTTCTCCCCTAATACTTTTAAATCCTTAGTTTCAAGATTAGTTTCAGCCTGTTTAGTCATCTATATCTCTATCAAAGTTTTGGCTTCATTCTTTTTGCTCCAAATCTATTCTTAGAGATAGATTTTTTAATAAAGTCAATGTGAGTACAAATACTCTCCCCTAAGACCTGCTGCTATTTTATATTTTAATATCTCTCTTTCCTTATCAAGAGTAGGTTGTCGGTTGCGCCTAGGAGCTTCAAAGTCTGTTCTTCAGTCATCAGGATGTGAGCAGAAGAAAGACACTGGTAACGCCTGGAGATTTGTAGCAGGAAGTTTCCATTTGTAACATGAGTGGCAGCCGGTTATAGGGCACGTAGCCAACCTCAGGCTTGCTTTTGTTGGTCTTTTGAGAATCCTGCTCTTAGGGGAGACTGGGGAGATGGTATCAAGTAATGCGTAAGAGCATGGACTTTGGACAGAAGTAGCCCTAAGTTCGAGTCTTGGCTCTGACAATTAGTAATTGGGTGACCATGGATAAGTCACTTAACCTCTCTATTTTTGTTTTCCTCATCTCTAAAATAGGTGTAGAAGTAGGAGGTTTTGAGTGCCTGACACACAACAGACTCTCAAAAATGTTGCCTATTATTTCAATAGCAGTTGCCAAGGCATAATCTGATGTGATAAAATAGGTTTCTCTGTGAGAGGGCACTTAGAGGTTTTTTCAAAATTTTGTTTTGTTTTAGATTTCTATCATGAAAGGAAAAAATGTAATTTTTTAAATGCAGTTATAAAGATGCAGAACAAAGAGAGTCATGACTCATGTTTCACAATTTACATAGCTTATTTATTGTTTTATGTTCTGTGATACTTCAGACAGTTATATACTCTCCCCCACTCCCACCCTTTTAGGATGCCAGGATATGACACCAGGAGAATAGGGAAGAAAAGTTTTTGGGGGGGACGCATGATGTGTTGTAGGAAGAAGGCATATGCTTTTCTGACATTAATGTCCCGTCACTTACATTGGGTAAAGCAACCCCAAATACTGACTGATACCAGGAAACAGTTTTTTCCGTTATCGTTGTTCTAGCCCTAAAGTCTATGAGACCTTTTTATAATGTTATGAGCCCTTCTCAGCCTGGCCTGTTGTCAGGCACTGGATTTTAAACCTCGGTTAATTCTCAGTTGTAGTGGCTTCCAAATCTCTCCAGTTCTTGAAGTCATAGCCTGAACTTCCCCACTTCTCTAGGAATAAATTTTCTTCGACATTGGTTCTCCTATATCATTCTTCTTATCAAAGGCTACCGTTAAACAACTACCCGGTAGAATAGGAATCGTTCACCAGACTCCCTTGCCTCCATCCCTTTGACTCCGACCCACCTCCCTGAACTCCAGTCACCTCACCTCCCCATGGCTTGCCCTCTCTTCCAGCCAGGACCATCCATGTGCCATTTTCACTTGCGTAGCTTTAACTTCCTATCTCCTTGCCTCCATGAGGGTGATTTCTCTATCTTGCTGTTCTCCCTTCCTCCTTTTCTGGAGTCATGAGATATAGAAAATTTTTAGTCTTTTGGCATCTTTGAAAGAGATCTGTTATTAGGTTTATTTGTGTTTGTTTAGAAGAAGTACTTTGATACACTGTAGTTGGAATAAGATTATAATAGAAAGCTCAAATGAAAGGAGAAAGATAGTTGCTAAATTGCATTTAAAGAGGCAGAGTCCTGTTAACTGAATTTCTGTCTAGCTCCATGATCGCTGGATATGTGAGTTTGGAGTTTTTGCTGAGATAGTTGGTGATGTTTGGAAAAGTTCAGACCTGACTGCTCTGGGGTTTCATTCAAAGCTTCCTACAGGCATAGTAATGGACCACTAGATGCTGCAGGGGTTTCCCCCTCACTGAGACACTCTTGGGGGGTTGGGGCAAGAAGACAAAAACAAGACAAACAAGCAAGCAAATTCTGGCCCAGGTAAAATTGGGATCCGGATGCCATTTCCCCTGAGAGCTCTCTGCTTACCCTTTCTGTGCTGCTTTCTGCTCCGAAGTGCATCTTCCTCTCCTATCTTCTGCAATTCCTGATTTCAGAAAAATGACTTATTAGCCATTTATACCTTTGTGAGAATCAACGTTATCTTCCTTAACACTTCCACTGTATTTTTGCACTTTAAGACCTATCTCCAACCACGAAAGGACAGTCCTTGTCCTTGTGAAGGAAATTTTAGACATCAGTAAGAATTTGGGGAAAATTCAGAAAGAAAGGGAAAAGGGATATTTCCTGGTACTCCTGAGGTTAAAATATACGGGGAAAGTAGCCACTTTATCTCCACCTTCTCTTTTTGGTTTTGATACTTACCCTTTCGAGTCAGGCCCCAGCAAGGGTCCTGCTGCCCCGTGTCACTCGTGCCAATAGAAGGAGACCAAGTTCTGTTCAGAAGCAAAGGAAAGTTTTATTCTTTGATCAAAGATGGAGAGGCGCGAGCAGGTGTTCTAGAGTCCACGCCCTCCCCACAGGCTGTGGGCGGGGCTGCTTTATAGGGGTCTCGTCAGCAGGGAGGGGGCGGAGTTCTTGCCGTGGGCACAGGCGAGCTGCGCACGGCACTGCAGCCTTAAGCGCGGGACACAGCGGTCTCTGCACACGCCCACCGCCGCCGCCATCTTGAATGGAGTTCCCGGTGCAGCGCTTCTCCACACGCCGGCCCACGGAGCTGAGGTGTCAGCACGGCCTCTGGGCCGCGCTAGGAACTCCGGTCTGAAGCACCAGGGGCAAGGCTTCTGCAACGCAACACCCTATAGGCAAGTGAAACTAGACAAGGCACAAAAGAGGTTAGACCTTCTCTTACCACGTAGATTCCATCTTATTCCCCACTCCTCACCCTTCCACCCCTCACGCCCTCACCCCGCTCCGGGCACCCCAGTGGGCTTTGCCAGTGACACGTTAATATGCCCCACGCGCGGGCCTGAAGGAGTCTGTGTACCATATGACTTCCTTAAAACACTTCCACTACCCCTGCCGGTACAAGAGATGATTGGACCACAGATGAAACTAATGAAGCCAAATGAAACTAATTCAAAAGCAAGGCTAGGGCACACAGATTCTTTCTGAGGGGATTTGGCAAGGACACGTGAAGCGACTGAGACATTTAGCCGTGGGAACAGTGGAAAGACCATGTAGGTCAGGGCTGAAGCCGGAGGTTGGGGTGTGAAAGGCACAGAGAAAGCTGAAGGTATGGGGACGCAGAAACCCTGAGCCAGGAGAAGAGGCTGCAGTCCATCGATCCTTATCATCCGCTTGTTCTCTATTCGTGCATTTGCTTACTTGCTAAAATTTATTTGTAACCCCCAAATCAGTACTTGCGGTGCTTTTGCAGTCATTTGCAGACATGAGCAAAATGGTGAAAAATTTGAGTCATCCAACGCCGCATTCCCAGCTGAGGTCGAACAAGGAGGTACTCTGCCTTCTTGTTTCAGCTCTCGTGCTATAAACAAGTGTCCTTTCCACGGTTTCTTTAGTACCACGTTTTTCACATTTTTATACTTTTTGTTGGTGACTTCACTGTTAAAAATGACCCCCAAGTGTAGTGTAGTCCTAAAGTGCTGTCTAGCGTTCCTAAGCTCAAGAAGGCTGTGACGCTCCTTCAGAGAAAATACATGTATTAGATAAGCTTCCTTCAGGTTGTAGTGCTGTTGGTTGTGAGTTCAGTGTTAATGAATCAACAATAAGGTGCCTTAAAACAGAAATACACATAAAGCAAGGTTATGGATTGGCAAAAGTGTTGTGACCAGAGGCTTGCAGGAACCTAATCTTGTATTTCCCCTAGGAGTAATGGTTCTCTATTTGCTACTTCGATGTTTGTGTCAATTTTAGAGAATGTAACTGCTGTGAGCAATGAGAATCAAGTATGTTGAGGGGTAAAGAATGAAGCAAGCACAGAGGAAAGCAGGTGAGGGATTGTGCTGCTCCAGAGAGACGGAGAAGCTACCTTCTCTCTGGTGGCTCCCAGTTTCAAGCTCAGTTCCATTGAGGACTGGCTGAAATTTATTCAGTGGCATCTCAGTATCTTTACAACTTTTATATAAGCTTGGTTGAGTTTCCTCTCCTTGCAACCAACAAAGTTTTGGCTGAAACTCATACTCCATACATTACTTCTCCTGAGGAGGCAACTTTGGAAAGATGTAGTGGTCTCGCCCTTTGAGGACTGGTCCACGGCCACTATGAAGTCCATGCTGCTGAGGTTGCACTGGTGTGTTCCTGAGACAGGTGCTGCATCAGAAAATTAACCACCTCACCTCAGGGAGGTCTGTCTTCTAACTAAATGTTCAACGCCACTTGAAAAGAGAGTTTAAGAACTTGAACTTTTAAAGAAACCAAACTTTGGTGTCAGTGTGAATTATCAATGACAGATACTTTGCAGCAACTTGCTTTGGTTTCTAATTTGAAGGATGCCAGTTTTAGGATGGTCAATTTTTTTTTTTTTTTTTTTTGCTGGGAGACAAACACATTTTTGAAAACAAGTTCCAGTCTGAACACCCCTTGAGGAAGAGACTGTTTATTTGACAAAGCAGTGTGTGTCCCCACATGGGAAATTATAGAGAGAGAGAAGCACCAGACCATGCAGAAAAAAAAGTTTTAAGATTCTCTAGGTGAAGGAACAGGCTCTTCCCCGCATACTTGGTTTGATGACCGTGGAAAGTACACATTCAGTGGTGTCTGAGCGCCAAGCAGGCCCCATCGTTCTTTCCTAGCCCTCTGTGGTCTGTGACAACTCCACCCCACTAACCAGAATCTCTCACTCCCCAAATGCATGGTCTCCATTCCAATCAACTGTTTATCCCACTAACATACCAAACTTTTACTCTGCCGTGCAATCTCTCATGTCTGTCTTATCTGCTTCTGAGCTCTCAGAATCTTCCCTTCAAAGCCAATCCAGTTACTCCTCCCCAAGAAACTATCGTTGGTCCCATGAACTTCCTTTTCTTTGAGTTGCTCCTCCATCCCTGCTCTCTGAACCCATCTGGTACTTGAAGACAGCCTTCTCTTATAGCCTACAGCGTTTCCTAATGAGGCTGACTCTAACAATAATGAAAGTTTCAGTCAACTCAAGAATCGTATCAGTACAAAGGGGTAATAATAATTCAAGGCCACCTACGATCCACAATTTTCCAAAAGCATGGTTGATTTGAAGTCAACCTCACTTCTTGGGGACCCTGAGCACATTAGCCCTTGCTAATTTCTGTGGTTGTCCCAGCACATGGAATAAGTTAGTTTAGCTCATATGGGTAAATTTTTCATTCCCAAAGAGTTATTTTGTTAGTGCCAACTTGAAAATAATGCTATACTGTCTTTGGGAAAGACTTTTCCCAAGTAATGTTAAGTCTCTTATTGCCAGCTCATTCAGTCTCATAAAAGCTTTCTGAGGTAGGGATCACCCGTCTTTTTTAAGGCAAAGAAACTGAGGCCTAACAGGAATAGTTTATATAGAGAGAGTTGGGGCTAAAAGCAGACCGTCTAGGTCTAGGTCTAGGTGTAGCAAGAGAAACCGGGGAAGCCTCACTCCCACAATAGGGCCACCATGAACAGTTGGGCAGATTGCATACTGCATAACTTCAGAGTTTATGAGGATGACGCCTTGTGGAGTTGACCTCTTTGGCCAGATGTGGTGGCCCTGCTTAGTCTAGGACCTAGCCTGAGGTGAAGTGCAAGCTGGTGCTGTGTACTAAGGAAGAGACTGAGGGTGCTTCATCTTAGTCCTCTTCTTGGACAGCCAATCCAGATGGCTTGCACTCTCTTTTATTCTTATTTGGGTCATTGGAAGGGGAGAGTTTGTCAGGCCTATCTTCTCAGTCTCCTCTTAACAGGGTTCTCATTTCTCCAGAAGCACTGAGCCAAAATTTCTTAAAGGGTCGGATTTGCAGATACATTTGATTTCTATGAAGCCAGAGACAAAGAGGCCACATCCTTAAAAGATCTGGGGCCAAGATCTATGCATTATGGACTTAACTCCTGACACATTTGGCACAAGTTGAAAAATGAAAGAAAAAAATGCCCACTGTCTCAAGAGGTCTTAGGAACATACAAGGCAAAACGTTTTAGTTGTAGACAAGAAAATGCTGGAGAGTCAGAAAGGGATGAGCTGGTCAGGAAATATCCACTTCCTGTGGCTACTCCCAAGTCCTCCCACTCTGGCCAACTCCATTGCAGATGATACAGCCAACAAAACACTGTACCAAAACGGCACTATTGGCTCAGTCGGCTCCAGTCAGCTGCACCATTGACCCTACTTGCCCATGCAGGACCTTCTAGGTTTCTTCCTGAGGCAGGGGATGGTCAAACAAACCAACAAGAAAGAGTTGTATCAGAAATGTGGCATTCTGGAAGCAAGGGTAGGCATTTATAAGCTGCAGCTGAAGATAAATTTCCGGACTCTTTCAGGTACAAACAAGGAATTCAGGTTGACTTTACTTTGTAGAATGGCTTAAAAGAAATGGTTTTTATTTAGTTATGGGAGTTTTTTAATACCATGGTATAAGAATTCTGTGATTTACCTGCGCTCAGATGAAAGCCTACTCTTGAAGTTTGCTGCATTAAATGGGAATTAGTATGCTAAGTCCATTAACCACTGTTTTCAAAGGAAATCAGACTTGTCTCTTAAATTTAAAAAAAAAAAAAATTGCAGCGAGTCATGCTGAGATGCCTTGTCTTTAGTGAAAAGGGAAGTATGTTTTCTCTGACCAGCCCACACAAAATCGGATATTTAATATGATTACTGAGAAGATGGAAAAGGTTTTCAGGAAAGACTCCTGTTGCTCAGCTCCTAGCAGCCTGTAAAGGAGTAAGTAGGAAGTCGAAGGGACCAGCCAGCCCATTAAAATGAGGCCTAGAAATGGGATCTTTGATTCTGCACAGCAGTCCTGTGAAAGCAGAAGGTACAAATGATGGGTTAGACTGGCAAGAGAGTCCAAACCAACCAACTAAGCAACCAACTTATTTTTAAGCACATACTGTTTACATGAGGGTACACAAATGCAGGGTCACTGTCCTCAGGAAGTAGTTGTATTTTGGACATTTGGCTAACCAGGAAAACAGGAAACACCACAGGCATTTACAACAGGGAATTGGTTACAGGTGATGGAGGAGCTGAGACACCGGCAGAGGATAGTGCTAGCAGGAAGCCTCTACCAGCCCCCAGGCTGGAGGGAGTAAGGCAGCCTTTCCAGAGGTCCATGGGCAAGGGTTAGGAGGCACAAGTGGAACCAAGGTGGGTCTGTCTTGGGGCTGGAGCTGTGGAGGAGATGCAGCTGTTGCCAGAGAATGAGTTTGAGGCAGAGAATGAGGGAGAGAAACACCCTAACTTACCCTTGTTCCCCCTGCCAATACCTCACCAGTGCCTACCATCGACTGCACCCAGGCAGAAGCCAACTAACATACGGGCCTGCGAAAGATAACCTGCAGGGGTCAGTCCCCCTGAGAAGCATAGAAGGGCAGGGGAAGGGCAAGGAATGGATTGGGGGGCAAACAAGCCTCTCCTGGAGCATGCTTGGATCATTTTTTACCTTCAACCACAATGACTTCACCTCGTCCTGGGCCAGACCATGACAAATCAGTTGCAAACACAAGTGCTGGCTGGAATGGGCTCTGGGGTCAACCACTACCTCATCCTCTCACCAGCTACTTAACCCCATTTGGGGCTATCCCAAGACCCTTTTCAGGAGGCTCCTTAATTCTTAAGTAACTATAACACACATAGCCTGACATACATACTCTCTCTTCACAGAGGCATTGGAACTGACTGTCCTCACTCCTGTTCCCTGTGGAGAATCCCAGGATCTAACCCGCCCCATGGTCAAGTGAGTAGAATTTTGTCTGGCTTTCATTTCATCTGTGGTCAGTTCTGACAAGATCAGCTTGATAAAGACTCTAAGCCCCAATGTGCATAAATTGATGCTTTCAATTTAGTGCCTCAGTGCCTAGGTAACAGCAGCCCTCCAATCTGGGTATTTCTCTGAGTTGATGTCACAGGCCTATCTTGCTAAAATCAGCCTTATCAATATTATCAGTTCAGAGGTTTTGGTGTTCCTAACCAGCTGTATGACATCAGACAAGTTACTTAGCCTGTTTAAATCTCTGTTTCCTCATCTGTACAATAAGAACAAACACAGGCCTGTTGTGTGGCTTAAATGAGAGAACAGCTAGTAAAAGCATTTATCTCTGTGCCTGATACACAAGCAGTGCTCAATAAATACTATATCCTGTATTGGTCAGGATTCTTCTAGTTTAAGTGATAGAAGCCCAGTCTGGATCTAGGAGTTTATCCAAGGTCCTCACTCTGGGTTTTCTCTATATTCCTCTGATTAATTTCACCCTCAGGCAGACTGTCCCCCGTGAGATGGCAGGGTGGTTGCTGAGACATCCTCCTTTCTAGGCAACCACAGGAAAAAGAGATTCCAAGAGTCTCCTGAAGTCCCTGGAATGGGGTTTCATTGGCCTCTTTGGATCACATGTCCAGCAGTGAGTTAGTCACTGGGACCAAAGGGTGGATGGACAGCTTCAGTCGGCCAAGCCTAGGTCGTGTGCCCATGTAGGCTGAGAGTAAGAGAAGTCAGTTCTCCAAAAGGAAACGGCGGAGCTGTTTTCAGAAGGAGGAATGGATGTTAAGAAGGCAAAAACAAACTATTTCCACTACAGCAGCTACTGTTCTGTTATTATTACAATTTACTATTTATTATTTACTACTAGCACTTCCACTATCCCCACTACTATTACACTGTACAGCTAGTACAAAAACTTGGAGGAATATTCAGTGAACAACTTGGTTAACAGCCAGGGAAAAGGGAAAATCATAGGAAGCTATTATGGGAGAAAAAGGATCCTGAATAGAAGGAAACAAAATGAAAGAGCTTTTAGCAGTGGATGAAACGTGAAGTTAAAGCAAAGCCTGAAATGGTGAGTTCTAGGGGATCGTGTAAGCATCTTTCAAAAACAAAAGTGATCTACAAAAACAGAAATATAGATCAATGGAACAGGATAGAAAGCCCAGAGATAAACCCACGCACATATGGTCACCTTATTTTTGATAAAGGAGGCAAGAATATCCAATGGAGAAAGGACAGCCTCTTCAATAAGTGGTGCTGGGAAAACTGGACAGCTACATGTAAAAGAATGAAATGAGAACACTCCCTAACACCATACACAAAAATAAACTCAAAATGGATTAAAGACCTAAATGTAAGGCCAGACACTCTAAAACTCTTAGAGGAAAACATAGGCAGAACACTATGACATAAATCACAGTAAGATCCTTTTTGACCCACCTCCTAGAGAAATGGAAATAAAAACAAAAATAAACAAATGGGACCTAATAAAACTTAAAAGCTTTTGCACAGCAAAGGAAACCATAAACAAGATGAAAAGACAACCCTCAGAATGGGAGAAAATATTTGCAAATGAAGCAACTGACAAAGGATTAATCTCCAAAATTTACAAGCAGCTCATGCAGCTCAATATCAAAAAAACAAACAACCCAATCCAAAAATGGGCAGAAGACCTAAATAGACATTTCTCCAAAGAAGATACACAGATTACCAACAAACACATGAAAGGATGTTCAACATCACTAATCATTAGAGAAATGCAAACTACCATGAGGTATCACCTCACACCTGTCAGAATGGCCATCATCAAAAAACCTACAAACAATAAATGCTGGAGAGGGTATGGAGAAAAGGGAACCCTCTTGCACTGTTGGTGGGAATGTAAATTGATAGAGCCACTATGGAGAACAGTATGGAGGTTCCTTAAAAAACTAAAAATAGAACTACCATACGACCCAGCAATCCCACTACTGGGCATATACCCTGAGAAAACCATAATTTAAAAAGAATCATGTACCACAATGTTCATTGCAGCTCTATTTACAATAGCCAGGACATGGAAGCAACCTAAGTGTCCATTGACAGATGAATGGATAAAGAAGATGTGGCACATATATACAGTGGAATATTACTCAGCCATAAAAAGAAACAAAATTGAGTTATTTGTAGTGAGGTGGATGGACCTAGAGTCTGTCATACAGAGTGAAGTAAGTCAGAAAGAGAAAAACAAATACCGTATGCTAACACATATATATGGAATCTAAAAAAAAAAAAAGGTTCTGAAGAGCCTAGGGGCAGGACAGGAATAAAGACACAGACGTAGAGAATGGACTTGAGGACACGGGGAGGGGGAAGGGTAAGCTGGGATGAAGTGAGAGAGTGGCATGGACATATACACACTACCAAATGTAAAATAGATAGCTAGTGGGAAGCAGCCACATAGCACAGGGAGATCAGCTCGGTGCTTTGTGACCACCTAGAGGGGTGGGATAGGGAGGGTGGGAGGGAGACACAAGAGGGAGGAGATATGGGGATATATGTATACGTATAGCTGATTCACTTTGTTATAAAGCAGAAACTAACCATTGTAAAGCAGTTAAACTCCAATAAAGATGTTTAAAAAATAAATTAATTAAAATTTTTAAAAAAAGTGATCTAAATAGCAATGTGTAATCCATTTTGTAGTTGCCAAACTGAAACCACCTCACTGTGGTTGTTTAAATAGTGCTTTAATGGCTATGCAAAGCATGTTGTATGCTCTCAGCACCATACGTCTGTAGTTGCAGAACTGACACAGGTATCTATGAAGCAGGCCAACAACATTCCCTGTACAGGAAGGCCATGTCCACAACACCTTATTGCAGATACAAAGATACATTTTTCACATAGGAACCTTGTGACATGGGAACATTCTAATTTTTCTTTCCTACTGACTTAAGTGAAATAGGTATGAGATATGTATAAGGAATTTCTGGCAGAAAGTTCAGGGGCTATAACTTAAAGTGAAACATTGGCTATTTGGCAATGCTATAGTATCCTTGAACAACCGGTTTACTCCAGGATTAGTGATGTATACCAGTGTATAAATATACAGAGAATGATACCCTGAAAGTGGCAACCCTGCATTTGAACTTGAACCTATGTTTTACATACCAACGTATGCTCTGTCAACAGAATGATCTCTATTAAGTTGTGCTCCACAGAGCATTGGAAAGACTTTGCACATTGCCCCTCTTTGTAAACTAAAACTGTGTTCTCAGAAATTTATTTTCCTGTTGAACATTAATAAAATGTTAAAACTAATATGCTATATGATTTGCTTAAAGCTAAGCCTGTCCATGCAGAACAGTCGAACAACTTCAGGAGAAGCTGGTTATTTGGACCATCTGGATGTTTCACCTGAAGAGCAGCCAGATCAACTTGGCCGAGGTCCATCTGAGCATAACACGTCAGCTGACTGGGCCAAGCAAATCCTTCAGTTCAGTGTAAGTAGAATACATGTTTTCTGTTTGTTTTGGTTTTTAAAGAGACTGTGCAATGGTTAGACCACATGGCTTTGTGTAACGATTTTCGAATGAGAAAAAAACCACATATCTAAGGTGAACACTTTAGATAGCCTTGTTGAGTATTTTCTTAACTATACAGTAATGTTCTGGGGAAGCTAGTCAGGTAGCATTTTGAAGTCTGATAGGCTCACCAAACAGAAAAGAATAATACGACTTTATAGTTCTAGACGTTATTATACTTTCCAAGCCACTTGTAGTAATTCTCTCAGCCACCCCACTGGCAGGTAGGGCTGACACCTAATTTAGTGCCCATCCCACTCCTTTCCATAATAACACAAACAGAATGGAAACATTCTTCACCCATGTTGAGAAAAGCCAGTCATTTGGTTTTCTAAGGCTTTTTTTTTCCTTTCATATTTTGAAGGGTGGTGTAGACCAGATTAAAAAACATGGCTCAGGGAAGCAAGAAATCATTCCCCCAAGCGTTTATTAAGTGAATCACAAATTCATTCAGCATGACTGCTTACCCAGAGAAATTAAGGGAAAATGGTAACAAGCTGTGAGCCTCTAAGTATCTTCAACTTTAGGATTTCCCTGGGAAGGGTCACAAATGTAATCCTTTTCAGCTGTCCCTGCCTTGCTTCCACTGTCAATGGAAATATCCAGGCAGGATGAATACACTTTCTGACTAGACTCTGGACTGACCTAGACAGCTTTTTGGAAATTCAGGATATACTTTTCCTAAAGCGTCTTAATTTCTCCCATCCCTCCCTGATTGAAAACATCATTTATCCCATTACAGCATGTGGAAAGGGAGGGGAGGGAGAAACAGACAGTTATCTGAATTCAGGATAAAAATTACTTTGTGAGTTTATTATTCTCATCTATAACAGATGACAATTTTCCTGTCATTTAGCTGATTCTAGAGCAGAATCATCAAGAGATATTAAGTACTGTTTTTCATACTATTTATCTTGAGGGCCCCAATGAGACATGTACACCTACATTAATAACCCATTATCCATAACTTGTGTATTCCCTGGAAATGCTTGGATATTTTGTCAAGTGCAGCTAGCCATTATTTCACTGGCCATATGTTAATTACCCTGCTTCACTTATATTGTGGTGGGTTCCAAAGACTTAGTCTTCCTCCAGTGTCTGAGAGCTGTCTGGAAATCTTAGTTCTAAAGAAATTTGTGAATTTGTAGTTTCTGAAGTAACTCTGTTCCTCATTTGTTGGGTGACAGCTACTTTCATGCCATGACTCTCCCATCAGCTCTAAAATAGGCTCAGCCCTCTCTGACTTGGAACTCTCTTTGAAACTCTAAGATGATGTGTCATTTCAAGGGTAAAAAAGCAAAAATGTTATAAATATGAGTGGATGCTAGAGTCCCAAAGACTTTCAACAAGCTACAGCTTCCTAGTTGCTGACATCAACAGTGTGATTCTTATTATACAGCTGGGTTTCAGACTGTGATCCTTTTCAAGTATCATCTCTACTGTATGTAAAGAACATGGATTTAATGCAGTTTCTGTTGAGTTAATGGATAAGATTTGAAATGAATCTTTCTCTCAGCCATTCCTACAAATTAGTGAAATGTCTCTGGTCCACTAACCCATTTCCAGGGACTAAGATAAAGTCTAAGAATCTGACTCTGTCATTCATTGGAACTGAAATTGTCTTTCAGTCGTTAATACACCCAGTTAGCTCCAAATCTCTTGGATAAATTAGAACTTTCTAAGGCAGTAGCAAAAGGAAATCACAAGCATCACTAACGACAAAAAATCAGAGTACTCAGGTACAAACTAACCAATCTATGTAGCAACGACCTGCTCTTGGTCTGAACTTTTTAGTGAATGGATCACTACTTGGATGGGGAAGGATACAACCTAAATAGTTCATCTACTAATAAAGTCCCCTTAAAAATCACCTCTGTTCAGCAAATACTAATACGCTGAGTCAAGCTCTTGGTTAAGTTCTTTATAGGCACCATCTCCGATAACCTTCACAATAGTCCTGATAGGTAGATACTCTTACTGGCCCATTTTACAGATGATGAGATGAAGGCACAGAGAAGTTAGGTGACTTGCCCACCATCACACAGAAAGTAAGTGTCAGAGCTGGACATGAAAAGGGTCCTGATTGACTTTAAATCCTCTTAGCCATTCTGTTACACTGCCTTGATGATTGGGCAAACACCCTGTCTCAGTGGTTTAAAACTGAAAAAGAGAGACTTCCCTGGTGGCGCAGTGGTTAAGAATCTGCCTGCCAATGCATGGGACACGGGTTTGAGCCCTGGTCTGGGAAGATCCCACATGCCACGGAGCAACTAAGCCCGTGCGCCACAGCTACTGAGCCTGTGCTCTAGAGCCTGTGAGCCACAACTACTGAGCCTGCGTGCCACAACTACTGAAACCCACGCACTGCAATGAAGAGTAGCCCCCACTCACCGCAACCAGAGAAAGCCCTCACGCAGCAACGGAGACCCAATGCAGCCAAAAATAAAAATAAATAAATAAAATTTTTTTAAAACTGAAAGAAAAGTAGCAGTTACTACTGAATATTTCACTCAGTGTGTCATCTGTGGCTACCCTTTTCCTCCCTCTGGCCTTCTAATTGCTAGTCTTCAAATGGTACTTAAAATTTTCATTTCGCAAATCTTCCTTTTGTATTTTACCTCTTTTTCTTTGCATTTGAATGATGCATATTTCATATCAGCAATGAAATATCCAGGAGAGATCTCTGCATGGCAAAGTTGGAAGGAGGCTTTGCATTATGGTTTGCTTGTGAACTTGACACACACTGCAAATCCTAATGGGACCTCCTGCCATGTAGAAATCTCTGGTTTGCCAACCGCAAGATTTCTAGGCCCTCCACAAGCATATTTATTATCTCTTCTTCATGAGAGCAAGTTAAGGCTTCAAAGCAGAATCCAGTTTTGTGATATTTATGCCCTTAGAATGATGGTGAACAATTTTTGCTCTTTGAAAAATGTGTAAAATAAGCTAGTATTTCTAAAAAAGAGGTTCATATATATATATGAATTGGCACTGATATGCTTAAGCATTGATTGTCCGGAAGGTTAAATAAGAAGTTAAAAGCAGCAGTTACTTCTGGTGGTGGTGGTGATGGAGAATGGGAGCTGAGCAGATGGGGGTTGAGGTGGGAAGGAGGACTCTCACTCAGCGCCTTTTCTTCCTTTCTGGTGTTTGAAATATGAGAACTTACTGACTACTCAAAAATAATGCTGAAGAAAACAAATGCTCTTAACTTTTACCTCGAAGGTAATCAGAGGCTGCAATATCATCACAAGATCAGGAGTTGGGTTAGTCTAGAGACAAATTTTCACAGGCAGTGAGTGGCAGTTAAAAGCCTAAAAAGAGATGGTTCCCCTTACTGTGTATACAGCCTGTGTCACACCACTAAGGGTGTAGGAAGCTGAGGTAAGAAGAGGGCAAAATTTCCCAAATCGTGTCACATATCAAACAACAAAACAAAAGGGGAAACTACTGCAGGACTTCTCAGCGTTCAATATGCCGTGTGCATTCAGACCTCCCAAGAGGGAATGCGCAGTGTTTCCTAAAGTTAGTTAACAATGGAATCCCGCTCCAACTTCTTCAAGGAGTGTCTCACAGAATTAGTGCTCCATGGGAGCACATTTTGGAAAAGGCTGGATTGTCAAGGACCCTTCCAAATAAGAGATACTATCTAAGCTGTATATGGAACTTTGAGTTCTACAGAGAGGTATTAAGTGATCACCACCGCATTGACCAATGCAGCATGTCTTACACCAAGATCTACCTTGAATAAAAAGTATATATACAATTCAAGAAATATTGAGTGACCATCTGTGCAAGGCACTTGGGGACTCTGGGCTTACAGAAGGCAGTAACTGAGGTGACTAAGTGGGATAAAACTGCTTCCTGCAGGAGAGAGAGGAGCTAAGCCATCACAAAGGGCTGGTTCTAATTCCACAGATGACATGACCTCCTTTACTCTAATTTCTAAAGTGTTTGTTTTGAGCTGTATGGCCCAGCCCCACTTCACTTCTAAATCAAACTGAGCATTAGGTCAGACATTTGAAAAAAGCAGAGCTCAACACCCTTCAAAGCAGGGCAATGTTAGCAAACAACAGGAACACAATCCGTGGCATGGTTTGTATGAAGCATTTTCATCTGTGTAAATGGGTAACTTAACTGCCGTTTATGGCTGAAAGCCAGCAGGACCAAGCCGTCACTCCTAGTGGGCACTGTGACTAGTGTTGGGGTGGGTCACCATGTGCACCATGGATTACATTTGTGTCTACAGTGACGCTGCACCCAGGGTCCACTTTACCAGCCAGGAGAGCTTGGGAGAAGTCAAAGAAATGCTCTGAATGCTTTTAAAATCGACTTATGCATTGAACATAACAATGAACAAAGACCACTTTGAGATTTAATAAAGCATTTTTACACATGTCATTGCCTCTCACAAAGTCCTCTTTACAATCTTGAGAGCAAAGGAGGCTATCACATCTCCATTTTATGGAAAACAAAATAAAAAGAGAGACTTACTAACCTGCCGTTGCTCACACAGCCAGCAAGCAATAATGCTAGGAATCAAATCTGCCTATTCTGTATAAAAGAGATAACTAATAAGGATCTACTGTATAGCACAGGGAACTCTTCTCAATACTCTGTAATGATCTATATGGGAAAAGAATCTAAAAAAGAGTGCATATATGTATATGTGTAACTGACTCACTTTGCTGTACAGCAGAAACTAACACAACATTGTAAATCAACTATACTCCAATAAAAACTTTTTTTTTAAATCTACCTATTCTGGTGCAGAATCCCACATACATTTCAGTACACCTCAGTCACATGGAGAGAACTGCTGCTCCACTGGGGGCTTATTCTAAAATCTCACTAGTCGGTATGAGATAATATTACAAATTCAAAAGGATCTTCTTCCTCTCTTTATCACACACACCTTGATTCCCTTCCTGGGAGATGAATCTATTGTAGCATCAGAAGGACCTTGTTTCAAGGCCCTTGCAAACAGCTACTAAAAGATATGTGAATGAGGGCAAGATAGTTGTCAAGAGTCTCTGGGTAGGATTCTTGCCTTGGATGAGACGAGGGCCTGAATTTCTTGAAGACAGTGGTTCTCAAACATTGATGTGGATGATAACCATCTGAGCATATGCCAGAAATGCAGATTGCCTGGCTCCATCATCAGATTCAATCACTAGATCTTGGGTAGAGCCTGAGTATCTGCATTTTTAACAGGCCTCTTAGGTGGTTCTGTTGCACAGTTTAAGAGGCCCACACTTCAATCCTGAGAGCCTGTAATGTTATCAGAGTAAGTAGTGTTCTAAATAATTATTCGTTCTGCTCATCAGTAACTCTTTGGGTTTGTTTAATTGCACAAGAATAGAAGAATCAGTGAGTGATTTAACCCAACCAATATTCAATTCAGCAGACATCTCTTTACTTCACACAAGGCTCTGGGTATATAAAATATGATCTCTGCCCTCCACAAGCTCATCTTTTTAGAGGAGATGAATGTGTACACAAATCACAAAATCCAATGCTTTTAAAAAACAGAATTATTGAGGTACTCCTGAAGCACAGAAGAGAAAGAATTCATCCTGCCTCGAAGCCTTAGAATGCTCCCAGATGAGGCACCATTTAAACTGAGCCCAGAGAAGTGGAGAAAGGGCATTTTAGCAAGAGGGCACATTGTGAGCAAAGATAAGGAAATGGGAAAACATAGGTGTGTTCTAGGAGCCCAGGGAAGATCGTGTATGAGTACTAGAATACGTAGGAGTAGGTAGGACAAATAGTTTTCATTTTCATGGCCTTTTGCAACATTTCGCTTGATGATTTCAACTACTAGGAGAATAAGAGAATCAATCCTATTTTAAAGATTAAAATACTAAATGACTTGTTAAAGAAAAAAAAAGCCCACAGGACCTACAACAAGATATTAATTTTTGGTGGGGGGTATGATAATGGGATCATAGAATATTGTTGCCACTATTGTTGCCACTATTATAGGGAGTATTAGTGGCTGATAAAACCACATACTGTACGAAAAGAAGCATGTGGAAACATACTACACCACAGTGCAAAATTCTGTGTAAACTCATGGCCTTCTTTAAAAATGCACATGTATTTTCCAGTTCTGTTAGTCAGTACTCCCACCAGCTGTTCTCATTGTGCATTGCTAATGCTCAGATTTGGGGCTCTCTTACTCTTCTCCACTAAAGGACACCAAGATCCTTTGGGAGATAGCTGATTCCAGATCTTGGAGTCAAGGGAAAGTCAGGATGGGTCTGGGACAGCCTGTGCTGCCAGACAGCATGCATACTTTTATAAAATGCCAGAGGCAATGTTCAAAGGACAAAAGAACCACCTAAAGGGGCTTCCCTTAGCCAAGCTGAACACCACAAAATAGATAAAATAAAATAAATAACAGTGTTTGATCAAAATAGGTTGCAGCTGTCTCGGAAAAATTACTCTTCCTAATGATTCAAAAAAAGGAAAATTGATATAAAGTGGTATGAAAACATAATTGTAATACAAAGAGGATTATATTAATATAATAAGTCATATTTCATTTCCTATTGATTTTGTAAATTAAGGGAGTATAATTATAAATGAACATTTTGTTTCTTCTCTGAAAAAAATCATTCTATACTTTATAGTTAAGTACCCTTTATTTTCTGTATTAGCAGGAAAGAATAAACAATGGGAACTGAGGGTAATTCCAAGGAAAGCAGGTGCTATAAACAGAACAAGACCAATCAGAACTAGCAAAACAGGGTCCCACGGTTCATCAGCACCGGCGGTCACACAAAATAACCAAGTGGAAAAGGCGTGTCACAGTGTGTTACAAAAGGATGAATTAGCTTCCTGTCCTAGAAAAGAGTGTTGACCACAGACTCAGCCCCTCCACTCCATGGAGATGAATTGTCTGGACCAGTGCTTCCCAAACGTTGCATTTCATGGCATATGTAGAAAGTGATAACATTTACCTAATGACACATTAACTCATAACACACAAAGGCTGTGTTTGGTGTCCCTTTCCTGCCCTCCCCTCCCCTCCCCCTGGGGCTCCTGGACACACAGGCTCCCAGTGGCTTGAGCGACAGGGGGTCTCTGTCTCAGCACCTCTGGGATTCATGTGTAACAATAGGGAATGGCACAGTGTACTGGTTGCAAAGTTCTGCTCTCATAAGTATAATAACATACCACTTAGGCTTATATTAAATAAAATACCAATAGGGTTTATATTAGTTTTCAGTAATGCTAATAGGCCAAAGACAATGTGTTAGGTACTACCAGCCATGCCCAATTAAAGAATAAATCATTTTCAGAAAGGCACTAGGTTTGAAAATCTTAAATCTGGATGAAGGACAGAAAATTAAAAGTCCAATGATGTAACAAGTAAAATGTGGTTATAAAAAGGAACTTGGTTGAATAACCAGAGAATGAGAGCTACCTTAGATACTGCAACAGGTCAAATATCAATTCTTTGATTACGCAGTACCATAATCAGGACTGGTTCTGAGGCTGGTCCTTATCCTTTGGTAAGATGAGATATAAAAATACTAAAATTACTGAAATTTTAGGAAGGCAAACCTGGGAAGAAATGCAAATAACATGTTATTTAAATCTAAGGTATTAACATTTGGGAAACTAGTTTTTGTTTCAGGTTACAGATCAGCTTTTTACCTTATTGATAGTATAAGTGTCTTCTTCTTAAGTGTTTAAATGCTAAAGATAATTTATTATGGTAGAATTGTGGTTTTAGCCAAATGTTTAGAAGTATTTGCGTTAGCAATCACCTGGGAACTTTCTAGAGAGATGCCTGTGACTGGAAAGGTGAAGTGGATTTAGTCATGGAAGGCCTTGACAATCCTGATTATCTGACCTAGGCAGTGGGATATGGTGGAAAGCATAGTGGGAAATAGATGTGGTTTATTGTCTTAGGTCTGCTAGTTACTCATGTGTGTCTGGGCGCAATCTCTTAACTTCCTTATGCCTCAGTTTCTTCACCTGTTCAATGCAGAGGTTAGAATTGCATTTGCTTTTTATTTATGTTTATTTTTATTTATTTGACGTATGATTGACCTACAACACTATGTTTGTTTTAGGTGCACAACATGGTGATTTGATATTTCTATACATTACCAAACAGTCACCACAATGAGTCTAGTTACCATCTGTCACCATACAAATTTATTACAGTATTATTGACTATATTCCCTATACTGTACATTTCGTCCCCATGACTCATTTATTGTGTAACTGGAAGTTTGTACCTGTTAATCCCCTTCACCTATTTTGCCCACCCCCCTCAACCCGCTCCCCTCTGGCAACCACCTGTTTGTTCTCTATATCTATGAGTCTGTTCCTGTTTTGTTTTGTTTTGCTTGTTCATTTGTTTTGTTTTTTAGATTCCACATATAAGTGAAATCATATGGCATTTGTATTTCTTTGTGTGACTTATTTCACTTAGCATAATACCCTCTAGGTCCATCCATGTTGTCACAAGTGGCAAGATTCCATTCTTTTTTATGGCTGAGTAATATTCCATTGTGTGTGTGTGTGTGTGTGTGTGTGTGTGTGTGTGTGTGTGTGTGTGTGAATATATATATATATATATATATATATATATATACATACATAATCTCACATCTTTATCCATTCATCTATTGATGGATACTTAGGTTGCTTCCATATCCTGGCTATTATAAATAATGCTTCAATGAACATAAAGGTGCATAGATCTTTTCAAATTAGTGTTTTTGTTTTCTTTGGAAAAATATCCAGAAATGGAATTGCTGGATTGTATGATAGTTCTATTTTTAGTTTTTTGAGGAACCTCCATACTGTCCTCCATAGTGGCTGTATCAATTTACATTCCCACCAACAGTGCAAGAGGGTTCCCTTCTCTCCACACCCTCACCAACACTTGTAATTTGTTGTTTTTTTGATAACAGCCGTAGGATTGCATTTTCTAAGGTCTCTTCCATGTCTCAAATTCTGTGAAATATTGTGAATGATGCTGATTTACTTCTGGAATAGAGGGAGCCTTGCTAATCGTTTGGGCCCAGCTCCTCAGGAATCTGCCTTCAGCACAAGTACCCTCGAGATGGTCCGAGAAGGTCCCATAGTCTTCTGTCCTGTTCAATTTTTTAGACACTACTTGAAATCTTTGGTATTGTCTTGGTGTTCCTCCCATTCTCTTGGCTCTCATCAGTTACCCTTTTGCCATCATTTTATTGGGCTTTTGTAAGGCAGGGAAAATGTTTGGGTCAGGCGGCCATCTTAAACTGGTACCTCATCATTTGATTTTTGAGTAGCATTGCCTTACCAAGGTCTAAGGTGCTACTTCCTCTTCTTGTCAGAGACACTCCCATACAGTAAAGTAGCAGTCAGAATAAATGGATAAATCTAAGTTTTATTTATTTGAATTTAGACAGTTGGGTTCTTTAAAATACAAAGATGTCAGTGA
Source organism: Balaenoptera physalus (assembly GCF_965194825.1). Lineage (NCBI taxonomy): Eukaryota > Metazoa > Chordata > Mammalia > Artiodactyla > Balaenopteridae > Balaenoptera > Balaenoptera physalus. The sequence goes on from NC_138893.1 coordinate 1,488,942, forward strand.
TGCTGGTCCAGGGACCACACTTTGAGAGAAGCAGGTCTATATGAAATACAACATTCAGGTAATGAAAGCAGATTAATAATTTATTTATTCATTTAATAAGTACTGTTGAATACTTACTTGAATACTTATACTGTCGAGCATTGTTATAGGCACAAGGACATGGTAATGGGTGAAAAAAAATGTGGTTTCTGCCCTCGATGACCCTTTCTGATGGAATTTTCCAGTTTTTAACTAGAGGTTTTGATTAGAAGTCTTCTCAGCACAGAAAGTCTCTTCACAGTGCTATAGCCTGTCATGTTCATTTCCCTCCTTGTGCCTCATCATGGTTCTTTTCTTAATTTTATTTATTTATTTTTCCTTCCAGTTTTAATGAGATATAATTGACATACAACACTGTATAAGTTAAAGGTGTACAGCATAATGACTTGGCATACATGTATATTGCAAGATGATTACCACAGTAAGTTTCGTTAACATCTGTCACCTTAATCAAAGTTGTCTTATGTGGAAAGCCCCTTCTCTCCAATGGATCGAAGTCTTGCATATACCTTGGCCCAATGTCTTTCTCTTCCCCACCCCAGCCCTTGATTACCATTTTCCCCCTTCATTTCTACCATGACAGTTATGAGTTCCTAACATCATTTACCCTTTATTTTACACTGTTCTATATTTCTATCTGCTTCATTTGTGCCGTCACTATTTGGAGCACCTACAAGGCTATAAGCTGTGTGTTATATTTCTTTGCAACGCCATCCCTCAGTTCCTCAAACAGAAACACTCTATGAGCTAAACATGAACTTGTTAATAGATTCACTTGGAATCCCAAACTCCCTTTTGGAGGCAGTGGAGCAGAATTAAAATTGCCACCACCAACAACAACCAGTCAGACCACATGGTCAGACAGTGTTTGTGGTGGCTGGGGTGGAGTAAAGCAATTGGAGACCAGGAAAAAAATTAGTGTTTGCTTTAGGATTTTACTGACTGAGAAAGAGCCAAGAGTGCTTAATTTCTCCTTTCAGGACAAAATTCATCTTCTAAATGGGGTTTATGTCTAAAAACTGTAATGTGGTCAGGATGAGCTGGTGAATAAGTTATGGAATCAAATGGCCATCGGTGTTTTCTTGACTAGTATATCTTGATTTTGCTGAAAATTAGTTCGATCCAGTTATAATTGAATAGATAGGTCTGAGACCACATTTTGATTACAGTTGAATTAACTGGAAATTAACTGTCACAATCTTGTCCAAATGTATTAAGATAAGACAACCCTGTTAATATTGAAATAGATTATTACATAGAAATAAAAGAAAAGCACTTTAAAGATGGAAGAATCTTTGAGATCCTTCAAGACTAACAGTATCAAATAGTAGTTATGTGTGTAGGCTCTGGACCTTGTCTAATCCACTTTGAATCTTTACTCTGCCACCTACTGTCTGTGTGATCTTGGGAAATTTTCTTCATCTCTTTGAGCCTCAGTTTCCTTATCTGTACAGGATAAGAGGTTAAAAAGTATTACCTATTAAAAGAATTAGTGGGAGAAATAAATGGTGGTCTAATAATGTACATGAAGCTCCTAGTATAATGTCTAGCAGATAGTAATAGCTCAATAAATGGCAGTTGGTATGTAGTCCAACCGTGTCATTTTACAGATGAAGAAACTGAGGCTCAGAGTAATTGCAGTAATTTAGGGACAGAGCTAAGACAAGAACTTAGAATTTCTGAATTCCAATCCAACACTCTATTCAGGGTGAGTTACTATACATTACTCACTTTATAATTTGGATCTTTCTAGTATAGAATTTGTGAAAACTTGGATAGTGAACTGGCCTGAAATATATTTTTTTCCCACTTTCTGTGAAAATTGGGTTTCAAGTTGAATATATATAACCTACTTATGAAAAGGACTATTTTCAAGCTCTTCGATAGTATCACTTTAAAAAATCAACCATAAGCATTATTCATAAACTCATTATAAGACATTCTTAACTGTTTAATTGAAAAGTCCCAGGGCTTCCCTGGTGGTGCAGTGGTTGAGAATCCACCTGCCAATGCAGGGCACACAGGTTCGAGCCCTGGTCCGGGAAGATCCCACATGCCGCGGAGCAACTAAGCCCATGCACCACAACTACTGAGCCTGTGCTCTAGAGCCCGTGAGTCACAACTACTGAGCCCACGTGCCGCAACTACTGAAGCCCATGCGCCTAGAGCCTGTGCTCTGCAACGAGAGAAGCCACTGCAATGAGAAGCCCGCGCACTGCAATGAAGAGTAGCCCCTGCTCACCGCAACTAGAGAAAGCCCACGCACAGCAACGAAGACCCAACACAGCCAAAAATAAATAAATTAAATAAATAAATTTATTAAAAAAAAAAAAAAGTCCCATTCTTGGCAACACTAATTTGAGTATTGACTAAATCAATTTGAATTGTGGTATACACTTAGGTATACTCAGTAAAAACTGAGGACATCTAGTCACACAGCCCTACAATACAGGGAATCACCACCCCAAGATGTCCTTAATAGGAACAGTTGTCTCCTGCTGAATAATTTCAGTAAGACCAAAGCCATTACACCCAACACATCTAGTTCTGTGTTTTAACTTTTGTGATGGTCAAAATGTCCTTCAGGCTCTCAGATAATCTTAAATCCAGCATGAACATGGTACTCAAGTTATTCCAGAAGTAGCAGCCATCATTTGATGGCTCCTTAGTCAGCCATCAGTGATTCCTCCTCCTTTGCAGCAGTAGAGCGTTGGAAGGTTATGGCTTGTTTACTTTGCAGTATAAGCACAGTTAGTTCCAGGTAGTTCACCTAGTCCAGATGGGATCCAGTCGCCATGGACCTAATAGGTGTTCATTACACGATAGTTGAATTGAAAATGTCAAACGTGTAGTAATTCACTCGTGTTAGGTGTGTTGATAAAAATGATTACACTTTAATTTTAGGGGATGATTCTGCAGAGAATATGCCCAAGAGGAAGCCTTGATCTAATAAAAGAGAAGTAGAGAGCTGAATGAACTTTTTTCCATGATAGTGTGATTCCAGATAAAAGATGTGTCAGTCAAGGTGATTTGGGTTGCAAGAGATAGCAACCTACTGGAGAAGAAAGGGGAAATGTATTGGCTCATAAACCCACAGGAAGATGGGATGGGACTTGCTGGAGGACTACTGGCTTCCTCTCCCCATTCATTGTCAGACCAGCTTTTCCATAAGGCAGGAGTCCCGTCTACTACCAGCCATGGGTTCATATCCTTTACAGTCTTGGGAAGGGAGAAAAGAGGTCCTCTTCACTCTGCTCCCATTGAAATAACCCAGAGAAGGACTCTGAAAGGCCTGACTTGAGGCACATGCCTCCCAGGGATGTGAGGCTACTAAGAAAGGAGGTACCTTTCTGAGCACACAAAATCTGTCCACCACTGCTAGCATTTATTGAATGCTTTCTTTGTGCCAGGCACATGAACTTTCTCATTTACCTTTAAGATAAGGATCATGATTACAGGAGGTGTCTGTAGGGGCACACTGAATTGTTCTGAGGGTCACAAGGGAGCCTGGCTTGGAAGAAGAAAGGGGAGCCCTATGTCACCAATGAAAATGAAAAGCTGGGCCCGCGCCCCCAGCAGAGTACCTCCTCCTCTCATCCTGAATCAACAGGAACAAGAGTGAACTCCAAAGGCAATCACCTTCTCCACCACCCCTGTCCCCAAACACCTTTCCCAACAGGGGTAAATTCAGGTGTTAAGGGGTCTGAAGTTTATATAAGTTGAGAATCCCTCTTTAAGAAAAAGAATACCAAAACAGTTTACTTTTGCAAATTTTACAACATATGACCATGTAAACACATTGTTAGTGCCTCCTAGTTGTGTCCCTCTGAGAGAGGGATTCTGAAATATAAGCTTCATTAGCTTCATGACGAAACCAACTTTGATAACATTTATCACAGCAAACTGCAGTTGTAACCAGGATTTAAATGGACATCTAGTGTCTCAAACAACCATTCTTTTTCTAGAACACCACCCAGCAGGACCCCTTCCCACTGGCACTTGTCTTTTGAGAACTTCTGTAGTTCAGGCTTTTTACTCATTTAGATTGTCCTTCCACCTCAGTTAATTCAAATCCTGGAAAATCCTGGAAATGCATCATTTTTATAATTATCTGAACTGACTCCCACCCTTCCCACATGATTTTTTTTTTCTTTAACAAAATATGGTCACTGACTAAGGAGAAATGGTCTTGAGAACACCACTTATTCCAAGGCAGACTCTTTGGCCTCAGTGTCATGGGCTTGAACCTGGCATTCCCAGCCACAGCCCTACTGAAACTGATAGTCTAGTCATGTAGGGGATTTTCCTGACTCCGTGTCTGTCTCCCCATGGCTGTTTATTTGTACTGCTGTCTGCTTTGGTTTGGGACACTGACCTTATAAGCTGCTTCCCGAGCCGAAGCCTCGGGAAGCCAGAGAACTAGGAGTTTCCCTCTGTGCTCCTCAGGACTCATGGCCAAATGGAAGGAATTGGCTATCAATTCACAGTGTGTAACTGGAGAGAGAGAGGGAGAGAGAGAGAGAGAGAGAGAGAAAGTCTTTTAAAATCAACACCAAGCCAGCTGTGGCTCTCTGGACAGCTGAGTCATAAACGATCAGGCAGTTCATTTGGAAGACACACTGTACATGCTCCTCTTGGGTTCCGGCTGGAGCAGAGGGTAGTTAAATAAAAGGGAAGGAAGGATAAGAAAAGAAAGCCACAATGTAATATCAGATCGCACTTCATTCTGAGACTCGCTCTGATCAGAGGTGAAGGACAAGAAGCCAATTCCCCGACAAATCAGACTCCATCCTCATGTGGTTGGTTAGTGAAGAATCTATTAAAGAAATCTGAGCATTGCTATTTTGTTTCTTAATACATAAATTACAGTAATTGCTGAAAGATGCTGGCTGCTGACTCCTCATTGGAGCTGGCTAAATGTTGTCTTAAAATGTCGGCCACTGAGTCACAAGTTCATAATCAGCTATGAAGTGGCTGTGTTTGGCAGTCCCACAAGGTGCAAGAAGGTCATTATTACAGAAATAATTGGAGTGATGGTTATAGGTCTAAAATTTGTCTGAAATTAAAAAATAATCTCCAAAAGATGGCAAGAAAGTCTTGAAAGGAATCTAAAGAACATAGATATGAGCATAGTGGGCCACCACTATCCTGGGCAGGGAGCTCACTCCAAGTGGCATTTCCTGGGCAGTAAGATAACATGTACCCACTTGCAGTGAGGTCTACTCACTGGAGTCATCACTGGTTCATTGTATTTGTGACACAGGACAAGCTTCATGGAATCTATCAACTGCCTGCTGTCACCCCTTAGTTCTGTGGCTAGTGAGAAGCCTCTTTGTCCATCTTGTCTACCCAAAGGTCTAAGTAGCCCCTAGGCCTGCTCTTTCTGCTTCTGTGCACAGAGTATGGAGTGTTTCAGAAGAGAGACAGGGCCATGCTGATAGGATCTCCTACAAATCCATACCATCAAGACCCAGGTGGGCCCAAGGCTGGGTAGTGATCCTTTTATTTATCGCTTCCTATTGCTGTCTTATTCCCACTAAGCTGTTTCTCCTCTTCTAGACAATTAAGGATTGTGTGTATGTGTGTGTGTGTGTTTGTATAATAAGAAAAGCACCACAACTTCCTCTCTGCTGATGACCTGGACACCCTCTGGCCTGAGGGCTCTCTTACAATCTCCCCTCTTTCTTCTCCCCAATCCAGATCTCATTTTTCTCTAGGTTAGTGGTTCTCCACCCAGGCTGCAGTAAAATCATCTGGGATGCTTCATAAAATGTAGATACCAAGACCCCATCCCACCTCCAAATTCTAGATTTAGATCATCTAGAGCTTCTAGAGTGTAGCCACGCAAGGGTCATCAGAATTATTTTTAAAGCTCTTCATGTGATTCTAATGTGAAATCACCAACCACCTCTCAATTGCTTTCTTCCTGAGGCTACAGCAGCCTCTCGCTGTCTGTCTTGAAAAGGTCCTATAACATTTAGCAGAAGCTCTTACACAGTACATGGAAAATCTTGGTTAACAGTCATTTCTGGTTAGTGTAATTAAAATCATTCTCACTTTGTTCCCTTGTAAAGGAGAAGGCAGAAAGCCTGGACTGTGGTCCAGACTCTGCCTGTACAGCTTTGGGCAAGTAACTTATCCTCTTTGGAATGGTATTTCCTCTTCAAACAAAATGAATAGCTTAAATTAGATACTCTTTAAGATTACTTTCAGTTCTAGGCTATCATGATTATAAAAATCCAATGACCTTTTTTTTAGTACTATTATTATTTCAGACTATTATTTATCAACTGTGAGACCTTGGGTAGCTCATATATCTTTTCCAAGCTTCTCAGTTCCACATGTGTGAAAATTAGGAAGGTTAGGCCAGGGTTTCCAAATCTCTTCTGCAGAATATTCCTAGCTCAAGAGATGCTCCATGCAAAAAGGATTCCCAGGGCATAGCACAGTAAAGGATCTGACAAGTCTTGAAATAACAAACCTAGATTAACTCTTTTAAACTCAGATATTCCCAGTTATTTGACCATGAAGCTACTGTTTTCTTGTAAATCTTATTAACATCCATAGGACTAACTGTTACACTAGATGATCAGATCTCTTCTACTTAAATTCTGCACTTTGTGGTCAAGGGACAAGTTTGTTAGATAAAAGAATGAATAATTTGCTTGCTCCTTTGACATGTAAAATAGAAGCTTATTTGTTCACTGATCCACCCCAGCCTTCAGTTGTTTAGCAGGGAAGGATACAGTCTGACAATAGCATCTTCTGGGGTTTACCTATTTCTGAGAAGACAGTTTTTAAAATGAGATGAAATGTCAGAAGTTATTCTGGTTCAAGTCAAAAATGGATTCTGACTCTCTTCACTGTAACCTGTATGAAGCAGGTTATTTGAAAGAGAAGTAAGTAAAACTCACTCACTAAGTCACTTTCTTTAGTTTGATCAGATAAGTCCAATTCCACATAATCAAAAAGTTCAGAATCAGAGAAATCATCTGGAGGCAGCATAGAGTTTCAAAAATGGGTCTGAAGTCAGACTTCCTGGCTTGCCAGGTGACTTGGGCTCCCATCTTAATTCTTCTGGGCCTTGGCTTTCTCATCTGTAAGATGGAGGTAATAATTGTCCCTGATAAGAGTGCCATAATTGTAGGAATAAGTAACTTAATATGTATAAAGTACCTAGTACACTGTTGGTGCATGGTAAGCACTCAATAAGCGTTTATTATTATCTGGACCACGGATCACCACTTTGTGATCAATGTCAAATTCAGCTTGCAGACCTATTTTATCTGGCCTACAAAATGAATATAATTTTAACACCTGAATGCCTTTAGTTAGGGCATATTCTCTCTAGTTTGCCTCAGGCCCCACTCCTCCCTATTATATCTTACCTAACCACTGTAGACGTGTGTTACCCACCTGGTCTTGAGTCTAGAATGCAGACTTACTAAGGCAGAGGTTGTCAGTGTTATGTTTCAATGCTGACTCATCTGTGCCTAGCAGATAGATGGGGTTTTCTCAGTATTTGTTGAATGAACAAATGAGTATACACACACACACACACACACCAACAACAACAAAAACTCCTTTCTATAATAGCTTTTGCAAGGGGTTGCCCAGCCTCTGCATCAACATCTCCGTGATAGGGAGTTTACTACCTACCATTCTATGTTTGGACATTTCTGCTTATTGGAAGTTTGTTTGTACATTGAGCCCCAGTCTGATCCTCAGTAGCTTTTTAATTCTCTTTCAGTTTTCTGATATTTTGAAGCTAGAGGCACATGGGAGAAAATCTAGTCCAATCCTCTTACTTGACAGAGAAAGAAGTTAATAAGCAGGGAGGCCCAGTGACTCTCATAAAGTATGGCCCATTGTTGTGACCTAGCCTCTGAGTACACAGCTGCCTTCTGAATCAGCAGGCACCTTTGTAGTGTGATTTGGGAATCTCTAGTGGCTTGAAATATCAATTCCTCTGACAGTCATTCAGCCATCAAAGCTTCATCCCTTTGAATCCTGAAGAGCTTTCCAAATCTATTGGATAATCTTCTCTTGAAATGCAATCATGAATTCCTTCCTTTATCAACCAGCACCTTACCTTTGGTAGCAATGAAGATGAACAAGAAGAATGGAGTACAGGATAGGCCCTGAGGGGAAAAACACATATTTAAAGGATGGGGGTTCAGGAGGGACTACTGAAGAGGGGGGCACTGGAGCCAAGCCTTGCCTTCTTCACAAGAAGGCCAGACACAGCCCAGATCCACACATGGCCTGATCAGGATATTGCTCAATGTCCCCTGCGGAAGGGATGGGGGTGGGGCACAGGCAGGGGCTAATTTAATCTAATCAACTTGCAATAGGCTCCTTCACCATGAAAGGAAAAAGAAAGAAGAAGAAAAAACATCCATTAGTATACTTTCAAGAATCTCAATCTTAGCTGGAAATTGTTTTAAGGGAAGTGAGATGATGCAAGTCCAGCTCAGCTGGAATCACCCTCATTCCTTGGCTCCCCATCAAACAATAGAAATCTTTCATCAGGGATTGCATCTCTGTCTCTCTGTCTTTCTGTTTCTCTCTCTCTTTCTCTCTGGGGCAGTGACTTTTAAACCCTTTTGATCGTGGTCTCTTTGAGGCTCTGGTGAAAGTTATAAATCCTCTCCCATGAAGAATGCACAAACATGGGGAATTTTGTATACAACCTAACCCCCTAAAACCAGTGCTCATGGACCCAAGTTAGGAATCTCTGCTCTTTAATGTCTAAGGTATATGTTGGGGTGTTTTCCTTCCTGCCCCATATATCATCTCGGGTACTTTGTGGAGATCAGAAGAAGGCAAGTGCGTCCTGAGGGCATTACAATAATGGGAATACATCCAGTCAATTCTCTGACCCTGCCAGTAGGAATTAAGGGCCCTTATCTTTATGTTCATTCCACCCTATGTCTACTTCTATGCTAGTGCTGACCACTCTATTATAATCGTCCATTTCGTTGTCTATGCCACGCTTAGTGAGCTCTGCAAGGGCAGACTTTGACTGATGTCTTCATGGTTGTATCCTCAGTGATTGGTACATAGTAGGATCTCAGTTCGTTTCTGTGTAGTGAAGGAAGGAAGGAAGGAGAAGATGAGGAAGATATCCTTGGGGTCTTCTAGAACTTTTCAAAATTTCCAATTAAATAGTGGGGAACTAGATAAGAAGGATGATCTAGATTTACATCACAGGTGGTCCTCTTGTGTGATAGTATGGTCAACCATCAGAGTAACATGGGGCTAGCCATTGATCTATATTTGATTGTTTTCTGCAATATTCATGTCCTTGGAAAAATAGTTGTGATTTTGAGCCTCTTTAAGACTTGTCAAAAGAAAGAAAAATTAGTTGAAGTAATTGAAGACCTGACAGATAGGATAAAAGATCTTGGAGAATTCAGAGATGTTTGGCTAACGGAGATTTCAGCAGTAACCTTCTCCCTTTCCTAATTCTGCCTGGAAGCAGATGGGGGTGAGACGAGAACCTTAAAGATGAAGGTTGTATAGTAGGTAGGCACCCAGTGGGAGGACATGGCTGGTATGTGGTAGGATTTCTTTGAATCATAATAGGAGTTGGTAATTGGCCTCCAGGCTTTACTTGTTCATCTCTGTTAGCCTCTTTAGCACAAATCTGTTGGTTTTATCTTCCCAGCATCCACTCACACCTATACTGGTAACAATACAATGGTTTTTCCTTTGTGGAATAACTACACTCAAACTCTAAATTCTAGGTCCATGTGGTTATGGTTGTCTGACCCATTCCTCTAATCTCTAGAGATAGATCTGGCCAATCAGTATATTGCAGGCTTTCAGTCGTAATAATTGACTTTCAGGAGCCATGAGACCTAAGCCCAGCCAGTGAGAGTCAATTCTGGGATGCTTGTAGGAATTATTGGAAAGAGAAAACTCTCTTTCCATTTGCCTGGAAGCCAGGTGGGTATAAGCCTGGATCTGCTGGGGACCATGAATGGAGAAGACAGGTTTGGGCATGGAGCCAAGGCAAAGGCAAGCACAGCAGAGATGTAGAGCAATCATGTCTTAGGAGCTGTTTGAACCCTTGTAGCCATCTTCTCCTGAAGTTTTCCAGACCCTTTTCTGTTCGTGAACATTTGAGCTTAAGAGAGTTTGAACTGGGTTTCTGTTCTTCTGAATAAAGATGTCCTGTGTGCTATTTCTCTTTTCTTGAGTCTCATTTTTTGGTAAGAGCCTACCACTGTGGCTCTGACTTCCGTAGATTTCCACCCTCCCTTCCCTATTTTATTATGTTAGTGTTATATCCTTGGTGTCTTTAACAAAACTGTTTTCCGTTACGGATTATGGATAGGAAGGAGGTATTCAGAGAGTGACTGTGCCCAGAGTGAGGTCTCCTATTGGAGAATTGGCTAGGAAACTGTTCCTGGAGTTTGAGATGTTCAGGAGTCCAGAGGACCCCATGGAAGGCAGGAAGGGAGTGGGGTCCTCTGTCCAAAGATAATAGTATGCAGAACTTCAGTTGAGGAGGATATCACCGGTGTTAACCCACACTGAGCCTGCCAATCTGGTATCCAGCTTAGGGTATGCCATTGATTGAAAATTTGAAAAATGGAAGAGTAGAGTATGCTTAGGAAGGAAGGAAGAATGATAGAAGCATTTAGCTAATTTTTCAGGGCAGAAATACTAGACTATAAAACAGCTCTTAAAAAATACATACATACATACATAACTCAATGAGATGATTGAGTTATTAAATTAAATTTAGCATATTATGCTTAAGAAAGCACAGCATGCACAATATATTTTAGGACTATTTTTATCTATTCCAATGCTGCAAAATTTTCAAAAGATCTAGCATGGAGAGGAATAAGGTTTGGATATCTGGAAAATTTGCTTATATGCAACACCTCTTTTCCTCATGATGCCTGATAAGCAGAACACTACTACATTAGACGTTGTCCTGCCCGAACATGAGTTCTTTAAAAGCTCCCTTTGTAAGTATATTCTAAACAATACTAGGAGAGTATTTTTTACATTTTGAAAGTAAAAGTCACATCTAAATTGCAATATCATGGGCAAAAACAGAGATCCTTGGGGTCACCAATAGTCCTGGGACCAAATGCTAATGGCCAGTGGTCAAGGTAATAGTGAGGTGTCCAGTACTAGTCACTAAAGCCTATGTCTTTACTCTCTTAGCCAAACAACCCCTTTCCCATTTAGGTCTTCTAAAGCTGTGTCCCCAGACTCCAGGAAAATGGGCCTCTGAGAAGTGTCAAGAGAGAGCAGAACGTCTCACCACATCCTCTGACACAGCTAGATAAAGGGCCATTCACCCTATTTAAGAATAGGAAATTAAGAAGCCCACACATCTAGTTAGAGGAAAAGGCCCAGCGAAGACTCAGAAATTCCTGGCTTGGACAAATAAACTCTCTGCCTCCCTTTAAGCCCTACTGCCAACCAAATGGTGACAGATTGAGGCCTTTAAAACATTTCAAGGCATACGACATAGCAACCAGCACCACCTAGTGGAAGAGAAGGATTAATCAACTCACAACTTTTCTTCAACACACTTGCAGGGTTGCTTTATTCACTCAGCAATCCACTTGTAAGAGCTGACTGCATCAAGCACTGTGCGGGACAAGTTGGAAAGTTAGAAGGAATAGAAATGGGTATGCCAAGAGCTGAAAACATCTGGCCTATGGAATGCTCCAGAAATATGTGTAGTGGGAACTGAAATGGTTTAACATCACCAGCCATCAATGGGATTTAAATTTATAAAATTAGGAGGCATATATTCTAAAGGGTCCAAGGAGAGTACTTCTTACATTTGAAAGTTAAAGCCATATTTAAAATGTAGTCTCATGGGCAAGAAGGGAGAAAATGTTGAAGCATTTAGAGGAACACTGAAGGTTTGGCTGTACCCATTCTCCTCCCTCCAGTGGCCATTTGTATTCAGTCAGTAGAAGGGAGGCCCTGAGAATCTCTTGATGAACAGGTGATCAAAGTATACAGGAGCTAATCTGGAAACTTCCTGTTGAAAACTGCACTCCAGCCCTTAACACAGAATCAGAAAAACTGTGATTCCTGCCTGTAGCACCCTTAATTATGGTTAGCAAATTGAGAAAAATTTATAACTGGACTAACTGCAAACCACTCCTTGTTGCAGATGCCATTAGAATGGCCTGATTGATGTCTGATTTTGAATTCCCAAGCATACACGTATAATTAGGACTCTTGAGTGCAAATGAGCAAAACTCCAACTGGAACTAACTTAGTCCAGAAAGGAGTTTATTGGAAGGTTTCTGGGGATATTTTATGTAATCAAAGAAATAGTTGAACAACAAACTGGAAGTAGGAGAGGTGCCCCTGGACCTCAGGGACAGTGGAACCAGGGGCTGGAATGCATCATCCTTATCTCTGGTCTCTCTCTGGGTCAGTTTAGATTTTTCTCACAGTGAACCAGCTTTTCCTTTGTAGTGGGAAGCATGACTATTGATAATCATCCAAATCTCCTTTCTTATAGCTTCTGCCACCTGAGAGAGACTGGCCTCCTTTCCTCAGCTCTGATTTTTTAAAATTCCACAGACGGACTGATTGGCCTTGCTGAAGTCACATGACTATAGATGCTGTGCTGATAATGCTTCAGATGCCCCTATAAATTATGACATTTTTGAATCACCACTTCAACTCCCATGAGACCTCACAGCAGCCAATTCCTCAAACCGGAAATCCTACTTCATTTTGGGATTCTCTTTTAAACGTCCTACAGATTCCTAACCTCCTAGAATTCAACAGGGATGGGTCACCTTACCAGGGGAAACCAAAATTGCCTATATGCCTGCATATCAGCTGTTGAAGGTCCACACCCATATTTATATGGGATAGCAAGATAGTTCTAAACATAAGAACGTTGATCCAGAGCTGAATCAGAATCATAATACTGCATGTTCATTGGGCTAAGAAGGCAGAAGTGTTTCAACGTGGGCTTTTTCCACCAGGGGAGCACCAAAGAAAGTGGCGCTGCATCCCTTAGTCATGTCTCAGGGTTTCAAAATCATAGCCTACATATAACACAACTCTAATTTGAGCTTTTGTTCCCATTGCCTGGGAAGTAGAAACCCCTTTCCCCTCACACTGTAAGTCTTGTCACTTTTGTAATTAAGTCCAACTTGGGTCAAATAGCTCTTGAAAGTGACAAGTGGAAACAATGGATTCAATCTTCAAATGGTTGAATTAGTGTGTTCTTGTCCTAGTTTTCATCTAGTGTGGGTAACTGGCCCTGAAAATCAATCTAATATAAGATAGCATTCTAAATTGTGACTATGATTTGTCAGGGTATAAAAAACTCTAGAGTAATATCAATTTTCTCCTTTTTATTCTATTCAGAGAAAGATTTCTCAGTCAGTAATTGCAGTGAACCCAGAAGAAGGGGTGATGATGAGAGGAGAGGACATCAATTAAGGAATGATACATAAAAGACCAAAATATGGGTAACTAATTTCACAATCATTGTGAATAGTTACTTTATCCAAAAAATAATAAACTATGATATTTAAATGGCAGCTTATGCAAGAATTGGAAAAGTACTAATGCAAAGATTAAAGAGATTCCATCTTTGGTAGAAAAGATAATACCATTAAGCCAATAAGATGATGAAAATAACTAAAGGAAAACCAGGAGGATTATCAGCAGAAGGGGTCTTTGATGGGAAACAGGACAGGTTGCATCACAGGATGCCTGATGAAACCAAAAATTCATCAAAATAAAACTCAGTCTTGGGAAGGACTGATAAAGGTAGATAAGATGAAGGGGTGGAATCATGGATTCAAGTATGGATTAGACTACTGAATAGGACAATACTTGTGATGGTTACAATTAAATGTTCCACTGCAAGCCCCAATTTTCTCCTGTAAAATAACTGTTTCTGCTACTTTAGAGCAGAATTTTCAATTCACTGGTTGGTGCTAAAACCATATTTCTGGTTCAAGATAAAAAGATCAGCAACCACAAAATAAAGTCAACTCTTTGAAGATGTAAATTCCCAAAACCTGCCACACTATTAAAGATGATGGAACTGGTCCCTTGGAGGCAACAGACATTCATGTTTTGACATAGAACATCCAGAAACTTCACCAGAATTTAGTATGTGCCTGGTGTGGTGAGGATTTTGTTTTTGAATAACTTTTTATGTGTCCCATACAAGGATGCTGAGCAGACTATTCAGTGAGGGCCTGAGAGGAGCTGGGTACTGGAAAGGCATCCAAAGGAAGTAGAAAAGAGAAATACAGTCTTAGGAGGGTAAACTAGGGATCACTGGCATCTGCATTATTGGAATTAAGTTCCAAATTGAAAATTTTTTATCATTAATGTACTAGAAATAATTGTAGTAGGCTCTGGAGATTCAAGTATAAAAAGGCGCACCAGCACTTCCTCTGCCCTCTAAGACCCCAAGAGCTCTTAAGAAAAGTCAACTTATTTCACTCTTGTATTAGTCAGGGATCATTTGTTTGCAAGAAACAGAAATGCACTCATCTCCTAAGCAAAGACAATTCGTAGGATTAGAGTCTTGGAAATGGGAGGGTCAACATCTCTCTCTCTCTCTCTCTTCCTGAGCCTACTTTTTTCTTTACAGAGTGACCTGTAATTGTTTTCCTGATATTTGAGTCTCAGCTTTTGATACTATAAGACTTTATAGTTGTAGCACCTGCTGCTGACATAGTCTCTTTGGGCCCAATTCCAAATCAATGAGAAAGAGACTCTCATGGACACAATTTACATCAGGTATAGATTCTTGCATTCAGCAAATATTTATTGAGCACCTAGTATGTGCTAGGCACTATTCAAGACCTTGGAGTTCCACAGTGGACAAGACAACATTCATAACCTCATGTGCTTACATTTAGGGTTGGGATGAGGTGGAGTGCACCACAGACAATGAAGAGTGAATTTTAAAATAGAAGCTCAGGGATGATAAGTGTTATGAAGAAGAACAAATATGGGTAGGAAGTAGAGAATGAAAGGGAAGTGGTATTTTGAAAGCTGTTCTAACAAAACATCTCTGAAGAGGTAAGAGTTGAGCAGAGGCCCTAAGGAAGTGAGAGAGAAGGCCTTCAGAATATGTGGGGGAAGAGCATTCTGAGTTAAGGACTAGCAAGTACAGATGCCCTGAAATGGGCCCAGTAAGAAGATTCCTGAGGCTGAAGCACAACAAACAAGAGGAGGAGTGGCCCACAAAATAGCCCACAAAGAGGTCTGAGAGAGAAGCAGGGCACAGCCATATAGACTCGGGGAGCCATTAAAGTGGTTTGAGTGGGAGAGTGCCATGACCCAACTTCTATGTACAGTGATGGTTGGCCAGTGTCACCCAGTCAGTAAGTGACAGACCGAGGATTGAAGCACAAGGCAATCTGGCTCCAGAGCCCAAGCTCTTAACCACCACTTGACTCCCTCTCATGATGTTGACTCTCATAGTAAGGTTTTCATGAAAGTTTTCAGACAGCCTGAAGGTTCATCAATGCTTCCAAATACATTGGACTTGCACCCTGAAGACAGTGATAGAAAACATAGCAGTTGGAGCCTTTTTTATACCCAAAAGACACATACATGTTTGCTATGACAACTCCATTCACTTAATTCACTACTGAAAGGAATATCCTTGTTTCAGCTGCCAAATATCTGTAGTACAATTCAGAATAAGTCTTTCTCCATCCCCTAATATTCAGTCATCTTCACTGTCTTCCACAAACAGCATGCAGATTACCTTTTTTAAGCAAGAGGGAGTGAAGAGACACTTGACCAGGGTCATATATAGCAAGGTAGTGACTGTGCTGGCAACAGCATTTCAGAAAGGATACGAGAAAATAATCTGCAAATGGTTGCCTTTTCTAAGGATACTCCGCTTTCAGGGATCTTCTCTGTAGAGAACATTAAGAAAATTGGAACCTGATTTCTTTAAAATTGAGTAGTTTTCAACATTTATGCCCTTTGTTAAGGAATGAATGTGTTTACATGGTGCACACTCAGCATAAAAGACTGCATAGTGTAAAACACGGAGCACGTAAGATACCAATCCTTTTCTTCAAATTATAGGACAACTTTGATGGATCAGTTCCAAGTGACCAGAGCCTTAAATTGCTGCCCTGTGTCTATTTGTATGAGGAAGAGTCAGATAATGTGGCAACAGCTTTATTATAAATAACCTCATTCCTTGGTGCCAAATAATGGGTGACAGGGTGTCTCACACACACACAGATTCAGCCCAATCTACTTGTGGCAACAAGACTAAATGGTTAGAACTGATATATAATTGAGTTCATTTATTCACTCATTCATTCATTCATTTATTCAGTAAACATCGAGTACCTACTACATTTCAGGCACTGTTCTAGGCCATGGAGAAACAACTCTGGATATAATAAATGGAAACTTTTTCATGAACTTTTTACATTCTAAGGTAAACATTCTACATTTAAAAAGTAAACAATATATTTGTAAAAGTAAAAAGTAAAAGTAAAAAATACATTCTAAAAGCAAACAAATATGTAACATATCAATTAGTGATAAGTGCTATGAGGAAAAAAGTAAAGCAGTACAAAGGTGATAGAGTGAGGGGAGAATGTGGAGTGATTTTTTTTTTTAATCAAGGGTGGTCATAGGCAGGCTGTCTGATTAGGTGACATTTGAGCAGAGATCTGGTCAAGACTATGACATGATCAGAGAAAAGGTTACTTTTAAACACCGTATTTTGCTAAGCCAAGGAAGAGGGATGGGCCATTTCAGGAATTGTGTCAACAAGATTTTTAAAGAAAACATTAAACTTTCAGTTAATTAGAAAATCCAGTTGGCCAGAATTCCTCCTAACCCTGTTTCCTAGGCATTGCAGTCATATGGATGGCAACAATATATACATTTAAGCATTATTAATAATCTCTCCAGAGACATATGCTATGGTGGAAAAAGAACAATTTTCAAAATCATTGAAGAGACGGGACTGTGTAATTGGTGAGTTCTACTTAGAATCCCAGCTCTATCTCTTAGTGGTTTTGAGTCAATTGGTTAACCTACCCAGGTTTCACTTTATCTATGGAAAAATGAAAATAATGACTACTCTTTGGACTGGCTATGAGGATTAAATCAGTTGCTATATGTAAGATCTGGGCACCTAGGAAGTCCCTAAGAATATGTTAATCTTATTCCCCCAAGGTCCCTAGAGAATTATTATTCCATGAAGGGCGTCACAGAGCAATGCAATAAACGTAGAACTTTATTTTATTTCCCAGAAACAGCATTGTACATTTTAGGATGTCCAAGAAACCAGTGGTTTAAATGCACTTAAGATTTATTGAAATGATTATTCTACAACATTATCGGTGTCAGTCTCCCATCTGGACTACTTGTTTAAAGTCTTTTATTCCAGCTAAATATCAGGTCAACAGACAATAATGAGAATGAGTACCATGTCTGGAATTTGACATTGAGCCCTAAGACTGTTAACAGCCAGTCAAGCATGCTAGGCATGTACTTGGATACAGCCTGTCATGGTCTGCAATATTAACATTTCCCCTGGTCCAATGGGGTGGGTCCAATGAGATGGGTACCCATGAGTTTCCATGTAACATTCATTACAACAATTTTGGAAACCCAGTGTGTGCTTCATTGAATTTTGCTAAAACAGAATGAATGGGACCTTCTCAGTTCTATTTTAAACTCACTGTGTGTTATTCTTCCCTTTATTGCACATTTATAGCATTAGGATTAGAAGAAAATTCCTGTATCCTATCTAGTATTTAGTGCTCCATGTTGTGGTTTCTTTATTATATATGATCGGACTATTTTCTAATTTCTGTTAGTTATTTCAGGAGGCTAGTGGTGTGAGAGCTACAGGGTGCTCATTACTTTTTCCAAAATTATTTCAAGTTTTCCATGAACAATCTAGCAAATCAAGATTGAACCACTGTTGAACATCATCACCATGTTATCCATATCCTAAAACCTTTCTCCAGAGGTTCATAGTATTTTCACAGATGTGATGTCAGGCTTTCTCAAAATGGAAAGGTAAGATCTTGCCCCATTATAACCCCACTTTTAACATGGGGGTGAACTCTACTTGAGCTAGTATTATGTACATACGTGGAATGAATCCCACTGATCCTGACATCTGAGAATTTTCTCTAAGCTGACAAGCCTTAGAAAGGAGTCAGCCAACCAGAATGCCTGATACTTGCTTCCTATTTCAGAGGCCCTTTTATGCTTACTAGCCCCGACCAAGTGGACTTGTCAGCTTTGATCCGCCAAAACCAAGTGTGAAGTCAGTGGGAACACTGAACCTAGTTATCAGATGGGCATTTTGATAGAGTGATAGTAATCAAATCTATATGAAGAAGTCTATCACTGAAATGAGTATCACTTTAAAATAATACTTTGTACCTCATTTTTAAAGTTTACACAGCACTTTCTAGGATATTAGCTTATATAATCTCTGCATGTAAATGGGGAGTAAATTACCATCATCATTTTATAAATGAGAAAGTACAAAGCTTAAGAGGTTAAGCAGTTTGCTCAAGATTACACAGCTAGGAAATGTCAGCCGGAACTGGACTCCATGTCCTCAGGATTCAAATTCCTTGCTCTCCTCCCTCCACTAAGGTCTTCCAATTCCTTTGCCCTATAGATATATTTATTCATTAGTTCATTACATCAGCTACCTACTTTTCCTGTTCATGCTATTTTACCTTATTACTAGACTCCTGATTTTCAAGTAGCTGATGGGCCATGGGTCCTCAAAAAATTACTAAAGTCCAAAATTGACTCTATTGAAGAAGATGGGAAGAAGATTTGTAGAAATAAAAATTAGGTTAGAATACATGTAGTTCTGGGGCTTAATAGCAAAAGAAGACATTTAATTATATCTTAAACTCCTTTGTAAGGTTTACATTAAACCCTTCCTACTCTTTAAAACCTATCTTGGTGGACTTCCCTTGTGGTCCAGTGGCTAAGAATCCATGCTCCCAAGGCAGGGGGTCCAGGTTCAATCCCTGGTCAGGGAACTAGATCCCACATGCCGCAACTAAGAGTTTGCACGCCGCAACTAAGAGTTTGCACGCCGCAACGAAGAGTTTGCATGCGGCAACTGAAGATCCCACATGCCGCAACTAAAGATCCCACATACCGCAACTAAAGATCTCTCATGCTGCAACGAAGATCCCACGTGCCGCAACTAAAAATCCCTCATGCTGCAATGAAGATCCCGCATGCCACAAGTAAGACCCAGCACAGCCAAATAAATAAGTAAATATTTTTTTAAAATAAATAAATAAAATAAAAATAAAACCTATCCTGTTCATCCCGAACCATAGTGGGATCCTTCAACATTTACTGTCTAGGCCATTCACTTGTATTTCATGATGAATGCCTGTGTACCTATTATTATTATTATTGTCTCACAATTATTTAATTTTTCATATATGAATTGCCTCTCAACTAGAGGCTAAACTTATAGAAAGAAAGCAGGGGCCATGACTTAAACTTTTCTCAATTCCTTAGACTTAAGGTTGCCCATAAGGATAGTTCTAAAAAATGGGCCAGGGAAAATATATCGTTATAGCTATGATAATTGGCTAACATGACTCTGATTTTGTTGGGGGGTCATGTGATCCAGAAATGCCAATGAGATATAAGTAGATTAGTTCTGGAAAAGCTTTTGTTCTCTTTTCAGATGGATAGGGAGCAAATAACTTGCTGACCCATCCCTCTCTTTCTTCCTGACCTGAATGTGGATATATGGCCTGGTCCTGTGGCTGCCACCATGTGACATGAGGCACAAAGCATTAGATTGGAAAGACAACAGCCAAAAATGGTAGGGCAGAAAAATAGAAAGAAAAATACTGTCTTTGATGACATCAATGAACAGCTACATCAGTACCAGCAGTCACCTCTCTCTAGTCTTCTTGTTAATGAGATATTACACGTCTGTATTGTTTAGGCCATTTTTTAACTTGGGCTATATATTATTGTTTCATACTGCAGTTGAAACACGCATCTTTCTGAGAGCTTCCTAAGACACACACTGAGTTATGGTGGAAAATATATTCAAATTATATCCCCACATTAAATGCAAAATTAGATTTCATATGGTTGTTTCTTGTAGCACCTTTTAATGTATACTTAGGATATAATATCAAACCCTAATTCAGTGAAAACAATTATATAACAGATATAGGGCCATGGGGTCTTAATAGTTTTTTGTTGTTGTTGTTGAGCTTTGAAGTCATATAAACAATAAATAATATTTTTTATTTATTCTTCTAAGGAATTTTGACCCATCTAGGTTGCCATACAATTAATGGAGGACAAAACATAGTTCCCCTATTATATAATTTAAAGTTTCATAATAGAAACAAATCACTGTACTATGGAAACTTCCCAAAATATTGCTATGGAGGAAAGAGGTTTTAGGGTCTGAATTTATCTTCTTTACCAGTCTTCTTTGATTCCATTAATTAAATCATTGCTTAACTCTGTCTTTTTCTTGGGTAGATGAAGTTCGGAGAAGGTCATTTAATTGGGTATTAATCTATCAGACAAAACCAGCTGGCCCATTGCTGAATTAGAGAGAAAGGAAATACTGACTCAACCCATTTGAGAAGAGAGCAGCGTGGGCAGGGAGGGTCAACCTTACACATCTTTTATTGCGGAATAGTTTCAAATCTCTTGAGACTGGATGAGTGGGAGAGAATGGATTATGCTTCTGAAGTAGAAGCTATCTAGGAGAACAGGAAAACAACCCTTTAGTACAGGAAAGGAGTGAGAGCCTGCCTTCCACACAGGCCACCATTTGACCATTTTGGTATCTGTGCAGCAATTGGAGGTTTCTGAGCCTTAAGAATCAGCAGTCATTAATATAAAACTGGAACTAATCTTAGCCTTGGCATTTTGTCTTGAGAACAGAATTGGTCCTGCGATCCATAAGTGACTCATTGAGGAAATACTTGGGCATGCCGCACAACATGAGGGCAATATTTTAACAACACACAAACATGTATTACATGGGGAAGAATCATAAATGAAAGGAAAATAAATTAACGAGTCAAGAAACCAGAAGGAGGCTTACAGCAAGAGGCAGATACCATTACCCTGGAAGTGAAACACCAGCACTTTGGAAACAAAACATATGTGCTGGAATCATCAATGAACTTGAAATGAATCTTAAGAAATACCCATACCAGTTTGCCTTCACTTCCTTTTGTCCTTACCACATGCCAAATTGTTGAATATAAAGTGTCCTAATGGATGTAAGAGCATTTTACAAATTAAATGCTCTGAAAGTATAAGCCATTAACGTCATTATTGGGGAAGAGGAGACCACCATGTTACTCGGATTATGATGTCTAATAGCCAAATAGTTTTCCCAGAAGGAAGCAATGAAACTCTAAACAAAATTAAAAAAAATTTTTTTTCATTGTTTGGTCTTGAACTGGGTTATAGCTTGTTACCAATAAGAATCTCTTTTCACGGGCCTCCCTGGTGGTTCAGTGGTTAAGAATCTGCCTGCCAATGCAGGGAACACAGGTTCGATCCCTGGTCTGGGAAGATCCCACATACCGCAGAGCAGCTAAGCCTGTGCGCCACAACTACTGAGCCTGCGTTCTACAGCCCATAAGCCACAACTACTGAGCCCACGTGCTGCAACTACTGAAGGCTGCACACCTAGAGCCCGTGCTCTGCAACAAGAGAAGCCACCGCAATGAGAAGCCCACACACCACAACGAAGAGTAGCCCCTGCTTGCCACAACTAGAGAAAGCCCACACGCAGCAACGAAGACCCAACACAGCCCAAAATAAATAAATTAATTAATTAATTTAAAAAAAAGAATCTCTTTTCAACACCAAGAGTGTTAGAACTGTAGTAACCAGGAAGGAGAATGTATTTTTCTGCAATATTTCAGAGGAGCTGAAAGAATCTGAGCCACGACCCACAGTGCCTAGGCCAGGGTTGGCAAATAAGCAAAGCATTGCCTTTCTCCCTCTCATGCTCATGGAAGTCACTGATAATCAATCATGGCACTCTGCTGATCTCATCAGCAGCCTTAGAATTCTTGTCCACACAGCCTTCCAGGAAGCCACTATCAACTAGTCAGTAACATTGAGCTGAAAACCCAATTGCTGTCTTGGCCCTAGGCGGTTTAGAGTGATATTTTAGTTCTCCACCCAGCCTGTTGGTGGAGTGGCTCCAACTCTGTGGAGCACATCAAAAAGAGATGTCCATTTAAGGAATAATAATTATGTCAGTGATAACAAACATCAAGTGCAACAATAATGATAATAGTAAGATCTACCATTTAGTTATAGCCCTTACTGTGCTCCAGGAACTGGGTGCAGTGCTTTACATAGTATTATTAGCTCCATCTTACAGATGAGAGAACTGAGACAGAGTAAGTGAATAACTTGTCAGACTCATGGGATTTAAACCCGGTTCTCTTTGACTCCAGGGCCCATACTGTTAACCATATCATGAACAGAACCTGAGGTACAGCTGGGGACTTTATACCATGGTTCATTATCTGCATCCATATTAGAGCCTTCTGTGAAGTAGAGAAGGAATTCTCCCCCTCCTTTTCTTAAGGAAGCTGGTGGCTCTGGCCCCATCCTGAGAAGTTGATGTTTGCTGGAAGTTTACTGTTACTCTAGACAGTGCAGAGAGAAATCCAGTCATCTCAGACTTCAAAGTGTTTATTTAAACTCAGCAAAGTTCACACAGTTTATACAAAAAGGTTTTTGCAGGAAATTAAGATGTCATTTCTCTGTTTTCTCTGTTCTGCATGTACAGTCGTCCTCCACCCTACCCGACCCTAGGGCATGGCCAGTTATCACACAGGCGGAGCATGTACAGATCTCAGTCAGGGCAAAAGAGTCTTCAAACGCAGCGGGTAAACCAATCAGACTTTCTGGAGTTTCAAGAGCTATTTTAGTAAGTGTTCTCTTAGAAAATGAGAATTTTATACAGATGCTAGATAATAGTCCAGACTTGGTCACATCTGGGACACGACTCAAGTTTGGTCTTTCCGGAAGCATCATTATGGATATGGGAACACAGCCAGTAGGGGGAAAATAACACAGAGTTTTACAGTTTTCCAAGTCTTGCTGTGGCAAATAAAGGCAAAATTAAGACAACCAACTTGAAAGTGATAGATCTCGCTTAATCACTAAAACCCAACATCTTTAGGATTTCCCGCTGTTCGACAAAGATTACTCAAAGTGTGATAATGAGATAGTTCACAGAGAATATCTAATTATTGAATCATTCTCTTATTACTGAATTTTAGAAGGACCAAGTAAATTTCTTCTGCTGGAGCGGGCAAAACTGTTTTTAGTAACTTCTGTTTTTATTTGTGCTCTACTCCTTTCTCTGTGTTCCCCCACCTCTGTCCTGCACTGCCCCCCAACCCCCCGACCCCCAGCCCATGGATTCTTTGCTGCTTCTAATCTCTTTTCTACCTCTCCATTAAAGTTCTCATCAAAATTTATCTTCCCTGAGTCCCTTCCCTTTAGGTCTTGCTCTTTGCTAAAGGACCAACAGATTAAATCTAGCCAAAATACTGATCCAGATTTAATAACCTTGATATTTCTAGCAACATGTTAGGGCTTGTGGGGAAATGAATTGGGGTAGGGGGAAAGGGCTTTCTGATTCTCACCTAAAAACTAAATTATTTAGGCAGACAGCCCTCTGACTATGAATAGGGACAGCACCAATGCTGAATTGAGGTGCATTGAGGTCTTCCAAGCTGTCCCTTTCTAGCACTGAATTTCTTAAACACAAATGAAAAAAGAGATAAAAGATTCCCTACCTAAGCACACCCTGAACCACATCCCCCAACCATCCTACACCTCCAACTGGAAATGATGCACACAGCTAATAAGCTAGAGGCAAAGGTTACTACCAAACCCCCGCCAACCCCAAGTAGAGGGCGGCTTCCGTGTGTCTATGCTGCAGTGTGGAAAGCAGCAGTCCCCGTCGTGCAGGGGAGATCTGTGACTAGTGGCAGTTGAGCCATTGAGAGGAACAATTACAAGGACCTGCTGACGTCAATACTTGGAAAAGAGCTCTGCCTGTTTTAAAAAGCTGCTGTCCATTGTATTAAGCAACATCACTTAAAGTAATTGAGGTGATCTATATGTATAATAATAGCCAGAGTGCTTGTAATTTCTGCTCCTGCTTCACAAGTGCATGAATGCAGTGAGCTAACCAGAGTTGCTATGCTCAGAAAAATTATTACAGGAGAATTTTTCTCTGCTCCTCTCCCTCTCTACTTGTTGTTTCTAATCTTGGCTACTATTTCTTTTTTTTAATTTTTTAATTGTGTTCTTTTTTTTTGGCTGCGTCAGGTCTTAGTTGTGGCACATGGGCTCAGTAGTTGTGGCGCACGGGCTTAGTTGCCCCGCGGCGTGTTGGATCTTAGTTCCCCGACCAGGGATCGAACCCGCGTCCCCTGCATTGGAAGGCAGATTCTTAACCATTGGACCACCAGGAGAGTCCCTTGACTACCATTTCTTGTCTTTGATTATATATATAAAATATTGATAAAGATCATCTCAGTCGAAATTTAAAATATTCATGTACATTTATTCAGGAAGTGATCAGTATGCAGCACAAATGAGAAGAGGACGGTGGGGATTCGAGTAGAAGGAAGACTGTGTTTTATATCAAACAGACCTAAATTCAATTTTCTTCATTAATGAATGAACCAAATATGAACCCTAAGGATTTGTGTTCTTTGTGGAAAAACTAACATACTGGCCAGAGAACATACTTGTTGTGTACTGATTTAAACTCTTCACAGCACCAATGTTATTTCTATTACCAGTGGAGAAATCAAGTCTTAAGTGGTTAATACCTGTCGTTTCTTCAGCACCTACTATGTGCCAGGTGATGTATGAGTAAGTCCTGCTATTAATCTCATTTTATAGGTGAGGAAACAGGTTCCAAACTGGAAGGGTGGAGCCAGGATTCAAATGCACGCATGTTGAGTCCACATCCAAATGCTCTTACCCACTAAACTTAGGTACTTTGTAGTGCAGTTATAAAGCTCTTATGCAGTTCAAGCGACTGACCTATCTTCAAATCCCATTGTTGTCTTTTATTAAATGTGTGAACTTTTGTCAAGTTACTTAATCACTCACTTCCAAAAAATTTTTTACACTCATGTGATATTGTTTCAGTTCTGTCTGCCTTGTGTTTCATAATTTTTATGAGTAGTGTTTCTTCATTTATATCTGAAATGCCAAGTATACATTTTTGTTCTATTTTCTTTATTTTTTACATTAGCATCCAGTAAAATTGACTTTTTTGATGTATGCATTCTATGCATTTTAACACACATATAGATTCCTGTAACCTTCATCACAAACAGTTACAGAATAGGTCCATCACCATAAAAATTCCCTATGCTGCCACCTTTTTAGTCACAGCCTCCTCCTAACCCTATCCCCTGGCCAGCATCGATCTTTTCTCCACCATCTTTGTTTTTTCTTTTCTAGAATGTCATATAATAGGAGTCATACAGTAAGTATGACTAGTTTGAGACTAGTTTCTTTCACTCAGCATAATGTCTTTACTATTCACCCATGTTGTTGCATGTATCACTAATTCATTCCTTTTAATTACTGGGCAATATTTCATTATACCACAATTTGTTTATCCATTGACATGTTAAAGGACATTTGGGTTGTTTCCAGTTTTTGGCAATTATGAATAGAGCTGCTATAAATGTTCATGTACAAATTTTTATTTGAACATAATTTTCATTTCTCTAGGAGTGCAACTGCTTGTTCATAAGTTAAGTATATGTTTAACATTATAAAAAACTACCAAGCTGTTTTTCATAGCAGTTGTACCATTTTTTTTTCACTCCCACCTGCAATATACGACAGTTCCGGTTGTTCTGCAATCTTATCAGCACTTGGTATTCTCTATTTTTTTTTTTTATTTTAGTTAATCTAACAGGTGTGGTGGTATCTCATCATGGTTTTCACTTCCATTTCCATAACAGTTAATGGTGTTGGGCATCTTTTCCTGTTTTATATGCCATCTGTATATCATCTTTGGTGAAATATAGTTCAAGTCCTTCACATATTTTTTAATTGGGTATTTAATTACTGTTGAGTTTTGAGAGTTGTTTATATATTCTGGGTATACAAGTCCTTTGTCATATATGTGACTTGCAAATATTTCTCCCAGCATATAGCTTGGCTTTTCCTTCTCTTAACAGTGTGTTTTACAGAGCAAAAGTTTTTAATGTTGATGAAGTTTGTCTTATTCTTTTTTTTTTCTTTTTGTGGGTCATGCTTTTTGTGTCATATCTAAGAATGTTTTGCCTAACTCCAGATCATGAAGATCGTCTGTGTTTTCTTTTAAAAGTTTTATAGTTTTATATTTTACACTTAAGCTTATCTATCATCCATTTTGGATATTTTTATTTGTATTGTGCCATGAGGTTTATGTCAGGGTTCATTTGTTTGTTTGTTTTTTGTTTTTGTTTTTGCTTATGGGTATCCAATTGTTCCATCATCGTTTGTTGAGAAAACTGTCTTTTCTCTATTGCATTTTCACTTTGGTCAAATATCAATTGACTGTCATTCTGTGCATCTTTTTCTGAACTCTCTGTTGTGTTCCACTGATTTATGTGTATATCCCTTCAGCAATACCACTCATTTTAATTACTGTAGCTTTATAGTAAGTTTCAAAAACAGGAAGTATGAGTCCTCCAACTTTGTTCTTCTTTTTCAAAATTGTTTGGGCTAATCTAGTTCCTTTCCTTTTCCATATAAATATTAGAATCATCTTTTCTGTGTTTACCAAGAAAAAAAAAATCCAGCTGGGATTGCATTAAATCTATAGATCAATTTGGGAAGAATTAACATCTTAACTCTACTGGAGTCTTCCAATCCATTGAGAACAATCCAAGAGATTCAAGAGAACACAGTATGTCTCTCTCTTTTATTTAGGTCTTCTTTGATTTCTTTCATCAGCATTTTGTTGATTTAAGCCTGCACATGATTTTAATTTTTATTGTTTAATTTTATTTATTTATTTGGCTGCACCATGTGGCTTTTGGGATCTTAGTTCCCTGACCAGGGATCAAACCCGGGGCCCTGGCAGTGAAAGTGTCTCGTCCTAACCGCTGGACAGCCAGAGATTTCCCCTGCACATGATTTTTAGATTTATACCTAAGTATTTCATTTTTTTTGAGCTATATAAATTGTTATTGTTTTGTTTATTTCTGCTTCAATTTGTTCATTGTTGGCATATATAAATATTACTGATGTTGACTTTCTATCCTGCAATCTTGATAAACTCAGCTGTAGAAACTTTCATATAGATTCTATGGGATTTTCTATATAGGTAATTTTCTATATAGACAATGTCATCTGTGAATAGGGATGTTTTAGGGAAGGTTGTTTTACTTCTTCCTGTTCAAACCATATGTCCTTTATTTATTTTTCTTTTTTGTTTTGCATTGTCTGGATCCTCCAGTATAATGATGAATAAGATTGGTGAGAGTCAAATCCTTGCTTTGTTCCCGGTTTGGAGGGATAGGATTTATTTTCTCACCACTGAGTATACTGTTGTCTTAGGATTTTTGTAGATGCCCTTAATGACGCTAAGGAAGTTTCCTTCTGTTTGTAGTTTGCTGAATGTTTTTATCATAAACTGATGTTAAGTTTTGGGAAGTGTTTTTTTCTGCATCAACTGATATGATAATGTGTCTTTTATCTTCTTTGATCTATTACAGTGATTTATTTTATTTAAATTTATTTTTTTAATTGTGGTAAAATATACATAACACAAAACTTAACATCTTAACCATTTTTAAGTGTGCAGTTTAGTGTCCTTAGGTATATTCACATTGTTGTGCAACCAGCACCACAATCAATCTCAAGAATTTTTTTCATCTTTGCAACACATTTATTTTTATATTCCCACTTTACCAACGCTTCCTGTCTCCCAGAGCTTCAATCCATTTACCCTTTCTCATCATCCATCACCCACTTTGTATCTATTATCTATTGCTATGTAACAAGCCATTTATTGAGCTCACAATTCCGGTAGGTGATTCTTCTGGTCTAGATCTGGACTCAGATGATATAAGCTAGGCTTGGTCCTGAGCTTGCAGTCAATTGATCAGTTGATTGGGGTTTGGCTGGTCTTTGATGGCCTCATTCACATGTCTAGCAGTAGGCTAGGTAGATGGCAGATGTGACAAGAGTGAGTGGGTCTAGTGATTTTCATTCTACCAGTAGAATACTCAAAGCTTATTCATATATTGATGATGGCAGGATCCTAAGAGTACTGAGAGGTCAAGCCCCAATGCTTAAATGCTTTTCAAGCCTCTATTTGTGTCACATTTCTAATATCCCATTAACCAAAGCAAGCCAAATGGCCAGAATCAGTGTAGGAGAGAACTTTTTTTCCCCAGCTTTATTGAGGCGTAACAAAGAAAATTGGTAAGAGGTAACAAAGAAAAGTGGTAAGACGTACAATGTGATGATTTGATGTATGTATACTTTGTGAAATGATTGCTACAATCAAGTTACTACATCCATCACCTCACATAGTTGCCATTTTTGTGTATGTGAATCTACTCTCTTAGCAAATTTCAAGTATACAATACAGCATTGTTAACTATAGTCACCATGTTATACGTTAGATCCCCAGAATACTCGTAGGTGAAAGTCTGTACTCTGTAACCAACATATCCTCATTTTCCCCACACCACCCCTGCTCCCCACTGCCCCTGGCAACCACCATTCTACTCTCTTTTTCTATGAGTTCAACATTTTTAAGTTCCACATGTAAATGATACCATACAGTATTTGTCTTTCTCTGTCTGGCTTATTTCACTTGTCATAAAGCCCTCCAGGTTCATCCATGTTGTCACAAATGGCAGGATTTCCTTCCTTTTCTTACAGCTGAATAATATTCTATAGTATATATGTATGCCACAATTTCTTTATGCATTAATCCATCAGTGGACGCTTAGGTTGTTTCCATATCTTGTCCTTTGTGAATAATGCAATGAACATGGGTGTACAGATATCTCTTACGAGATACTGATTTTGTTTTCTTTGTATATATACCCAGAAGTGAGATTGCTAAGATCATATGGTAGGTATTTAAAAAATTTTTTTTGAGGAACTTCTAAACTGTTTTCCATAGTGTCTGTACCAATTTACATTCCCAGCAACAGTGTGCAAGGCTTACCTTTTCTCCACATCCTCACCACCATTTGTTATCTCTTGTTTTTTATTTTTGTTTTTTGACGTTAGCCATTCTAACAGATGCGAGGTGATATCATTGTGGTTTTGATTAGCACTTCCCTAATGATTAATGATGTTGAGCATTTTTTCATGTGTATTCAGGTCATTTACCCATTTTCAAATCAAATTATTATAATTTTGTGTGTGTGTGTGCATGCTTTTGAGTTGTATGAGTTATATATTTTGGATACTAATCACTTATCAGATACATGGTTTGCAAATATTTTCTCCCATTCTGTAGGTTGCCTTTTCATTTTGTTGATTTTTTTCTTTTGCTGTTCAGAAGCTTTTTAGTTTGATGTAGCCCCACTTATTTATTTTTGCTTTCGATGCTTGTGTTTTTGGTGTCATACCCAGAAAATCATTGCCAAAACCTATGTCAAGAATATTTTCCCCTATGTTCTCTTCTAAGAGTTTTCTGGTTTCAGGTCTTACATTTAAGTCTTTAATCTAGTTTGAGTTAATTTTTGTGAGTGATGTAAGATAAGAGTCCAATCTCATTCTTTTGCAGGTGAATATCCAATTCCCAAACACTGTTTGTGGAAGAGACTATCCTTCTTCCATTGAGTATTCTTGGCTCCCTTGTCAAATATTTGTTAACCATTTTTGTGTGAGTACATTTCTGGGATCTCTGTTCTGTTCCATTGGCCTCAGTTTCTGTTTTTATGCCAATACCACACTGTCTTGCTTACTATAGCTTTGTAATGCAGTTTAAAATCAGAGAGTGTGATTCTTTTAGCTCTGTTTTTCTTTCTAAGATTTCTCTGGCTATTTTGAGACTTTTGTGGTTCCATATGAATTTTAGGATTGTTTTTTCCATTTTTGTGAAAAATGCCATTGGAATTTTGATAGGGATTGCTTTGAATCTGTAGAATGCTTTGGGTAATATGGACATTTTAACAATATTAATTTTTCCAATCCATGAACACAAGGTATCCTTCCATTTATTTGTGCAATCTTCAGTTTCTTTCATCAATGTCTTACAATGTTAAGTGTACAGATCTTTCACATCCTTGGATAAATTTATTCCTAAGTAGTCTATTGTTTTTGATGCTATTATAAATGTGATTGATTTCTTAATTTCTTTTTCAGATATTTCAGTTAGTATATAGAAATGCAACTGATTTTTTATATGTTGACCTTTTTATCTTGCAACCTTACTGAATTCTTTGTAAGTATTGTCTTTTACCAGATTTAGAATGTTTTCGGCTTTCTAATAATGAATGTTTTATTCCTTCAAGTAACTTTTCTGCTCCATGCTCTTTTTTCTCTATTTCTGAGACTCTGATGATACAACATTGATGTTAGAGGTTTTGGTATTTCCCACAGTTCATTGAAGTTCTGTTCGTTTTTTTAAAGTCTGTTTCCTATCTCTTGTTGATACTGCATAATTTACATTGATCTATTTTTCCTCTGTCACTTCTGTTCTGCTACTGAGCCCACCTAGTCAATTTTTTAGTTTGGACATTTTATTTTTCAAATAACCTAAGTATCCATTGATGGATGAATGAATAAAGAAGAATATATGTATGTGTATATATGTGTATATATATATACACATACATACACAATGGAATACTACTCAGTCATAAAAAGAATGAAATCTAGCCATTTGTGACAACATGGATGGACTCAGAGGCTTGTATACTAAGTGTAATAAGTCAGACAGAGAAAGACAATACAATATGATTTCATTTATATGTGGAACCTAAAAAACAAAAACAAAAGAACAGAATGGTGGTTGCCAGAGGGAAGGGGGTAAAGGGATGAGCAAAATGGATGAAGGGGGCTAAAAGGTACAAACTTCCAGTTATAAAATAAATAAGTCATGGTGACGCAATGCACAGCATGCTAACTATATTCAATAATATTGTAGTGCTTATTTGAAAGTTGCCAGGAGAGAAAATTTGTCATCACATTATGCTGTACACCTGAAACTAATATAATATGTCAGTTATACTGGAATAAATAAAATACCCATTTGGTTCTCCTTTTATATTTTCCATTGCTTTGCTGAGATATTCTATCTTTCCATTTGTTTCAAGAGCATTTACCCTTCTTGCAGATTATTCCAATATCTGCGTCATCTCAGTTTTGGCTCCTGTTTATTGTGTTTTCCTTGATAGTTAAAATTTCCCTGGGTTTTGTGATTGTCCCTTTGTTTTTGTTTTTTGTTTGTATACTAAATAACTCTGGATTGAATCCTAGACATTTAGAATATTACGTTATGAGATCCTGAGTCTTGTTTAAATTCTGAGGAAAATGACTTTCTTTTTTGTTCTAGCAGGTATTTGTTCAGGTTACATTCAAGCCACAGGTTCTGACTTGCCTTCTATGGACAAGTCCAATATCAGTTTCTCCAATATCAGTTCAGTTTCAAGGTGTTTTCAGTGTTATTCAGATTAGCGCCACAGAGGTACTACTCAGTGGCCAATCTGGGATCTGGGAGGCATTCTATCCTGTCGCCCAACCCTCTAATCCTATGTATGCTCAGATCTATATATGTGCACATCAAAGGTAGGCGCAGCATTCACAAACTGTGTTATGGGATTACTCATTTGATTTCCCACTTCTCCATGATCTCACCCATATGTTTCAACTCCCTGGGGCTTCCAGCCAGAAACTTGAATCTTTATTTTTTCCACTCTGCAGGACACTTCTTGTGACTAGCGCCAAGCTGTAGAGGGACAGAGAGGGAGAAAACACTGCTGCTCCTTTATTGCCTGAGGTTTGGGGTAGGAGAACATGGGGGCAGAAACCAGAGTGTTCCCCCACTGTCTCTGACCCATAGTGTCTCCCTTTCCCTGCCTCTTGAAGCAGAAATATAGAGCTGCTTTTGGATCTCTTTAAGACAGCAGACAGTGCACATTTCAGATTTTGGGCTGCCTTTTGAGTCCAGGCTGGGTGATACTGGAGGAAAAAACTGGTAAATTAATCAGCATTTCGGTTCAACTTCAAATTCAAGGTCTTATACTTCAATCTGCATGCTGCCGTTTATTTTTTAGAGACTTCACATAGCTGTTTCATGCAATCAGTGCAGAATTTACAGTTGCATTCATTAGAAGAGATGGGGTAGAGTGTGCTTATTCCATTTTTCTTAGAACCAGAACTCTAAGTCTTTAAATTAGTTTTCAAATGTGCTGTTATTTTTATTTCATCTGGAGTGATTTTATGACCCAATTGTTGATTTCAGTGGCTGGCCTTCATTTTCTCATAGGCTGTGAATGAAAATAGCCTCGGTATCAATTCTTCCACTTACGGTATGACCTAGGTAAGTTACTTATTTAGGCTCTCTGTATCAGTGCTCTTATCTGTAAGTTAGGTCAGAGGTAGCAAGTAATAATTAGTTAGAAAGCTATTGTAGTAGTCCTGGAAAGAAGTAATGGTGGCTCAGACCAGAGTAGTAGTAATGTTAGTATGAAAAGCCTCTTAGGCTTTCCTCCATCCCATATTTATAATCTATCCATCTTGATGTTCAAGATGAACAAGAAGATGTGGTCAAAACAAAGAAAAAAAAAAAGAACTACTCTTTCAGTTCTTTTTTCCTGCTACCTCGAAACCAACGTTGTTCTATGTTAAATTTTAGTATGAGGAACTGGGTTTGTTTACTCTAGAGAAGAAAAAGCTTAAGGTTGGGGCAGAAGGGGGCTAGGGACAGTAGAGTTGTCTTCAAATAGCTAAAGAAACGCTGTCTCAGAGAAGAAACACTAAATGCATGATAAGAAAACAGCAGGCACAAATAGAACTAAAGGAGACCCATTAGGAGGAGTCAGTTAATACCAGGATGGAACTTTATAATTATTAAAGCTGTCTAAACATGGAATGGGCAGTTTCAAGCATGGGAGAGTGTTAGTTGCTGGAGGCGTCCAATCAGATGACTTTTCACATTCCTTCCAGGCTTAAGAATTGTCATCAGCTCTCCATTTAATGGGTATGGGTACTTATTATGCTCAAGGTTCAGAGTTAGGGGGAACAAAGACAAGAAACTTGTGAAAGATGATGCTTTTGATAATAGATAAATTTTGGTATTTCTACCCCCGTATACTAGGTTTGTTTTCTTCATTTTTTGTTTGTTCAAACAGATTTGTGGAAGCAGCCTAAGTCAGTGACAGCCATTTTGCCTGAGAATTGATTCTACTCTGTCCTTCCATCCTCAAGTTTCTTAAAGTATAATTTGTTAAGTACTTACAAAAGGATGAGGCCCTGGGCTAAGTACTCTAGATGCATTATCTCATTAAATTTTCACAACAGTATTTTGAGAAACCTATTATCATTATTATCATTTTGCAAATAAGAAAACAAGGCTTGAAGATATACTGACTTGCATGAGTTTACATAACTAGTATAGTAGGCAGAATAATGGTCCCTCAAAGTTGTCCATGTTCTAATCTCTGCAAGCTGTGAATATGTTACCTTACACAGCAAAGGGACTTTGCAGATGTAATTAAGTTAAAGATCTTGAGATGGAAGTATTACCCTAGATTATCCAGACAGGTCCAATGTAATCACCTGGGCCCTTGTAATAAGAATATAGGAAGGTCAGAGTCAGAGAAGGAGATGTAATTGCAGAAGCAGAGTCAGAGAGAGATTTATAGATGCTGTATTGCTAGCTTTGAAGATGAAGGAAGAGGCCATGGTCCAAGTAATAAACAGGTCTCTAGAAGTTGGAAAAGGCAAGAAAATAGATACTTTCTTAAATGTCCAGAAGGAATGCAACCCTGCCAACACCGAATTGCAGCTCATTAAGACCCATTTTGGACTTCCCACCTCCAGAACTGTGAGATACTAAATTTATATTGTTTAAGGCCACTACATTGTGATAATTTGTAACAACAGCAATAGGAAACTAATATAACTAAGAAGGGCAGAACCAGGATTTGACTAAGTTGAAGATTTGAGCTCCAGAGCTTATGCATCACAAGGCATTTTGCTTTTATGCTGACTTGGATTTTGGTGTTCTGTACACACAAACAGATCTGAGCCAGTCCATTGCCTACTTATTACACATGGCATTTTTTTTCTGGAAATTTCATAATCATGGAGGCTATGAGCAGGAGGAGGGGGGCATTGATGAGTTAGAAGTTTAATGGGATTACCAAAGGTATTTCATCTCATCTGTGTTTCTGAGGCTTGAATTCCCTCCACAGTATTCTTGTCAAGTGGTCATCCAGTCCTATTTGCACACCTCCAGTGACTGGAATTGCACATCTCCCATAGAAAGTCATGCCATTTTAAAGCAACTCTAATTGTTCGGAATTTCTACTTTAGGTTGACCAAAAATTGTCTTCCTTGTAACTGCCATTACTGTTACAATCCTGTTATTTGAAGGCACATGGAATTAGTTTTCATTGATTCTGAACTGGGAGGAATGTTATTAAACTGCATGACCTCTAAAATCCTTTTGAACTCTTAAGATTCAAGTCTGGCTCCTACCCAAGACATTAATACCAGTCTTGTAGGTTTGCTGTGAGGACTGGAGATAATGTCCATAAAATATTCAGCGTTCCAAGGAGCTTCATAAATGGTGATGATGACAGTGATGAACATGATGACAACAACTATGACAGTTTCACAAATCTGAAGACAGCTCTCTCGTCTTTTACAGAGTCTTTTAATCACCAAGCTAAATTCCCCTCCCTAAATCCCAGTGCCTTCAAATGCCCATGACACAAAATTGTGTCAAGTACTGCACCCTCCTCTCCTTTAAATTTGCTCCAGTTTGACAATATGCCTCAAGTTGTGATACAGAAAACTGAGTCTAGACTTCAGTGTGAAATAACTTCATGGTCTTTTGCTTTCCTAATACCCAGTTAGAATAAGACTAGTTATAATGAAGTGAGTAGAATAGAGGCTATTGAATAACAGAATAGGACTGTACAGACTATAGTAGAGGGGACTTAGGGGACTTGGGACTTTAAGGCAAGAGGAAGGCAGTCGTGATTTGGATCAGGAAGGATTAGTAAAGAAGAAGATCCAGATCGTCAAGAAGGTATGGAGTGAGTTGAGTGGTAGGGATTCAAAGACAAATTTCACTTGCTTCACAGTTTTGTCCTTGGCATATGACTTTAGCCAATATGAGCATTTCAACTGGAGGTATCAAAGCAACAAAACTGTTGCAAAATTTGCTGTCAACAAAGAGGAGAGGTTGAACCTTGCAATGGGAACATCTGTTTTCATAGATTTTCACTTGTCTAAAATCAATTTTAAAAAACTTGGCTCACAACTTGAACCACCTATAACATATTGGTCTGACTGGTCTGGCCACCTCTTCTTTTGATAACCAAGAATTCTTCCATTTTCCCACTAGAACTCAGTATGTACTTGAACATAGTCATTGACTCCAGTCATACTCCAATCATACTTGAGACAGTACCTGACTGTCTCAAATATTCTTTAATCTTCCTAATAGATATTATTAATCATGAAATACTGGCTTCTACCATGTTTAATATGACCACTTGACAATGTCCAGTGAATCAAATCTTTTAGATAAAGTCATAAATTGGATTTACTTTTGATTATGAATACTACACAATCATATCCATTGAAGGACCTCAAATTCTAACTAATGAGCTTACATCAAGAAGTTAATAGGTAGTCATAAAATGACTTGCACCTACAGATCATTCTTGATCAAACTTTCCCTTCCTTCAAATCAGGTGAAGAGAAAAATACCTAACCACCTTTTTGTTCATTTTTATTCCTCATCCTTTTTACAGACTGTAGTAATAATTTGTGATTAGCTAAATCAACAGCTATGATGAAAATTATTTTTAAAATACCCATTATTCTTACAACAATCCACTAATCTAAGAATATCATAAATTACCTCCATAAGAACATCCACAATGAAATAAAATGAACAGACTAAATTTGACTGAAATAGGGTTAATAGGGTTTACTTGTGGTAGGAAAAAGTCATCTGAGGCCTGAGAGTGAAAGATTTTCAAGATTTTTAGCTAAAAAAGTTAACCATTATTAAAATGAACCTGACAGTTTGCTTCATGTGATGCTCTTGCTAGCTAAACTAGATGTTCTAATCACTGAGTTTATACCAGGACAAAGAACAAATATTAATCACTAGAGACAGAGATTTAAGAGTAATCAGTTCTATAATTTGAACAAATAATGTTCCAATGATGCCAACAGCATTTCTGTGCGAAATAGATCCCATGACAACTAAAATCCTAAGTCTAAGACTGAGGTTGCTTCTCAGCATCTTGCACATTCTGCCGCAGTTCTAAAGGGCTGGGAGAACAATCAAAAAGGAGTAATTGAGCCTCCAATATGTGAGGGGCCCTGTGCTAAATGCTGTAGGGAATCGAAGAAATTTATAATTCAAGGAGGTTAGGAAGATCTAGTTGGCTGGATCAGTGATGAACCTTCATATCTCATCTGTACTCACTCATAGGTGAGTACAGGGACAAAATAAAATCATGGACCAAACATAGGTCAAGGGTCACCCAACAGGTCAGTCTAAGCCAAGGGACATCCAGGAAGCAAGGTTAGGGTAAACTGGGAGTATGAGTCAGAGTAACATTCATTACTTTATTTACCAAACACTAATTTCTGTACTGAATTGTGTCCCACCCCAAATCCATATGTTGAAGGTCTGAACTCTAATGTGATGCTATCTGGAGATGGATCCTTTGAGAGGCAGTTAGGTTTAAATGAGGTCATGAGAATGGGGCCTTCACGATGGGATTTAAAAAGAGATCAGAGAGCTTGCTCCTTCTCTGTGTCTGTGACCACACAAGGAAGAGTCCTGTGAGCACATAGTGAGATGGCGGCCGCTTGCAAGCCAAGAAAGAGGCCTCAGAATGAAACCCATCTTGATCTTGAACTTTCCAGCTTGCAGAACAGTGAGAAATACATTTCTGTTGTTTAAACCATTCAGTCTATGACATTACGTTATGGCAGTCCAAGCTAAGACATTAATTAAGTACCTACTATCTCCCAAGACCATGCTAAGCATGAGGAGAACAAAGACAAATACAGTACAGTCTCTGCTTTCCAAAGCTGGGGAGGCTGGGAACAAATAATGATGGCCATGTGCTCACTACCATAACAGAGGGAACTCAGTGGGGGAGCTCAGAACTGCCAAAATAGACCAGGGAAGGCTTCCTGAAAAAAAGAGATAATTAAGTAGGATCCTTAAGGATGGGCAGGAGTCTGCCTGGCGCTCAAGAGGTTCGAGTGAAGTAAGAGCATTCAGGCAAAGGGAACAACCTGTGCAAGAGAGCAATGGGGCTGGAGGGAAATGGCAAGCACTGGATTTCATGGCTTCTAGACCACACAGTTTTTCACATTTTAATATCTCAGAAGTTGGGGTATATCTTACAATTGATGACAAGTCATAGTTTAGTTGACAGTATTTTTCCCCCCCTTTCTTAGTGGAACATAAAATAATGGTGTAGCTTACAACCAATGGTGCATTAGATTTGGTGAAGTACAGTTGCTCATTTTTAGCTTGAGCACACAGAGGCATGGTAAAGAGGAGGAGATCAGAAACACAGCAGGGCTCATATCTAGAAGGACTTTGCTCTTTGTCCTCTAAGAGCTGGGATTCCTTTGAAGGGTTTTAAGTATCTGTGCATCAGACCACTCCTGAGGCAGAACGACATTTAGAAGGCTAATGACATATACTGTCCTGACAAGAATTAAGTGGCCTGATCTGAAGATGCAGCACTGGCAATAAAGAGAGAAGATAAGTTTAAAAGCTATTTTGAAGGTCAAATCAACAAAGATCTGTGACATACTGAATGGAGAGCATGGGAGTAAGGTATTTAGGATGACTCCTGGGTTTCTGATCTGGGGAGTTTGAAGGATGGAGGTATTGGTCATCAAGATGGGCCATAGAAAATGAGGAATGTGTCCAAGAGGAGGAAGAGGAAGCATATTGGGGTTGTGGTGCCTGTGTAAAATACACAGATGGAGATACAAAGTTGGTGTTAGAAATGTGGGCACGAAGTTAGAAGAAAATCAATACAGATGCTACAGTTTTGAGGGTCACTGAATACACTATATGAATTTTAGCAGCAGCCACGGGCATGGTTGAGCTTGTCCAAGAAGAGAATATTGGATGCATTGAATGAAAGAAGGAAGGGCTGATGATGAAATTAGGCAAAATCCAACACTAAAGAAGCAGATAGAAGGTAGTTTACCCATTCCCCTCCCAATGCTGTATTTTGCATAAAAATCTATAAAATCTATAAACAACACCGTTTCTGGGAAATGACCCCAGACATCTCTCTGTTTACTTTTATCAGCTTGATTTTGCTTTCGGTCTTCTAGTTTATAAATTACTGGTTCTGTACTACAGCTTTAGAGGTAGGATAGGGTTAAAAAACAGGAAAACAAAAAACAAAAGGAAGCCTTAATGGCAATGTAAGAGGGTCATATGGGCAGTAAAATTCAGAGGTCAAGAGCAGGCAAAATGGGGACTTCCCTGGTGGTCCAGTGGTAAAGAATCGCCTTACAATGCAGGGGACGCGGGTTCGATCCCTGTTCGGGGAACTAAGATCCCACATGCGGTGGGGCAACTAAGCCCGCGCTCCACAACTACTGAGCTCGCGCACCTCAACCAGAGAACCTGTGTGCCGCAAACTACAGAGCCCACGCGCTGTGGACCCCACACACCACAACTACGGAGCCCACACGCCCTGGAGCCTGCGCACCACAGCTAGAAAGAAGCCCGCGTGCCGCAACTAAA
The DNA here is from genome assembly GCF_965194825.1 of Balaenoptera physalus. Lineage (NCBI taxonomy): Eukaryota > Metazoa > Chordata > Mammalia > Artiodactyla > Balaenopteridae > Balaenoptera > Balaenoptera physalus. Next base: position 1,527,997 of record NC_138893.1, read on the forward strand.
GATCCCACATGCCACAACAAAGATCCCACATGCTGCAACTAAGACCCGATGCAGCCAAAAATAAATTAAATAAATAAATAAATAATAAATAAATCTTAAAAAAAAAAAAAGAGAGCAGGCAAAACGAAGATTCCAGCAAATATAAGACAGGTGGCAAGATTCATGGTTTGTAAGCCTAAAGATAAGGTCTTTTAATCTGGGTCCTGTTCAGGAACTGGGAGGTTGAAAAGGATCCCCATTTTTTTCTAGCCGTCACAGAGTTGGATGAGTAAATGAATTCAGCATCTTCAGTGTCCTTCTCACCTTGATTATGCTCATGCTTTTCAGTCTCCCACGTAGCATCATCTAACGGGAAGAATAAGGACTCTAGAGCCAGCAAGATCTGGGTTCAAATTTTGGCTAGGCTACATATTAGCTTTGTGGCCTTGGAAAAATTAATTAATCACTTTAAGTCTCAATATTCCCATTTGTAAAATGAGGAAATCTACTTCTCATGGTTGTTGTATAAAATGAGTGCTCAGTATTTGGAGATTATTACCAGTAATATTTGAACTCAAATAAAATCATCTTTATTGCCAACATTCGAGTCCAAGGAGCCTACCTTCTTACTGCCATTTCTGCATTTATTAGACCTCTGCTGCCCTAATGCAGTTTTTACGAAACTGCTGGCTTTTCAATGACTGTATTATGAGCTGTGAGGGATAAAAGATGCAGGAACCCCCATTCCTGCCCTCAAGGAATTTAAAATCTATTAAGGTATAAGATACAGAACTTTAAAAAATAATAAACAAAACAATATTTACATATTCGGAAATATGTGAATGCATAAAACAATGCATGGAAAGACACATCAAACTGGTAATAGTAATTATTTAGGAGTGGATTTTGGGATTAGGAGAGTTTATTGTACTGTCTAAATTTTACAGAATGAGAATGGATTAAAAATTAAATAGAATGAGAGAGCCAGGAAAAAGAAACAACTAGTAGTAAATGTAGCAACATAAAGAAAAGAGAGGTCCCTTTAGCCAGTGCCACAGGCATTACTGGCTGGGATCACAGTAGGAACAATGGCCAAGGGCTGAGACTGCCCAAATGAGTTTAAGAGACCATGAAGACAGACCATTTGAGTAAAGGCAGAGTGGGAGAGAAGCTTGGAGTACTAAATTGATGCCAAGTAATGGAGGGGAGTTGAATGCTAAAATATTTGGATTTTCAGTGCCCAAATTAAGCACATTCCAGAACTGTTATGAAGCCTTCAGTCTCTCTCTCCCACTTCATAATTAATACTGAATTCCAATCAAATCTTAGACAATTTCAGCTAAGCCACTGGGGCTAGTCACAAGCAAGAAAAGTCCAGCCTTAACATGCTGCCATTGTGAGTTCATAGGCACTGGGGAGCCATTGAAGGTTCTTGAGCAGCAGAAAAATCGTGTGTTAGGAGTATCTGTCTATAGAAAAAAAAAAAAAAAGTGCTCCAGTTGGGGCATTGTTGTGAGATAAATACAGCTTTGTTTAAAGTTTATCTTTCCCTCACACCTGCCATGCTGTGAAGGAGAGTCTGTTTGGTGTTTGTTTTGTCTGATTCACCACCCACTGAATTATTCTGTCATGAGTGTAGCAGCTTCAAGAGTTAGGGTAAAGGCACAGACTAGAGTGAGTTCCGGATTCTATGTGACCTCGATCAACTCAGTCTGAGCTGTTTAATTTGTACTCAAGAGATGTGACAAGATTCTGTTTTTTAAAGGTGACAATGGGTCACCTAGTATTCTAGACTCAATGTGAATAAACTGTAAAAATTCACTTCCATATCTTTGTGTCTAAGGTGTTTTGTGTGTAAAATACTTGTGTGGTATATTTCTTTTATTACTTCTATAAATAAAACTGTATTCTTACTGTCTCAAAGAGTTCATATTACTCATATTTGAAATCTCTGAGTTTTCAGTATTAAAACTAAATTTTCTTGGGTGTTAGCGAGTTTTTTACACCCAAGCTTGTCAAGCACATTTTTTCCTGGCCCAAATGCAAGCACCAGATGATGTCTGACAGGATCTCAGCTGGGGTTCACCACTGAATTGGATGAGAGACATTTAGTGCCACTGCAAGGGCACCAGATACTGTGGTTTAGTTTCCTACACTGGACAAAGGGTTGATAGGGAAAAAAACCAAAACACAAAAAAGCACAATGTAGACTGGCCCCAAGAAGATAACTTAAATGAGATGTGCCCTGTTAGAGACTGGCTCAAATAAGTACTTGATACTTCCCTCAAACTTCAGGGACTTCTACAACTCCAGATTTCTTCCCATTCTCTCTCTTCATTTTATGTTAATTATTGTAGTATTCACTCTGTGCCAGACACTGTTCTAAACATTTTATCTACATGTATAATCATACAGGGTATGTACTATTATTTCCACATTTTAAAATTGGGAAACTGAGGCACAGAGGATCAAGTAACACGTCCAAGGTAACACAAACTAGTTAGGGTCAAAGTCGTCATTCAAATGCTGGTGGTTCAATTCCAAGGACCATGGCTCTGGCCACCATGCTGTCCTACTGCTTGAATTTTATACAACGAGAATGTGTATGTATTTGGGGATCTCCTTATCTTCATCCATAGCCATATCCTTTCGAGGCTAGACTCTCCTCATTTGATATTAATCCAGTTCTTTCCAGCTCCTTCAGTCCCTCTTCTCAGAGGCTCCTTTCCCACATATATGCTCAGTTGAGCTCCATTCTTAGAAAGCAAAATTACTAAGGCGCTCTCTCTTCCCTTTCTTCACCGCCAAACTTCTTGGAACATTCATCTGAATTATTCCTCGTAGACACTTGAACACCTTGCAGTCAGGTTTCTATTTTGAGGCTCTACTGCAAGCACTTTCTCAGAAGCCACCTAAGGCCCCGTAATTACCACCATCTTGTGGCTTCTTTGCAACTCCTTTGCCAAACATCTCTGCTGGTTTGACTCTGTGGACCATGCTCTCCTCGCAAATCCCCTGCTCCCTTGAGGGTTACGACACCGTGACCTCTTGCTGATGCTCTTTCCTCCCAATTCTCTCTCGCCTCCTGTGCTCACCTAGCACTCCTGGCCCGCTTGCCCATGTGTGGGTGTTCTCCGAGAGCCTTCCTCTGCTCTCCCCTCCTGTTTGCTGCGCCTGCTTCCCTTGATGATCTTGTCCACATCCACAACTTAAATGATTACCTCCCTTTGCATCTCTATTTCTAGTTCCAGCTCCCTCTGACATCTACATCTGCATTTCCAACTCCATCTGGAGGCTCAATATGTTGCAAAGTAAACCCAGGTGTATCCCCCAGAACTCTCCTTCCACCTGGTAGGGCCTTACTATCGATTGAATACCTCTAGGATCAATGCAATTTTAATTCTGCCTTTAAGAACTATCAGTTAAAATGGTGACTCATTGCTAATAGCTCCCTATTAATGTAAAATAAAATTAATAGGGAACATGAAGTATAAATATGAATCAGATGGAGAAAGAAAGAACAGTTCATATTTTATATCGGCTGTATTATGACTAACCAAGACACACTTTCATGTACTGTTGATGTATTCATTCCTTTCCCTGTCCATGGTTTCAAAAGAGCCATCATATTTTACCCTATTCTGTAAATTCCACAGATTCTTAGATTGTCCCCAGGATTCTTCAGATGAAAGTTTAGGGGCTCCTCCCTTTCAAACAGCACACTTGAGACTGTTTTCTCTCCTTTGATTAAGATCATGTATAATGGATCAGAACCTTGACTCCAGCAACACTACAGCTTAGCAGCAAACTAGAAGAAACTGGAAACTGTTAAGTATCATCTCTTTTGGGGTTTCCCTGGTGGCGCAGTGGTTAAGAATCCGCCTGTCAATGCAGGGGACGCGGGTTCGATCCCTGGTCCGGGAAGATCCCACATGCCGCAGAGCAACTAAGCCTGTGTGCCACAAGTACTGAGCCTGTGCTCTAGAGCCCGCGAGCCACAACTACTGAGCCCACGTGCCACAACTACTGAGCCCACGTGCCACAACTACCGAAGCCTGCACATCTAGAGCCTGTGCTCCACAACAAGAGAAGCCACCGCAATGAGAAGCCCACGCACCACAATGAAGAGTAGCCCCTGCTCACCGCAACTAGAGAAAGCCCGCACGGAACAACGAAGACCCAACGCAGCCAAAGATAAATAAATAAATTTATTAAAAAAAAGAAAAAGAATCATCTCTTTTGGCACAACAGAAAGCCATAGAACACAATTGGAAAGAGATCTTTAGGCAAACGGAACTCATCCAAAACAGACAGTAGATTAACAATCTCTTTGTTAAGATTTCCAAGAACGGACACATGTCCTTCCTTGGTAACTCATTCCCGCAATTAAAGAATTGTTACAGACTCTCAGAACTAAGAGTAAGAGGCATAAATTGCCTGCAGAGATATTTAAATGTGTTTTGGTCTCATGTCCAAAGGATCTGTTTCAGAGCAATTGAGCCAAGCTGGCCCGTGTATCCTCTCCCTGATGAAGCAAAGAATGATGATGTTTCTGTGGGCATGTTCTGAGGAAGCTCTGCATGTTCTGTTGACCCTGCAACACAGACCAGGGAACAGACCATCCTGAGGGCAGGATGAGTCATAAGTCCTGGCACATAGTGAGTCCATTAACTCTGTGAGTGAGAGAGCAAGCACAATACAAGAGGAGCAGGGCAGGAAGGGCCAAAGGAAGGGGCTCAGGAATAATTCAGATTATCAGACATTATTCTGAAGGGCACTGGGATGATAGGGACACTGAAGGGGTTAACAAACAAGTGGATGGGGAACCTGGTCGGTAAATGAAGACTCTCTCAAGTGGGCAGGCTCTAATTAACCTTTCAATATTTCCCTTCATGGCATCACTCTTTGTGACACAAACCCTCACAACCCTGTCCCCAGGCCTTCCTCCACAGTGGAGAAAACCAGACCGTGTGGAGCCCTGCCTCTCATTACTGCTTTTACCTAATTTGCATGTGGTTTTTCTGATTATACTGCTCTTGCCATAAGATGGAGTCTTTGCCAGGGAAACCAGTAACGGAGTTTGCACAGCATCTTGACTGGGATCTTTATCTCATTTGGTCAGTGTTTGACTCAGTTCTTGGCCACCCTCACTTCTGTGGTTAAAAGTGTAAATCATCACATAGGTTTGCCTATTATCTCACCTTTTTCTCCCTCTTTCTCTTTATATGCATTTAACTCTGTTTTTCTCCTCGTTAAGTGTGGTCTCTTCTCACTTCCTATAGATTATCCCTCTAAGCAAGGTTGCCCACTGTACAAATGCCTTGCCCATAGTGGGCATTTAACAAACATTTTGTGAATGAAAGAAAGAATGACTACCCTAATCATACCATCAGTTATGTCTATACTCTTGCTGCTTACTTTCTCAGCAAGCGTCAGATCAATCCCTCATTGTTGGCCAACTTTTCACAGGGAGGGCTTGGGTTCTAAATCTCTGTAAACATAATAGAGATTTTCTGCTTCTTCATTTCTCCCTCCCCCAACCCCTGACCAAATTCAACATTCAGGAAACTCATACTGGAAGATGACAGGCCCTTTCCTAGACTCTGTCTTCCAGAATTGCTTCCAGGAAACAGAGCTGTGCCCAGCCTCTGGATGCCCAGGGTATGTCTGTCTTTCTAAGAGGAGGTCAAGTCAATTTGGTAGTCTGAGTTCTCACCTCCAGAAGCCTGACTCTACTGGCTTATTCACAGATACATGGCCTGTTTTCCTCAATATATCACAGCCTGGAGCACGGAGGAAGGTCACAAGAAATAGGCAAGAGGAATAGTGAACAATTCTAGACAGAGTTTCCCAAGACCTACCGGCATGAAGTTGCAGAGTAAAGAGCAGACACCTCCTGGGGGTCATCCTTGGGGATCAGCAGCCCCTATGTCTGACCTCTGGTCAAGGTTCCTACTAGACCTCAGCAGAGAACCCGAATTCTGACCCCTGATCTATCACCAACCAGCAGTGTGATCCAGGATGAACAGACCCTGGGTCTGTTTCTTCTTCTGTGAAATGAGCACAAATATAATTTTCCCACTAAGACATAGAATTTCTGTGAAAACCAAAATGACACAAAATCAGAGCCTGGTTTAAATGAAGCAACAGAGGTTATAAAAGGAAAACGATTTGTCCAAACTTCTACAGCTTTTTTCAGAGTCCCACCCAACCTAAACTCCCAGCTTCAACTGTTCTGAGGGCCCCAGACTCCCAGCTGCTTCCACTGCTCCATGCTGTAGGTGAAAACACTGGGGAAATGATAATGTGCTGGGTTTGATATATTACTATTTTTGTTATTATTATTATTTATAATCCATATAAAGATTGTTGAGAGTTCTTGTCCTATAATAGTATGGCTGATTTATATGTTCTTATCTTCCTTAAAAATAGAAATGACAAAATTTAATCAATACAAAATCAAATTTTTGCACTTCCGGCTTTATTTTTTGGTATCAGACAAAATAACAACAAAAAACTTTCCTCTCAGGTTTTGAAGCCTGTTTCCTCCCTCCATAGCTCCACCTGTGTGTAGACACTGTGGTTCCAAGGAGACTCATATCTGTTTAAAAATAGAAAGTACTACCTACCTTCTCCCCACCCAAAATCCTTCATGGACTTTGGCCTGAGTCCATTGAAGAATGGGCAAAGAGTAAAGGTGGAATTCTTGGTGGCAGTTGTGCAGGGTGATCCAAAAGGTGAAAAAAAAATCTGCCAGCAGTTTTCCAGGGCTTGCACAATTATTAAAATGAGAAAACAAAGGGCGGTGGGGGGGGGGGACGACAAAACATCTGGCGATGATAAGCTAACTCAGGAATTAAAAAAAAACAAAAAAAACTGTTGTCCAGAAAGGAGCATAGCACTTCAAAACAGATGTTTTGCTTGAAATTTTCCAGAATGGAACAAATGAGAGAGGAGAAGCAAGACCAAGAACTGGAGCACAGACACTGGCCCTCCAAGAGTTAATGTGCATTTTGAACATGCACAGGCCCTTCATTTTTCACTTCCAAATTCTATCCCTTCAAAACTCCCTTATTTGTCCATGCCACATCCCCAGGTGCAGGGAGAGGTGTGCTTAGTAGCCAACTCCAGAAAAAAAAAGCACACCTATGGAAAACAACAAGCCAAAGGCAAGTCTCCTTTGATAAGAAAATGATTCCAGGTGGGGGAAGGAGGGAAGAGCTAAATAGAACCGATGGCGCCCCCTGGAATAACCAAGTTACAAACACAACTCAGGAACCAAGTTGGAGATCCAAAAGTAGGAAAAGTGGTTGAAGTTCCCTGCTCCTTTCTATTATCTAACCTGGGAGTTAAGCATGTGCACTGGAGTAAAAGTTGTGAAAGTCACAGACCAAAGTGTCACTGAAGATAAGATAAGGAACAACATGCAGAGCTGCAACGTTAACCTACAGCCGAAGGAGGCACTGTGTGCGGTACAGGAGTGTTCACAGTGAAGGGTTTTGAAAGCTCAGAACAGGACTAAACAAGTCATAAATGATCTTTTTCCTTCCAGTTTTATTGAAATATAATTAACGTACAGCACTGTATACATGTTTAAAATGTACAGCAATAATGATTTGACTTACATACATCATGAAATGATTATCACAGTAAGTTTAGTGAACATCCATCATCTCATATATTGATAGATACAGAATTAAAGAAGTAGAAAAAAAGTTTTTCCTTGTGAGAACTCTTAGGATATACTCTCTTAACAACTTTCATATATAACGTACAGCAGAATTAATTATATTTATTATGTCATAAATTACATCTCTAGTACTTATTTATCTTATAACTGGGAATTTGTACCTTTTGACTGCCTTCATCCAATTCCCTCTCCCCCCACTCCTCTGCCCATGGTAACCACAAATCTGATCTCTTTCTCTATGAGTTTGTTTGCTTGTTTGTTTTCAAAGTATAATTGACCTTCAACACTATGTTAGTTCCTGTTATACAACATAGTGGTTTAATACTTCTATACATTTTAAAATGATTACCATGATAAGTCTAGTTACAATATATCACCATACAAAGTTTTTACATAGTTACTGACTATATTCCCCACATTGTACATTTCATACCTGTGACATTTTTTTTGCAACTGGAATTTTGTACCTCTTAATCTCCCTCACCTATTTCTCTCCTCCTCCACCCCCATCCCCATCCCCTCTGGCAAGCACCTGTTTATTCTCTGTATCTGTATCTCTGTTTCTGTTTTGTTATGTTTGTTCATTTGTTTTGTTTTTTAGATTCCACACGTAATTGAAATCATACAATATTTATCTTTCCCTGTTTGACTCATTTCACTAGGCATAATACCCTCTAGGTCCATCCATGTTGTTGCAAATGGCAAGATTTCATTATTTTTTTATGGCTGAGTAATATTCCATTGTGTATATATGGCATTTAGGTTGCTTCCATATCTTGGCTATTGTAAATAATGCTGCAGTGAACATATGGGTGCATATATATTTTTGAATTAGTGTCTTTGTTTTCTTTGGATAAATGCCCAGGAGTGGTATTGCTGGATCATATGGTAGTTTCTATTTTAAATTTTTTGAAGAATCTCCATACTGTTTTCCATAGTGGCTACACTAATTTACATTCCCATCAAAAGTGTATTAGGGTTCCCTTTTCTTCACCTCCTTGCCAACACTTACTTGTTGCCTTTTTAATAATAGCCATTCTGACAGGTGTGAGGTGATATCTCATTGTGATTATGATTTGCATTTCCTTGATGATTAGTGAGGTTGAGCATCTTTTCATGTGCCTGTCAGCCATCTGTATGTCTTCTTCGGAAAAATGGCCATTCAGATCCTCTGCCCATTTTTTAAAAATTGGGTTGTATGGGTTTTTTTATGTTGAGTTATATGAGTTCTTTGTATATTTTGGATATTAACCCCTTATTGATATATCATTTTGCAAATATCTTCTCCCATCCAGTAGGTAGCCTTTTAGTTTTGTTGATAGCATCTTTCACTGTGCAAAAGCTTTTTAGTTTGAGGCAGTCCCATTTGTTTTTTCTTTGCTTTTGTTTCCCTTGCCTGAGGAGACATATCCAAAAAAAATATCACTAAGACCGATGTCAAAGAGCTTCCTGCCTATGTTTTCTTCTAGAAGTTTTATGGTTTCAGGTCTTCATTTAAGTCTTTAATCCATTTTGAATTGATTTTTGTGCATGGTTTGAGAGAGTAGTCCAGTTTAATTCTTTTGCATGTAGTTGTCCAGTTTTCCCAACACCCTTTATTGAAGAGTCTGTTTTTCCCCCATTGTATATTCTTGCTTCCTTTATGATAGATTAATTGCCCATGTAAGTGTGGGTTCCTTTCTGGGCTCTCTATTCTGTTCCATTGATCTATGTGTCTTTGTACCAGTACCATACTGTTTTGATTACTGCAGCTTTGTAGTACAGTTTGAAATCAGGGAGCATGATACTTCCAGCTTTGTTCTTCTTTTCCAAGATTGTTTTAACTATTCAGGATCTTTTGTTTTTCCATACAAATTTTAGAATTATTTGTTCTAGTTCTGTGAAAAATGCCATTGGTATTTTGATAGGGATTGCACTGAATCTGTAGATAGCCTTGCATCATATGGTCATTTAGGCAATAGTAATTATTCCAATCCATGAACACAGTATGTGTTGTGAATGATTTTAAGACAGTCATGGCTACAGTATAACAGTATTTCTATTCAAGCATCCTTTAGCACCATGCAGCTGTGGGAAAACTTAATTGACCTGACCATGTTTTCTTATACAGTTACTAACGCAGGTCTTTCATGTTCCAGTAAACATGTGACTCCAGACTAGCACTGTCCAAGAGAGATATAATGGGAGTCACATACGGAATTTAAACTTTTCTAGTAGCCACATTTTTCAAAAGGTAAAAAAAAAAGGCAGTGTATTGTATTTAACATGATATATCCAAAATATTAACATTTCAACATGTAATCAACAAAAAAAATTAAATATTTTACTTTCTTTCTTGCACTAAGCCTTCAAAATTTGGTGAGTATTATTCACTTACAGCACATCTCAGTTTGGACTAGCTACATGTCAAGAGCTCAGTAGCCACATGTGACTAGTGACTGCCACATCTAAACTGTCTAGCACAGATCTAAACTGTCACCAGTTTGACATAATGATTTTCCTTTAACCTATTATTTTTTGAAAACTGTACCTTAACCTTATTGCAAGAACTGCTGACAGTGTTTCATCTAACCTATCACAGAACATAATACATATCTTCAGTTGAAGCAAAAATAAATTTTACAGAACAATGAAAATTTAATGGCACTCCTATTAAAGAGTCACAGTATGTCAGTGTGTCCTGACATACCTATTAGGAACCACTGGTATAGTGAGGGAAGGAGGGGTTGAGGAGGAAACAAAATGTTTCTAAAAAAAGATTCAACCCCAAATTATCAGAATGTCTCTTTGATGTCTTCAATAATAAATTGTCAACCTAAAGCACTTTGGAGCATCTGGTTCAACCTCCTTCATTTAATAGAAATAGAGACCCAGAAAAGTTAGTGTCTGGTTCAAGGTCAGCAAGAAGCTAGTGCCAGGACTTAATGTCTAATAGAACATTGAGGGTTTAATTTAGATCAGGAGAGTTAAAGGATCAGGAAACCATATAAATGTATAATATATGTTACGTGTGTATAATTATACACGTTTTAGGCTTATTTTAAAAGTATGAAGGCAGAGTGCAGGGTGATTTAAATAACCTTCATCTGAAACTGTTTTATATTTTCATCACCAAGATGTTTTAAGACTATTCATTGTTAATATGTTTTCTGTGTAAATAATATTTGCTTTAGAGTTTAGAAATGCCCCTATGCTGAAAAAAAAAACAACTAAATTAACTATGGACATAGAGGTTGAAGGAAAGTGCTTTTGCCTTCTGGTAGAATAATTCACATTTTTGAACAACAGCCAAAACACTTAAAGAACATGCATTTGCATTCTGCATTTAATGTAACAAACAACAACAGAAAACATAATTTAGACACACTTCCCCTTATTAATTTGCTTTTCTGAAGTCAGTTGTAAATATGTTGATTCCCCTCTCTCCCTTTGTTTTTCTCCTGGGATGGTGCCTAACCACAGTGAGGCCATAATTGGAGAACATAGAAGGATTGATTTGAAAATGTCACGAATGTTGTTAATAAACTCCCATTGACATAAAAGATTCATTAATTTATTCTGAAGGCAATCAAGTTCACCATATTGTAGAGAATGAAACTAAATGGCTGAAAAGACAGATAAAATACATTTTTGATTATTTTAATTTTAAAGTAAAATAGCAAAAAATGTAAATCTCAGGGTTAGAGTTGCCAAAATGCATTAGGCCTTTATGTATACAACATTTCAGCTAAACAGCTCTGGAAAAAAGTCCTTTGACCACAGAAGAGTTTTCTTTTCACTCCCTAGTTATCTCAATTCACTGCTAAATCTTCAGTTATAATTTAATCTATGCAGATTACAATGACTTTGTTTTAGGGATCTAAATTTTTAAAAAAAGGAAATAAACTGCATATTCCTTAAATCACCCAGTCAAGGTCAAGTTTATAACCTATATTAAATTGACTTGATTTTCACAGTTGCTTTCAATTAGATCAAAACGGCTCTTTTTGGAATGTACAAAAAACAGAAAGGTACAAAATTCTTTTTAAAGTGGATAAAAAGGTACCCACAACTTCATTCGTTGTATTTTTCCATTGCATACTATTTATTAGAATAGTGCGTCAATAGCCTTGATCATATATGATCTAGAAGTCAAACTTATACTGAGAAATTTTTTACTTTGCCGTGCAATTCCTCCATTAAGATTTCATTTGTCAACTGAGAAAAATGTGAGTGAGTGCCTCTATGACATACCATGTAGTTAAACTCTGCATGAAATTTATAGTTTGGCTAATGAAGTCACTACAGAATTATGGAAGCTCTTTGTCACAAACTACTTAAAATATAAGATGAAGTTCAAAGATCTTTACATAGCTTGGAATTACTTATTAGAATGTGCTACTTTTACTCTCAGTATCTCAGACAATCAATTACAACTTATCTAGTAGCTGTAGTTAATAGTTAATGCTCATATGCCTTGAGTAAGTGGGTTGTTTTTTTGAGGAAATCAAGGAAAGGAGGCTACATTTTACTTCTGGATGGTTTAGAGCCTGGCTGAGCTGAGAGAAGGGAAATATGGAAGAGACTAGAGTGGGGTTCTGAGATGCACTGAAAGAGGAACCTGAAGCCAGAAATGAGGATGGAATTGGAGCCCTGGGGAAGGCACATAAATCTTGAGAGGCCTGTGGTTGGAGGGGCTCTAGCTGACTTCTGGAATGCAGAGATCTAATGAGAACCCCTGCCCACTTAAAGGTGACTGATTCAGAAGTCTGCGTGTGGGTGTGACTGAAAAGAGAAGGCCTTTCATTCTTAGCTACAAGGAAAGACTCTGAACCTTACATTCCTAAAACAATAGTGCATTCAAATTTTACCCAAGCAGTGCTCACCATATCATAGGTACCTATTAAATAAAATTCAAAAACCAATTGAGCAAAGCTAAGGGAGTTTGGCACAATTCTAGAGGTGAGTCTGTGCTCACGTGTAGGCCCACACAGGAACAGTTAAACAGTAACTAAGTAAGAATGGGGCAGTCAAAATCAGTAAAACAAGGATCTTCACTTAGACAAATCAGATGTGCACATAGTGACTTGACATGCTTTTCCTAACCGATTTATGCTGGGAGGTAATTTTTCTTTCAGCCAACACAGGTATTCATACATATTCCCATACATTGTACATTCAAAAGAAAACTAAATCTGGCTTAAATCAGTAGTAACACACTAATTACTGAAGAAGTTAGATTCTTTTCTCAAGATACCCAAGAACAATTTCCAAATAAACCAACCACAAAATCTACCACTGCTTTGGTGGTAACTGGCTTCTGAAAATGGCATTTTTACTGGACTGGATGTCACTAAGGACATCCTTCCTCCTTGAAAAACAAATTAGAATTATAGCATATTCCTCTTTAATCAGCAAGTTATCATTGAATACCTTCTCTATGAATCATCTAGAGGTAATGGGGAGTATTATCTACATGGGAAGACAAGACAAACATATTAATTTAATACATATTTTCTTAATATATATGCAAACCCTACATGGCTGTCCTCCCATGGGAAGACGCTGTTATTGTCGTATACAAACTTTTGAGGTCTAACTCAGCATAGGCTTAGCCCCAAATAGTAAATCCACCTCACTAAGCATTAGCAAGCAATGTAGATTTACTGAAACTTTTGTGAGCACACAGGAAACAGGGTTTTAACTGTATACCACATAGAAAACAACCTCAAGGAGCTCCTTTTTGAACCTTTTTAAAATTTTCTCCCATAGCTTTTTTTAGATACCAGTTACTGGGCCTCCATTTCCCATCAGAACCCATTCCCCAAATCTCTGTTATTGTCCCAAACAATTCAGCTCTAATTCTAAAGTGGTGTGCACTCCAAGACAAAGCAAAAGCTGGTATAATTAACCAGGCCAAAGCTCGCTAGAAGTCAGTTAAGCGACTATATCCCAACATGTCCCTTGGGGTGAGGATGTCATCCCCAACCCAAATGGCTTATCTAATTATTCCCCTAACAAAAACAAACATTTCTGGCTCAGGGGATGGGGAGAGAAATTCTCTGCTAAGGAAAAAAAAATGAATTTTCTCCATGTCTTTGCTTTTACAATATGCAAGTCACCATAGCAAGGGCTGTGGAACATATAAACTTGTATAAGACATAGTACGTGGGAGATTTACTAATGATCCATTTATGATCCTCTCTGTGACAGGAAAGCAGGGAGTTCCTGTATATAGGGAATTTCCTATAGAATGTTGTTGTAAGTTACTCAGCTTTGGGAAAGAATATGGAAAAATCAAGGTAAATATGTTTTGGTTTGGAATGTACTGATTTGACATTAGTGAATCAAATAGATTTTTGTGTTGGTCAATGAGACCTGGCCATAAAAATGTCCCAAATTACTAGTATTTGCCTTCCTAGACAATGTTAAGCAGTTGATCCAATAGCCTAGGTCTAATAACCAATAGGCTAGGTAGGCAGAGTCTATGTTCTGATGAATAGGAGCAGGGAGGTCCAAAAAAGAAAACTGAAGCAGCTACTTGCCTTGTAATATAAGGAATCATGTTATGGAAATCTTCCTACTTCGGGTTGAGGTCTTCTAGTCTGTGGCCAATGGGAAACCACTGTTAGTTCATGAAGAGGGAAGTGAACTGATATAACTGGTTTTTGTGAAGATTACTTTGAAAACTCTCTACAAAATAGCTTAGAAGTAGCAGAGAAAGAAGGCAGGGAGGCCAGGTATGAGGGTCTAGATAGGTAGTATGAGAGAAAGGAATGGACACACAAATGCCGAGAATTGCTTTGAAAAAGTTTCCTAGAAATTGCTGACTGATCAGAATTAGAGGAAGAAGTGAAAAAGGGAAGAGTCAAATACAACTCTGATTTGGATCTCAAGTTACTGAGGTAACAGTAATGGCATTTATAGAAATGGGGAACTTGAGATGAGAGGCCAATCTGAGGTTGGGGTTAGTCAAAATTAGTCAGTCAAGAAACATTTAATACATGCCAATCACTGGGCAAGGTGCCAGGGATACAGGAGCAAGCAAAGTTGACATGATCTTTGTCCTCAAAGAGCTCACAGATGGGGGAAAAGACCAACATTACATAAATGATTAATATAGTTTATATGTAATATAATAGGGGTAATAAATTCTGTAGAAAGAATAACCTACATTTTGTGTGGTAGTTTCAGATTTAGAAATGTTCAAGCCACTTTTTATTTTTGAATGACTACAGAGAGGAGAAAAAGGAGCAAGCAGCAGTCAGGGCTCAGAAATCAGCCTGTATTCATAGCAGCATTATTCACAATAGCCAAAAAGTGGAAGCAACACAGGTGTCTATCAACTAATGAGTACGTAAATAAAATGTAGAACATCCATACAATGGAATATTATTCAATTATAAAAAGGTGTGAGGTTCTTAGTCATGTTATAACATGGATGAACTTTGAAAAATTATGCTAAGTGAAAGAAGTCAGTCACAAAACATCACATATTGTATAATTCCATTTATATGAAATGTCCAGAATAGGCAAATCCATCAAGACAGAAAGCCGATTATTGGTTGCCTAGGGCTGGGGGTTGGGAAGATTGAGGAGTGACAGCCAAAAGATTTAGGATTTCTTGTCAGGGTGATGAACGTGTACTAAAATTGATTATGGAGATGGATGCACAACTCTGAATATACTCAAAACCATTTAATTTTATACTTCAAATGGATGAATTGTATGGTATGTAGATTATATCACAATAGAACTGTTTTTTTAATCACCTTGTGTGGTAGAATAAAGAGGTCAGCAATAGGAGAGAAAATGTTTATTAAAAACCCAGGAGTTCATTTTGAGTTCAGTTATATGTAAAGTGGTTAAAAATAGGTACAATTCAGGAACAGTCATTATCTTCTACACTAGCCATGATTTATGGTTTTCTACAATTATCTAAATATTGAGGTTTAAATGTCAGATGGGCAAAGACAAGCTCTGACCTAAAACTATGTAACAACTTTGGATGCTAGAGAACAGAGCATATCACATTTGGTCACACTTAGGACATTTGCTTAGTCACTGAGTTATCCAACCAAACTTCTTAATTTAGCTAAGCTGTAAATTCAGATTCCCCATAACCATTTTACAACATGGTTTCTGAAAAACAAAAATTTTTAGTCCCAATTGTTGTGCTTCATAACTTTCCTTTAACTGAAACTGATTTCCTTCTCAAAGGGAAACCAGTTGTTTTTTTTTTTTTTTTCATATTTTTCTTTCTCAAAGAGATATTTAAATTTCTTTTTTCTGCCAGGTCTAAGAGCCTAAGTGGGAATCTGATCTAGTCTGGGTGGTCAGGGAATGCTTCCGTAAGGAAGTGACATTTAAATTGTGATCTGTAGGAGTTTGATAGGCAGAGGAAAAAGAAGGAAAAAATGTCAGTCAGAGAGAAAAGCATGTGATTGGATCCTGGAACAGAAGAGATCCTGGTACATGTTGAAAGTTGTGGATATATTAGAGGTAAGGAACTACCCAAATAGCATTGTCTGGTGGTTGGTTTTAGATACTGGATTAGAGATCAGGATTAAAGAAGAAATCTTGAGATGTCATCAAAACAGAAGTAACCACTGAGAAGAAAGAGAGCAGGAAGTAAGAACTGCAACTGGGGAAATGCCCACAACTACAGAGAAAGCTGGGAAGAGGAGCTGCTGTGCGAACAATTGGACAGGTAGGAGGGAAATCAGGGAAGAGCAAAGGTACAGGAATGAAAAAGAGGAGACAGTTTCAAGATGGGCACAGTGATCAGTTGTGTCAGATGCTAGAGATATTATTGAAGGGGAATGAAGATCAGAAAAGGCCTGGAATTTGTCAATGTAAGTTCAAGAGACTTTAAATTTTTAAATAATTGTCTAACTCTCCCTCCCCACATTAAGAAATGGATAGAATAGCTGAGAATCAAAAACCCAACACTACATCTCACTACAGGACCAAGAGGATCAAATCCTAATGAACCTGACATGCTTCCCCCTACAAAGTGAGTTTTTGTAGTGACGTGTGTTCTAGCTGATACTAATGCAGGGGAAATAAATAAAAAGAGAGCGTATCTTTTGCAGACCTATCCCCCAAAAGCTCAAAGAGTTATTTTGGAGGACAAAATTAGGTTTACCTTGAGAATTTTTTTTAGACTCAAATGAAAACAAAGACAAATTTAGAATCCAGGGGTTGATTTTACCATTTGTTATTTCTTACAATGGGATTTAGCACAGAAAGTCATTTAACACTGAACAGAAACAGTTGAGTTACTTGTCGATTTTCAATGGCTTTTTTCTTCTGTGTTCATTTATTTATCCTTGCATCAACAATTACTTGAGCCTTACCATATGTAAAGTGAAAGGCTTCACTTCCCTTTGGAAACAGACCTCCGTATTGAGTACAGTATTTCCAGAAACACAAAGAGTCTTCTGATTCAGAGGAAGTGACATGATGGTCTATATTTCAACAGTTCTTTTACAGTGAACTAACAAGACTTTGTGGGATGACACCATGAAATTGGGCTTTAAACCCATGTGGGGGCTGAGGAGCAGGAGGACAACAACGAGGCTGATCCAGTCAGACCCCTCTGGGTGCTGGATTCGTTTCCTGTTCCTGCTATTACAGATTACCACAAACTTCGTGTCATGAAAGGACACGAATCTATTCTCTTACAGTTCTGGAGACCACGAGCCCAAAATCATTTCACTGAGCTAAAATCAGAGTGTGGGCAGGGATGGTTCCTTCTGGAGGCTCTGGGGGAAAATCTATTTCCTTGCCTTTTCCAGCTTCTGGAGAATGCCTGCACGCCTCGGCTCATGACTTCTTCCTCTCGTCACTACCATCTCTTGCTTTCATTATTACTTCTCCTACTTCCTCCTTTGACCTTCTTGGCTCCCGCATACAAGGACCCTTGTGATTACATTTAGGGCCCATCCAGGTCATGCAAGATAATCTCCTCATCTCAAGGTCCTTGACCCAGTCATATTTGTAAGTCTCTTTCACCACACAGTATTCACAGGTTCTGAGAATTAGTTGCAGATGGCTTTGTGGGGCCATTATTCATCCTACCATGGGTGTATTTCCAGTCCTAGATTTCCCTTCTCTGAGAATTACCTCTTCATCCACAACAGGGATGGAACCCTGCAGCCGTGTACTATACCTCTTGGCCAGAGCTATTTGAACCATGAATGAACACTCTCTCCAGTGGATTTATAATTAGGAAACAGAGGCCAGCAAGACCCTGCTGGAGTTACCCAACTCAGCTGCAAATAGACCCAAAGCCCAGGTGGGATTTTAGCTTTGTGTCAGGGTGACTTTTGAATGCATGTGCTAATTTAACAAGTTGCCTACTATTAAGCTATAAAAAGTGAAAGGATGGAAGCCAATTTAATCTGCATTTCAATCTCAGACCTTATTTATCTTGTTTATAAAGTTTTAAGACATTTAGAAAATTTTGCCAACCATTAAAACTTGTCAGTCATTTATTTCCTTCACTCACAATGTCACAAATGGTTATAAAGAGAACCCAGTGGGGAAATTCAAAGTCAAGATTAATGCCCCACTTATATGTATAAGTAAACTCAGTGGTTCATTTATCAGCTCCCACTAAGTTGCATTAACTGTCTTTCCAGATTATAAATCATTCTTATTAAACCAAAGGCATTTCAGTGGAAAGTTGGGCACTCTAGCCAGGGAGATAACTCACCCTAAATGCTCTTAAGGCAGAGGGGTCTGGATCACCTTCACCCTAAAATCAAAGGTAAGATTCCTTATTATCAGTCATGCATTGTTTCTCCTTCACCAAAAATATTTGATTTCACACTGATGAAATCACTATAATGAAAATTACCAATTCACTTATTTATTTAAAATTCTTCTTAAATGCATTTCTATCCCTCACTGCCTTCCACATTCCACTAAACAAGATTTAACCAAAGACAAAAGTGCTCGCTGAAGAACAATACTTAGCTCTCTTTTTATTTTAAACGCCAAGAGTTTCTTGGCTCACTGAGGCCCTCGTGGTGTGTGGCACAAGACAACAAAAGGTGCTCTGCTTTCTGTAAAGATCTTAACTGCAATGGCTGAGCCCTGGAACCACATTCTAAATTATCCATTGTTCTTTGTAGGCATCCGCTGTGCCCCATCATGTCAGATAACCACAGCTAACATTCTGTAGGCAAACATGGCCCCATTCATTACATCAAGCAGTGAATAATTCATATAGCATGTTTTACCCTGGGCAAAATACACTGACATCAGGAGCATTAAACTGGAGTCATTCAAGGAACAAAATGGTTATTCATGCTTTCAATGTGAACCATTAAATCTTGCCAATTAAGTTAAAGAATGAATTAACTCAATTCTTTGGACATATCACACAAGTCCATAAGAACACAGTTGCACAAGCAAGTTTCTTACTTGGAGTATTCCTACCTGAGAACGGAAATGCCAGTCATTGTGTCAAGCAAGTCTATACTGGTCAGGGGAGGGGAGTGGTGTGGGGGAACCACTGCTTCCTTTGAACTCCCCTTAGAAGAAAATGGTTCCCATTCATCATTTCTGTTTCATCTTGTTCCTACCCTCATCCCCTTACTCTTTTGCCACCCACCGTAGCCAAAAGAATGGTTCAAGGGCTGCTGGCTTCTCTCATCAACTAACTTGTGCCTAATTGGCATTTGTTGGCTATTGCTGACTATGTGTCCACAGTCTGCTTTTTAAAAGAAGGATGAGGGGAATTCCCTGGCAGTCCAGTGGTTAGGACTCCTCGCTTCCATTGCAGGGGGCATGGGTTCGATCCTTGGTAGGGGAAGTAAGATCCTGCAAGCTGCACAGCACGGCCAAAAAAAATTTTTTAATTAAAAAAATAAAATAAAAGAAGGTTGAGAATGGTGGCTACTCAGGCCTTTTAGAATTAATTTTCCAAAGTCAAAGGCACAGTACATTTGATGATTCCTGGAATGGTGCTTCCCTTTGGCCTCCAGTCTCAGCTCTGGCTCCCGATAAGAATGGTCTCCCACAGACACCTGACTTAGCCAAAATTCCTCAGTCGGCCTCTGAGGAGAGTAAATTTTTCTCCAAGAAAAGGAAGGTTTCCAAACTGCGCGCGCGCACACAGATGGGTTTTCCAACCAACTTCCTCCTAGCAGCTGACCCAGCCTTTCTCTCCAGAGACTCTTGGCACCTGCAGTCAAACCCTTTATTGTGAAACTCAGGTTATTGTGTTTAAGGTTTCCAATCAGACTAAAGAAATCTGGAAAAAGAGTAAAGAGAGTGGCAACCAAATACACATAAGAAGGAAATAAATCCCAAGAAAACTCCAGGCTGAAGTATCATAACTGCCATTATTGAGGTGTTCTATAGCATCATGATATTCCCGTTCCTATAACTCCTTCTCCCCAAGTTGCAGGTCTCAGGTGACCAGTAAACCATTGTGAGTTGATAT
Organism: Balaenoptera physalus; assembly: GCF_965194825.1. Taxonomy (NCBI): domain Eukaryota; kingdom Metazoa; phylum Chordata; class Mammalia; order Artiodactyla; family Balaenopteridae; genus Balaenoptera; species Balaenoptera physalus. Next base: position 1,548,102 of record NC_138893.1, read on the forward strand.
TAGACTTTTAGCATTCATTATAGAGAGGAATTGACGATATGAAAGATGCAGAGGTGGGGAGAGAGAGGACCAACACTGTATATGTCAGCTCATTGAATCCCACCTCTGAGTCTGCATTATTAACATCTGCATTTTATAAATCAGGTTCAGAGGGGTTAAAGGACACATTCAGCTAATAAGTAGTTGAACTGCAATTTGATCCCTAGGGCTTCAAAGTCTGTGCTCTTTCAGCTACCCTACAGTGCTGCAAGATGATGATGTAATCTTTCTCTCTAGGGAAAAATAAAATCCTAAGTAAAATATTGAAGTATTCAAAGCATACACCAAACCTGCCTTTCTCAGCATAACTCTCGCTCTTTTCTTGCATAAACCTTCTCTAGCCAATCAGGTCTCTCACCGTGCCTTGAAACTGCTAGATGTAATTCAAAAGAATTTACAATCTAGTTAAGGAAAATGAATAAAGGAATGAATGGCTAAAATTTTTTTCAGAAAGTGCTGATTTTCACCGTGAACCAAACAGTTTTTTTTATCACTATAAATGTCAGTCTTTCAGTCTTTTAAGACAGAATCAGCATGGAGTCATTTGTTCTTATACAGGTCAACAGACACACCAAGGCCAAAGGTTCTTTTTTTTTTTTTTTTTAATTGAAGTACAGTTGATTTAGAATATTGTGTTACTTTCAGGTGTACAGCATAGTGATTCAGTCATTTTTTTCTCTGATTATATTCCATTATAGGTTATTATAAGATATCGAATAATTCCCTGTGCTGTACAGTAAAATCCTTGCTGCTTATCTATTTTATGTATAGTAGTTTGTATCTGTTTATCCCATACTCCTAATATGTCCCTTTCCCCCTCCCTCTCACCTTTTGTAACCATAAGTTTGTTTTCTGTGTCTGCAAGTCTTTTTCTGTTTTGTGTATAGATTCATTTGTATTATTTTTTAGATTCCACAATAAGTGATTTCGTATAGTATTTGTCTTTCTCTGTTTGACTTACTTCACTTAGTATAATAGTCTCTAGGTCCATCTATGTTGCTGCAAATGGCAGTATTTCATTCTTTTTATGGCTAAGTAATATTCCAGTGTGTGTGTGAGAGACATCTTCTTAAGCCAGTCGTCTGTTGATGGGCACTTGGGTTGTTTCCATGTCTTGGCTCTTGTAAATAGTGCTGCTGTGAACATTGAAGTGCATGTACCTTTTTGAATTAGAGTTTTCTTTTTGTCTGGATATATACCCAGGAGTGGGATTGCAGGATCATATGATAGCTCTATTCTTAGTTTTTTAAGAAACCTCCATAACTGTTCTCCATAGTGGCTACACCAATTTACATTCCCACCAACAGTGTAGGAGGGTTCCCTTTTCTCCACACCCTCTCCAGCATTTATTATTTGTAGACTTTATGATGATGGCCATTCTGACAGTGTGAGGCAATACCTCACTGTGGTTTTGATTTGCATTTCTCTAATAATCAGCGATGTTGAGCATCTTTTTGTTTGCCTGTTGGCCATCTGTATGTCTTCTTTGGAAAAATGCCTATTAGGTTTTCTGCCCATTTTTTAATTGGGTTGTTTGTTTTTTCAATATTAAATTGTGCGAGCTGTTTGTATATTTTGGATATTAACCCCTTGTTGGTTCCATCATTTGCAGATATTTTCTCCCATTTCTGTAGGTTGTCTTTTCATTTTGTTGATGGTCTTCTTTGCTGTGCGAAAGCTTTTAAGTTTGATTAGGTACCATTTGTCTATTTTTGCCTTGCAAAGTTTATTTCTTCACACTTTTCAGTTTCCACTCTTCTCCTCTCTGGCTCTTCCACCCTTTATCTAGTTCTGGAACAAGAGAAAAGGGGAAATAAGACAATCCATTTATTTCATTTTAGGTGGATAAATGATTTCAATGTAAACTTAACCTTGCCCACTATAATAAGGTAGCAGAGTCCAGGGACAAAAGAATAGGTGTAAAGACATTATTGGGAGAATTGACAAAATTTGATTATTGGCTGTGAAGTAGATAATTGTATTTATCAATGTTAAGTACCTGATTTTAATAACTGTACTGTACATGTATAAAAGAATGTAACCTGGAGTATTTAAGGGTAAAGGGGCATGATGTCTCCAACTTACTCTCAAATAGTTCAGAAAGAAGAATATGAGAGAAAGAGTGAGAGAGAGAGAACAATAAAGCAAATGGGGGAAAATGTAAACAATGGCTGAATCTGGGGAAAGATTATGTGGAAATTCCTTGTGCACCATTTTTACAACTTTTCTGTAGGTTTCAAGGAAGCTCAAAGTAAAAAGTTAGAAATAAAAATGTTCATGGAGTTAGTTTCAGTATCTCTTGGGGAAAAAAACAACTAATCATTACGGCAAGAAACAACTTCAGAGATCTCCCAGGCAAACCCTTCAATTCAAGGATGGGGAAATTGAGGCCGAGAGGTACAGGGTAACTACCTGTGTGAGCAGCTATAAGAGGCAGGGCACACAGGCATGCAGCACCAAGCCCACAGTCTCCTACTTGAATCCTTCAACCAGGCTATCCCTTTTTTCTCAGAGTTTTTCTTGACTACTTATATCCCATCTTATTACCTTCTCTGACTCTCTCAACTTCCCTCAAATCATTCCATGCATAGCACAGTGTATTCTATGCATAGCACAGTAATTCTGCAGGATTTTAATAGATGTTATATAAAGAAGTCTACGCACAACTAATAGCCTTAAGAAATATGGGGTCAAACAAGGTAAAACGGACTTCCCAAGGCCTTTAAAACACTAATGTGGGGCTTCCCTGGTGGCGCAGTGGTTGAGAATCTGCCTGCCAATGCAGGGGACACGGGTTCGAACCCCGGTCTGGGAAGATCCCACATGTCGCAGAGTGACTAGGCCCGTGAGCCACAGTTGCTGAGCCTGCACGTCTGGAGCCTGTGCTCCGCAACAAGAGAGGCCGCGAGAGTGAGAGGCCCGCGCACCGCGATGAAGAGGGGCCCCCGCTTGCCACAACTGGAGAAAGCCCTTGCACAGAAACGAAGACCCAACACAGCCATAAATAAATAAATAAATAAATAAAAATTAAAAACAAAAAAACACTAATGTGCACATAGTGGGATAACAGGGGATATAATATGCAGCATTTTTCAAACATATTTGGACAGGGAAGACTTTTGTTTTGCAGAGTCTTTGGGGCTACCCATTCCAATACATTTTTGGAAGAGCTTGTATAGAGCAGCAAATGCATCATGACTAAATGCTAAATGACAGATGCAAAGTGTCATCTCTCCCATTCAACATGATGAAGTGCCTATGTTTCTGGGACTGTTGGGACTTACTCTGTGGTGTTGCTAAAGGAGGAATGGAATTGAATTTACAACCTACAATTTTGGGCAAATCAGCAAATCCCTTTGAGCCTGTTTTTTCATCTGTAAAAGAGAGGTAATATCTATATTGCAGAGTGCTTTGTATGGGTTAGTGGAAACTCTCTATGAAAGTTCTTTATACTCTACAGACCACTGCTTAAATATATAAGGTAGCATATGACTATAGCACTAAAGGTGAGGGTGCTCTTGAAAAAAACAAAATTCTGCCACAGACTGTGGAAGAGCATAGGGAGATGGTTTGCATAGATGGTGATTCTCGCAGAAGAAGCGGTTTGGAGAGAGCTATGTGTGCAATTCCAGACTTGTTAATAACTACCTTTGTAAATCCATTGGAAGAAAAATAATCAGGATACAGAACTGGCAGATGCTCAGAATTGTTTAAGACACAATTAGGGAAATACAAGTATTTGATTTTGGTTTGTCATTCTTTGGCAAGGAACACTGATGCAATGCCTCTATCAACATTTGGCATGATATTTTAACTAAAAGGTCTCAATGGCCTAAAAGGCAACCAGTTCTTTACTTCTGGCAGAAGGAGCTTTCCGTGCATTGAGCCCAGGTCGGAGGGAACAATAGTGACTTCCTATTGTCCAGCAGATGGCCTTAACTGTGTCAAGCTATTCAGGCTCTGTTGGTCTCACATCCAGCCAAATTCACCATCTAAATATTTCATAGCTCCCATCACAGCCATAACTTTTTACCAACATATCTCTCAAACATAAGCTATTTAGTCCACTGTGGTTGTAGTTGCTGTTTTGATATCCCATATATGCATAACATTTAAAACCTTGAGATTCTTTAAATAAATTACTTAATTGTATTCCTCTTCACAAGTTCTTTGAGGTGGGCTTGACTAACACTATCATTGCGGAGGTGAGGACACTAAGGCTCAGGGTAGTAAATGTATTCCTTAACGGAGGTCACAGTGCTGAGGTTAGACTCCTGTGATTCCTAGACCTGCACACTAATACCTGGTCCAGGCTGCCCCACCTCCTTCAATTCCAGCATCTTGCCGGCAGGTCAGAAGCAGTATGGCTAGCAGGGCTGGTCTCTCATTTTAGTGGAAATAAAATAGTGGATTATCCAGTGTAGTAACCCTAGGTGTCCCCCAAACATCTCCCTACCTGGGTAATTCAGTGTGAAAACTGCACCTTAAAAAATCGTCCTGTCCAGTTCCTTTCTTTGATGTCTGGTTTTACCTGGCAAATTCTCCCCAAGGCAACACCTGAGACAAACCTGAAAAAGGTGAGAGGAGAAAGCAACTGGCAAAGACCCTGCCATCACGAACTAAGAACAAACCAGCACTCCAGGCATGGAAGGAGGGAAAGCTGTGCTGACGGGGAGGCAAGGCCGGCCTGGACCAGCTGTACCTTCTTCGCACTGGTCAAGAAGAAGTCATGGCATCGCAAAGACTTCCAGGTGCATGCGCAGTGGAAGAACGTGGTAGCTGAAAGCACCACTCTAAGGTGCCACGTGTGTCTCCGGGGTCCCGGAAGTGTCTGCTAGCACATGTGAATTCCAGAGGGGATGGGAGGCTTTTGTTAAAACTTAGGATCCTGCAGAACCCAGAAGGCCACAAGGCGAGGAAAGGAAGTGGTGGAAACAATTAAGAAATCTAAGCAGAAACGGTTGCCGGAGAGAGGGCCACAACTGTTCTTTCGACCACATCCGATATTTGCTTCAAATTGTTATGCAGGACGGTAATTGTCTCCTGGGAGGGCAAGAGGCAAATTGGGCCGGGCTGGCCTCTAATAGGTTTCAACAGCAAAGCACCCTCATAAATAGTGCATATTGTGAAACCAGAGGTTTCTCCTTTTCCAACAGACCTCTCCCAACCCTCCTCCTTTAATTAAAGAAACATGGCTTACCAAGAAACAAATACCTCTTTTCATAAGGCCTTAAGTATGGAATAAGGAGGAAGAAAAAAAGAAAGAAAAGAATTCTACACTGAAGAAGTGAATGTTTAATAAGCCATTCATGCAGAGACTATGATAAATAGATGATTCCATGTTTCTAATCGACAACACTGCTTGGTGATTCCCTAGCATCACCTATCTGGCAAGTGACAATATCATGCCCCCAAGGACCGTGGCTAGGCTGGAATTTAATGCATCAAGACTCAATCTGGAGTGAACCTCTGTTCTGGTTAGTCCATTTCTCACCACCCCCAGTTTATTACCTCCACCAACCTCTCCAGTCTTGTTCACACTGTATTTTCTTGTGCCATCTGGTGGATTTCAAGTGATTTTGCAGAAGAGTTCAAACCAGTTCCACCTAAGTGTTGACTTGTTTAGTTTTCGAGTTCACCTCAGAGACTCATGATGACACCTCTAAAGCCTTAATTTTCTTGATCTTTTCTAATCAGTTTGCCTGTGCTTTTGTCGTATCTACTTTGACTTGTTAAAAATCACTTATATTTTTGGATCAGTAAATCAGGCACATGGTAGAAAATTCAAAAGGTGCATATGGTGAAAGTACAATAAGTCTGTCTTCTCCAGTTGCCCAGTTCCTGTTCTGAGAGGTAACGGCCATTTACCTTGTTCCAGAAGTGTACAGCACACATGTATACCTTTAACAAACTTTAGTGTGTTTTACACACTGATTTGTTTTACTTTTTTTTGGTATATAATGTTCTCTTGCATACTATAGTGTACATTATATAACCAGTCTTTAACTTCTCGATATTCAAAACAATACTGCAATGAGTACTCTTGTACCTCTGTTACTTCAATCTAATGAAGAGTAAGTCCTGAAAGTTGGATTTCTAGATCAGAGGACATTAGAGGCACTTTAATTGTCACTAGACATTTTCAAATAACTCTTCAAAGAGGTAGTAACAGTTTACACTTCCATTAGCAGTGTATGAGCATGCCTTTTTCCTAGACTTTGGCCAATAGCATGTTACCAAACTTTTTGATCTTTGCCTATATGATAAATGAAAAATTGTATCACATTATAGTTTTACAATTAAAAAAAATTATTTAGACTGGGTTGAGAATCATTTCATAAGTTTGTTATTATTTTTTAATTAATTTATTTTTTATTTCTTTATTTTTGGCTGCGTTGGGTCTTTGTTGCTGCACGCGGGCTTTTTCTAGTTGTGGCGCACGGGGGTTACTCTTCATTGCAGTGGCTTCTCTTGTTGCGGGGCATGGGTTCTAGGCGCGTGAGCTTCAGTAGTTGTGGCACACGGGCTCAGTAGTTGTGGCTCGTGGGCTCTAGAGTGCAGGCTCAGTAGTTGTGACGCACGGGCTTAGTTGCTTCACAGCTTGTGGGATCTTCCTGGACCAGGGCTCGAACCCGTGTTCCCTGCATTGGCAGGCGGATTCTTAACCACTGCGCCATCAGGGAAGACCAGTGCCTCTTTTTAAAATGTGAGAGCATGTCTGCCTTTTGCCTTGGGGTCCCAGTCTAAACTGGGAAACAGAGTCTTATTTTAATATCTTGTTACATATGATTTGATAAAAATATAGAATATTGTTTTGTGTGTTTTAAACTTACAGTGAATGGTTTCATAGTGTATGTAACACTCTGCAGTTTGATTTTCTCAGTCAGCATTATGCCTTGAAGAGCTATGCATGTTGATACATAAAGATCTAGTTCATTCATTTTAATTGTTGTCTAGTATTCCACTGTATACCACAGTTTATTTGTCTATTCTTCTATTCATGGACATTTGAGTTGTTTTGAATTTTTTATTATTACCAACTGCAATAACATCCTTGTACATGTCCCCTTGGGCACATATAAAAGAATACATCCAGGATATACACCTACAGTGAATTTGTTGAGTATGCACACTTTCAATTTTAAGAGCTATTGCAAAATTGCTCTCCAAATACACTCCCACAAACAAAATACTAGAATTCCCTTTTCTCTAAATAATCACTTCCTTGCCAATACTGGTTATGGTCACGATTCTTAATTTTTACCAATTTTCTGTGTGTAAAACAGCATCTTGCTTAAAAATTGAATTTCTTTGGTTACCAGTGAGAAGAAGTATCTTTTCATATTTATTTATTTATTTATTTATTTTTCTTTTCATATTTTTAATTGAAAATTTTTATTGAGAAAATTGTAGATTCATTTGCAGTTGTACGAAGTATTATGAAGGGATCCCTTGTACATTTTGCACACTTTTCCCTGTGGTCATATTCTGCAAAACTATAGTATAAGGTCACATCCAGGATACTGACATTGATACATCCATCCGTCATAATCAGATTTTCCCAGATTTGTACTCATTTGTGTGTGTGCCATTTTCTTTTTTATTTTGGTAATTCAGATTTCCTCTCAGAAAATTGACTGCTTATATTCTTTGATGATTTTCTTTTAAATTGTTTTGTATTTATAGGTAATATAGGTAATTCTGGATGATAATCTTTTATCTGTCATATGTGTTAAAATACAGTACATTTGTTCCTTCTACTTTGTCACTCATATTTTAATTTTACTGTGACTTTCTAAAAATTTGTGTAGTCAAGTTTAATACTCTTTTTGTTTCAACTTAAGTTTTTGCTGTCTTGTTTGAGAAATCATTCCCTACCCTGAGATCATAAAATATTCTCTAATATTTTCTTCTAATTTAAAAAAATTTTTTTTCAGATTATAGTTATTAATCCATTGAGAGATTGTTTTTATGTACGATGTGAGGTAGTGATCTAATTTTACTTTTTTTATATGAAACCAGTTTTTCCAATGCAACAGTTATTTATTATCCCATCTCTCTGATTTATCTGATTTTTTTCCTCCTCCATTATATACCTAGGGCCCATATACGCTTGTTTCATTCCTCAGCTCTCTGTTCTGTTCTGATGCTCTATTTGTCCATGCACAAATACAACCATACCTTACATTAATTACTATGACTTTATAACTAACCTGGATGTTAGGTAGCATAAGTCTGTACTCTTTGTTCTTATTGGAGAACAGTTTTAGCTATTGACTATTCTTGATTATTTTCTGACTTTCTCATGAAAAATAGAATTTTTCAAGTTTCATGAAAAAGCCAATTCACTTTTTATTGACATAGAAGTGAATTTACAGACGACAAATTTTCTGCAGTGTACTGCTTTTAGCTACATTTTCAAATGTAGTTCTATTTTTTTAATTCAGTATTAAATAGATTTTAATTTTTATATTTGTCCTCCTTCACACTTGAGTTTTTCAGAAGTATATTTCTCCCCTAAAGGTATGACAGCTGTTGTTGTTTTCAAGTGTCTTTTTATTGTTGTTTTCTAATTTAATTATTTAGCTGTGATAAGATAATATGGACCATATGAAAAGATTCTCTGGAACTTGTTGAGATTCTTCTCATGACCTAGGATGTTATCAATTTTTATAAATGTTCAATGGGTGCTTTAAAAGAGTGCATTCTTGGTCTGTTGGGAACAAGATTCCATATCTACCATTAGATCGAGATTTTAAGTTACGTCTTGCAAATCTTCTACATTTTTACTAATTTTCTTTTCTCTTCTTGACATATCAGTTTCTGAGAGAAATATATTAGAAGCTCCCACTATGATTTTGGATTAGGCTCTCTTTGTAATTCTCTCAAAGTTTGTTTTATCTATTTTGAGGCTAGGGTCATTAGGAGTAGTAGGCTCATGATTTATATATCTTCTTGGTTGATTGTTAAACTACCCTTCACTTTTTTAAAACAATATTTATTTATTTATTTATTTGGCTGCGCCAGGTCTTAGTTGCGGCATGCGGGATCTTCGTTGTGGCGTGCAGGATCTTTAGTTGTGGCATGTGGGATCTTTCTCTTGTGGCATGCGGGATCTTTCAGTTGCAGCATGCAGGATCTTTAGTTGTAGCATGCAGGATCTTTAGTTGCAGCAGGCGAACTCTTAGTTGTGGCATGTGGGATCTAGTTCCCTGACCAGGGATCAAACCCGGGCCCCCTGCATTGGGAGCGTGGAGTCTTAGCCACTGGAGCACCAGGAAAATCCCTACCCCTTCACTTTCAAAGATCCACAGTTCCCAGAAAGCATTTGTTCGTTCCTGAGTCACATAAATCACAAAATATTCCAAACTGCAGGTGTCAGTATACCATTGAGCTACTTCTCACTTGGGTCACTCTGTGTAGCATTCACCAAGTGGAGTAGCAATAGAAATGTACTTATGCATTGGTTCAAGATGGCGGAATAGAAGGACGTGCTCTCACTCCCTCCTGCGAGAACACTGGAATCACAACTAACTGCTGAACAGTCATTGACAGGAAGACACTGGAACTCACCAAAAAAGATACCCCACATCCAAAGACAAAGGAGAAGCCACAATGAGATGGTAGGAGGGGTGCAATCACAATAAAATCAAATCCCATAACTGCTGGGTGGGTGACTCACAAACTGGAGAACACTTACACCACAGAAGTCCACCCACTGAAGTGAAGGTTCTGAGCCCCACGTCAGGCTTCCCAACCTGGGGTTCTGGCAAGGGGAGGAGGAATTCCTAGAGAATCAGACTTTGAAGGCTAGCAGGATTTGATTGCAGGACTTGGACAGGACTTGGGGAAACAGAGACTCCACTCTTGGAGGGCACACACAAAGTAGTGTGCACTTTGGGACCCAGGGGAAGGAGCAGTGACCCCATAGGAGACTGAACCAGACCTACCTGCTAGTGTTGGAGGGTCTCCTGCAGAGGTGGGTGGTGGCTCTGTCTCACCATGAGGACAAGGACACTGGCAGCAGAAGTTCTGGGAAGTACTCCTTGGCGTGAGCCCTATCAGAGTCCACCATTAGCCCCACCAAAGAGCCCGGGTAGGCTCCAGTGTTGGGTCACCTCAGGCCAAACGACCAATAGGGAGGGAACCCAGCCCCACCCATCAGCAGTCAAGCAGATTAAAGTTTTACTGAGCTCTAACCACCAGAGCAACAGCCAGCTCTACCCACCACCAGTCCCTCCCATCAGGAAACTTGCACTGGCCTCATCCACCAGAGGGCAGACAGCAGAAGCAAGAAGAACTACAGTTCTGCAGCCTGTGGAACAAAAACCACATTCACAGAGAGATAGACAAGATTAAAAGGCAGAGGGCTATGTACCAGATGAAGGAACAAGATAAAACCCCAGAAAAACAACTAAATGAAGTGGGGATGGGCAACCTTCCAGAAAAAGAATTCAGAATAATGATAGTGAAGATGATATAGGACCTCGCAAAGAAAATGGAGGCAAAGATCGAGACGATGCAAGAAATGTTTAACAAAGACCTAGAAGAATTAAAGAACAAACAAACAGAGATGAACAATACAATAACTGAAATGAAAACTACACTAGAAGGAATCAGTAGCAGAATGACTGAGGCAGAAGAACAGATAAGTGACCTGGAAGACAGAATGGTGGAATTCACGGCTGTGGAACAGAATAAAGAAAAAAGAATGAAAAGAAATGAAGACAGCCTAAGAGACCTCTGGGACAACATTAAATGCAACAACATTCACATTATAGGGGTCCCAGAAGGAGAAGAGAGAGAGAAAGGACCCGAGAAAATATATGAAGAGATTATAGTCGAAAACTTCCCTAACATGGGAAAGGAAATAGCCACCCAAGTCCAGGAAGCGCAGCAAGTCCCATACAGGATAAACCCGAGGAGAAACATGCCAAGACACATAGTAATCAAACGGGCAAAAATTAAAGACAAAGAAAAATTATTGAAAGCAGCAAGGGAAAAATGACAAATAACATACAAGGGAACTCCCATAAGGTTAACAGCTGATTTCTCAGCAGAAACTCTACAAGCCAGAAGGGAGTGGCATGATATACTTAAAGTGATGAAAAGGAAGAACCTACAACCAAGATTACTCTACCCGGCAAGGATCTCATTCAGATTCGATGGAGAAATCAAAAGCTTTACAGACAAGCAAAAGCCAAGAGAATTCAGCACCACCAAACCAGCTCTACAACAAATGCTAAAGGAACTTCTCTAAGTGGGAAACACAAGAGAAGAAAAGGACCTACAAAAACAAACCCAAAACAATTAAGAAAATGGTCATAGGAACATACACATCGATAATTACCTTAAACGTGACTGGATTAAATGCCCCAACCAAAAGACACAGACTTGCTGAATGAATACAAAAACAAGACCCATATATATGCTGTCTACAAGAGACCCACTTCAGACCTAGGAACACATACAGACTGAAAGTGAGGGGATGGAAAAAGGTATTCCATGCAAATGGAAATCAAAAGGAAGCTGGAGTAGCAATCCTCATATCAGATAAAATAGCCTTTAAAATAAAGAATGTTACAAGACACAAGGAAGGACACTACATAATGATCAAGGGATCAATCCAAGAAGAAGATATAACAATTATAAATATATATGCACTCAACATAGGAGCACCTCAATACATGAGGCAACTGCTAACAGCTATAAAAGAGGAAATCGACAGTAACACAATAATAGTGGGGGACTTGAACACCCCACTTACACCAATGGACAGATCATCCAAACAGAAAATTAATAAGGAAACACAAACTTTAAATGACACAATAGACCAGATAGATTTAATTGATATTTACAGGACATTCTATCCAAAAACAGCAGATTACACTTTCTTCTCAAGTGCGCATGGAACATTCTCCAGGATACATCACATCTTGGGTCACAAATCAAGCCTCAGTAAATTTAAGAAAATTGAAATCATATCAAGCATCTTTTCTGACCACAATGTTATGAGATTAGAAATCAATTATGGGGAAAAACACATAAAAAACGCAAACTCCTGGAGACTAAACAATACGTAACTAAATAACCAAGAGTTCACTGAAGAAATCAAAGAGGAAATCAAATACCTAGAGACAAGTGACAATGAAAATACGATGACCCAAAACCTATGGGATACAGCAAAAGCAGTTCTAAGAGGGAAGTTTATAGCTATACAAGCCTACCTCAAGAAACAAGAAAAATCTCAAATAAACAATCTAACCTTACACCTAAAGGAAGTAGAGAAAGAAGAATAAACAAAACCCAAAGTTAGCAGAAGGAAAGAAATCATAAAGATCAGAGCAGAAATAAATGAAATAGAAACAAAAAAAAAACAATAGCAAAGATCAATAAAACTAAAAACTGGTACTTTGAGAAGATAAACAAAATTGATAAACCATTAGCCAGACTCATCAAGAAAAAGAGGGAGAGGACTCAAATCAATAAAATTAGAAATGAAAAAGGAGAAGTTACAACAGACACCGCAGAAATACTAAGCATCCTAAGAGACTACTACAAGCAACTCTATGCCAATAAAATGGACAACCTGGAAGAAATGGACAAATTCTTAGAAAGGTATAACCTTCCAAGACTGAACCAGGAAGAAATAGAAAATATGAGCAGACCAATCACAAGGAATGAAATTTAAACTGTGATTAAAAATCTTGCAACAAACACAAGTCCAGGACCACATGGCTTCACAGGTGAATTCTATCAAACATTTAGAGAAGAGCTAACCCCCATCCTTCTCAAACTCTTCCAAAAAACTGCAGAGGAAGGAACACTCCCAAACTCATTCTATGAGGCCACCATCACCCTGATACCAAAACCAGACAAAGATACTACAAAAAAAGAAAATTACAGACCAATATCACTGATGACTATGGATGCAAAAATCCTCAACAAAATACTAGCAAAGGGAATCCAACAGCACATTAAAAGGATCATACACCATGATCAAGTGGGATTTATCCCAGGGATGCAAGGATTCTTCAATATATGCAAATCAATCAATGTGATACACCATATTAACAAATTGAAGAAGAAAAACCGTATGATCATCTCAATAGATGCAGAAAAAGCTTTTGACAAAATTCAACACCCATTTATGATAAAAACTCTCCAGAAAGTGGGCATAGAGGGAACCTACCTCAACATAATAAAGGCCATATACAACAAACCCACAGCAAACATCATTCTCAATGGTGAAAAACTGAAAGCATTTCCTCTGAGATCAGGAACAAGACAAGGATGTCCACTCTCACTGCTATTTTTCAACATAGTTTTGGAAGTCCTACCATGGCAATCAGAGAAGAAAAAGAAATAAAAGGAATACAAATTGGAGAAGAAGAAGTAGAACTGTCACCGTTTGCAGATGACATGATATTATAGATAGAGAATCCTAAAGATGCCACCAGAAAACTACTAGAGCTAATCAATGAATTTGGTAAAGTTGCAGGATACAAAATTAATGCGCAGAAATCTCTTGCATTCCTATATACTAATGATGAAAAATCTGAAAGAGAAATTAAGGAAACACTCTCATTTACCATTGCAACACAAAGAATAAAATACCTAGGAATAAACCTACCTAGGGAGACAAAAGACCTGTATGCAGAAAACTATAAGACACTGACGAAAGAAATTAAAGATGATACCAACAGATGCAGAGATATACCATGTTCTTGGATTGGAAGAATCAATATTGTGAAAATGACTGTACTACCCAAATCAATCTACAGATTCAATTGCAATACCTATCAAATTACCAACGGCATTGTTTACAGAACTAGAACAAAAAGTCATAAAATTTGTGTGGAGACGCAAAAGACCCCGAATAGACAAAGCAGTCTTGAGGGAAAAAAACGGAGCTGGAGGAATCAGATTCCCTGGCTTCAGACTATACTACAAAGCTACAGTAATCAAGACAATATGGTACTGGCACAAAAACAGAAACATAGATCAATGGAACAAGATAGAAAGCCCAGAGATAAACCCACGCACCTATGATCAACTAATCTATGACAGAGGAGGCAAGGATATACAATGGAGAAAAGACAGTCTCTTCAATAAGTGGTGCTGGGAAAACTGGACAGCTACATGTAAAAGAATGAAATTAGAACACTCCCTAACACCATACACAAAAATACACTCAAAATGGATTAGAGATGTAAATGTAAGACCGGACACTATGAAACTCTTAGAGGAAAACATAGGAAGAACACTCTTTGACATAAATCACAGCAAGATCTGTTTTGATCCACCTCCTAGAGTAATGGAAATAGAAACAAATGGGACCTAATGAAACTGAAAAGCTTTTGCACAGCAAAGGAAACCATAAACAAGATGAAAAGACAACCCTCAGAATGGGAGAAAATATTTGCAAACGAATCAACGGACAAAGGATTAATCTCCAAAATATATAAACAGCTCATGCACCTCAATATTAAAAAAACAAACAACCCAATCCAAAAATGGGCAGAAGACCTAAATAGACATTTCTGCAAAGAAGACATACAGATTGCCCAGAAGCACATGAAAAGCTGCTCAACATCACTAACTATTAGAGAAATGCAAATCAAAACTACAATGAGGTATCACCTCACACCAGTTAGAATGGGCATCATCAGAAAATCTACAAACAACAAATGCTGGAGAGGGTGTGGAGAAAAGGGAACCCTCTTGCACTGTTGGTGACAATGTAAACTGATACAGCCACTATGGAGGACAGTATGGCGGTTCCTTAAAAAACTAAAAATACAACTACCATACAACCCAGCAATCCCACTACTGGGCGTATACCCAGAGAAAACCATAATTCAAAAAGACACATGCACCCCAATGTTCATTGCAGCACTATTTACAATAGCCAGGTCATGGAAGCAACCTAAATGCCCATCGACAGATGAATGGATAAAGAAGATGTGGTACATATATACAATGCAATATTACTCAGCCATGAAAAGGAACGAAATTGAGTCATTTGTAGAGACGTGGATGTATCTAGAGACCATCATACAGAGTGAAGTAAGTCAGAAAGAGAAAAACAGATATCATATATTAATGCATATATGTGGAACCTAGAAAATTGGTACAGATGAACCTGTTTGCAGGGCAGAAATTGAGAGACAGATGTAAAGAACAAACGTATGGACACCAAGGGGGGAAAGCGGCAGGGGGTAGGGGTGGTGGTGTGATGAATTGGGTGATTGGGATTGACATGTATACACTGATGTGTATAAAATGGATGACTAATAAGAACCTGCTGTATAAAAAATAAAATTAAATTAAATTAATAAATTTTTTTAAAAAAAGAAATGTATTTATGTATCCCATACAAAAGGATACTATATAAAGAAGATCAATGATTCTCCTGAAAAAGTGCCAGGGAATACAGCTAATTTTAAATAAAATATTTTCTTCCATTATCCCCAGTTCATGTTGGTCTCATCAGCCTCCTCACTGTCCTCCAAATGGCTAGTGCTTCTTGAAATGTTTGCCCTCCTCCTGCACACTGAGGCAGACACTACCCATCTGTCAAGACCTGGTACAGGCCCCATTTGGTGTCCCTTTATGCTGTATGGGAGAAAGCTCTGAAACCAATTTGTCTCAGAATCAAATTCACACTTCAGTACTCAGTTGCTATGTGATGATAGAGCGATTGAGAAATATGACTACCTCCTTTCTGTGTCTTTGTTTTTACATAGATTAAATGGGGATAATGCCTGTCTCAGAGATTTGTTTCGATGGTTAATTTTTAAAAAAAAGAACGTGATATTCCTTGAACTTAGTTATTTCTTCCTTCTTTTCCTTCCTTCAGTATTTTACCTGAAGAACCTAGTGCACTGTGCTTCTTTACTATCTTGTGTTTGAACATGATTCATTAAACATTTGCCTTGAACTCTGAAAAACAAAAAATCTCTGGTCTCATATTAGTTAGAACCACAAAGCTTAGTACACAATTGGTTTCTATCTTTTCATACAAGTGAATTTTGTTTCTTTCTGAGAAATTCATTTTAGACTGAGAAAACCCCATGAAGGCAGGGAATATTTCCTGTCTCTTTATATTCCCTGTAGAGCTTAGAAGAACACCGAGTCCATAGTAGGAGACTTAGAAAATAGTTGCTTGTTGACAGAAGGAATAAATTGAAATTTACCTAATTAATTCTTCTTCTCTTGCTCAACTTTTGGTGGAGATTATAACTAGCAGAGGAAACCACGAAACTAGACAAAAGAAAAGAGCCTGGATAATTAGACCTTCTTCCATCATTGGATTCCTATACCCAAGTCTCACTAACAAGGAGAGAAATAAACAAAAGGGGAGGGGGTCAAATATATGCCCATAGTTTCTGATACTAAATTTTCTAAGAAAAAGTCAAATTTCTTATTCACCAAGTTTGACTTTGCAGGTGAGAATTTGAATGATTTCTTTCCTTTGGAAAATATTGTAACAGGCACAGGTTTCCTAAGTACAAAGAGAGCCTCTCTGTATCACCTCTCTACCCACAGAGATTAGCAGAGGTCCTGAAACAAGGGAAGCTTCAAGGGAATGTTGCAGATTGATAACTGAATGAATGAATAAATTAATGATGCACAAACAACTCTATAAACCCAGAGACCAATGCTTTACCCTGCATGCAGGTTCTGATGTCTCCTTCTCAATGCTGCCTAGCCCAGGAATGCACAATTGCAGGCAGTGGCTTTGCCCCCAGGGGAGTCCAGTAAAGAAAGCAGCTGCTCTGAGATATACTTAACCTCTGTCAACAGAGCAACCTGTTGCCTGCAACCTCCAAAGCTGGAGTCCCTTGGGAGGCTGAGCTAGGCCAAGATTGGCCCAGGGTAAAAATGTAAACAGCAATTATGTTCCCAGTATTCTGTCCCCTTCTCATTCTATGATTCTGTGCCTTTCCTCCACTTCCCGCCTCTGGCTTCTATAGTACTAAGCCCTACACCCATGTGAAAATTAGCATTCTGTGCTCCCCTCTAAGAGAAAGAAGTGGAGATAATGTTAGTGCATTAAAAGCAGTGAAATAGGATGGGAGGTAGGGAAAGGGGTAGGAGAGAAAAAGGAAGAATAAAGGAGAGTAACATCTGTCTCAGACAATGTAGGAAACTTTATGCTGAGCACTTTTTATACATTGCATTCAATCCCCCCAATAACACTGAGGGGTCAATATTATTATGCCCAGAGAGGTTAAGTAATTTGCAGAAGCTTATATGACTAGGAACATAACACAGACCTCAAATTCAGGTGTGTCTCATTCCAAAGCCAGTGTCTCTCCATGACATTATGCCCAAGTAAATAATTTGATTAGTTTTCCACACGGTGTTGGAAAGCTGTATATTACTAGCTTAAAATGCAGAGTGACCATAAAATCTAGTGACACAGATAAATTACTTTTTTACAGATTGAACCCACTTGGTTACTTCTTCTGGGTCACAATAAAGAAACAGGTTTATTCAGTGCAAATCAGAGACACAAATAAGGCAATATATCACACATATGCATGTACAGAGATAGAAGTGCTGAATTAATAAATTGTGTTTCTTGCAGTTTTGCACAATGCATTGAGGTACGGCTCTTTAACAAGGGACAGCAAAGTTAGCACATTATGTAATGTCATTGAACATATTCTGTCTTTTTATAACAATTATCCATTTATCTTGTGTTATTACCTATGTTTCCAGACTTTTTGGCCATCCTGTATAATCCAGGACTCAAAGAAGTAATACTACCTTGAACCCAAAGGAATAACTGCATAATGATTTTCAGTGTGAGAGAGAAGTAGGATAGATATTTTTGCAATAGTAATGACTCCTAGACTCCCAATGTGTAAGTGATCTTCTGTTCTTCCCCTAAGATGGGATTGATTCTGGGCTCATTTTTCACCTTATGTTACTCCAATGGTCTGACTATATTGCCATATCATGCTGAATCTCCAAACTTATCTTCAAGAAGAGAAACTTAGGACTTCCCTGGTGACACAGTGGTTAAGAATCCGCCTGCCAATGCAGGGGACACGGGTTAGAGCCTGGTCCGGGAAGATCCCACGTGCCACGGAGCAACTAAACTGTGTGCCACAGCTACTGAGCCTGCGCTCTAGAGCCCGCGAGCCACAACTACTGAGCCCGCATGCCACAACTACTGAAGCCTGCATGCCTACAGCCCGTGCTCCGCAACAAGAGAAGCCACCACAATGAGAAGCCCGCACACTGCAACAAAGAGTAGCCCCCGCTCGCCACAACTAGAGAAAGCCCGCATGCAGCAACAAAGACCCAACACAGCTAAAAATAAATTAATTAATTAATTAATTAAAAAAAAAAAAAGAACCTTAGAAATCAATGATTCCCTTACTCAAAGTTCTGGAATCCCAGCCCATCAGAAAATGGTCATCCTTGTATTCTTGTTATTGACCAGTCTGGAATGATCTAATGTGCTGTGCTTGGATCACCTGCCTCCCTTCACCACCACTCCTCCAGTTCAGCACCCGATAAAATAAAAGATGGCAGAGACTGATGAAAATAGGAATGAAGGAGTTAATTCAGCTGTGGCCTTTACCACAAGTCTATAACATTGATCTTACTGAATCTCGATAAATACTTACAACTCATCACTACTGAGTGTAATTAGACATTTATTGCTTATGTAATTCTGAGTTAATGGCATAGCAACAAGATTTATATCTCACATATTTGTTACACCTCAGCACTCTTCACTTTAATAATCAATTGATATTTAGTTAACATACATTAACTATCCTATTAAAACTAAATTAAATGCTATTCTGATTTGATTTTATTAAATAAATGCTGGCAACACTAATGAGGTGCAGCCCATTTAAATCCATGACAGAACAGCCAAATTCACCCCCTCTGTTAAGTGAAGTAATTTCAGAGTGAAAAAAAAAATGAGCAGATGTGATCCTTGAGTTGACAATTTCATAAATACTGCACAACTCAGTCATGATGGGTTCCTGACCAACATCTCAGAAGACTGAAAGAAAATTCCATAATGTGCTTCATTTCTAATAAGGCTGTGCTAAATATGTCATAGAGAAAAACACACTTTCCCCTTGGCCTCCATTATAAGGTCACTGATTTTGAGAAGAGCAGGATAGTGTTGCTCCATGAGAGGAATTCAGCTTAGCCCCCAACTTTTCAGAGAAAAGTACTTCTGAAACAAGCTAAACTGGACTTCCTCAAGCATTTGAGTATTTCTCTTTGGGTGGGGAACTGGATGTTGTTTTACCAAGAAAAAAGAACTGAAGAAATCAATTACACAATAAATATCCACTCATTTAACAATAATCAAGTACCTGCAGAGTCCCAAACGAAATAGAATATGATCCTAACTCATAGGAACAAATATTCTGAAGTTTCTTCCACTCACTGTGCCAGGTTCTGCGAGAAATATAAAGAATGAGGGATGGGCTGTGCCCTCAAGTCTAAAATATAGTCAGGGAGAAAAGTCACTGACATGTAAAATTTACCTGGAGCTCATGCATCTGGAGTCTGAACACACTGCTTTTAAGTAAGGTCCCCATCGTAGCCCAAGTGTCATGTAAAACATTCTTAATAAATATTTGTTGAGCAAGTGAAAGCTTTTGTAACAAAATAGACATGTGATTCTCTTGATACAAGTCCTCATCCAAAAGCACACCATTTGAAGTTTATTCTTCCACAGTTGCTAATTCCTAGTCATAAAGACCAAAAGAAAGGTAGAGTAGCTGGCAATGGTATCTAGGTGCCAGCAACAATAGTCAAAAAAGCATATTCAACCCTGTATCTTGGCAAAACATTGTACTGGCAACTCCTCACTTGTGTGCTGCAAACCTACAACTGATACATAGAGCTTGTTTTTCTACAATTGAGAATTCATACTGTTCCAGCAAAGTCTGTAATTGGGACCTTAAGCTGAGCAGGTAGCTCAGGTAGGGAATCACATCCTGGTTTGCACAGGACAGTGTCTGTTTTTAACCTGTTTTTTTTTTTTTTAATTATTTATTTATTTATTTATTTATTTTGGCTGTGTTGGGTCTTCGTTTCTGTGCGAGGGCTTTCTCTAGTTGTGGCAAGCGGGGGCCACTCTTCATTGCGGTGCGCGGGCCTCTCATTATCGCGGCCTCTCTTGTTGTGGAGCACAGGCTCCAGACGCGCAGGCTCAGTAGTTGTGGCTCACGGGCCCAGTTGCTCCGCGGCATGTGGGATCTTTCCAGACCAGGGCTCTAACCCGTGTCCCCTGCATTAGCAGGCAGATTCTCAACCACTGCGCCACCAGGGAAGCCCTAACCTGTTTTTTTGATGTGATTATTAATAGTACCAACTTTCACTTTCAAGGGTGTGCCAATTCAGATGATAAATTATATAATCACCATGAGTACAGGATAAATAAAGTCTGCTGAGCCAGGGATATGCGGCAGGACTTCTGGTTAAGAGGTAGATTACACACACTTTGACCTCACTTTTGCCAACTGTGTTCTTTTCATGTGGTTAAGGTTTTCAGCACTTCCATTTTTTAGAAATTTTATTAGAGTATAGTTGATTTACAATGTTGTGTTTAATTTCATCTGTACAGCAAAGTGACAGTAATACATGTGTGTATTCTTTTTCGTATTCTTTTCCGTTATGGGTTATCACAGGATATTGAATATATTAGTTCCCTGTGCTGCACAATAAGACCCTGTTGTTTATCCACCCTATATATACTAGTTTGCATCTGCTAATCCAAAACTCCCAATCCTTCCCTCCCCCATGCCTCTTACCCCTTGGCAACCACAAGTCTGTTCTCTATATTTGTGAGTCTGTTTTTGTTTCATAGATATGTTCATTTGTGTCGTACTTTAGATTCCACATATAAGTGATATCATATGGTATTTCTTTCCCTCTCTGACTTACTTCGCTTAGTATGATAATCTCTAGGTCCATCCATGTTGCTGCAAATGTCATTCTTTTTAATGGCTGAGTAATAGTCCACTGTATATATAGACACATCCTCTTTATCCGTTCATCTCGGTGCTTCCATTTTATAACGTTTAACTTTAATTATCTTCTGAGCTTTGTCTACTTGTTGACTCTAAAATTAAGAGTAATTGTGGTAAGTTATATTACTGATTATTAAATATTCTGATTTTCCTTCCTGTGGGATGAATATATATCCCTGCCTGTTGAAGTCAAAAGCAATCATATTACTTGCTTTGACCAGTGTGGGTAGAAATGATATGTGCCATTTCCAGACAAAAGTTTTAAGTGCTAACACATGGATCACTGCCTCTTTTCCCTCTCCCATAAAATCATAAGTGTTCAACTAGTGGCTGCCCCATCAGCATTGGGCCTAGAATGAAAGTGACATAAAGTAGAGCTGTGGCTACCCCCACAATAGACATGTAATGAAAGTAAGAAATAGACTTTTGTTGTTGTAAGCCATGAATTTTGGAGCCATTAGTTACCTTGGCATAAGTTAGCCCATCCTGACTATCGTTAATGGACATTAGGTGCTGTTGTAACAACAACAACAACAGCAAAAGTAAGTTTCACTGACTCCAGGGCTCATTAGTGGAAAGCAAGGATATTGTTATTGGAGGTGGAACGATAATGATCCATCTCCTTAATAAACTTGTAGTTTTAGGAGAAGACATGGGCAAACAGCATGTTAGCAGCTTCAGTTGGCTGCTTTTGTATGCATCTGACAGGAAAGAGATGAGCTCAAAAAGAATTGGTCATTTTGGAAGCAGAGAAAAAAGATAGCATCCAGAAACTTGGGGAATTTTTATGGTTTGGAAGACACAACTGATTCTCATTTCCACTCAGTAAAACACTGACAAAGAATATCTTTGAACAACAAAGTCCTACTAAAACTTAGCTTCGTGTCAAGGACCGAATCAAGGGGTTGTTGCATGTCATTTGTTGAAACTTTTTAACTTATTAAGATGGCATCCAGTAAATCCTTTGAAACAGACAAAAAGGCTCAAGGGAAAGAGATTAAGGCCTGGGTCTCCTAGAGAAATCTGATAGATACAAGGTACTAGCAATTAAATATGGCTATAGAGGCATATTTCAAAACAGGATAGGAAGTAGATAAGAAGCTAAAAGTTGAAAGCGTTGTACCACCAAGAGAACCACTAGCCTACATTGAAAGATATTGTTCAAGACTTAAAACAACCCTTGCCTTTCCCTCATCCTTCCTGCTTGAGCTGGAAGAAGGGGGAGAAAGTTTTCAGCCTCCAGAAGATCATGTTCTACAGTTCTTTCTTGAGATGCAGTCAAAGAGAATAGTGGAAAAGAAAGTCTTCCCCCAAAATAGGTCCAAGGATTAAGGAGGAAAATGTCTAGGAGCTATTCCCAGGGAGTCGATTCAAGGCCTAATCAAGAAATGCATCCTTCTCCCAGACAACGGCTGTCCAAGGGGATTTTAGAATATGTAGAAACTGGTGACATCTGTGTGTCTCCCATTTTTCACCTTTCCAAATAAGAGTGTTTATTATGGTTTCCCTGTCCCTGTTCCATCACTGCATATTGGGTATGTGAGGGGCAGATAGGTTCTCCTTTGTTCCTACAGCTTTGGATCAAAAGGAGCTATATCCAGACCTGATACAGAGACTATCTCATATCACCTGGAGATACTGGCCTTTACCTTAGAAGTAAAGGTGAAGACCAAGTTACTGTTTGGGACTTCTAGTTGTCTCTCTCAGAGAAGGGGTGAGTGTGTCCAGCATATGGGAAAAGGAGGATACTGTACTGAATAGTGGAATACCAGAAATGTGGCCTGGGAGAGTTTGTGGTTACCAAGTATTTTGGTTTCCATCCCTGTGGTGCTTCTCTCTGTGGGAAGATTATACACACCCCTTGTGTTGAACTCAAGAGTGGCTTTGGCCAATTAAATGTGGGTGAAAGTGATGAATGTCATTCCTAAGAATAGTGGTAAGAGACATGGATCACATGTCTCTTTTCTGTCTGCCATGAAATTGATAATGTTCCAAACAAAGTCCGGGTTCCAAAATGAAGATAACATACCTCTGAGCCTCAGCTGATCTATGACAGACATTTAATGTTAGCAAGAGGTAATTTTCTTTCTTTATTTTATTGTTGGAAGCATCTGAGACTTGAGGTCATTTGCAGTATAACCTAGCTCATTCTGACTGCCGCAGCAATAAAATATCCTAACAATATCATGATTGTATAAAAATTATTCACCATAGTCCCAAGAATGTGACTGGACCTATAAAGAAAAAAGATAAAATTTCACATACCTAAAGGAGAAAGCTTCCATCATACAGTGGCACAAAATCTTGCTACTCTTACTTCCTTATATAGCATTTATTTTTTTCTTGGACTTTCTAGTTGCCTTTCTATTTTTGCTCTGGAAAATTTGGGGATCTTTGTTTTATCCGTGGTACTCTGAAATTTCACCAGAACATTTATAAGATGTGAGTCTCTTTTTGTTTATTTTGCTTAATGTTCTTTTTTCTGAATACAGTCCCCTTTTCTCTACTGCCTCATCTTAAAAACCTGTCTCAGGCTTTCATTTATTATTTAGCTCTTACCACCTTATGTACCCAGTTGCAGTTTTCTTAGAATTACATTAGGTTCTTTCTCTTCCACTAGACTGTGAGCCACTTGGGTACAAGGACTGAGTCTTACTCCACTTTCTACCCCTCATGTAGCATGATAACCATGGCAGAGAATAAACTTAATAGCAAGATGGTGAATTTTTCACTGCCTATATGCTTCCTGGTGACAAAAGTAATCATAATATGTTAAATTGGATTTTAATAGACAACTATCTTCACTTTTCAGTAATGAATGATGGACATTGTCCACTAATATCTTCAAGGCAGGACAGGAAAGATGAATGGGTTCCAATGTACAGATGCCCTAACAGCAGGAAGCAGTGCATGGTATTTCTCTGCTTCCTGAAATCCAGACTGGGCTAAGAGACAGCATTCATGACCTAGAACAAGGGTGATTCAATTATAGGAATAATTCTGATCAAGCTCTTAGCACAGTTTGACATCTGATTTTACTTCCTTGACTATTTGACTTCTGCATTCTAGCTTTTCTCCAGAGCTTAGGTGGAGGAGGAACTAGAGAAGTGTGTATTTAGGCTCCCTAGCACAAGATCTTAGTCGATCTTAATGGCTTCTTTGACCTCAGGTGTCAGAACAATATCTTTCTCTAGATCTAACCAGAACTATGACCTTAGTTGGGGCCTTATGCAGTGAGCAACCAGTGCTTTGAGAGCTTCAAGAAAGTTTCTCAAAGAAACTTGCAGAGCTTTGAGAAAGTTTCTCATCACTCCAAAATATCTATCCAATTTTTGGCCATACCCCAAATTAAGCTTTCAATTCTTTAGCTTAGAATTTTAAAAAACAAACTTTTTTGTAATACATTGAAGATAATACTATACAGAAGCCAGCTGTGGCATACCTTCCTCTTAAATCAGGCTTTGTGGAAACTCTATGGAACTTAGATGGTTTTGAGGAACAGTTTGAAAACCACTGAAAAACTCAAGGTTATATCTCCCTAGAGATATTTGTATAAAAATAATTAAAATGTTACCAGTGGGCTTCCCTGGTGGCGCAGTGGTTGAGAATCTGCCTGCCAATGCAGGGCACTCGGGTTCGAGCCCTGGTCTGGGAAGATCCCACATGCCGCGGAGCAACTGGGCCCGTGAGCCACAATTACTGAGCCTGCGCGTCTGGAGCCTGTGCCCCGCAACGGGAGGGGCCGTGATAGTGAGAGGCCCACGCACCGCGATGAAGAGTGGCCCCCGCTTGCCACAACTAGAGAAAGCCCTCGCACGAAACGAAGACCCAACACAGCTAAAAATAAATAAATAAATAGAGTAGCTATAAAAAAAAAAAAAAATGTTACCAGTCAGTGACTCGTCAAGGCAGAGGAATTTGAAGTTCTTTCCTAAGAGAAGATTTTTCTCCTGAGTGAAAACGCACAGTAGACACTGGTCTGTAGGGCATAGAGACTCCTTCTACCCCCTACCCCACAGAAAATAGGTGTGGGACACATAAACTAAAGGTTCTTCAATATGCCTCTGCACAACTTCTCAGAGGACAATCCCTGATCTTGGCTACCTCCCTATACTATGCTAATACCCCTCAGACGCAGGAGGTTCTATAAGACCCATCTGAGTTTTAAGAGGGGCTCCATAAATACATATTGAATTGAAGTTTTAGGCAGCCAAGAGTCTGCTAGCTTTCTGGAAGATTCCAGTCCAGCCCCCACACTACCTAGCTGCCTGCACCTGACTGGCCTTTTGGATAATTGATCACAGCTGGTGGCTTAACTGGGCCTGTCACAGGAAGGCCAGCTCCTTCTAGATGCAAGGTTTCATCCTGCCATGGTGCCCTCGGGGCCAGTGAACTCACTGGGAGGAAATGTGACTCCCACTTGTGCAAGTGAACAACTTGGGACATTTCCTAGATGGGGCCCCATGCCAGGAATCTGGCCTAAGCTTGGTGGGCTTGAGAGGAGAGTGCAAGTTCCCTCCCTTCTACTCTGAGTCTTCTCATCTCTCTCTAGTTTTGTACAATTTGCTTTTTAAGGTTGTATGAGGTAGGGGTGGTTTTCTTTATTATCAGTTCATGGTAGGGCAGTCTGAATTAGTGAAAAATGACAATTACAGGCATTTTAAAATTTCTTATTATTGAATTTGAGTCATCCCAATAGCAAAGCCTCTGGCCCCTTTGATTGACCACTTGTCCATTTTGAAGAGTTAAGAGATATGACAAACTTTTTGCCTTCATGACTGAGACAGGAGAATGGAGCTGACCATGGTCCAGAGCAAGGCCACATCTTGCCAGAGGGGCCATGAGGGCTCTATGAAGGGCAGAGGGCCAGCCATAGAGCTCTGACTGTGCTGAAGTGTGTTCTTACCAGGATGTAGACTGACATGCATTGTCCAAAGGGACACTGATTACTTGAGGTTGAGAAAGCAGATAAGGAGGGTTGGAATGGAAATAGTTAATGGGTAAACTGGTGCTATTGCACTGTGATCTCCATGGGACAGGGCTGATTCCTCTTCTTCCTTGATGGTTATGTCAATTTAGGGGAAATATGTTCAGTTTTGAAATTCTCTGAGATTCCTGTAGGATAGCCAAATAAAGACTGCCATCAATGGGACTTCCCTGGTGGTCCAGTGGCTAAGACTCTGTGCTCCCAATGCAGGGGGCCCGGGGTTCGATCCCTGGTCGGGGAACTAGATCCTGCATGCATGCCGCAACTAAGAAGTCCGCATGCCGCAGCTAAAGATCCCGCTTGCCTCAACTAAGACCCAGCGCAGCCAAAATGAATAAATAAATTTTTTTTTTTTTAAAAAGGCTGCCATCAAGAAGTTGAATTCTCTCTCCCTCTCTCCCTGTCTCTGTCTCTCCCTCCCTCCCTCCCCCTCTCCCTCAAAATCCCTCTCTGTTACACCACACAGACACAGACACACACACACACACACACAGAAAATGGCAAATAGCATGACTTTTTATGCCAAATTAACTAAGGCTGTAGAAACACATTAAGGCAAAACAAAATAGTTTAGGGGAATAAATAAATAAACAAACTGACATTTGAGCAATTCCGTCCAGATATTGAAAGGCAAACTGACTGCGATGGAGACATTTATTGTCAACCGACTGCCTTTTTTCCAGGCTAAGAGTACCCTGATTTTTGTGTCTGAGTAGTCATATCCTTCAAGGAAAGTAGCCTCCAGCCCATGATCATGGGATTCTCATTCCACACCCTAATGATTGGTTAAGCATGGACATGTGACATATTTCTGGCCAATGAGACATGAGAAGACTTCTGGCAACTTCTGGGAAGGCTCTTTGCTTGTTCTTTAAAAGGGACATGTAGTGTGGGAGGGGAGCTCCCTTTTCTGACTCTGTCTCTCAGTATTGTCATGTCTGTGTGTGATTCCCGGAACAGTGATAGACATTTTGTGAGCCTGAGGATACAAGGCTGAGGACAAAAGCCAACATGCTGAGGATGCCTATCTCTGAAGCACTGGAGTTCCAAAGATAGGAAGAAACTTGACTCCTGGTGCTATCAACAAGCCATTGAATTACCAACCTTAAAAACCTCCTTCAGAACTTCCTGTTACAGGAGATGATAAATGTCTGTATTGTTTAAGTTCCTTTTTGTTTGGTTTCTGCTATTGAATTTTTAAAATTTTATTTATTTATTTTTGGCTGCTTTGGATCTTCGTTGCTGTGCGTGGGCTTTCTCTAGTTGCGGCGAGCGGGGGCTACTATTCGTTGTTGTGCGCAGGCTTCTCATTGCAACGGCTTCTCTTGTTGTGGAGCACGGGCTCTAGGCGCGCGGGCTTCAGTAGTTGCGGCTTGCGGGCTCTAGAGCACAGGCTCAGTAGTTGTGGCGCACAGGCTTTGTTGCTCCGCAGGGTGTGGAATCTTCCTGGACCAGCGCTTGAACCCGTGTCTCCTGCATTGGCAGGCGGTTTCTTAACCACTGCGCCACCAGGGAAGCCCTCTGCTATTGCATTTTGAAAGCATCCTAACTGACACACTAACAAAGCCACAGTGGGATAACTTATGGGTGACTTAGTAATAAATTAACACAGCCCTTACTATTTGCCTGGCATGGTTCTAAGAGCTTTAGCCCATTTAATCCTTGTAACAACTATAAAAAAGAGATACTATTGTTTTCTTCATTTTCTGGATGAGGAACTTGGTTACAGAGAGATTAAATCACTTGTTCAGTGTCACACAATTAATGAGTGGTACAACTAGTACTACAAAGGTAGGCAGTCTAGCCCCCAAATTCAAGCTCTTAACCAGGATGTTAGACTACCTCTCAGATTAACAAATAGGAGCTAGGTTACTCCTATTCAAAGTCAATTACTGGGAACCATTAAGAATAGCAAAAGAGAAGTCAGACCAACAGACTTTTCACTTCTTCTTTAGTGAAATTCTTTCTATTCACTCTCCCCAGCATCACCCAGGTTTCTTACCATCTCCCAACTCTGCCTCCCGAGCAAAATCTTCACTCAGATCCTGCTTCACCCTAAAAGTGTAAATGGCTAAATAACAGGACTGGATATTAACAGCAATCAGAGCCTTAAACCAACTTGAATTTCATGCATCAGCCTGCCTGAACTTAACCAGTGAACAGTTCATTAAACTCAGATTTATTTAGAACTGAGATTACACAGAAAGAAGCAATATTCCTTCCCCCAAGGGGCCTGTGGTCAATGAGGGGAAACGGGGAACTGAACGAGGGATGACCATGAAACTTAGAATATAAGCTACACATAATGGTAGATGCCTCTTGGAAGGGCACTTGGAGGGAATGGGAGGTGGGGTGCTGTAGGGAACCAGCTGAGGAGCACTCAGTGTCCACTCGAAGTCTGTTTTATGCTGTTCTATATGCTAAGAATTCTTTTCCCATGTGCATGTACTACCTATTCAAAACCAATCAGAAAAGTTTAAAACTCCAAAAAGTGTGATAAATCTCTTCTAGAGAAGAGTATAGGAAGAATACTTGAAGAGTACAAAGAAGTGAAAAAGGAAGGGAAAATGTATTAGTTTCCTAGGGCTGCTGTAACAAAGTACCACATACTTGGTGGCTTAAACAACAGAAATTTATTGTCTCACAGTTCTAGAGGTCAAAGGTCTAAGATCAAGGAGTTAGCAGGGGCATGTTCTCTCTGAAAACGCTAGGGTAGGATCCATTTCAGGCATCTCTCCTAGACTGTGGTGGCCTCAGGCATTCTTTGGCTTATAGATGGCCATCTTCTCTCTGTGTCTCTTCATATCATCTTCCTAGTCTATGCATGTCTGTCTCTGTGTCTGAATTTCCTCTCTTTATAAGGGTACCCATCATATTAGATTAGGACCCATTCTTATGACTTCATTTTAACATGATTACCTCTATAAAGACCCTATCTCCAAATAAGGTCACATTCTGAGGTACTGGGTGTTAGGATTTCAGCATATAAATTTGGGGGTTGGGGACACAATTCAACACACAACGGAAAGGTATAGGAATGCTTTCTGGAGAAGGTCTGTTCTTTTCACGTAGAAATGACAGGAGACATTTTGAAGTTTCTTCTCTTAGAATAATAACTTTTCTCAAGTTCCTGTAATAAAACAACCCCTTAACATTTTAATACAGTGGGATGAGGCCATATGGACTCAGTTTGGAGGGGCACAACTTGGAAAATGGTAAATGTAATACATGACAGGCACAAGTTGAATCAGGAAGCCTAGTATCTAAGTAACAGGCCATTTGTAATGCTGTGCACCCCAGCTCTGGCTCACTTCCCCCATGTAACTATAAAATCAGAAAAGACATATTGTTGAAGCTTGAACACTTACAGGCAATTTCTGTTCTTATGCTACTGATATTGCATTTGTGGAAACATAAGGAGTCCCTGGAGGCTGATTCAACATGTACAATTTCTAGAATTTTACTTTATAACCAAATAATGTATCCCGCTGAAGAGAGTGTTGCTTCGTGCAGAGACAAGGTAATTTAAAAATCATGTTCAAGTTATGTTTACAATAAAAATTCAAGACAAAGTAATGTTTCTCTCTGGTTGATGTTAAGAGTGTGACTTGTAGGTTGGAATGCCAAAGAATGCAAGAAGCTAGAGTAGAATCATGAGGATTATTGTATGTCCATAGGCAATGGGAGTATACAGTGGGTAGGGAAGATACTGCAAAAGTAAGCCTGTGATCAGAAATTAATATGAATATAGGCAATCTGAATTTTTAAAATTAGTATTGTGATTATCATTACAATTAATAATTAAAATTAATTATACAAATTTAAATTAATATATATGTTAATTAAATTAATAAGTTTTATAAACATGGATACCAGTCAAAATAAGAAAATACAAATCAATCAATCTAGAAATCCATTAATCTTTGTTTTTAGTAAATTGATGTTACATGAAAATTGACTAAATCTGGCGTTTCAAATCATCATGGGAAAAATACATTATCTATTTGATCCCTACCTCAAACTATAAGTCAAAATCAATACCAGATATACTAATAGAAAAGTTTTTAAAGTAAAAAATATATTTCTGCATGAAAAATCTGAGTCCATTAAGGAAATCAACCTATAGATAAAAGTATATAAAAATTTAAAACTTTTCCATATTAATGAATTATAAAACTTAAAAGGCAAAGAACAAACCAGAAAAAATCAGCAACACATAAGAAAATAGTGAATTTTAAAACTTGAGCACTGCAACAGAAAGATGGTCAAAGTAAATGAAGGGCGATGCACACACACAAAAAGAAATACTAATTATACCAATAAATAAGTGGAAAAAAAAAAACCTTTAACTGCAACACTGATCAAGAATGTGCAAATAGGGTAACTTCTATACATAACAACTTGACTGCAATGTTGGTTGCAGCACAGAAGGTGTGTATAAATTGGTACAACATTTCTGTAGGCCAATCTGGCAATCAAAATTTATCATATCATAGAATTGTATTTATCTGATGTTTATCCAGAAGGAAATCATCATGGATATATGCTAGCAAATGTTGCCAGTGCCCATCCATATCCCTCTGTGCATGCAGCCTGGTTTCCAACCACCAACACTGGCAGCTCTCTGCCTGGGATCTTTTCTGGGTAAGGAAGCATGCCAGGTCACACATGAGGCTGTCTGGAAGTTCCAAGGAGTTAACACCTCTGGGAGCAGTCCTCAACCGATGATGGACAGAAGTTAAGGATTCCTCACTATCAATGGGGACAACTATGAGATGAGTTCAATACAGACTCCCAAAGGTCACAGTGGAATTGAGCCCTCGGTTGCCCATGAATAGTTGCTCATTAACACACCCTGTATTGACTTTCTTCCCTTCCCTTTCTCACTTCCCTTACTGATGTTTCCTGGATCACTCCCAAATAAGCTACTGATGCTCAATTCCTTATTTCCAGATCAGCATCTGGGGGAGCCTAACCAAACATTTATCAAACATTTATCAAAAAAGATCCTTACCACAGTATCATTTATACTACTGGAAAACTGGAAATATCATAAATTAATGATAATAATAGGTTCATCGTAATATGATACAGTATTACCCATTAAAACGTGATAGAAAGGAGACTGGGGAGGGATAAATAGGCAGAGGACAGAGGGCAGTGGAAATTCTCTGCATATCATAATGATGGATATGTCATTATACACTTGTCCAAACCTATAGAATGTATAAGAGTGAACTCTAAGGTAAACTATGGGCTTTGAGTGGTTGTGATGTGTCAGTGTAGGTTCATCAAGTGTAACAGTCTTGGTGGGGGATGATGGTAACTGGGGAGGCTATGCTTGTGTGGCTGCAGGAGGTATATGGGAGATATCTGTACTTTTCCCTCAGTTTTTCTCTGAACCTTAAACTGCTCTAAAAAATAGTCCTAAAAAATATGATAGAAGAATATTTAATGTCTTGAGAAGGAAAGCAGTATAGTGTAATGTAAGATAACAGGTTCTGGAATGAAACATCATTTCAAGTTCTAGCTCCACCAATTACTAGCTCTGTGACTTTAGGCAGTTACCAAACCTCATTAAGTGTCTGTTTCCTCACATGTAAATGAGAGGGTTACTGTGAAGATTAAATGAGATAGTTCCCATGAAGTGATTAGCCTGGTGCCTGGCACATAGTAATAACAATCATCACTATCATTATTAGTGTTAAAATATGAAGTTTAAAATACAAGTTTATGAGAATATAAAAAATTATCACATACATATATGTTTATAGAAGCATAGGAAAAATAGGGAATATTTGCAAAAAAAATTAACTGTACCTGTCTGTGTGCTAAGATGGTGTATATTTTTGCATGTGCTTTTCTATATTTTCCTAATTTTTATGATTATTACTTTTATATTCATATGATAAAAGTTACTTTTAGTGAACTTTATGAATAATTTTAAAGTGACTCAAAAAGAATACTTAGCCAAATGTCTTCACATAAAAACATACAGTTTTTGGCCTAGGGCTAGTCAGTCCTTGATTGGTGAAATGCTACTATTCAGCCAGTTCAGTCTTCTTGAGAACTGTGGGTGCATTCAGTCATTGACCATTGCAATTCTGACACTAGGTTTATATTGTTGGTGATGGGTCTCAGTGTCAGTGAAGTAGAATGTATTGTCACAGAGCCATGCAAATGCAAACATTGCCCAAAAGTTGAGCACAAGTAGCTTTACAAACTGAGAGACACTGATATGACAGATACTTGATCATTCAGGAGCTTTCCATGTTTAAGCATCAAAAGCAAGCAAAGAAGCTTAAAGCGTGATTCATAGCATCAAAATGAGTGAATTGCTTCTGAAAGTGTGATTTCATTTTCTCAGATAGTTCTGCACTGCTTCAGAATTACTGATTCCATTAAATTCAGGCCAGGTCACAGTGGAAAATAAGCCCAGCTTCTCTTTGGGGACTAAAGATTGGTTTCTTCAGGATACTCATTAATTCCTAGAAGTCCTTGATCTAAATTTGGCAAATACCCTCAACAACTTTCTGCTACTCAGTCATCTAGCTGGTTAAAATAATCTAATCTTCGCAGTCAACTTCTGCATCTTCATAATAACCCATAAATTGTCAAATGTTAAGGGCATTAGAACAAAGAAAATCCACAATTTTGATCACTTACAGCATTGAATCACGCAGTGAATTAATTTGAAAGTGTTATGGTCTGAATTCTGATGAATCATACAACAAAAGAAGAAAACACCAAACTTCTCTTTGGATTTAGAAAAAAACCCCATAAAAACATATTTCTTTTTTCATTACAAGTGCCCTATATATGGCAAATGAATTCCACTTTTTTTTTCAGGTTTAGAGCAAAGTTTTTAGATGATTTTACTTGCAGAAAATTGTATGCTCGATTTGGTAAGAAAATCTTTTTTCTCGTGAAAAGTCTCAGCCAGGCCAGACCCCTGTCAGGTTAGCTGCTCAAGTAACCTCTGAGAAAAGGTTGAAGATTAAGAAAGAAAGTAAAAATACAGGATACACTGAGTGCAATGAGCAGGCTGAGCTACAACCAAGAAGCAGAAGATCTAGACCATGTGCTGAACATGCCACCAAATTAATTATGTGACCCTGACAATTAATGACTGCTCTTCTTTTTTTTTTTTTTTTTTTTCACACACACACACACTGCATTTTATTTTTACAAGAGATAAATAGACTGACACCAAGCATTGTACATGGATGACCACAACAAAAGCAACAATGATTGCAATTACCAAACATGAAACACACTCATACTATGAATGACTGCTCTTCTGATTGCAGCTATGTTATCTCTGACATGAGGGTTTATAAGTGATGATCCTCCTACACCCCAGCTCTAAAATCATGATATTTCACTAGGACATGAACAATCCAGAGTTTGTATAAGAAAGCAGGAAAATGAATACATCTGTCAAATATCAGTGAAATAGAGAAGAAGGGAGGAATAAAGCTAAAATGAATTATTTGACTGGTTCTGTGTGCAGACTTGGTTAGAAGCATTACCTCAGTCCTCCCGCCAACGTTGGGAGACAGATCAACCATCCATTCACTCAACAACTATTCACTGAACATCTGCTATGAGTTAGGCTATGTACCAGGAGTTGGGAATGCCACAGTAAACAGGATCAACATCCCTTACCTCCATGGAGCTTATATTCCAGCAGTGGAGACAGATTATACAGAAAGTGATTTCATTATGTTCCTCTTATGTGTTGTGAAGAAGTAGGACAGGGTGCTTAAAGTTGGTGACCATGTAACTGGGGCCTTAAATAATATGGAGATCATGTCAGGAAAGCTTTTTTTTAAAAGAAAATCATATTTACAATGAGATATTATGCATTAATAAAAATTGACTAGACAGGGACTTTAGACCCAAAGCAGAAAAGAACTTGATAGGTCCAAAAGGCATTGTAATCTTTACCCTACAGACTGGGCTTAGATGTATATTTGTCTTTTAAGTCACCTGATTATCTCTTTGGTATTGAGCAGCTGGAGGGTGAGGTTTAATATTCAGTCTGAGTTCAGAGACTTTTATTTTTCCTGATGAAGCATGCCTGGTTCCTCTTTGATGACTTGATGACTCCATCTACATCTTATTGGAATCAGAGTTTTGAGTTGGCCCCCAAATGCACACAGTTGAGTCTCCCATCTGCTGGAAGAAGACCTGTTGGTAGTAGATCATCCAGACGCATCCTTGAAAGGTTTGTGCAGAGCTGAGCAAGTTCATCTGCTGAGAATCCACAGCAGGGAGGATTGGTGAAGAGCTAGTGAAAGGCCTTTATCTTCCTTGTTCCCCAAAGATAGACTGAGAAAGCCTTCTTGCATTTTGCAAAGCCTAAAGGAACACTGGGCATTATGTTTACATTGTGCAAAAGATTACCATTATGACTTATCTACCATCTTTAAAGTTTCTAGTTACTGACTAACAACACTTCTAACCAACTGTTAACGTACCAAGTTGATTATAGTTATTATTAAGCTGAAAGTTAAGAAACTGCTCACAAGAAACCAGCATCCTGTCATATACCAAAGCCGCATATATTTGTCCCAGTTCTTTCTCTCTAAGCGCAGATAAACATTTCCCCTTATCAGGGGGCTTTTCAACATTTCAAAGGCCTAGTGGGACGCTCTTTTGAGCCCAGAGGGCAATTACTAAAACTTAAGGTAAGTGGGGAAGGGAACAGAAAACGTGATTGCCAATCCAAACAAGTGAAGTCCAGGGGACGGCTTAAGTTGTGCATTAAGTGTAATCTTTTGACTTTGACAAGAAGGTGAGGTGACCAGTAATTAGCCATTCAAGTTGAACCCTAAGCAGCATGATTGAGATGGGAAGTAGGCGGCAGCCCAGCCCACAGTTTCTGGCATTTGAGAGCTTTGCAGGCAGGAACTCATCTTGAGCCTGGTAAAATGATTTGCTAGATTGAAGTTGTATGTTGGTTTGTTTTTGAATATGTGCATTTTTATTTTTTCCTCCCAAAATATTGGCAGAGTTTGATTAGGGCACTGGCTAATTGATCCACAACAAGGCCTCAGAAAGACTGAGAAACTGGTGTAGTTCTTCTCCTCCTGCTGCCTTTCCTGCACCTTTCCTCCCTCCATAGCTCAGCCCATGGTGCATATCCATCCCAAGCTGGCAGAGATGTATCCCTAGCAGCTGTCAGGGAATCCTTCCCATCAGCAAGGTATTCAACAGATATTCAAAATAGGTGTAAATCTCCTTCTATAAATTCATGTGTTCAAGAAACATGAACTTCTTCGATTTCCTTACATTCTGAGTAACCAGCCCACCAGGCTAGCAGGAAATTTAACCGAGCCATGCTTGGGCTGCTCCCATGCCTCACACACGAGGTTTCTACAGAAGTGTGGGTCTAACAAAGTGCAGGGTTTTGTATGGTGTAGCGGTATTGGGAAGACTCCTCCAGTATTTTGTCATCTGTCTACACTGGTTAGCACTCTCTCCGTGGCCCACTCAGGTTCCACCTCTGCTGCTTCCAGACCATGTATGGGGTGGGAATCTCTGGCAAAGTGAGCAGACCTGCAGCTGGGGTCTAGCCTACCTTGGTGCACACATAGTTTTCTCCTCCATGGGGCACAGTTACAGGGAGATACCCAGAAACACCCTACTCACAGGAGCCACAAGCTGTGTTCCTGTCTCAGCCAAGGATAGCAGCTTTTTTCTTTCCTCATCCTTTCAAAAGCAGGCTGTCTCCTTCCTTGCCTTAAGCAAGAAATAAAAAGCCTAACTACCTGTGTGAAATGAAAAGTGTAAAACATATAGAAAGCAAATACAATTGAGTTCCCCAGAGTCAGCTTCTAGCCGTGTGTGTGTGTGTGCGCACGCGTGCACACACAGGAGGGGAAGTGGGGGCTATATCTAACTGGCTGTCAGTTGAGGATCTCATTTACTCAATTCCCTTTGTATATTGGTTGGTGGTTGGATCCAGCCCTGTACAAAATATTCCTCTGCACACTGGAGTTTGAGAATCACTGAGTTAAACCAAAGGAAGGAACAAGAAGAAAGTCTATCTACAAATGTCTAAAATCCTTAGTAGTAAAAAGAAAATGGGTGGAGAATACGAAAATATTCCAATATTCCTGTTTGCCTGCATTTTGGCCTCGTTGGGTCTTCGTTGCTGCACGCGGGCTTTCTCTAGTTGAGGTGAGCGGGGCTACTCTTCGTCGCGGCACGTGGGCTTCTCATTGCGGTGGCTTCTCTTGTTGCAGAGCACAGGCTGTAGGCACGTGGGCTTCAGTAGTTGCAGCACGTGGGCTCTAGGGCGCACAGGCCTCAGTAGTTGTGTCACGCGGCCTCAGTAGTTGTGGCTCACGGGCTCTAGGCGCGCGGGCCTCAGTAGTTGTGGCGCACGGGCTTAGTTGCTCCGCGGCATGTGGGATCTTCCCGGACCAGGGATCGAGCCCGTGTCCCCTGCGTTGGCAGGCGTTTTCTTAACCACTGCGCCACCAGGGAAGTCCTGAATTATACCATTCTGACTTAATATACCTTAAAAATACATTGATGGGGACTTCCCTGGTGGCGCAGTGGTTAAGAAACCGCCTGCCAACGCAGGGGACACGGGCTCGATCCCTGGTCCGGGAAGATCCCACATGCCGCGGAGCAACTAAGCCCGTGCGCCACAACTACTGAGGCCCGCGCGCCTAGAGCTTGCGCTCCTCAATGGGAAAAGCCACCACAATGAGAAGCCCGCGCACCATAACGAAGAGTAGCCCCCGCTTACTGCAACTAGAGAAAGCTTGTGTGCAGCAAAGAAGACACAATGCAGCCCAAAATAAATAAATAAATAAATAAATTTATGAAATACATTGATGGGTTATTATTGAAAGGATTAAAGGAGAGAATTTAGCTATTTTTCACAGGGATTAGATTCTAATTTAATTTTTTTGTTAAGTTTTTTTCCCCTTTTCTGTTCTATAGTTTTGCTATGTATGGATTTATTATTTTCTCTTTAATCCTATTTGGTACTTGTAGAGCACATTCAATCCTAGGATTGTCTTTCTTCGTTTCTGGAAAATTCAGCTGCTAATTTAATCAGAACTAATGTGATTTTACTGTGTTTCAATAAGTTATTCTTAAGGAGCAGTTACATGTGAGGCAGTGTATTTACTGGAATGGAATGGAGTGGGGTGGGGGTGACTAAATCCTAGCATGCCAAGGGGAAAAGCTCGGAGTAGAACTGTGGCATGATAAGAAATATATCTGGTCTTTGTCTCTGGTTCCTGGTGCAGAGTTCCTAAGACCCTCGGAATTTCCTAAGTGATGGGAATGTCTTTGGTTATTCATACAAGCCCTTTCAGCACACCTGAGTTTATGCAAATGAGGTGACTTAGGGTAGGGCCCCTTGACAGCCTCGGGATGGAGCTGGTCACAGAAAGACCAAGGGATTACAGGGCTGGAGATTAAACTTTATAAAAACTCTTGAACAAGGAGATTTGATGAGCTTCCAGGTTGGTGAATATGTGGAGGTGCTGGAAGGGGTTGCACACCTGGAGAGAACATAGAAGCTCCACGCTCCTTTTCCCATACCTTGTCCTATGCATGTCTCCTATCTTGTTCCTGACTTGTGTTCTTTTATAATAAATCAGTAAATGTTCCCCTGAGTTCTGTGAGCCATTCTAGCAAGTGATCAAACCAGAGGAGGGGGTCATAGGAACCCTGACTTATAACCGTTCAGTCAGAAGTACAGGTGACGACCTGGACTTGCGGTTGGTGTCTAAAGTAGGGGCAGTCTTGTGGGACTGAGCTGTTAACCTGTGGGATCTGATGCTCTCTCCAGGAAGATAGTGTCAGAGTTGAGTTAAATTTGTGGACACGCAGTCAGTCTGCTAAGAATTGTAGAATTGTTTAGTGTGGGAAAAACACCCACATATTTGGTGACCAGAAATGAAGGATTCTGAGTGTGAGTGTAGTGAATAAAGGAGAAACAGAAGAGTTTTTCCTAGAAGGATCATTGTAAGGAAAGCAGAGGCAGGGCATCACACCCAAGTCCTTCTTTAAAGAAGTACAATGGAGTTTCCTCACCTGCCATCATAACAATGTTCAGAAGTCACTCTTACTCAGGATCTTTGAAACAGCTGCCTGGCTGAAGCAGTGCTCCTCTTTTCCCTCTGTCTGGGGGTAGCCCTGGAATTCCAGGAGCACGCAGGAACACTGAGAGACTCGGCCAGCTCTACCAGTTCTCCCACTGCTGGGTTTGTGGCCCACAGGTGATAGAATGCCCCGCAGAAGCTAATTAAACTGACTTTTAAAGAATCCCATCATCCAAGTAGAAAAGTGTATTTGCTTTCGAAGCCTACTCTATGTCACAGTTCTGGGAGAGTCAGCTCTAAAAGATTCTGTTAGTTATGCAGACGTGATTGTGTCTGTGAAGGAAAGTGTGGGTCTCTCTCTGGCGTGAAGAAGATAGTTGAATCTGAACTTAGAGTCATAGGGGGGCCTTTGGATGACAGAAAAGATGTGTAGACAATGACTTGAATTATCTGACTTTGAATTTTTAATATGAAATTGAAAGCCTTTCAGTGGGGCATGGCCCTCAGTTTGTGACAAGTTCCACCACTCCCGATTGCTTTGTACTTGGCTGGATTCACGCATTTATGATGACTGCCTGGCCACCTTAACATTTGAGTTCACGGACCCTTGGCCTACATGTAAAGCCAGCACTGTCTCTGGATTTATCCAAATCAATGAGGCAGAGAATCCTCCCCACACATTCCGTCTTCTCCTTTGACCATTCAGTCTTCTCTGATTTGTACTCCTTTCTGCCACCCCCAGCTTCAGAATTAATCTCTATTATCCCTGTCAGCTGTATTTGTACCTCTCTTACAGCATAATACGGTCTGCCTCATATTACCATTTTGTACATGTATATACCTATTACTCGTTAAACCGTATCTCTGCAGAGACTTGGACAATGCCATGTCTTCATGAAGTGGCAAATAATTATTCTTTGACTTGTTCTCAGCTTGGATTGGCTCTGCCCACTGTGGAGTCCAGAAGAACATAACCATTGTCACAGCTTCCAACACCACTACTGCCTACCTCCATTTATATAAACCACCCCCCCTCCCTGCCCGGGGAGAACAAGACCAGGGTCAAATCACTCAGATCAAGTGATATTTGATTAAGTGAAACATCATGTGAGAAAAGAAAAGTACAGAATGTAATGGACTCTCATTTTTAAAAGGGAAATAGGCTTCCTCCTTGCTGCTGATGGATTGGGAGTAGGGGAACGTGAGCAATGAGTGTTTACATACAAAAACCAATTGCTTGTTCCATTCCTTTCGGTCTCTTAGGGTTCTGATTGGTTGCTGGTTATTTTAACAGCAAAGCTCAAGCCACCCACCCAGGTGATGGCTCTATCACCATCCCAGATCACTTTGGAACACTAGGCAAGGTTCATTAGTGCCTTTTCAGCTATGAAATAGGAAGAAGTGTATCACTGTCATGAATGGAGCTAGGAGAATGAATAGATCAAAATAAAACCACAAGCAGTGCTATGCTACATCCATTTAAATAAAGAGAGCCACCATACTTTCCCAGGCAAGAAACAGAAATTGCATTAATGTGCTGTTAATTGCAATCAGG
This sequence comes from Balaenoptera physalus, assembly GCF_965194825.1. Lineage (NCBI taxonomy): Eukaryota > Metazoa > Chordata > Mammalia > Artiodactyla > Balaenopteridae > Balaenoptera > Balaenoptera physalus. The sequence goes on from NC_138893.1 coordinate 1,587,780, forward strand.
ACTATATCACTTTGACTTTTTATTCAGTTCAAATTTTTGTTACCCCATATTAAAAATCATACACTTCTCTGCATTTCCCTAAGTATTTTAATTGGTACATTTTAGTCTGGATGTGTGTACATTCTCTGTTACCTCCCATCTGGGTGTAATTTTCCATAGTCTCCCCTGATGATCTGCATTTTCTCCTTCAAGTCCCTCCTCTAAACCCACTTCTGTGGATCTTGCCTTCACATTATGCCATTAAAAGCTCCAGCTGGAAGGAAGTGCCTCTGAATGGAGTCCAAGAGAAGAAACAAAGAAGATGGAAACCAGATGCCTTGAAGTCATCCCTGTGTGAGTCATCATTTTCTCCTGGAAAGTGTCTATCTCAATGCTGTGCCTCTTCAATTTGAAGCCCAGTAGAGAGAAGCCCTCCCTCAATCTATGTGTGTTTTAGCCATCCTCAGTAGACTGATACATTCTGAATGCTATTGCCATACAGTAAATATATACATAGTACTAGCAATAACAAATAAATATTTGTTAGGTTTTAGATCCAACATAAGATAGTCATTTCCTTCATGGGTCATTCCCAGAGTGACTTCGAGAAATAACTTTTAAAACTCTACAAGAATGGTATTCAGTTAAGCCAGTGGTTAAAAAAAAATGTAATTGGCAACATCTAAACTTGTTTAAATATAAATATATCTGTTCAGGACTGAGCACATGACTTTATGTATACTCTTTTTCAAAATTCTGCTGAAGAGTCAGTAAAGGGAATAAATTGATAACCATGCTGAAGATAAAAAAAAGAACTATCAGCAGAGATTTTGATAATTTTCTGGAAGATAGAAAGGAAGTGAACAGTACTGGTGGATAAAGCAGAGCAAAGGAAGCAGCATCCCAGATTTTCTCAGGAGAAGGCTGTGGAAAGGGTGGAAATGTTCTTTCCAAAGAAGCCTTGGAGAATCTCCACATTGGGCATTAACATGTTCAGAACTCAGGACTGGAAGAGGAGCCAAAAGCAAGGTTATCCAGAGAAGGGCTATATCATGTGGTCTTTCTCATCCTTCTGCACCTTTCTCATACATGCAGATGAAGTGAAGATTTAGAAACCCTCACCTCCTCCCCAGATCTGCTCTTTAAAGAAGATAAGATTGCTGCCTGGACAGAACTAAGGCTCCTTGTATGGGATTTGGCATTCCACAGTGAAGCCCTCTGTTCTGGGTGTTTTGTGGGGAAAAGAATACCATTTGCATGATGCCATATGCTTGCACCCTAAAGGGAAGTTTGTTAGTTGACATGTCCCACCCATATATGCAGCCAGTACCCATCTTCAGAGGGAAATGCCTACCAAGGAAACATACCTATCCAGTGGCAGAGAACAGACTGCACCAGACACACCCAGCCACCTTTGTTAATTACTCAGTCCTTCCTTCATAAATATAAACAAACAGCTTGAATGATCAAGCTGACAGAAGTGGGAAATGTGGGGGTGAAAGGGAATTCATGAATATGATGTCAGAGGATACTACCTGAAACCAGAGTCTCAAGAAACAGAAATTTAAGTAAAGGTATCCCCTGCTTTTCAGAAGTTTGCTTTACACCCCTTCACTTTTACAAAACACCTGCATTAATACATGTTTTCACTAACCGAAAGAAATCTGAAGAGAATTTTTGCTTTTACAAAAAAAGGTGAAAAGCAAAAGTAGAATAGCATTCAGCATTTGTTTTGCAGTGAGCCGTGGTAGAGGCAGTGCACCCTGAGCAGGGAGAGGGGCATTGTCAAGCTCCTTTCCTGGGAGCTACACTCAGCATCTCAGCATCAAGCCCCCAGAGCTTTGAACTGTGTCTGTGAACATCTGTGCTTTATCTCAGTTTATTTTGTGTATCCGTTAGCAAGATGCATCCTAAGCTTTCTCCACTTTACACCATTTCAGCTTGCAAAAGATTTCTTAGGAATGCTCTGCTTTCAAATAGTGGGGGAAACTTGTATATTGTTTAAAGTTATAATCGTCATTGTGGTTTGCCATCTCATATCCATTTCCCCTTCATGTGGCCAACAGAACTGTCCTCTTAGTTTGGGGTAACTGTTCCTCTTCCACTCTTAGTCTACATGGTTTGGGTGAATTTGAATGTAACCTCTGTCCCCAGGATGGAATTTAGGACCTAGGCCAAGGCCAGAGTGTGAGATCCATGCCCTTGGCCCCAATCACTGGTTTTGTTTTTTTTTTAACATCTTTATTGGAGTATAATTGCTTTACAATGGTGTGTTAGTTTCTGCTTTATAACAAAGTGAATCAGTTATACATATACATATGTTCCCATATCTCTTCCCTCTTGCATCTCCCTCCCTCCCACCCTCCCTATCCCTCCCCTCTAGGTGGTCACAAAGCACCGAGCTGATCTCCCTGTGCTATGCGGCTGCTTCCCACTAGTTATCTATTTTACATTTGATAGTGTATATATGTCCATTCCACTCTCTCACCCTGTCACATCTTACCCCTCCCCCTCCGCATATCCTCAAGTCCATTCTCTAGTAGGTCTGGTCTTTATTCCCGTCTTGCCACTAGGTTCTTCATGACCTTTTTTTTTTTTTTCCTTAGATTCCATATATATGTGTTAGCATACTGTATTTGTTTTTCTCTTTCTGACTTACTTCACTCTGTATGACAGACTCTCACTCCATCCACCTCACTACAAATACCTCCATTTCGTTTCTTTTTATGGCTGAGTAATATTCCATTGTATATATGACAATCACTGGTTTTGAATTGAGCAAGCCAAGCTCATCTGCTTGGAAATACTCCTTCCCTCCTTCTCAATTCCATGGGAGGAGCATACGTCTACATTTTATTGATTTGGGGTACAGTCATTTGACTTTCTTTGGCTAATGGTATGTGCTTGTGCATGTGGTCCTGTGCTCTTGCACCTTCATCATCACCATGAGAACATGCTTGGGGTAGGTCACTAGTCCCAGGAGGAAGATGAGTGACACAAGGAACACCACTGAGCTATCCTAGCCCAGAGTTGTAAGCAGTCCCAACCAAGATCAGCAAAGCTACCCAGCCATGCCCAACATAGATCAGCTGACTTCAGCCAACCCACACATATATGAGTTAAATACTTATCGTTGTACACCACTGAGATTGTGTGTGTATGTTTTAACTCAACATTATTGTGGCCACAGTTAAATAGCACACAATAAAGACACATGCTTTCCTTCCTGCTAGTCTGGAATCTAAGACAATATGAACCTATGGCTCCTGCAGCTGTGGCCACCACATAGAATTTAAGGATGAAGCTTACAGACTGCAGAGAGCTGAGCTGAAATCGAGTTCTGCTCACATTGTTTGAACTCTGAATTCAGCCTTCCTAATGCCTCTGATGTTCTTGTTTATATGAGCCAATAAATTCCCTTTTTATTGCTCAAATCAGATTGATTTGGCTTTTCTTCCACTTGCAATCAGAAGAATCTTAAGTGATACAAAAATTAATTCCTCATCTTGTGTGGCAGGGGTCCCCAAGCCCCGGGCCACAGACCACTATGGGTCTGTGGCCTGTTAGGAACCAGGCCACACAGCAGGAGGTGAAGGGCGGTTGAGGGAGCAAAGCTTCATCTGGGGCTTCCCATCGCTTGCATCACTGCCTGAACCATCCCCCGCCCCCCGCCCCATCCATGGAAAAATTGTCTTCCATGAAACTGGTCCCTGGTGCCAGAAAGGTTGGGGACCGCTTTTGTATGGCATAGTCAATCCAATGTTTAAAGTAGGTAAATCAAGAGATTAAATTATAGGCATGTTTTCTGGACTTAATAGAGATAAATATGGGAAAGTATTGAAGTCAGAAATAAACAAACATGGTTACCTGTGATTACTGGACAGGCAGTATGCAAATGAGGTACTCTTTTTTTTTTTTATCTCCTATAGGTCTGTGCTGTCCAATACACAGCCATTAGCCACAGGTGGCTATTCAAATTTAAATTAATTAAAATTAAATAAAATTTCAAATGCAGTTCCTCATTCACAGTAGCAGCATTTCTAGTGCTCTATAGCTACACATAGCTAGTAGCTACCATACTGGATAGTGCAGATACAAAATATTTCCATCACTGCAAGAAGTTCAGTTGGACAACACTGTAGTAGTAGAATGTCAAAGAGTCACTGTGTAAAGTCAATTAATTAAAAACAGAAGTTAAAAATACCACTCAGAATTGTACTTTAGGGGTTTAAGGGTACAGGCCCTGGAGATAAACTGCTTGGGTTCAAATCCCAGCTCTGACACTTACACATTATAGAACATTGAGCAAGTTACTGATCTTTCTATACTTCAACTCTCTTACCTAGAAATGGCAAAATACACACAGACCTATCTCACAGGGTTGTTTTGAGGATTGAATAAGCTAATATATATGTTATTATATTTTTTGTGCTTCCAAGAATGTCTAGCATTTGTAAGCACTCAGTAATTATTATTATTTTTAATTTTCTATCCTTCTGTAAGTCAGACTTTACCATGTACACATGTTTTAAATTATATGTATATATTTGAGATTTATATATCAGTATTTATATATGTCATATTTAATATTTTATATGTGATATATAAACACACATGTATCTCAGCTCCAGTTCATAGGATATAAATACTTTCATTTTCTTCTTTATACATTTCTACGTCTTCTAAATTTCTACACCAATTGTGTATTGTCTTTATGATCAGAAAAAACAAAGTTTTTATTTTTAAAGACACCAACATATTTGAAATGAATAATGTGCTACATCTGGATCATTTGCTTTTGCTGATTTGGTCTACAGAGGCCCATTATATAATCTTTGTCATTAGTCATTTGGGGCTTCGTGACCTCTTCTTAGACTATTACAAAATCCTCCTGGCTGGTCCCCTGCCCTGTGCAGCTCTGCTCCAGCCTCCAAGTCTAGTCTCCACAGTGCTGCCAGAGTGATCCTTCCACAGCACAACACTTATAACACTCCCCTACTTAAAACATGTCAATGTTTTCCCATCCTTTACAAGTTGAGTGTCCAGTCGAGAGCATGACCCATCAAAGCCTTCCCATTCTAATCTGGCCTACCTTTCCAGTCTCCTACCACTACCCTCCCCGCAACCCCCATAGCCATCCAAGCCTCTACACACAGGCTGAAAGGAGGAACACTCTTCTACACCTTTTCCATCTAGGGAAGTCCTGTTTATTCTGCAAGACTCACCTAACACCTGCCTTCTGTGAAGGTTTTCTTATCTCCAAAGCAGAGTTCAGAGCTCCCAATCCAGCCTCTGACTCAGAGCCTTTTCCACCACACAGCAATCATTTGTTTACATTCTCCGCTCACCCTCAACTATGTGCTCCTTGAGGGTGTGGCATCTTTGCCTTCCTGTATCAAGCCCAGAAATTGACCCCAAGTAATGTTCAATAAATGGTTATTGCACAAATTCAGGAAGAAATTATTTTTAAAATAACTTTTATTGTCTTACTAAAACAATAAGGTTCACAGTAGAATTTAAAAGTTCAGATAAATCAAAAGCAGAAAATGTAAAGCACACAAATCCCACTTCTCAGTAACATTTAACATCTGGGTAAATTCCATAGGCTACTTTAAAAGTTTCAAACTTTCTTCATTCATGGAACCCTCAATGTTTCAGTAATTTTTTCTGGCACTTTAAACCAATATAAATTACGTTTACTATGTAGTTAGGTCCAAACCACTTAATAGTAGTAGTTCACACAGTGTCCAGAGGTGTTGCTGTGTTTCTCTTGAAATTTTAAAATATCCTGGGGGCCTCTTGTGAGTTCACTGCAATGCCCCAGGATGCCTTGGCACACAGTTTGGGAACCACTAGTCTAAACTATCTAAAAGAACCTTTTATTTTTTTTTCACTTTCTTTTTTATTGATGTATAGTTGATGTACAATATTATATAAGTTACAGGTGTATAATACAGTGATTTACAATTTTTTTTGTCAATCCCAAAGTCTCTAAAAGAGCCTTTTAAAAGAAAATATACCATTATATTATACGAACTATTTTGTTAGCCTGTAATTTCTAGTTAATAATAAGTAAAAAAAACAACTTCCCTTCTTGGTAGCTGCTTATCTAACAATACCTAATATTTGATGAGTACTTAATATGTTCCTTATAAGGAAGGTATAATACTATATCATTATTCTCATGAAACTGAGGCACTGAGAATTTAACAAACTTGTTCAAAGGCCCACAGCTAGTTAATGTCACAACCTGATTGTAAACCCTGGAAATCAGATTCTAGTATCCCTACTTTTAACTACCTCACTCTAATGCCTTTTAACATTCACAGCAATATTTCTATGGGGGAGTCAAGATACAGTAGTATTCTATTGTAAAGATATAATTTATTTCACCAAATCCCCAATATTAGACTTTTAAATTGTTTCCAATTTTTCACTGTTCTCAAGAACCTCGAATTGAACATCTTTGTAACTAAATCAATCCCTGCATGCTTTCCTGTATATTTCCTTGGGGAAAATTTTCTAGAGGTAGAATTATTTTGTCAAAGGGTAATATGTGCAAAATCCAAGGGTTTTGGCACATATTTTCAAGTTATTCTACCAGATAAGTTGGATAAATTTCTATTTCACTGTTTTTTCTCATCCTCACTAATACTGAATATTTTCATTAGTTAAAAAAATCATTACCAATAAATTAAGGAATAAAGATTGTAGCTTATTGCTCTGTTAATTTGCACTGCTTGATATTTAATAAGGTTGAGTTATCTTAATAACCAGAATTTATTTTTTACTTTGGAAGAAAGAGGCAAAGCCTTAGAAGCAAGATGACAGCTGAAACATGATTGGAAGAGCCCCTTGCTGGACCTTACTAGGTTGCATTCACACTCAACTCAAGCTACTCAACAACCCATGTCCCATGTTGCTTTGGCAATGAGAATGATGCTCATTATAACACAGTCTCCATTCTCCAATATGCCATTATTTCTGCCTCCTAGTTTTCCTAAGGCAGGAAAATATACTCTCGTTTTAGAAACACTTTCATTACAAAGAATGGATTTGTGGAATAATGGAGAAAATGGTAGACAAGGATTCAGGAGACTTTGAGTGCAGGCCTGCTGTGACCATGGGAGAATCATTTAAATTCTCTTAGTTTCGGGCTTCCCTGGTGGCGCAGTGGTTGAGAATCTGCCTGCCAATGCAGGGGACGCGGGTTTGAGCCCTGGTCTGGGAAGATCCCATATGCCGCGGAGCAACTAGGCCCGTGAGCCACAATTACTGAGCCTGCGCTCCGCAACAAGAGAGGCCACGATAATGAGAGGCCCGCGCACAGCGATGAAGAGTGGCCCCCACGTGCCACAACTAGAGAAAGCCCTCGCACAGAAACGAAGACCCAACACAGCCATAAATAATAAATAAATAAAATAAAAGACAAAACTGTAGTTCCCAGAGGCTCTCATTATAAAAAAAAAAAAAAAAAATTCTCTTAGTTTCAACTTGTCTACCAAAATGGCCAGTGCTTCTCAGACTTTTCACAGAAACCATCCAAAGATACAAGAGAATGAAAATTTATTCCTAAGGTTAGTACCTGGGATGTATTAACTCAAAGAGACCCATTGCAGATGTGCAGTTTTTCTCTTCGTTAAAATTCAGGCCAAAACTGCCTTCTTCCCATTAAAATGTTGGTATTTTTAATCGATAAACATGTTTTGTTTGCTCTTTTTGTTTGCTGTTTTTTCTCAAATAGAGTTGGTGCTCTGGGAAGATGTACCATAATTTAATATGTAGCTCCAAGGACCCTGACACACTGCCATGTATTCCACTTTGAGAAACAAGAAATTCTTTCCAAGATTTTTTCAATCTTGGTCAGTGTAAGAGTCTAGAGAACATGATTTGCTCTTTAGTTACCCATAAAATTTGAGGTCATTTTTCTGAGGGTGATTAATTTTCCTGGGGGGGTAGGCAGGAGGGGGTCAGCATTTTTCCTTCCCGTCAAGTTCTTTGGTCCCTGATACAGAGATTACCCTCTGGTCAGCCCAGACTATACCTGACAATCACTGAATAGGATGACGATTTAGGTCCACATGCTAAAGTCACAAATCGTCATCATCATCATCCTACCTTCACCCTGAAAGCTACACGCAGCTTTCTCGAATAACTTCCTTCTTTCTACTCTGAATTTGTTTCATGATAGAAGTGATGTGATGCAGTAATGGAGAAATGCTGTTCTTGGCATAGAAAGATCTAAGCTGACGTATTAGATCTTGGGCAAATCACAGCTTTCCTGAAACTCAGTTTCTGCACTAGCAAAATAGGAATAATAGTGGTTCTTACCCTCCCTACCTAACAGGTGTATGGTGAGGAACATATAAGCAAACCTTGGGGCTGGGAGTAGGTATTATTTTTATTATTTAGAAATCCATCCTTAATCCAGAATGAAGAAAAAATTAGTTATCATGACAATCCTTCAGTTTGGAATGTTGGTCGTTGGGAACTGCATTCCAGCTGTGACAAGGCTGAACCCTTAGCTGGATATTGTTTCAGACCTGCCTGTACAAGTGCTCACCTGACACAGGTGAAAACCCTTTTGGAAACAATGATGCACATTGTTGAACTGGATGGGGCAAGAAGGGGAATGTCAGTAACAATAAATGAACCCTAGCCAGTCCCCTATGCAGTAAGAAAAGCTCTTTCTCCTGTGATTCCATTTTCTGATTAAGAAGTAACGCTAAGCTGTAAGATTTAGAACTCCTGAGGCATCTAAGCCTCAAAGCTCTCCAGGGACAGGCAGTAAATGCCTCAGCAGGTCACAGGGAATGAAGACTGGAGCCTCTGGACCAGCTTCCACCTCTTTGCTGCCACCAGTCCTCACCCTTGTCCTCCACTGAACAAGTCGTACCAGGGAGAAGTAGGAGCCAAGCTTCATCTCACTGCCAAGCGATGAGGACTCTTGAGGCTAAATTAGACAAGCTATTAACTAGCAACTCAAATTGAGCAACTCCAGTGAAGAGACAAGCACAGATGGAGATCACAAGCAAAACAAGGGCAAAAATCACAATAAGATGGAAAACATAGCCGTCACAGCAATCAGAGGGAAAAGGAGTTTCAAGACCCAAATCAGAACAAGCAGGAAATAAAGTGATCACAGGAAAAAGAAGTGACCAAATCCCTCCCCATATCTTACATGGATGGAAGACACTCACACTGTAGCTTTCCCCAATGTGTAGCCATTATTTTCCAGGTGCTTTCTGTACCTAAGCTTCATTTGGCATAAGGCATAAGATTATAAGCCTGAAAGCTGGGCAATGAGAAGCTGTCCTCAGTTGGGAAAAACAATGAGCAAATTCACAGATTTTTCTCAGATTTGCTGCGTTCACCCCTCTTGTTCCCCCAAATTAACAGTTTGTTTCAGAAAAAATTCTTGCCTTTAGACATATGATGAACATAGAAAAATGAACTTAACGTCATGGGAGTGTATGCATTTCCTAAGGTAGAACAAGTCTCAAATATTAATTTCACTTACCAAGAACAATATCCAGGAAATGTTAATTTAAGTACAAGTCACACATTTTAAAATTATTCTTCCCAGATTAGTTTCTTATTATCTTTAGTTATATGCATATGCCATGTCAGTTACTAGTTTTTTTATTTGTTCATTTCTTTCTTCATTTGGGGTGTTTTTGGTTTTTTGTTTGTTTGTTTGTTTTGTTCCTTTGTTTTTCCTTCTCTTAGCTTCATTTAGAGGGGGATAAGCAGCAGAATAGAATAGTGCTTACCAGCACAGCCTCTGGGGTCAAATATCCAGCTCTACCCCACAGGGCATAATTTGCCAGGCCCAGTATAAAATGAAAATGCAGGTCCCCTTGTGTAAAATTATTAAGAATTTCAAGACAGTGACCTCAGAGCATTAAATCAAATACAAAGCTGATCACAGGGCCCTGCGCGACTGACTGCCCAGGTCTCATGTCCATGAAGTCGGCCCTGCTGTTTCATACTAACTGAGCCCTCACAAGCCTCCGTCTTCCTTTTTTTAAAATTAGAAACAATAATAGTACTTATTTCACAGAGTTGTGGAATTATTAAATCAACTGATATTGTAAAGTGCTTTGCACGTGCCTGGCACATATCAAGTGCTTAAACATTATTAACTGTTGCTATCACCAATTACCTGCTTATATCAGAATGCTCTTAAGAACCTCAATTAAAACAACAATAAGGATAAACAACAAAGTCCAAAGTATAGCACAGGGAACTATATTCAATATCCTGTAATAAACCACAATAGAAAAGAAAAAAAAACAAAATACGATACCACTACACACCTACTACAATGGCCAAAATCCAGAACACCAACAACACCAAATGTTGACAAGATGTGGAGCAACAGGAACTCTTATTCATTGTTCATGGCAGTGCAGAATAGTACAGTCACTTTGGAAGACAGTTTGGCAGTTTCTTACAAAACTGAACATATTCTTACCATATGATCCAGCAGATTCAGCAACTGCAACTCCTTACCCAAAGGAGTTGAATAATCATCATCATCATCTTATCTTCACCCTGAAAGCTGCACAAAAATTTGCACACAGATGTTTATAGCAGCTTTATTCATAGTTGCCAAAACTTGGAAGCAACCAGGATGTCCTTCAGTAGGTGAATGGATAAATAAACTGTGGTACACCCAGACAATAGAATATTATTCAACACTAAAAAAGAAATAAGCTATAAAGCTGTGAAAAGACATGGAAGAACCTTAAATGCATATTACTAAGTGATAGGAACCAATCTGAAAAGGCTGCCTACTGTGTGAGTCCAACTATGTGACATTCTGGAAAAGGCAAAGCTATGGAGACAGTAAAAAGATCAGTGATTGCCAGGGGTTGAGGGAGGTGGAGGGAGGGATGAATAGATGGAGCACAGAGGATTTGGGGGGCAGTGAAAATACCGTGTATGATACCATAATGATGGATACATGTCATTATACATCTGTCCAACCTCACAGCGTGTACCTCACCAGAAGTGAACCATAATGTAAACTATGGATTTGGGGTGATTCTGATGTGTCAATGTAGGTTCATCCGTGGCAACAAATGTACTACGCTGGTGAGTGATGTTGATAATGGGGAAGGCTATGCATGTGTGGGAACAAGAAATACACAGGAAATCTCTGTACCTTCCCCTCAATTTTGCTATGAGCCTAAAACTGCTCTAAAAAAAAATTGTCTTTAAAAAGAGAAAAGAACCTCAATAACCAAACAAAATGAGAAACTGGGGAAATAATTATATAAAGCAGGACAATCACCACTACGCTATTTTCTCTGCTTCTCTTTGAATTATCTGAATAAGAAAGCTTTAACATAAATTTCCCAAATAATTGCTTTAACTATTCTCATTCACTTCGGCAATGTGTAGATCTGGTCAGATAAAATCTAATATGCATTTGTAAAAATATTTAGGAAAGGTCAGATGTTCTACATAAAATGAATCAGGCTAAGATTCACACAAAAGAGCTGAGGAACTAGAAGACCTAGAGATTGAAGAACTAATTTGAGGGGATAGTGCAAAGGAAGAAGGTGCTAGTGACAGTTTTGGGATGACTGTCACTTACTGTCACTTTCAACAGGCCTCAGAAATGGAAGCCTATGTAAGAATTGTGTCCTTTCAAAGTGATGTTGGAGGTTAAGGAGTAAATTTTTTAAATTATGAAATATTCCAATGATACAGAATAATAATGAATATAATGAAATAAGCACTAATAGTATACCCACCTCAGAGCTTTATCAAATCTTAACATCTTTACATATTCACTTCAGATTTTAAGACATTTATTGTAAAATATAAAACACAAAACCAGAAACCCACAAAACGAATGCATAGCTTAATGTAGGGTGGGCACACTTGTAACCATCATTCAGGTTAGGAGAACAGAACTTGGACACATATTCTGAAACCCTCCACGAGTCCCCTTCTTTTCACCAGCCCTTCCCTTCCCCAAAAGTAACCACTCTTCTAACTTTTATAGAAATCACCAAGGAAAAACTTTGTACTTGGTTTGAGGCAAATAGAGAAAAAGAAATCAATTCTGACCATAAAATACCAAAATAACACAACTGATAAATAGTATCATATGTTAGAACAACCAAAAAAAAAAAAAACCCAAAAAAGAAATTTCTCTTGGGCAATAAAATACTTCCTTTACTCCCCCTCTGATGATTGAGAGTCTTCGTCTCTTTTCCCTTCTCTCACACATGGACTCAACATTTTCCAGATTGGACCCATTTTGGCATTTTGCAACCTATTCCACCTCTAACAGTGAAAACACACTGTCTCTGTTTCTGTAATTATTTAGCTAAAGCCACAAAAACTGGGTAATGTTCAAAGTTAGAAAGAATAATTAGCAAGTTCACTAGGGCCCTGCTTCTAATCTCGATAACTATATTTTTGATATCAAGGTTATCACGTCATGCTTTTGCTTTTTTTTTTTATTTGTTAATGATTCTGCTTTGAATAAAGTTGCTAGTGCCTGTGCAAAACTGTCCCTTGTTCCCACAAACAAGGGATCAACAACTAGAACCTAGCTAAGGCCAACGCTTTCAATTTACTAGAACCACAGTCTCTTAGATTTTTTTAGAAACCTTATACTTTCTTAATCTCTCCCAACTTGGTCCTGATACCTGCAGTAGACACATAAAACCTTACTTAAAATTAAAGGGGACAGTTTATATATATTGTCAGGACTAGATGCAAGTAAAAGAAAAACAACTCAAAATAGTTTAGGCAAATACAAGAATTTATCGGCTCATGTAACCAAACTGCAAAAAAAAAAAAAAAAAAAGGCAGAAATGACTACAATACTTTCACAGTTGTTTTTATCTCTTAACTCTGCCTCCATATTGGTATGTCAGCTTCCCCCAGCTAGCTTTAAGAATCTGAAGCCGGAGTAATAACTGCCCCACTCTAGGCTCACATCTTTGAGCCTCACTTTCCAAAGAGGAAAGAAGCTTTCTCTCCACTTCTGAAGAAAATAAATCCTGAGTGTATATATTTGTCAAAGTGCTGCAAATGTACAACATATGAACATTTTATTGTATATGATTTTTATATCAAAAAAACCCATAAACCAATATTGAACCCTACTTAATACTTTCTGAAATACTTAGAAGTATACTAATAGCTACAACCTACTTTGAAATGCACCAAGAATAATTTGAATTAATAGCTGGATAGATGGATGGATAGATAGGTGATAATTCAGATGTAGTAAAATGTTAATTGTTATTGGTAGAGTTTAGGTGGTGGGTATTCACTGTAAAATTCTTTTAGCTTTGTTGTATGTTTGAGAATTTTCATAATAATGTGCTAGGAGCAGGGGAAATAAATCCTGAGGAAGGACTCTGGTGAGACCAGCTTGGGTCCCCGACCCAAAGTGAGGTGTGAGGCACTGACTACTTAGTTTAGCGCAACTGCCTACCATTAAACCATCCACTGTGGCCAGCAAGGCTTTGTTACACAGCTTCTGTCCAGGACACATGATAGAGCAGGGAGTGGAAAGATGAGAACTTGGCAAGAAAAGTCATTCCCCCCAAAGAAAGGGGATGGCACAGACATGGCTATCAGAACATATAGAAAGGCAGGCAGTCACCCTGATTTGACTCCCCAGTCAGGACAACGGAGGTGATGATGTGTTATAATTGAGTCCTTGCACTATGACTGTATGTCTCCTTGCCATTCACAAATCAAAACTAGCCATAGAATATCTGGCTTTTCATAGCTAGTGACTTTTAAACACAAGCCACAAGAAGTGGGAAAAATTAGCAGAATATGCCAAAGAGTGTAAGTGACCGGTATTTCACAGTAAAGACATACTTGTCTAAGGAAAGGCTAGCTTTCAACCTCTTGTTAGACATTGATTTCAGAATGAATCAGTTTATGTCATTCAGTATCTGGCTTCTATAAAGCCCAGATCTACACTGGAAAAAAAAAAAAACATTGAAACAAGTAAGCTGGAGACTACAGGTGTTGTCTAGGTTAGGTTAGGTTAGATTAGATTAGGAAAGGGTGAGGATTAGGTGAGGAAAAGAGGCTGGCTAGCCTTTTCCTCCCAGTTAAGGGAGGACTTAAGGAGTTGTTCTTTAGGGTATAATTATGCACTACTATATTTTTTGTGCTTAATTATTGAAAGGGCTAAATTTTTTCTCTCTCTCTCTCTTGCTGTCCAACTTTTGGAGATTGGATTTTATCAGGAACTTTAATGGTCAGCATTAGGAGGTAATACACCCTTGCCTAGAAAATTCAAAACACATTTGCATAGTTTTTAATTGACATGAACATGAGGTCAGATTTACTAAATGAAGCCGTGTGTCCTCAAGTTGGCTGAGAATGGACATACAGGAGCCAAGGCCATCTAGGCATTTTGGCTTTTCTATTTGATTTAGGAGCATTCTCAATGCTTCTCTGCTCTTCCCTTCACTACCACCTCCCACCCATCAAACCCTGTAACTTGGCCTGTTGTGTCAGTCCAGGCCAGAGCAGGGGAAGCTCAGTTCCAGATCCAGCCAGGCCTTCTACCCAGGCAGGGGCTGAAGCCCAGAACTATACAAAATGACTAGGAACTAGGGAGTCAGCCACACTGGCTTGTTTGAATGGATCTTTTTTAACTCCAGATTTTATAGCCATTAATATTTACAAGATCTACAGCAGTAGCTCTCAAATTTTATTGTGATTTTTTTAAACCCCTGGAAACTCTGTATCTGAAACTGTTGCTATGTTTCCTTCTGCCTAGTCCTCCAAAGTTACAAATATAAATGTAATTAGCAATAATGATACAGCATCAGCTAGCACTTACTTAGAGCTTACTGTACACCAGGCATCATGCTACTTACTCCCTTTACACGTGATAGCTCAGATAGCTCATTTTATCTCCCCAACAACCCAATGATGTGGTTTCCATTGATATTTCCATTCTACAGACAAAAAACTTGAGGCATACAGAAGTAAAGCAACTTGCCCTGAGTCACATGGCCAGGAAGTGGCAGAACTATGATTCAAACCCAGAGATGTGCTTTTAACTACTATGCTATGAAATAAAAGAAATCAAAGAAATTGAAAAGGTAGGTGTCTTGCCCAAGATCACACAGGAACAGAGTCCAAAAACCTGAATTTTTTCCTCAAAAGTCTAGGTCCTTTTCTGGTATGGGTCAAATAGAACTGTGGGGCTTCTGAGGAATTTCTCAGAAGAAGGGGCAGAGGAGAGAGCCACACCAGAGGGTAGTGACTTGGACTTTCTAATTCCATACTTACAGAATTTGGCTAAAGGTCACGAACTATGTCTGTGTGAGTGGGAACTGTTTGAGAAGCACCAAGGGATTTGGCCAAATCTGCTCAACCCCAATCTATAAAGGAATCTGTGTGGTAGGGACTGGAGATCCTGGGTCTCTGGTACCTAGGACTACAGTAAATGGAAGATGCTGGATCTCTTTGTCTCATCTCAGTTGTTTACACAGATGGAGACCCTACCATGGTGTGATGAAGGCTAATGGAAACAGGGAATAATGAGATTAGCAAAACAAATTTCACACCTCTACTTTGAATCACTGGTTCTCAACTTAGAACCTTACATACCTAATTCTTTTTTATGAAAATTTTCAAACATACACAGAAGTAGAGAAAATGGCATAATGAACCCCAGGTACCCGTCACCCAACTTGAACAATTATCACTATTTTGCCATTCTTGTTCCATGGGTCTTTTTTAAAAGGAGAAATTATAGGGCCCCACCCCCAGAAGAGTTTCATTTAATAGGTGGGGTTCAGAAATCTCCTGAGCTGCCAGGTTGAGATTGCCTAACCTCTGGTCCTGGGACTGGAGACTGTACCTGCCTAAAGGAGATAAGAAGGCTTCCCTGGTGCTGATGGCATGATGCTCCATGACCTACAGAGGAGAACTGAACATCCAGAGGTTTATCTGTCAGGGCCCAGGCAGGAAAGAATTATTCCAGATGATTTTAATGAAGAGGGTATAATGATAGGACAGAGATGAAGGCAGTATTAAGGAAAAGTTAGTTTGGTTGAGGCACCCAGAGGTTTAATGATAGGAGGCCGTTACCAACAAGGCCCAGGGCAGAAGGTAGAGTTCCTAGAGCCAAACAAGAACTGGAACCCTAGATTAGGGGCTGCTTGGCAGGAGCTGTAGGTTGAAGTAATTGGGTTCTAGAGACATGCTGCAGAAAGCACAGGGCTTGGAAGATATACACTGACCTCTCTCCCTTCCCACCCTCTCACCTGGGCCTCTCATTGGCTAAATGGAGCTGGAAGCCAGCTGGCAAGCCAGGAGATGCACCTGCAGAGGCCAGCCTCCTGGACCAAGAACAGGGCAGATGAAGTCAGGGAACACATCCTGGGAGCAGAACAAGGTGGGAAGTGGGAGCAGAGAACAATCAGTCAGGAGAAGTAGGAGAAGTAGGAGAAATGGTCAGCTCTTCCTGGAGTTAGTCTGATGCTTCCAGCCCTAAAAGAAGCCAAGTCTAAAAGCAGAAGAATTGCCTGATCCTTGGTAATACCAGCTGCAAGCCCTTGTCAGGGGTGGCAGTGAGTGTGCTTTGGGGTAACAGCCTGGCCCCAAATTCATGTGCCCCTTCCCTCAAAGTCAAGCTGTACCTGGGGGCTAAGTTAACATTTACTGGTCAGAAGGACATTAGTTCCCAGTGAAATGCAGTTAGAGGCGATTACTTTCTGGTTACCACTTATTCTCAGTTTACAACTAAAAGGACAATGTAGGGGTTCCTGTCACAGAATTTTTATGGAGCCTGCTTTCCCCTTGAAATGTTGAACTCTGTTATTTGCAAGTTGTTTAAAAGCTAGCATTTCAGTTTTCAAAGCTACAATCGCATCTATTTTTCTGGTTAAAAAGCAGGAGAAGAAAAACAACTCCCCAGGCTGAAGCTAATGTTTTTAACTCCTTCTCCCCAAGGGACATATACATATGCAAGTTTGCACCTCTAGAGTCTAGAAACATGTCAAGCAATGTAACTCCACAGATGTAGGCAACTGTAAGAAGCCCTGACCATCCAACACAGGCAGAAGAGCCCAGGAAGTAAGGTGAAATGTGAGCAGTCTCCTTTGAATGGGTCATTGACCAATGGGAGCACATACGAAGGAAGGGGTGACCAGAATGCCAATGTGCTTTGAGGGATCTGATTGTCTTTAAATTTCTGAAGGAATACAATAGCTGATTATATAGTTTCAATGGGCAGAATTAGAGCTGGTCATTATAGGAAAACCACTTTTACCCCTTAAGGAAGAAGTTGATAATTGTCTGATTGATTCACTGTTCCAGTGCCCAGCTCAGAGCTTGACATATAAAATGCATCCAATAATATCTGTTAAATGAATGGTAATCCCTGGAACTGGTCAGTGGTGAAACTTGCCACTGTCAAGCTAGAGGGAGTCCTATAACTGATTAAGGTCCAGATGAGCACTTGTAGGGAACACTGGAGAGGGTATCCCTATATCAGATAGAAAATGAGTCTGTACTATTCTGCGACTGATCAGTTCTAAAGCTAATGCTGCTGAGTTGGTCTAGGACTTGGTTGGGGTTGGAGGCTAAGAAGGTTATCAGGGAAAGTGTATCCTATTCTTGGGGACAATTAGGAGTAGAAGATAAATCTTATAAATCCCTCCAACCTGGGGGATTAAGATGTCCTCTGAGAACAGAGAAATAAAAACTCAATGTGACTCAACAGTAAGAAAACTAATAACCCAATTAAAAAATGGACCAAAGACCTTAACAGACACCTCACCAAAAAAGCTATACAGATGCAAATAAGCATATGAAAAGATGCTCCACATCATTTGTCATCAGGAAAATGATAATTAAGCCAACGATGAGATACCACTACACACCTATTACAATGGCCAGAAATTCAAAACACTGACAATGCCAAATGTTGGTGAGGATGTGGATAACAGGAACCCTCATTCATTGCTGATGGCAATGCAGAATAGTGCAGTCACTTTGAGAGACAGTTTGAAAGTTTCTTACAAAACTGAACATACCTTTCCATGTGATCCAGCAGATCCAGCAGTCATGCTCCTTGGTGTTTACCCAAAGGAGTTGAAAACTTATGTACACACATGAATGTTTATAGCAGCTTTATTTATAGTTGCCAAAACCTGGAAGCAATCAAGATGTCCTTCAGTAGGTGAATGGATAAATAAACTGGTACACCTAGACAATGGAATATTATTCAACACCAAAAAAGAAATAAAAGCTATCAAGCCATGAAAAGACATGGAGGAACCTTAACTGCATATTACTAAGTGATAGGAACCAATCACATGCTGTGTGATTTTCAACTATGTGACTTTCTGGAAAAGGCAAAACTATGGAGACAGTAAAAAGATCACTGGTTTCCAGGGGTTGAGAGATTGGGGAAGGGATGAATAGATGGATCACAGAGGATTTTTGGAGCAGTGAAAATACCGTGTATGATACCATAATGATGCATACGTGTCATTATACATTTGTCCAACCCCACAGCATGAACAACACCAAGAGTGAACCATAGCGTAAACTATGGACCTTGGGTGATTGTGATGTGTCAGTGAAGACTCATCAATTATAATAAATATACCACACTGGTGGAAGATTTTAATAATGAGGAGGCATGTGTAGGGGCAGGGGGTATATGGGAAATTTTTGTACCTTTCCCTCACTTTGTGAACTTAAATCTGCTCTAAAAAAGTAAAATCTTAATTTTAAACAACAACAACAACACTGTGGGGGCTCCCTGAGAAAGCATCTGAATATTTTCATTTGATAGAAAATAGGGAATCAGGAGTTGAGTCCACTACAGCCTGTCCTGGGAGTCATATTACATGAGGCAGAGAAAAAGGTGTTTTTGCAAGGTTAAGGCACAAGAAGGCTAGGAGGATTATTTAGAAGTTGATCTTTAGGAACCCAAAACAAAATCAATCCTCTGAATCTTTAAGGGTAACAAAAAAAAAAAAAGACTCCATCATTTCAGCACCAGAAATCATAGCATACGCCAGTATCTCCCTCCACCCCATCTACCACCAAGTGAACACCTTTAAATATCCTTCTGATTTTGCACACAGATAATTAAAGAATGCAATCTGATTGCTCATCTCATCTGTTCTATAGTTGTGAGTCAATGTATAGAATTTACACTCCGGCTGTGGTTCATCTCTGAGCATTCATTTTGGCAGGGAAATTTTCCTTTTCTCTTTCTTCTTGGGGTCCTAGCTCTTTAAATTCTATCCTTATTGGCAGGCTGTTGTCATGGAGAAAAATAACTTTAAGTAGCTCTTTGAAAAGCTTTGAGTTGCTGTTCCCTGCTATTTAAAGATCCCCCAGTAAAGTGAAAAGTGCACTCTGCTTCCATATAAGGCTCTGCCACTCCAAGGCAAGAGTGTCACCAGGGCTTGGTTCCATGTGTTCATAGCAGAAAAAGACGTGTCCTGAGCATCTGGGGATCACATTTACTCAGCATGTCTACCCAGCTCGGGAAGACAAAAGAAAGTCAGGACTCTGCTATCTGAAATCTTTGTGCAGCTAGGCTTCCAAGTCATTTTGAGCTGAAGCAAATGAAACAAGCCACATCTTATAATTATCACCTATTTTGCCTCCCACGTGGAATGTTTGCTCTACATGGCCTTGAACCTAATTGCCATAATCCATTTCCCTGCCACCTCCTAATCAAATACTCAGTATCTAAAACTTTCTTCATTTTGATTCACAAGCATTTGCTAGGCACTTAAAATATGTCTAGCTCCTTCCTAGCTAGACACTGTAAGGAATACTGAAGTATATAACAAGGTCTCCGAAGAGTAATATTTGAGAGATAAGACAAACAGATGAAATAGTTGAAACATTAAACACAGATGAAACACCAAGTGATATAGAATATTAGTGATTCCCAACTTTGCCTGATGATTGGACCCAATCATGGAGCTATTTTTTTTTAATAAATGTATTTATTTATTTGTTTGTTTATTTTTGGTTGCTTTGGGTCTTCGTTGCTGCATGTGGGCTTTCTCTAGTTGCGACGAGCAGGGGCTACTCTTCGTTGTGGTGCGCGGGCTTCTCGTTGCAGTGGCGTCTCTTGTTGCGGAGCACGGACTGTAGGCGCGCGGGCTCAGTAGTTGTGGCTTGAGGGCTCTAGAGCACAGGCTCAGTAGTTGTGGCGCATGGGCTTAGTTGCTCCGTGGCATGTGGGATCTTCCCGCACCAAGGCTCGAACCCGTGTCCCCTGCATTGGCAGGCGGATTCTTAACCACTGCGCCACCAGGGAAGCCCCATGGAGCTATTTTCAAAACACATATTCCCAGGCCCTTGCACTTGACCTACTGAATCAGAAACTCTAGGAAGGGGCCCCAGAATCATCAAAGTTCTGCCCTGTGTGCATGACTGAGTTCTGTAAGACCTCTGACAGGAACAGCCTCTTTCTGAGCCTCAATTTTCTTGTCTGTAAAAGAAGAGAGGTGATCAAGATGGCCTGTGAAGTCATTTCTCTGACACTCTATGATTTTGTTATTTAAAGTACCAATATGTATGGTTTAAATAATAATCAGTTTTAAAAAGAGGGCTTCAGGACTTCCCTGGTGGTCCAGTGGTTAAGACTCCACGCTTCCACTGCAGGGGGCGCAGGTTCAATCCCTGCTTGGGGAACTAAGTTCCCACATGCCACACGGTGTGGCAAATAAATAAATAGATAGATAGATAGATAGATAGGTAGATAGATAGATAGAGGGCTTCATGGACAATGGACTTGGAGGCGCAAAAACAATTCCAATGAGTGCATAATGGCTCCAAGCATGGACTTTAGAATCAGACATCCTTGGATATGAATCTCAGTTCTGCAAACAACACTGGCTGGATGACCTTAGCCAAGTAATTTAATCTCTTTGATTATCCATTACTTACCTATAAAATGGAGATAATTATAGTACCTACTTCTTGGAGTTGTTGTGAGGATTAAAGGAAACAATGTATGTAGTTACCACATAGTTACCATATAGTTACCACTCGATTATTAGGAGCTTTAGCCTCCTTATTGGGAAGACAAGAGTGTAAGAAAGTAAGGTATTCCAGCTGGAGCAAAAGATCGTGGGCAAGACCATGGAGGCTGTAAGGAACATGGGATGTTGGGCCAAGGGGAAAAAACTGGCTTGACTCTGTTAAGAGGAGAGAGATAAGTTTGGATAGCTAGGGTGGGGTTAGATCATCCAATTTGTTGTGCAAACTACTTGGCTAAAGAAGACCTCTTCACTCCCTCCAAACAGATGCTTCCTCACTTCTTTGAAACCACACACTGTTAAAACAGATTCCCCAACATCAGCTATTCCAGCAAGAGCTTTCTCACTTCCTGCATAGAAAGAATCCAGATGGTGCCTCTTTATACAGTTGATCTGGTTATCCCAGGATAGATCATATGTAGCATACCCCTATTTCCCTATTTTAGCAAAGCAGGAAAGCACAAATCTCTGTAACCATAGCTTTGAAAGAACTGGGGCTGTGTCTGTCATGGAGATGATTCAGCTTTCCACTTGGGTTGAAGAGGTGGGAACAGCCAGATTACACTTCGAAGAGGAATCTGTGCTTACCATTTTGTTCTCTGTAGATAAGTTCTACCCCTGTCTAGAAAATGAGCTCATTCTTCAATGAACCTGTGCCAAATCAAGTTACGCCCAGGTTCTGAGGAGGAGTACATGGGGGAAAGTGTCATGGAGAAGTAGACAGGAATATTTAAGGGGTTGGGGACCTAGAATGTTTTGTCTTCATTTCTAAGTGCCCAAGTATTTTATTTTATTTTTTAAATTTTATTTATTTTTGGCTGCATTGGGTCTTCGTTGCTGCATGTGGGCTTTCTCTAGTTGTGGTGAATGGGGGTTACTCTTTGCTGCAGTGCGCAGGCTTCTCACTGAGGTGGCTTCTCTTGTTGTGGAGCACGGGCTCTAGGCATGCGGGCTTCAGTAGTTGTGGCTTGCAGGCTCAGTAGTTGTGTCTTGCGGGCTCTAGAGCGCAGGCTCAGTAGTTGTGGCGCACAGGCTTAGTTGCTCTGCGGCATGTGGGATCTTCCCGGACCAGGGATCGAACCCGTGTCCCCTGCATTGGCAGGCGGATTCTTAACCACTGCACCACCAGGGAAGTTCCCCAAGTATTTCAAAAGAAATCTTATTCTTGCTTTCAAGTTATTTATATTTGAGACCAAGTGTATCATTTAATAGTTTGTCATGTTGGTTGTGAAAGAAAATATTTTGCCCACTTGCAAAAGGGACTTTTCTACTTTTTAAATGAAATATTCTGCCTCATCAAATAAATATTAGGTTTTAAAAGAGTGACTATAGAGACTATATCTGAGTTTGAGAGATGTTCTATCTTTACATCAT
Organism: Balaenoptera physalus; assembly: GCF_965194825.1. Classification (NCBI taxonomy): domain Eukaryota; kingdom Metazoa; phylum Chordata; class Mammalia; order Artiodactyla; family Balaenopteridae; genus Balaenoptera; species Balaenoptera physalus. The sequence goes on from NC_138893.1 coordinate 1,610,165, forward strand.
TCATTTATTCATTCTATTATTTACTGAATGTCTAGCATATACAAAATACCTTGCTAGGCACTAGAGCAATGATTTGCAAGTGAGCAAAATCATGGATTCCTGGATCTACTTTCAGAGATCTTTCTCTCTGGAGTTCTGGAGTGGGGCCTAGGAATGTGAATTCTAGCAAAGCTCCAGTCGGTTCTGAATAATCAGACTATACTTTAAGAGATACTAGTGTAGAAGATGCAAAGATGAATAAGGCAATATTTCTGCTTCAATGAATTTACAGTTATCTATCTCATACTCTTCAAGTAGCCAAATGCATTTTCCTGCTTCTAATTTTCTTCCCTCCTCTCTTCCCCAACTTACTCACCCATTGTCCACATACTCTCTGCAAGGCACAGGGCTGGCATTGGTATATATAAAGATGAAAAAGAAAGACCTCTGCCCTCTAAAAGCATGCATTTATGAAGTTCATAATCATTGAAATTTGCCATGGCAAAGTGAACATAAGCTACATCATGACATATATGCATCTTCTGTAACAGACCCATGTAGGGAAAGTTCCTTATTCCAATTCAGCAGTCTTTTAAATAAGAATCTGCAATTAATTTTCAAGAAGTTCTTTGGTGGGGGAGAAGGTGGAGAGAAAACAAAGAAAAAAACATGTAGATTGCACATATGTATTTAGCTACTTCTTTGTATTAAGCACTGGACCAAGTTCTCAGGAGTATCAAAATTAAAAGTGAGATGATATTTCTGAGGGATTTTAATATTCGTACTGTGTTGGTTAGAGTCCCTTTGGCTCCCAGGAACAGGACACCAAATTAATAATAGTGCAAATAATAAAGGCATTAAATTAAATTATATAATAAGAAGCTGGAGGATGGTCATTCCAGACCTAGTTCAGCAGCTCCACATTGTTAAGAGCACTGGGTTGGCAACTCCAAGAGTCTCTTGGGCTTCCCATTTTGTTCACAAGATGGTTCTGCAAATCCAGATATTACATCCTTCATAACCTCATCCAAAGGAAGGGCAATAGAAGAGCCAAGGCCACAAGAGAGCCTCCACATATATCTTTTCCCTTTTGACATGGAGAATATATCTTTCTCGTAGGGTACCAGTATATTTCCCCTTACATCTCATTGGCTAGAACTGGGTCACATGTCTCATTCCTAGCTGCAAAGGAGGCTGGCAAAGGAAGGGATCAACATTTTTTTTCAACATAGATGAAATGATTATAATAATCCTAAGAATACATTATTTAACCAATTGCTCAATTACATTAGTGGTTCTGGAATAAACAAAAGGAAGGAATACACGTGGTATGCAGGGATATTTAAAGAGAGAGACAGATACAGACTCATTAGAAGGTGAAAGATGAAGCAGACTTAAATTGATAGAGAATAAAGGAGGAAGGCCTTTCAAATAAGAAAAGAACTTTCAAAATAGGAAATGACATTAAGTGGTCTGTAATGACTAGAAAACATGTGCAAAAATATCAATAGCAGTAAGGTGATATTCTTACCAATATTTATATCAACATTAGGACAATTTTCTCACTTTCCATGCTAAATGACTTTAACTTTACATTAACAATATCTTTTGTGTGAAGCGTGTGTGTGATATTTCTTAAGAAGTGTTCCAACTGTTTAGACAGAATGGATGCAAGCTAGTCAGTTACAGAAGTTTCCATTCTGTAATGCAGAATAGAAAGGAGACGGGCATATTGTTTCCATTTGATGACTCGCCTAATGAAGCTTTCTAAGTATCTGGGAGAGATGTACCGATAGTGCTAGAGATCAGCCATCAGTGATACTTCAGGCTTCCAAGGCTCCAAAATGCTGAGTTATGAGAATTTTGCCAGAATATATGCAAGTGGAAAACAACCAGAGTAGGGCATGATGTGTCTCTGAAATCTGCTGGTTATGTGGAGAACAGCAAAGCCTTAGATAAAGTAATACTTGATCTAATGTGGTGTCTCTTCTCTAACTCCAGTTAGTCTGTATCTCACCCTCACGTTGCTTTCCTTTATAGGTCTTGTTAAGGCTCACAGTTATCTTATGGATGTGTTTGTTTACCTGGTTTTTGTCATCTTTCCCCCTACAATAAAACCTTCACGAGGACAGATGTCATATTGTCGTTCACCATTGTATCCCCAGCGCCTGTCACAGGGCCTGTGAACTCTCAATATTTATCATATGAATGCATGAATAAATAAATATTCCTATTTGTTAACTAATTTTCCAGACATTTATTTGAAATCTACAGAGCTGTCCAGCACTAGCTGTCCTTCCATCAGACCCATGTTGTGTACGACAAAAGGTGTGATACTGGGTGTGGAGCATGTTCAGCAAAGAAAATGCATCAAACCAAACATCACCAGGCAATCAGTAAAGAAGAAACATTATTGGAACACCTTTAGAACAAAGCCAATAGCTTGTCTCACATTAAGAAAAGCTGATTCATTATCAGCTGTCACCCCCTAGTGGTAAAGAATGTACTTGTCAGGGCTCCATATTTCTGGTTAATTTCAAAAGAAAGGAAAGAAGCCAGAGGCCTTTTGCAGAACAGGGCTTTTGCTATCAATCTCACAACCTTTGAAATATATATAATACATACACACACATACATACATGTAAATTTAGAATGAAAAAGGTTTATGAGTTACACCTTGCCTTAATAATCTGGCTGTTTGTTAACTTATTGGAAAATATAGCTAGAGATGAAAATAACTTGCTTAAAATTCCCTTTGAACCTTGTCTGCTTCTATAATTTCACTTGCTTATGGAACCCGTTCCCAAGAAAGATTTAAAATAGCTATTTATTCGCAAAGCCTCTTCAAGTGGAATATTGTTTTCCTGTTTAAAATTTGACATTTACTCTATGACATTAATAGATCTTCCAGAAAGCAAGAAAATCATGAAAAAGTTACCCTAAAGCTTGATACAGATCAACTTTTTTAGATGAATTTCAGCAAACTACATTTAAAAAAAAAAAAAAAAACGGTTAAATTCAAGCCAAACCAGTACTTACAAATCATTAGTTGCAAAACAGCAAGTTGCTTAAGTGAATTCAGCATTTCCCTGCCTCCATCCAATCCTAGCCCCCAGAACACCCACAGACACCTATATTTGTATCTATGGGTATAGACTTGAGGAAGGCTTTTACAAAATAAAGCATCCAAAATGATCTCTAATTCTGAAAGCACTAAGAGAGTGGAGAACACGCTTTTCATCCATACAATTCAGTTTGGCATTTGACTCTCCCACTTAGCTAGAGAGAGTTTATAAGAGTGTTTGAAGTGAGAAGATCATCTGCTTGTAGGTCTTGTTTGAAATGCTTGGGGCGTGTGTGTGTGTGTGTGTGTGTGTGTGTGTGTATACTAGCAACATTTTTTTTGAGCATCCATTATATACCATTCATTGAACTCGGCACATAACGTTCCTAACTAACCTATGAAATAGACACTACTATTATCACCATTTCACAAATCAGCCTACTCTGATATACTAAATTCCTGGCAGAAGATGACCAACTGTGGGATTAGATCTTACTGGATTCCAATTAGTTATTTTTTCAGCAATGATTGGTACTACTCAGCAGGTAGGAACTGAGTAAGTACAATGGTGTTGGTCATCAAGGGTGCTAGGCAGAATTCAAAAGGCTTCAGGAAACATTTATCTCCTAATGACTAAAAACTGATTGATGAAAATCATTCTGTCTTAAGAAGCAGTGAAACTAATTAATGGCTAAAGTCTTGTAGGGCATCAAAATTATTCTTCTTAATGTTACATTTTAAGTGCTATTATTGATAACCTGAACGTTTTCTAGAATTTTCTCATTTAACCAAATCTCAATTATTAGTTATTTCGTTGCCAGTTACTTTTTTCACCCTAAATACAAACCACCCTGTGGTTTCTTTTCGAATCACCAAAAGAATAATAAGTTAATTAAGGATTTTAGTTAATTTAGTATCAGTTAACTAAGATTTTGTTCTACTAAATTTGTATGGCCATTGGAACTTTCCCATCTATCTAGAAGAAAATTCCCAAGATCTGGAAAATTGGCTGCTGGCCTAGTAGAATTGACAAGAACATGCTAATTGTAGTATCTTCTCTGATACACCAGATGGCGATGGCTCCTTTATATGTATACAAGTGAACCTCAAAGATGTTCAGACTAGTGTGTCAGTTAGGCTGGTAAAGAAAGGAAAGTTACAGTCTTAAAGTATTACACGATACAAAACCATCCACCAAAGAAGTAATAATTTCCATGAGCCTCAGATATAAAATCTTACATTCTAAGTATCAAGGAAAAAGAAGTACAAGATGACATAGGACTGTTAGAATGGGTAGCTTGTCTTGTACTAATGCTGAAAAATCACTTTTGATACAACTAATCTTTTTGGTAAATATTTCAAAAACAGCATCATATTTGAGCATAGCATTCATCCACTTGGCTTATGGGAAACAGGACAGAGTAGACTGAGTCAACATGTTTGAAAAGAAATGAGTTTCTTTGTTTTCTTGTTGTGGAAGGATTCGAGCATTGCCAGGAGTCTGGATGGAAATGTGACTGTAAAGGTCCATGGTAAAAAAATAACTTCCATGCTAGTTAACCAAATGGATGAGAATTGGGACTGCTTTCATTTCTGGTGATTAAACTATTCCAGATCTTCCTTGATTGGAAACAAACCATTTTCTCATAGTCTTCGTCAGGTGAGGGAGGTTAAAATTCTATAATACCTCAGTATTATTGGCTTCCTGTTGTCCCTTAATCTTTTGAAAATGGGCTAAGATTCCTCAGCACTTAGGATGGAGATCTTTACACTGCTCCAGATCTCTAAACCTATTTCAGCACGTAAACCCCAGCAAGCAATAAATATAAAAGGACTCAGGGAAATATATCTAAGGTATCTGTGAGGCAAAAATAAAACCTCTTCATTGGGGGTATCATTCAGAAGAACAAGTTTATTAGAAGAAAGTTACCTCCAAACACTAGGAACCTGGGCTCTAGTCTCACCATTCCCTTAGTCCTTTGTTCTCTCTGGACCTCTGTTATTTCACCCACCAGAAACAGAGACATATACTCATCTGGGGGTGGGTAAAAGTCATGTCTAATAGTCCTTCCCAAATCTCCTTAGCAAGGCCTACAGAGCAGGCTCCATACTTCACCCCTACAATCACTCTTTAAGACCACTTATCTGTTGTGTTTCCATCGTAACACTTATCATCCTCTAAAATGGTCTTATTTATTTGTTCACTTATTTATTGTCTATGTCCTCTTTGTAGAAGGGGGAAAAGAAACTCTTCCTCTACCCTCTTAGGTTGTCCCTGGGGTCCTGGAAATTAAACTGACAAAAGACAGATTAACAAGAGAAAAAGGTTTATTTCATATGTCTATGGGAGGGCCTCAAGAAATGAAGTAAAAATCCCAAAGAAGCAGTTAGATCCAGGAGCTTATATACCATTTTAACAAAACAATAAATTTGTGGGAAAGTGACAAAACAAAGGAAAAGGGGGTTAGGTGTTTAGGAGCAGTAAATTGTGAGATATATGGGGGAAACTAATGGAAGATAAGAATTATTTCAGTAAGGTTTGTTTGTGCAGGTTCATCTTGGCGCTATCTCCATCTCAGGTGATTAAGGCTGTTTTTCTCCTCCTGGTTTGGGAGAGGGGGGAGGGGACATCTTCACAAAGGGAATTTTATACTCTGCCTTTAGACAGATGGGGAGGGATAGAGAGCTTTTCCCTGCATCTGCTGTTTCTTAATTCAGCACAAAATAATCTTTATGCCAAAGTGGCATATTTTGGGGAAGCATATTCTGATCCCCTTCACCTTCTAGAATACAAGCTCTGGAACATCTAGAATACACTCAGGAACCCATCTTGTTCACTGCTGTGTTGGGAGGACATAGAACAGTGTCTGGTGCATGGAAGAACTCAGTAAGTAATGTGGAATACATGAATAAATGAATTTCCTCAATAAATAATGTTGAGTACATGAAGGAATGAATGTATGACTTACGAACTTTTGCTCTTCTAAACAAGTTTGTTCCAGCGTCTCTTGTTAGCTGATGGGTTCATGAAGAGATTAAAATTGCTCAAGGAGGCTATCGAGAGTTTGTGTTCTGCAATGGAGACACTAATTTTGTTCTGATTTCTAGTATCCTTCCTTGTGGGTGCTTAATGTCCTATTCCACCGTGCTTGAACTGATGCAGACTCTCCTGCTTCACGTGCAAACAGTTCAGTACAGTTTTCTGAGTAGGTGAGGTCAGTGCCTGATTTCAGTGCTTGCCCTGCTTGCTGAGATTCTTGATGCTTCCATTCCATTGGCTTCAGATCTTATTAATATATCAGAAAGAAAATTCAAGGAGGCTCTTGAGCTATTTAAACTCCAGGGTGAATGAATTGATCAGGCTCTTCCTGAGAGGAGGTGTTAATTTAGAGCAGGAACAACATGCAGGTGATGAGTATCTAATGTTGAGTGTACCCAAAACATCTTCCTATGCGTTATAGTTTAGTGGCAGACCAGCCTCACCAATACCTCTCTACCTACCACGTACCTTGATTTGTTTTACATTTGATTCTTACTTCTCCGGTTTTGAGGGAGGAAAAAAATAGTTTGGTGTTTTGAAAGATCCTCTGAGCAATCTTGGAGCTGAAAGATATCTTACTGATCAACTAATACAGTGTTTGCCAAACTTGTCTGAACATAAGAATCGCCCAAGGGGCCAGTTAAAATGTTAATTCTCAGGCCTCACCCTGCTGATTCAGATTCAATAGGCTTGGGTGAGGCGAGGGAATGTCCGTAGTTTTACAAAGTGCCCCAGGTGATCCTCATGTTCAAGCAAGTTTGGGAAACACACATCTAACATACCCTTTCACTTATCAGATGAAGAAACTGAGGCTTAGAAAGGCCTGGCTATTCATTTGGGTCACATGGCTCAAGAATCTTCATGTTCCTTGACCTGGATTCTTTCTCTTACGCCAAGCTGCCTCCACTAAATCACATCCTCCTAAAAAAACACAAAACAAACAAACAAAAAACTCTTAAAACACATGCAACAGGAGAACTGAGCACCCAAAAATGTCCTCAGTGTTTCCGAGGAAAATGTTAGCTGACTTCTTTCAACATTCCCTCATTGTGAAACATCTTTTTTTCCAAAAACTCTCTACTCATAATGTGTGTGGGGTCCAGAATAACATTCAGACTTTAAAAGCAAACCCTGGAAATGACATCTCAAGATGTTCTCTGAACCAGTTTTATGGCTCTGTGGAGTCAGCCATCAGTCTCTTAAATCCTTATCTGGTTTCTCATCAGCTATCACTTGGTTTATCTGGTGAGTAAAGAATGTAGCAAGGTAGGTGTTCAGGGCAGGTTTTTTGGGGTTTTTTTGTTCGTTTGGTTTTTTTTTTTTTTATCATCAGGAACTAAAAACAATTACTAATCTGCTTTTACTAATGCAGTCCATCTGTGCATGAGAAATTTATGTAGTTTTTCCTAAGAAGGACATCATATTCTCCATGTATTTAAATGCTTAATATTCGCAATCAAAGAGACAGAAATATCCAACCAGCCCCAATTCTTATGAAACAGAGTTGAAAGCAGATGATTCAGCTGACTTTCGATGACTCAGCCCGCCTTGATAGCCAGCGTTGGTGAGTCATCTGTCTACTGTCTGAGGGAATTCATTTTAGGAAGCCAAATTCCAGCAAACTCCTAAAGCTCATTAAGCTCATTAGTAACTCATTGGTTCTGTTTTTTTTGTTTTTGTTTTTGTTTTTTTAAAATAAATTTATTTATTTATTTATTTATTTTTGTCTGTGTTGGGTCTCGTTTCTGTGTGAGGGCTTTCTCTAGTTGTGGCAAGTGGGGGCCACTCTTCATCGAGGTGCGCGGGCCTCTCACTATCGCGGCCTCTCTTGTGGCGGAGGACAGGCTCCAGACGCACAGGCTCAGTAGTTGTGGCTCATGGGCCCAGTCGCTCCACGGCATGTGGGATCTTCCCAGACCAGGGCTCGAACCCGTGTCCCCTGCATTGGCAGGCAGACTCTCAACCCCTGTGCCACCAGGGAAGCCCTCATTGGTTCTGTTTGAATTATCCTAGCCTTTTCCTTCACCGTTTTTATCCCTCCTCCAAGAAATCCAAGCTGAACTTAGCAATATCAAACAGTAGGTCCTACAAGGAACATCCCACATCTAGGGTGAACTTGTACTTTCTTTTGGTTTAATTTCCCTGGTGATCTGGGCTTTCAGGGGAAGCCCAAAGTGTGGAGTGGTTTTGCTGGGGACAGATCCTTAGATTTGCTAAATCTCATGATGAATGAAAAGTAAATAGAAATAAATGCCTAGTTTAGGGGTACTGTGAGAGGGCTCGATGTAAACTTTAGAACTAATAATAAAATCTTCTGGGAACTGATTTTCTTTAATAATATTTGAGATAAAGAAGTTATGTTTTCTATTTAGATTCTCTTCAGTCTTACTGATATATTTGAAAGTCTTTCAGGCCTTGAACCTTATCTTGGTTCACTATTGCAAAGTTGCTCAGCTTCTGTCACTATAATAGTAATAGTTACTATTGTTTCTTGAGCATTCACTTTTTACCTAGCATTGCACTAAGTTGAAAATATGGAAGTACTAATTTACTCACAGTGGTCTAAAAAGACAGTGGTCTTTAAGGAATTTTAAAATATTAATTATTTGTTTAAGTGAGGGATTTAGAAAGAGAATCCAGAAAATGTCAATGGTCAGTCTTTCTATGCTAGGTTTGTAAATACCAGGGCACCCATTCAGTGAAATACTTTCTGAATATCAGACTCCAAGGTGAAAAAGACCAAAGTTGTTCAAAACATAGGAGCAACACTGACATTCTATCGTCCCTAAGATTGTTTCTTACTATGGAAGATTCTGAGGGCTGTCAAGTAGAGTATTGGCTCAAATTCCTCCCAGAGCTGATGAACATATGTCTTGGGCCAAATCACAAAGGCAATGTGGAAAACATGAAAAATATTCTCCTAAAATATCTTCTATTTGCCTCTCAGCATCCAGCAGTGCTAATCTGGGCAAAGGCTTACCTCCTCGTCAACAGAGCCCATGTTCAAAGGGCCATGAATTCCAGAGCTGACCAGCATCTGCTCATGAACAATACTACTAGAAGCCTAAGTGGCAGTAAATCACATATAACCATTCTAAGAGATGGTTTAAAGATCTTCCAACACTTTACAGACAGGAAAGCTGAGATCTCAAAAGGTGATTTGTCCAAGATCACAATGTCGTTTGTGACCAACTGTAACATGACCTTGGGTCTCCTGTTCTTTCCTCTACATCAAATCTTCTTTTTTTTTAAGTGTCATTTTTGGATCTCAATATCATTATTGGAGTCTCTGTTTGCACAGGGTACTAAGAAAAAAAAAAAGCAACAACAAAAAAATAACAAATGCACTTAAGCCTCTCCAGTTAAAATGGCAGAATGGAAAATTTATCAGATGGTTCTTTTTGTGAAACCCTCTTTAAAATATTACCCATTCTTTATTCTTATATCCAGAAGCTCTTTCTCTGTTATGCTTTGTCCTTATCATTGAAAGATTATTTTGTGACACATACCCTTAGACCTATAAATTCATCATAAACATACACTCCAAAAAGTATCCTGGGATCTATAGTGTGGCAATGATTGAAACCATCAAAAACACGATATATCCATCAGTAGGGGACCAATTTTTAAAATTACATTAGAGATATGCATAGACTATGTTGCTGTTAAAAAAATAAAAAGGAAAGGATAGAAAAGAGAGGTTCAGGACATACTGTAAAGTGAACTAAGAACAGTATGCATGTATGTAGTCTGGATCCGTGTGGGTTTGTTTTTAAGTGTTCACATACATACATGTATCTTTGTTTCTGCATAGAATATTCAGGAAGGATGCCTAAGAGCAGTAGTGTTTTCTATTAGTAATACTATTGGCATCATTACTTGATAATAATTTCATAAGTAATAAGAAAGAGCGGGCAGGGGGAAGGCCACTGTGTTTTTCAAAATCTGGGGATGTTGGTCAAAATCAATAGATTTGTTGACCTATTTGTAAAAAGTTAGTCCTCCCAGGCAGGGCTGCTGAAACTGCAACCAGGGAACCTAATAGAGACAGACAGTGAAACACTTGACTTTTACCAACAGCTTTGGTTTTCCCCCTTGGCCAAACACATTAAGGGCCATTTAAAAAGGAAACACTATAATTACACCCTACATGATAAATAAAAACAGCAGCAAAATGATAGGATTAGACTCTTAATCCTTATTACCACCTACTTAGAAGACGGGTGTGACAGCCACTCATTCAGGAATACACCTAAGGCCACACCTTATTTGTCATATTACATCTTGTTTGTCAGATACCTTATGCTTAGTGTTACAGCAGAAAGAAAAATAACCAAAGAAATTCCACCCAACAAGCTATCCAGTTTAGCTGAGTATTTGCATAGCCCCAGAAACTTTGCCGGCATCTCTTTTTCTTTCCTATTTGGCAGCTTGCACTTTGGTGATGAGTGATGAATGATTGTTTATAAAATGTCACTAAACTAACATTTCCTGTTCTCTCCAGAGCATTAGCTTTATGGCACGTAAAGCTTAAAAGATACAAACTTTGCAAGGGTCCATTCCATTCTATTTATATTATATTATTTATACTATATTATATATCTTAAAATAAGAAGGGCTTTCACCCTTTTCTTGGGAAGATGAAAATCTCATGGAAATACAATCTTTTAAAACCTTTTTCAAAAGCAATTTCAGGTCTGTAAAACAAGAACCTTAAAAATGTCTTTACTTTTCTATCTAACAATTTTACATCTATAATTCCATCTCAATCAAATCATCCAAGAGATAGACAAGATTTAGATACAAGGATGTTCTTTAACTTTTTATTATCACAGTGAAATCATTCTTATGTTGAATAGTAAGAGTTAAATCAGCTACAGTAATTCATATGATAGAATAATATAGTGTCATTAAGAATTTTTTTTTTTTTTTTAGAGAATTTAATTTTTATTTATTTATTTATTTATTTTTTGGTTGTGTTGGGTCTTCGTTTCTCTGCGAGGGCTTTCTCTAGTTGCAGCGAGCGGGGGCCACTCTTCATCGCGGTGCGCGGGCCTCTCACTGTCGCGGCCTCTCTTGTTGCGGAGCACAGGCTTCAGACGCGCAGGCTCAGCAACTGTGGCTCACGGGCCCAGTTGCTCCGCGGCATGTGGGATCTTCCCAGACCAGGGCTCGAACCCGTGTCCCCTGCATCGGCAGGCAGATTCTCAACCACTGCGCCACCAGGGAAGCCCACATTAAGAATATTAATGACAAGATTCATATAAACTATGCACACACAATATCAGTCTAATTTTTTTATTTATAATGTTAACTCTTTTTTATAATGTTTTTATTTATAATGTTGCTCTTTCTTAGATTTGGGATGATTTTATGCTTTCCTGTACTTTGTAAGTTTCCTTCAGTGACTAGTTCTTTCATTACCAGAAAAACATAAATGTAAAAATGTCACTGATCTTCATGAGAGTTTGCTCAGTTATTACCACCTGCCCTTTGAGAACTGGTGATTGGCTCCAGTCAGCCCTCACCTAGGAGTTGGCCCACACTCACCATAACCTTAGCATCACCTCATTCTAAGCATGCCAGCAGAACTGAGCTGGAACCTGAGTAAGCCTCTATGGTAAGCAGTGCTAGTGCAAAAACACCAGAACTTTAACTTTTCCCCAGTTCCAGTTATGACTCCTAGTGGTAGACAAAACATCCAGCTTCAAACTCTCTTAGTTTCTGATAGACAAAAGAGAGACAATAGCCCCAAACCCATCAATAGAGAAGAAGTTCATTTCTCCCCCTGACATTATAAGTCAGTTATTGAAACTTTCAGAAAGGTTAGAAGAATGGCACATTTGATGTTACAATGTCCCCAATAAATTGAGCTGTGGAAAACTAAGATATGGATAACCAGGGAGTCACACACACACACACAAACAGTTGAAGAGTAATAAACTGACTCCCAACTTGTCATTTATCTAACCAACAGTTAGATAAATTTGTTCATCTTCTAGTTTATTAAAAAGGTCAAAAGCTAGTTCTACTTGTTGTTTAGAGTAGGTCCTCATTTAAGCATTTTGTAAAAGGACATCAGAAGGACTCAGAAATCCCTAAGGAAGTTTATCTTAAACAATTTGTTTAAATGGCAAATATGCTTATAAGGTGTTACGGAAAGACCCGAACGAATTTTTTTGGCCAACCCAATAATTCAGTTTTTTTTGTTTGTTTGTTTGTTTTAAAGGTATATTTATTTATTTATTTATTTATGGCTGTGTTGGGTCTTCATTTCTGTGCGAGGGCTTTCTCTAGTTGGCGGCAAGTGGGGGCCACTCCTCATCGTGGTGCGCAGGTCTCTCACTATCGCGGCCTCTCACTATCGCAGCCTCTCTTGTTGCGGAGCACAGGCTCCAGACGCGCAGGCTCAGTAGTTGTGGCTCACAGGCATAGTTGCTCCGCGGCATGTGGGATCTTCCCAGACCAGGGCTCGAACCCGTGTCCCCTGCATTGGCAGGCAGATTCTCAACCACTGCGCCACCAGGGAAGCCCCCAATAATTCGGTTTTTAACACCAGCCACTTTGAGATCCTCAAGGCTAGGTGCTTGAGGATCAGTATTTAGTAGCAATCAGTATTTATTTAGTCAGCACTAGCAATGTGTGAAACAGTGTTTGTCAAGTGGGCCAAGGCTGAGATTGGGGCATACACTCTTGGGCATGCACAGTAGGCAACAATGGTGACAAGCACTCCCACTTCTCACTCTGTGCATCCACAGGTTTGCATGGGGGCTGGGGAGATTCCTGGGAGAACTCAGTGTCCATAACTAGAGTTGACACACAGAGGCATTTCTGGTTGGAGACAGAACCAGTTGCACAGAGACAGAGAATGCAGAAATGTGCTAGGGCCAGTTCCTATCAGTTAAAGCGAGCCCAGTGTGGGCCTCTCTTCCCAGCTCCCCATTCAGTGACTGTGCATTGGTAGTCATGAAATTGGCCATGGTGTGGGCATTTACACCACGGAAAATGGCAAGTGCTATAAATCGGGGCCTTCCTCACCCCTACCCCCCAAGCCAGTTATAAAACATTTACTAGCACACCACTGGGAGAGCCTCTGAAAGAGAACACATCTAGGGAATGAGGTTCTGGAGTGACAAGCCACATTCAGCATTACTCGAATGAGTTTCAGCCCCACCAATGCTGGCGAGCACTGTGTGCTCTGGGAGCGCCCCTCTAATGCTGGGCTGGAAGGAAAGGGCATGAGACCCAGCATCTTTGGGTACCTGTCTACATCCCATGGGTCTTTTAAAAATCTAATGTTTCCAGTCTCTCAATAGTACTATCAGTGTTCTCACTAAAGAGCTGGGGTAGAAGAGGCCACATAAGGTGAATATCATAGTATCCATGTCTCGACATGTTTCCTGCTAGGTCCTGTCTCTGGAAGGACCAAGGGGATTAATCACATAGGGTCAATCACAGAGCAAGCCTGGTGAGGGATAGTGTAAAAACTGTTTCTCTGCCTTAACCTGTGGTGGAAGCTACAGAGTTCCTGTACCACCCTCGATTTTCCATCACACTGACCTCTGTGATGTTCAAATAAAGTGAATGCAGAAATTTTTCATAAGTTTAAGTCTCCCATGGCTGATTTTTCAGCAACTCTGAAGACTGTTCTGCAAGAGGGAGGCTCTGCTCTATAGCATTGGTACCTACCACAGCAACAGAGCCAAGGAGCTGCCTCCTAGCATCTGTAGAGTGTTAGCAGAGAGGGACGGGAGCCATTTCCCTCCTCATTTCATAGACTGAACAGGAGCAAATACAGGGTGATTAGTGGGGGTCAGCATTTCTCTGGGGTAACACTGTGAAGTGAAATAACGCAGTACACAAATTACCAAGGCAGGATGTAAAAGGAAAATTACAAAGTGTTATGGGAGCACAGCGGGAAATAGTGTTTTCTGCTGGGAGAAATCAGAAAACTTCCCAGGGGGAACTAATATTTGAACTGGGACTTAAAGGCTAAATACAGTTTCAATAATAGATATGGAAAAAAGGGAATGTTTGGCAAAATGTATTGTAGGTTGTGAAAACAGCATAGACAGAGTACTATATTGTTTATATTGTTCATTTTCTATATATTATGATGTTTGGACATCTTACAAACCTTTCCGGCTGGGTAGAGACTGCCTCTCCCGGGGCTAACCAGTAGAGATAGCAAAAGACCCAGCTGCGAGCAGGCCTTTGACATGCAAATTTACCAGTCCAGAGCCCTACCTCCTCTTCTGGCCCCTACACCCCCGGAGGCAACATTCTTCTGCTTTAATCATCTCAGGGCCAGGTGCCAGGCAACCAGGAACCACCACGAAGGCGTAGAGCCTGCCAAAATTATTCAAACTAGCCAATCCTAAACTATCTCCCCTGGCCTGCCTGGCCTTTCCCAGGGAAACCCCTTAAAGGCTCTAGTTCTGGCTTTCCTCTGGCTCCTGTCATCTGCCGGCTGACCAAAACCATGGTGTTCCTCCCATGGCCCTGCCTGGTGTGGCGTGCCTTCTGTCTCTAGGATCAGTCATTATAACACACTTGCTTTTCCTGAGCTTCTCCTGTGCCCCTCTTGTGGCCATACCTAACTGACCACCTCATAAAAGAACACCGAACTACTATAAAGGAAGAAAGTTCTGGGTATGTTCAGGAGCCTGGAACTTGGCCTGTGCATGTTTAGGAGGGGAGACTGAAGGGCAGTTGACTAGATCATGGAGGACCTGGACTGCTGTGGCGAGGAACAGACCACAGAGGCGTCTGAACATGGAAGAGGCAGGTGCAGAGCTATATTTCTGGTTAGTGGGGCACCGGACAAGGCTGGAGATGGGAAACCAAAAACAGTTGGAGTCATCCAGATAAGCATGCATTGAGACACTAAGAGAGAGAAGGAGGGGTCAAGAACTAGACATCAGGGACATCATTAATAAAGAAAGTGCACTACATAATCAGGATTGGAGACAAAGATGAAGAGTCTGGTTCTTGAATTATAAGAATAAAACCCCTGTATAGGCTTTAGCATCAAGGGAGGGATTCATATATTTTGATTTTGACAGGTTACCATTACAAAGTCAAAATGAAAACCTGGTTGTTTTGACTTGCACTTCTTTTATTGTAATAGACTTGAGCATATCTTTATTCATTCATTAATTCAACAAATAATTAATTCCTACTTTGTTCCAGGTACCAGTCTGGTGTGAGGGATATAGCAGTAAGCACAAGAGACAAAGTTCCCTGAGCTTATGAACCTTGCCTTCTAATGGGGAGAAATGAACAATAACCAAATAAATAAGAAAAAATATAGTATAGCCAATAGTTGTAAGTACCAGAAGAAAAGTAAGGTGGGGAAGGGGAATAGGAAATGCTGGCAGTCGGGGGTGCAATTTTGAATAGGGGATGCCTCATAAGAAAGTGACATTTGAGCAAAAGCTTCATAGGTGAAGGTGTGAACGTAAAGGATATCTGGGGAAAGAGTGATTTAGGCAGATGGAACAGTAAGCATAAAGACCTTTGGCAGGACCATATTTAGCTCCCTCTTTTAAAATATAAATTGAGAATTTGTAGTTAGTACTCTGAACTGTCTGTTCATATGTATAGTTTCTCTTAGGTTGCCTGTCGTTTTCTTACTGAATTCTAAGAGTTTTTTGCCTGTTAAAGAAATTATCCCTTGCCTAGCATATATATTACAAATATTTTCCTCTTTTATATGGTGAGTATATAGCCATATATACATGTATGAGTGTGTGTCATATTTAGAGACAATTGCTGCACAGAAGTATTAAATTTTATGTAATAAATTTATCAACCCTTTCTTTATTGCTTATAGGGTTTTTGTCTTATGTAGGAAGGCCATCTCCATGCCAAAAATTTTTTTATTTATTCTTTTTTTTCTTCATTTAATTTTAAGGATTAAAAAACACATTTAGAACTTTGAGCCATCTGAAATTTATTTTGTAATAAGTGAGGTAGGGTACGTTTAAAAAACAAAGGACTCTTGAAATTGAGAAACTTCCAAGACCCAAAAGGATGGATTTCTAAATGTAATATAGCAAGAAGTTTGGGTTGAAATTAGTTGGAAAAGATTCTACTAAAGTCAACCTTCACAGATGCCACCAGCCATTCTCTAGCATCTCACTTCCCAAAGTGCTTCTGTGGCACTGTAGTCCCGCAAGATGACTACAGGTGTCCAGCAAAAAAGTTTCCCATGTTAAAATAAGTTTTATAAGCTTGGGATAATTATTTTTTAACTATGAACAGGAGCACTTTGGGCCACAGAACCCTTGTTTCATAAGGCATCTTGGTAACCAAGATTATATCTGCAGCAGTGGTTCCTAGACTTGGTTACATCAGAAATACCTACAGGAATATTTATAACATGCTATTGAATCTATTCCTGATCAACTGAGTCAGAATATGTAGGAATTTTTTAAGCTTTCATTGACTGGTATTTTAGAATCAGTAGTCCAGAGTAGCCCCTATATCAAACTAGGTTCCACTAGAGAATTAGCCCTAAAGAGTATTATTTGAATGACAATTTCCTCAGTGATTCCAAGGATGGGACATAGCTAGCTGTGTGCTTGATGCTCTTGATGCATAGGAGGGAAGTTAATTCATTGTGCACAATGGATTCCTGAGGGCATTACAGTTTAATTCTCTCCCAAAATCCAGGTTGAGAGGAGCTGGTCTACAATATTATGTAATAGGTGCAATAGAGCTAGATATGGTGCTTGCAAAACAAACAAACAAACCCTACCCCCTTATACTTTACTACCTCTTCATCTCATATCCCTTACAAACAGAGCATTAAATGTTGAATTTGATAGTAAGGATGGGATCAAAATTAAACTTGGATAGGCAGACTCACTCCTGGGCTTCTCAAATTAATAGTGTTCTCAGAAATTTGGCTTGATCAATCATTTTTTTTTGTTGTTCTTTCTACACATAATAATGTTGATATGGTCTATTATGAAAGCTCATTAATAACAAAAAGTCATTTGTAAATAGATCTCATTTTTTTTTTTATCCTAACATGTCCTTATCTTGTTTACAATTCCTTCCACCAGTGTCTCAAAAGAAAGTGTAATATACTGCCGACTCCCTGAACTTCAATGCAAAATTAGGTACATTCAGTTTTGAAAGTAAGAATGATTTTAATAATCTGAATGACCTAATGTGTAATCATAGTGCAAATATCATGCTTATTATCATATTTTTTCTCTTTCTAAATCAATTGGTTTGGAAGCTCAAAGAGTGCATTTCATTATATCCTAATTGGATTCACAGAGCTGTGATCTCCTTATAACCCTAATCCCTATTACAAAATGGAAAAATCATCACTAAACTTGATTTACATACTTCTTTTAGGTAATGTCACCTACATTACCCTCATGGCAAGAGTTTTCTATTAAAATTTCTTTCTGAACTATGAAGTCTAGTCCTTCAGAATAACCAGGAAGAGCATATCTTACATTCTAGTCAGTTAGTATAAAAATTTAACACTTTCATTCCTGGCTAGCAAAACTAACATCCTGTCAAAGTCTAAATTATTAAAAATCACAGTTCCCATGGTAGATTTTGTAAAGCACTATTCCTGTGAAATGCTCTGCAAAGAAGGGTTCTTAAGGTCAAATAAGTTTAGGAAATGCTGAAATTCAAAATGTATCTTGGTATCTGATCTCCTTGAGAATTCCTGCAGTTTTTTTTTTAAGTTTCTATTCAAAAATCTTCAAAATTATTAGACCAGAAATTCTTTCTGAGTATCTTATTTAGTGACATCCTACAGAATATAGTTTGGAAATTGCTGAGCTAGACTAACATTTATGGAACATCTACTATATATGTTAGTTCTCACAAATTCATTTAACATTGTAATAAGTCTCTTCCTAGCTAACATGTTGTGTGAGACCATCCATGAGCAAGGCCCAGATAACTAGTCATAGGGAACTCCTTCTTCAGTCAGTTAGTCATAGGGAACTCTTTAAAAGACCAGAGGTACGAGTTGAGCCAGAGGTGGCAACGACAGGAACAGGTGCCCTGGGAGCTTGAGCCCGCTGCTCACACAACTTAGTTTAGTCTTCAACATCTGCTGACCATGAGTCTCAGAGATAGCTCTTTCTCTTCCCTGTGATCATGGAGTGCTCTACGAACATCCGGTTTTATGGTTTGATGGATGAGGTAATACCTAAGTCATGATGGACTACTTAGGTTGCATGTTCATGTGGTGATTTGTTTCAGCATTCAGCCTCTTCTAGGTCCCAGTAGAAAGCTAAGAATTATTTCATAAACGCAGAATGATTGTATTCAGAAGAGGGCATGGCTTGGCTCTCAAATCCTAAGGATATGCACTCTGATTCTCCTAGAGCATATCTCAAAGCTCCCTACAGCATCTCCAGCTGCTGGCTCTGCTGGGTCATAACGCTCAAAGAGCAGAACAGCTTGCACAGCAGTCTAGACCAGCTGCAGAGCTTCTTTTACTCTAGGCGCATTCAAAACGGGCAAACTTACAGGTCATCACCTGTACTGTGTCAGAACAGCACATTCAAATGTGGTGTATGTTGCCTTTAAAATCCAAAGAAACCCATCAAGCCTTCCTAGTGATAAGAGTATAAGGTATAGCAATTTGTCTTCCTTTTTTTAGGAGATACCACATTTCCCAAGCCACTCAACTAGAAGTTTCACCAAGATGGCATGCCTTGAATTTTCATGGGGTGTTTCTCCCACCTCCAGCTTGCAAGTATTTTACCAAGGCATATAAAGTACCTGTTACTTCCTACTTACCTGGTCCAATCAGCATAAGTCATCCATGTAATGGACTAACACACTGTACTATAGAATGGTGAGACACCTTTGGTTTCTGTGGACTAGTTTATTGCCAAAACCCAGAATGTTGACATAGCTCCAAATGAAGATGATGAAAGTATAGTGCTATCCCTGATAGATGAAAGCAGACTGCTTCTGGTGTTCTTTTGCTATTCAGAATAGAGGGGGAAAATCATTATCCAGATCAATAGCTAATACCAGCTATTGTTCCAGCAAGGAGTCCACACCTGTAACATCTGCTGTAGTAATTACAATAATCCACTGTCATTATTCCAGATTCATCTGTATTCTGCATGGACCAAACAGATGAGTTAATGTTGATGTGAAATGAATCAATGGCCCTGCAGCTTTCGAGATTTGATAGTGACAGTGATCTTTGCAATTACCTCAGGGATGTAGTATTAATTATTGTATACTATTTGGGGGAAGCAAATCTACGGACTTCTACTGGGCCTCTCCTATCACAAAAGCTTTACTCCAAAGGTGAGGATGCCAATGTGGGGATGTTTCCAGTAGCTAATTAAATCTATTTCAATCATACTTTCAAAGATTAGCACAGTATGGCTTTGCAGACCTCCTAGGCCAACTGCAATGTGGATTTAGGTTAAAATTACGTTTTTCACCTCAACTCCAAAGCCCCTACTTTTACTGATAAAACTCAAGGGCCTTTTGGGTCCTTGGGGTTGTGTATCAGCTCAGAGCTCTGAGAAGTAAAAGAGACTTATTCAGAGAAGTAAGTCCTGAAGAATCTGGGTATTTTACTTTGCCTGCTGTGGATTAACTCGTAAACAGCCACAGATTCCTGTGGGAAAGGCTAATAACAGATTTACAGTACATAATTGTGCCAGTGTTGCAGGATCCTTCATCAGGTTGACTAGATTCCCCTCCATTCACAGGGCCCTGTGAGCTGGCTCAGGTTGCAAATTGGGATGAGAACATGGTTGTCAATGACTTAGATCTCTGTTACCAAACAAAACGGCTGCCCATCTATTTCAGCCCAAGGGACATCAATAAGGTGCTACCAAAGGTGTCTGTGGGTAAAACCATTCTGATTACAGTAACCACATATACTTTGTCTCTGGAAGTTAAGTCATCACACTCATTACTAAATTGTATTATTTTTGTCATTTGACACTAGTAATAGCAAAAAACTGAAATCAGTCCAAATGCTCATCAATAGTAGAGTGGATTCTTAAAATAGTTGTGGTGCATTCATATAATAGAAAACCTTACAACCATGAAACTGAGTGAAATGCAGCTAGTATGAATCCTAAATAAAGAAATGTTGAGAAAAGATTAATCACAAAAGATACAGTAAAACCTCATTTTTTTTTTAAATTTCTAAAACAAAACTAAAGAAAGTATTATTTGCAAGGACTTGAAAATTACTTATAAATGTTCTGTATCTTGAGCTGGGTAGGAGTACCTGAGTGTTCATTTTATTATTTAAAAAAATTATGCCCATATATTATATATACTCTTTTGTATGTATAATGTAGTTAACATTTTTAATATAAAATCGATCTATTTATTTTTATTTTTTAGTTATTTTTACTTGTTGAAGCAGTGTTTCTTTAAATAATTGCTAAAATTTATTGAGCTCTCACTATATACCTAAGATTGTGCTAAACTCTTTACGTGGATTATCTACATTAATCTTCACAGCAAGTCCTTAAGGTAGGAACCATCACTATTTGCACTTTATATATATGCAAATGAAAGCATAGAGAAATTAACTAATTTGCCCAAGGTGACATGAGTGGTAGATAGTGGATCTGAATTTAATCTGCCTATACAGCCCAAATCAGAACTAGTACATACCATGTTTAAGAATGACACAGTCTGAGATTGGCCATGAAACATATATTACACAATTTTTGAGAATAAATAGACTGCATCAAAGCAGAATACATACATTTGCTGCTGGCTTTCCTTTCGTTAGAAATATTCATCAGCGTTGAGTCTTTCATCGTTATGTTTGAATATCACCACTGGAAGGTAGACCACTAAAAATCATTCTTAACTGTAATTATGTTGGTTTCTACTTTTCATTCCTTTAGTTATTTGTGAATTTTTGTCCTTATTTTCAATTTTTACACGTTTAAATTGGTTTTTTATTATGCAAAACATTTACATGATTCTAAAATCAAAATCATAAAACAAAGTAATTCAGAGAAGTCTTCATTGTATCCCTCTCCCCTCCTTCCTGTTCTCTCCCTCCCCTAAGAAAAGGAACTAATTTTTTAGTTTTTAGTTTATCTTTCCATTGTTTCCTTTTACAAATATATATTTCCCATTATTTCCTTTTTCTGTTTGCACAAAGGTAACATACAACACACAGTATAAATCCTGAATCTGATTTAGGTATTTTGTTATATATAGATGCAGTGTAAGAGAAAAGTACGTTTCTGAAGAAAAGTAAATTTGTTACTTGCTCTCAAGGAGCTTCAAGTTTAAGAAAATTAAGAGACTCAGATTGTCCTTCTTTCTCTGCTACTCTCTAGGTGATTCTCAGAAAGTCATGATATCAGTCCATATCTCAGTATCCCCAAGTATAAAATAGGAAGGAGACTAAAGATCTCTAAAGTCCTGTCCATCTTTAAGGCAAAAATGCCACAACACTGTCTGAGTTGTGGATGATGAAGCACATCTAGCTTAAGTTAGGTAAATAGTGTAGGGGTTCAGAATATGTCACCCCAATCTATATGCCACTTTGACATATTGGTTTTTTTTTTTTTTAAACATCTTTATTGAAGTATAATTGCCTTACAATGGTGTGTTAGCTTCTGCTTTATAACAAAGCGAATCAGTTATACATATACAATATGTTTCCATTTCTCTTCCCTCTTGCATCTCCCTCCCTCCCACCCTCCCCATCCCACCCCTCTAGGTGGTCACAAAGCACCGAGCTGATCTCCCTGTGCTATGCGGCTGCTTCCCACTAGTTATCTGTTTTACATTTGGTAGTGTATATATGTCCATGACACTCTCTTAACCTGTCACATCTCACCCCACCCCCTCCCCATATCCTCAAGTCCATTCTCTAGTAGGTCTGTGTCTTTATTCCCGTCTTGCCACTAGGTTCTTCATGACCTTTTTTTTTTCCCCTTAGATTCCGTATATATTTGTTAGCATACTGTATTTGTTTTTCTCTTTCTGACTTACTTCACTCTGTATGACAGACTCTAACTCCATCCACCTCATTACAAATACCTCCATTTCATTTCTTTTTATGGCTGAGTAATATTCCATTGTATATATGTGCCACATCTTCTTTATCCATTCATCTGTCGATGGACATTTAGTTTGCTTCCATGTCCTGGCTATTGTAAATAGAGCTGCAATGAACATTTTGGTACATGACTCTTTTTGACCTATGGTTTTCTCAGGGTATATGCCCAGTATTGGGATTGCTGGGTCGTATGGTAGTTCTATTTGTAGTTTTTTAAGGAACCTCCATACTGTTCTCCATAGTGGCTGTATCAATTTACATTCCCACCAACAGTGCAAGAGTGTTCCCTTTCCTCCACACCCTCGCCAGCATTTATTGTTTCTAGATTTTTTGATGATGGCCATTCTGACAGGTGTGAGATGATATCTCATTGTAGTTTTGATTTGCATTTCTCTAATGATTAATGATGTTGAGCATTCTTTCATGTGTCTGTAGGCCATCTGTATATCTTCTTTGGAGAAATGTCTATTTAGGTCTTCTGCCCATTTTTGGATTGGGTTGTTCGTTTTTTTGTTATTGAGCTGCATGAGCTGCTTGTAAATCTTGGAGATTAATCCTTTGTCAGTTGCTTCATTTGCAAATATTTTCTCCCATTCTGATGGTTGTCTTTTGGTCTTGTTTATGGTTTCCTTTGCTGTGCAAAAGCTTTTAAGTTTCATTAGGTCCCATTTGTTTATTTGTGTTCTTATTTCCATTTCTCTGGGAGCTGGGTCAAAAAGAATCTTGCTGTGATGTATGTCATAGAGTGTTCTGCCTATGTTTTCCTCTAAGAGTTTGATAGTGTCTGCCCTTACACTTAGGTCTTTAATCCATTTTGAGTTTATTTTTGTGCATGGTGTCAGGGAGTGTTCTAATTTCATACTTTTACATGTACCTGTCCAATTTTCCCAGCACCACTTATTGAAGAGGCTGTCTTTTCTCCACTGTATATTCTTGCCTCCTTTATCAAAGATAAGGTGACCATATGTGTGTGGGTTTATCTCTGGGCTTTCTATCCTGTTCCATTGACCTATATTTCTGTTTTTGTGCCAGTACCAAACTGTCTTGATTACTGAAGCTTTGTAATATAGTCTGAAGTCAGGGAGCCTGATTCCCCCAGCTCCATTTTTTGTTCTCAAGATTGCTTTGGCTATTTGGGGTCTTTTGTGTTTCCATACAAATTGTGAAATTTTTTGTTCTAGTTCTGTGAAAAATGCCAGTGGTAGTTTGATAGGGATTGCATTGAATCTGTAGATTGCTTTGGGTAGTAGAGTCATTTTCACAATGTTGATTCTTCCAATCCACGAACATGGTATATCTCTCCATCTATTTGTATCATCTTTAATTTCTTTCATCAGTGTCTTATAATTTTCTGCATACAGGTCTTTTGTCTCCTTAGGTAGGTTTATTCCTAGATATTTTATTCTTTTTGTTGCAGTGGTAAATGGGAGTGTTTTCTTAATTTCACTTTCAGATATTTCGTCATTAGTGTATAGAAATGCAAGAGATTTCTGTGCATTAATTTTGTATCCTGCTACTTTACCAAATTCATTGATTAGCTCTAGGAGTTTTCTGGTAGCATCTTTAGGATTCTCTATGTATAGTATCATGTCATCTGCAAATAGTGACAGCTTTACTTCTTTTCCGATTTGGATTCCTTTTATTTCTTTGTCTTCTCTGATTGCTGTGGCTAACACTTCCAAAACTATGTTGAATAATAGTGGTGAGAGTGGGCAACCTTGTCTTGTTCCTGATCTTAGTGGAAATGGTTTCAGTTTCTCACCATTGAGGACAATGTTGGCTGTGGGTTTGTCATATATGGCCTTTATTATGTTGAGGAAAGTTCCCTCTATGCCTACTTTCTGCAGGGCTTTTATCATATCATGGTGTATCACGTTGATTGATTTGCCTATATTGAAGAATCCTTGCATTCCTGGGATAAACCCCACTTGATCATGGTGTATGATCCTTTTAATGTGCTGTTGGATTCTGTTTGCTAGTATTTTGTTGAGGATTTTTGCATCTATGTTCATCAGTGATATTGGCCTGTAGTTTTGTTTCTTTGTGACATCTTTGTCTGGTTTTGGTATCAGGGTGATGGTGGCCTCGTAGAATGAGTTTGGGAGTGTTCCTCCCTCTGCAATATTTTGGAAGAGTTTGAGAAGGATAGGTGTTAGCTCTTCTCTAAATGTTTGATAGAATTCACCTGTGAAGCCATCTGGTCCTGGGCTTTTGTTTGTTGGAAGGTTTTTAATCACAGTTTCAATTTCAGTGCTTGTGATTGGTCTGTTCATATTTTCTATTTCTTCCTGGTTCAGTCTTGGCAGTTTGTGCATTTCTAAGAATCTGTCCATTTCTTCCAGGTTGTCCATTTTATTGGCATAGAGTTGCTTGTAGTAATCTCTCATGATCTTTTGTATTTCTGCAGTGTCAGTGGTTACTTCTCCTTTTTCATTTCTAATTCTATTGATCTGAGTCTTCTCCCTTTTTCTCTTGATGAGTCTGGCTAATGGTTTATCAATTTTGTTTATCTTCTCAAAGAACCAGCTTTTAGTTTCATTGATTTTTGCTATTGTTTCCTTCATTTCTTTTTCATTTATTTCTGACCTGATCTTTATAATTTCTTTCCTTCTGCTGGCTTTGGGGTTTTTTTGTCCTTCTTTCTCTAATTGCTTTAGGTGCAAGGTTAGGGTGTTTATTCGAGATGTTTCCTGTTTCTTGAGGTAGGCTTGTATTGCTATAAACTTCCCTCTTAGCACTGCTTTTGCTGCGTCCCATAGGTTTTGGGTCGTCGTATCTCCATTGTCATTTGTTTCTAGGTATTTTTTGAATTCCCCTTTGATTTCTTCAGTGATCACTTCGTTATTAAGTAATGTATTGTGTAGCCTCCATGTGTTTGTATTTTTTACAGATCTTTTCCTGTAATTGATATCTAGTCTCATAGCGTTGTGGTCGGAAAAGATACTTGATACGATTTCAATTTTCTTAAATTTACCAAGGCTTGATTTGTGACCCAAGATATGATCTATCCTGGAGAATGTTCCATGAGCACTTGAGAAAAATGTGTATTCTGTTGTTTTTGGGTGGAATGTCCTATAAATATCAATTAAGTCCATCTTGTTTAATGTATCATTTAAAGCTTGTGTTTCCTTACTTATTTTCATTTTGG
This sequence comes from Balaenoptera physalus, assembly GCF_965194825.1. NCBI lineage: Eukaryota > Metazoa > Chordata > Mammalia > Artiodactyla > Balaenopteridae > Balaenoptera > Balaenoptera physalus. The sequence continues at coordinate 1,635,456 of NC_138893.1, forward strand.
ATGATCTGTGCATTGGTGAAAGTGGGGTGTTAAAGTCCCCTACTATGATTGTGTTGCTGTCGATTTCCCCTTTTATGGCTGTTAGTATTTGCCTTATGTATTGAGGTGCTCCTATGTTGGGTGCATAAATATTTACAATTGTTATACCTTCCTCTTGGATCGATCCCTTGATCATTATATAGTGTCCTTCTTTGTCTCTTGTAATAGTCTTTATTTTAAAGTCTATTTTGTCTGATATGAGAATTGCTACTCCAGCTTTCTTTTGATTTCCGTTTGCATGGAATATCTTTTTCCATCCCCTCACTTTCAGTCTGTATGTGTCTCTAGGTCTGAAGTGGGTCTCTTGTAGACAGCATATATATGGGTCTTGTTTTTGTATCCATTCAGCCAGCCTGTGTCTTTTGGTGGGAGCATTTAGTCCATTTACATTCAAGGTAATTATCGATATGTATGTTCCTATTCCCATTTTCTTAAATGTTTTGGGTTTGTTATTGTAGGTGTTTTCCTTCTCTTGTGTTTCTCGCCTAGAGAAGTTCCTTTAGCATTTGTTGTAAAGCTGGTTTGGTGGTGCTGAACTCTCTCAGCTTTTGCTTGTCTGTAAAGGTTTTAATTTCTCCATCGAATCTGAATGAGATCCTTGCTGGGTAGAGTAATCTTGGTTGTAGGTTTTTCTCCTTCATGACTTTAAGTATATCCTGCCACTCCCTTCTTGCTTGCAGAGTTTCTGCTGAAAGATCAGATGTTAACCTTATGGGGATTCCCTTGTGTGTTATGTGTTGTTTTTCCCTTGCTGCCTTTAATATGTTTTCCTTATATTTAATTTTTGACAGTTTGATTAATATGTGTCTTGGCGTGTTCCTCCTTGGGTTTATCCTGTATGGGACTCTCTGTGCTTCCAGGACTTGATTAACTATTTCCTTTCCCATATTAGGGAAGTTTTCAACTATAATCTCTTCAAATATTTTCTCAGTCCCTTTCTTTTTCTCTTCTTCTTCTGGGACCCCTATAATTCGAATGTTGGTGCGTTTAATGTTGTCCCAGAGGTCTCTGAGACTGTCCTCAGTTCTTTTCATTCTTTTTTCTTTATCCTGCTCTGTAGTAGTTATTTCCACCATTTTATCTTCCAGGTCACTTATCCTTTCTTCTGCCTCAGTTATTCTGCTATTGATCCCATCTAGAGTATTTTTAATTTCATTTATTGTGTTTTTCATCATTGCTTGGTTCCTCTTTAGTTCTTCTACGTCCTTGTTAAATGTTTCTTGCATTTTGTCTATTCTATTTCCAAGATTTTGGATCATCCTTACTATCATTATTCTGAATTCTTTTTCAGGTAGACTACCTATTTCCTCTTCATTTGTTAAGTCTGGTGTGTTTTGACCCTGCTCCTTCATCTGCTGTGTGTTTTTCTGTCTTCTCATTTTGCTTATCTTACTGTGTTTGGGGTCTCCTTTTCACAGGCTGCAGGTTTGTAGTTCCCGTTGTTTTTGGTATCTGTCCCCAGTGGCTAAGGTTGGTTCAGTGGGTTGTGTAGGCTTCCTGGTGGAGGGAACTAGTGCCTGAGCTCTGGTGGATGAGGCTGGATCTTGTCTTTCTGGTGGGCACGTCCACATCTGGTGGTGTATTTTGGGGTGTCTGTGGCCTTATTATGATTTTAGGCAGCCTCTCTGCTAATGGATGGGGCTGTGTTCCTGTCTTGCTAGTTGTTTGGCGTAGGGTGTCCAGCACTGTAGCTTGCTGGTCGTTGAGTGAAGCTGGGTCTTGATGTTGAGATGGAGATCTCTGAGAGATTTTTGCCGTTTAGTATTACGTGGAGCTGGGAGGTCTCTTGTGGACCAGTGTCCTGAAGTTGGCTCTCCCACCTCAGAGGCATGGCCCTGATGCCTGGCTGGGGCACCAAGAGCCTTTCGTCCACACGGCTCAGAGTAAAAGGGAGAAAAAATAGAAAGAAAGAAAGAGGCTATAATATAGTGAAGTAAAATAAAGCTATTGTAAAGCAAAGCTATACAGACAAAATCTCACCCAGAAGCATATACATATACACTCACAAATAAAAGGAAAAGGGGAAAAATTAATATATCCTGCTCCCAAAGTCCACCTCCTGAATTTGGGATGATTCGTTGTCTATTCAGGTATTCAACAGATGCAGGCACATCAAGTTGTTTGTGGAGTTTTAATCCGCTGCTTCTGAGGCTGCTGGGAGAGATTTCCCCTTCTCTTCCCTGTTCGCACAGCTCCTGGGGTTCAGCTTTGGATTTGGACCCGCCTTTGCGTGTAGGTCGCCTGAGGGCGTCTATTCCCCGCCCAGACAGGACGGGGTTAAAGGAGCAGCTGCTTCGGGGGCTCTGGCTCACCCAGGCCGCGGGGAGGGAGGGGTACTGAGGAGGCGGGGCGAGCCTGCGGCGGCAGAGGCCGGCATGACGTTGCACCAGCCTGAGGCGCGCCGTGTGTTCTCCCGGGGAAGTTTTCCCGGATCACGGGACCCTGGCAGTGGCAGGCTGCACAGGCTCCCGGGAGGGGCGTTGTGGAGAGTGACCTGTGCTGGCACACAGGATTTTTGGAGGCGGCAGCAGCAGCCCCAGCGTCTCACGCCCGTCTCTGGGGCCCGTGCTGATCGCCGCGGCTGGCGCCCTTCTCTGGAGCTCGTTTAGGCGGCGCTCTGAATTCCCTCGCCTTGCACGCAGCGAAACAAAGAGGCAAGAAAAAGTCTCTTGCCTCTTCGGCAGCTGCAGACCTTTTCCCGGACTCCCTCTCGGCTAGCCGTGGTGCACTAACCCCTTCAGGCTGTGTTCACGCCGCCAGCCCCAGTCCTCTCCCTGCGATCCGACCGAAACCCGAGCCCTGTTTTTTTTTTTTTTTTAAAGCCAGGCTTTGGGGTTTTTTTTTTAGGTTTATTTATTTATTTATTTATTTTTTGGCTGTGTTGGGTCTTCGTTTCTATGTGAGGGCTTTCTCTAGTTGTGGCAAGCAGGGGCCACTCTTCATCGTCGTGCGCGGGCCTCTCACTATCGCGGCCTCTCTTTTTGCAGGGCACAGGCTCCAGACGCACAGGCTCAGTAATTGTGGCTCACGGGCCTAGCCGCTCCGCGGCATGTGGGATCCTCCCAGACCAGGGCTCGAACCCATGTCCCCTGCATTGGCAGGCAGACTCTCAACCACTGCGCCACCAGGGAAGCCCCATATTGATTATTTTGAATAAAAGTACTTGAGAAACAGCTGGTGCGAAAAGGATTCTCCTACCCTTTTGTCCCCCTTAAAGATAAATCTTCCACGTGAAAGTTAAACTCCCTGTACCAGGAGGGTAAAAGGCATCATTGTCACCAGAGTCAGGGAAATTACGGCCAACAAGTCTGTATTAAACAAACCTTGTTACTTCTTCATCATTTTACTACCCCTAGCCAAAACCCCATTGTCTTGTCAGTTCTCCACAAATTTATTGTTTCTTTGTGTGCTTTGGTCACTTCTTTGAGTCTTATATCTTTATGGGACTCTCATATCTATACGTAGCTGTATATGTATTTAAAATTGTTTTTCTGTTGTTAATCTGTTCTTTATTACAGGGGAGTCTCAGCCAAGAACCTAGAAGGGTAGAGGGAAAATTATTTTTCCTCCCCTGCAATAGCTCTGAAGAATATTAGCAAATGTCCCAAGGTTTTGATTGAGATGAGCTGATTTTAATTTTCTCTCACTTTCTATGCCAACCCTTTAGAGGTAAAGGCTACAGGAAATATCTTTAGTTGAATGAAACATGGCATTAGCAAAGAAATGAGATGGACATTTTGTTCATATTTAGAGCAGTTTCTATTTATGAAAGACTACTGAATGTTTTATCCACTGGAATCATTACTAGTAATTTTTGTGTGTGTGTATGTGTGTGTGTTCCTTCAGCAGACATTTGTTTATTTATTTATTTATTTATTTATTTATTTTGGCTGTGTTGGGTCTCCATTTCTGTGCAAGGGCTTTCTCTAGTTGTGGCAAGTGGGGGCCACTCTTCATTGCGGTGCGTGGGCCTCTCACTATCGCGGCCTCTCTTGTGGCGGAGGACAGGCTCCAGACGCGCAGGCTCAGTAGTTGTGGCTCACAGGCCCAGTTGCTCCGCGGCATGTGGGATCTTCCCAGACCAGGGCTCAAACCCGACAAGTAATTTTTAAATGACTGCTGTGGCACGAAGTACTAAAACAATCTACTCCAAGCTCTTCAGACAGGATGCACAGTAATAATCAGCATTAGGCTGATGTATGAATAAACATTATAATGACGCAAAATGAGGAGAAAGAATAGTATGTTTACCTCAAGTGGATTCAAGGAGTTGATGACCAATGTTGGAAATTTTGAGGAACAGTTTAAGTGGTCATTTGGTAAACAAAGTAAGTACATTTATTGAGGTTGATTCTCTTGAGTAGAAATACATATTTTAGGGCTTCCCTGGTGGTGCAGTGGTTAAAAATCCGCCTGCCAATGCAGGGGACACGGGTTCAAGCCCTCGTCCAGGAAGATCCCTCATGCCATGGGGCAACTAAGCCTGTGTGCCACAACTACTGAGCCTGCACTCTAGAGCCCACTGAGCCACAACTACTGAAGCCCGCGCACCTAGAGCCTGTGCTCCGCAACAAGAGAAGCCACCACAATGAGAAGCCCGTGCACCGCAACGAAGAGTAGCCCCCTCTGGCCGCAACTAGAGAAAGCCTACGTGCAGCAATGAAGACCCAACTCAGCCAGAAAAAAAAAAAAAAAAGAAATACACATTTTAGTATTATTTCTAATAACTCTTCTGCTAATAAAATAGGTCTATTATATCTCAAATCATCTGAAATTCTCTGGATTACTGAGCTACAGAGGGACCTTGCCTTCAAGGGTTCATATAACTGGTTTGAAGAAGTACATCAGACCAGTAATAACCTCATGCTGTGTGATTACTGCACATGTCTGTTCAACTTCCTTTTCTCTCTCTCCCCTTCTCTCTCGTATAAGATTTCAGTGTGAATAGGAAAAGTTTATTTTGAGCTGTAAGTTGCCATCTAATATTTCAGGATCCGAGGCCTCTCAAAAATCTTTAATACATTATTTTTCCTATTTTCTGTCATCAAGGGATTGGAAGTAATAGGCTCTACTTTCAAGATATCAGACGTGTGCTTTTTGGATTCAGTAGTAGGAAAACATGGTAATATTTCAGATGAAAAGCATTCTTTAAATAATGAATATCTAGAGGAAATACTTCCTTTTCTTTTGTTAGGTGAACATTACTTATGGATACAAAAATCATTCTTCCACCAAAAGTGATTTCTTACATTTGGCTCACTCTGTGTTCAGCTTATACTGTTTTAATTTCATAATAGTTTTTTCCTGGTAGTCTTCCATCTGATCAGGTGGTAGCCTAAAACACTCGATCTGTGTTGGGAACCTCTGCTGGGGGAGGGATTGAGAGATAAACATGGCTCAGAGCTGAGGGTGATCCAAGAAATAGCATCCAGAGTGAAACCAAAATGAAAAGCCAGAGAAATTATGTGATCAAAGTGTCAATCCAAAAGCAAGATAAGAATATTCAGTTCTGAGGGACTTCCCTGGTGACGCAGCGGTTAAGAATCTGCCTGACAATGTGACAATGTAGGGGACACGGGTTCAATCCCTGGTCCGGGAAGATCCCACATGCCACGGAGCATCTAAACCCATGCACCACAACTACTGAGCCTGCACTCTAGAGCCCGCAAGCCACAACTACTGAGCCTGCGCTCTAGAGCCCGTGCTCCATAACAAGAGAAGCCACCGCAATGAGAAGCCCGCACACCACAACGAAGAGTAGCCCCCACTTGCTGCAACTAGAGAAAACCCTTGCGCAGCAACGAAGACCCAACACAGCCAAAAATTAATTAATTAATTAATTAATTTTTAAAAAAAAGAATATTCAGTTCTGGGTAGAATGGTATAATTTGAGGTTGACCAATGCTTCCTTCAAGAACAACTAGAAACACTGGATAAGATAAGGTCACTTGTTTAAAGACATCAGACAACTGCTGAATCAAAGAGTACAAGAATGGCTAAATTTCTCGGGATTCCCTGGTGGCACAGTGGTTAAGAATCCGCCTGCCAATGCAGGGGACACGGGTTTGAGCCCTAGTCCAGGAAGATCCCACATGCCACGGAGCAATTAAGCCCGTGCGCCACAGCTACTGAGCCTGCTCTCTAGAGCCTGCGAGCCACAACTACTGAGCCCGCACCACAACTACTGAAGCCTGCGTGCCTAGAGCCCATGCTGCACAACAAGAGAAGCCACCGCAATGAGAAGCCCGCACACCACAACGAAGAGTAGCCCCCAATTGCCACAACTAGAGAAAGCCAGTGTGCAGCAATGAAGACCCAACACAGCCAAAAATAAAATAAATAAATTTAATTTTTTTTTAAATGGCTAAATTTCTCAAGAGGAGAGAACTTCAGCTCTCTGGCATCTGCAGTCACTTTTTCCCTTGGGGCATATGCAAATTATAAGAGATTGTCAATCTGAGATTTTTCCAGACTGCTGTGAGGAAGAAAAACCAGCAGAGATTTGAATGGTCTTGTGGGGCTATAGAGATATAATTAAAGGCTTAAGGGACCTCAAACACAAAACCCTCAATACACCTGACATTTGCAAATTTCTGAAGTTGTGAGGGCAGGTGATTAAAAAGCTAAGCAGAAAACTTCTGAAACACTAACATTTTTTTCATAGACTTATGGTACTGGGGAAACAAAGAGTAGACTTCAGGACTTGCAAGCTATGTCAAAAACTTCTGAAAATCGGAAAGAAATTTTCCGCTGTTTCATAATGCTAAAGAGACAAAAATTAGACCTGCCAGGAGAAGGGAGACCAGTGAACACACCAGACATTTATTGATAGTTGAGAAAATCCTGAAGGACAACATCTTAGTAACACAAACAAGTCAGAGGCAGACTGATCCTTACCAAAACTAAAAGTCAGCCTCAACACAGTTCATTCCCTGATTGGTTTAAGATGATCAATTTCAATTTCATCTGCCTAGCAGAGGAAAGGATAAACCCACCATGAAGAAAGAAAAAGTCATTTGGAACTATATAATTTTTACACACAATGAGCAGCATTCAATAAAAAAAATTTTAGACATACTGTGATTCAGGACCATATTACTAAAAACCACAAGAAAAAACATTCAATAGGAATAGAACCACAGGTGACATAGACATTGGAGTTAGCAGATAAGGACTTTAACTATGATTAATATATTCAAGAAAATAGAACTTTAAAATGTCTATGTCTAATATGTTCAAGAAAATAGAGAAAATCAATTTTAAAATGGAGAATTTTTCAGAGAATTATAATCTAAATAGAATCAAATGGAGATTTTAGAATTTAAAAATATAATATATGATATTATGGGTTTAATAGAGCTTAGGAACAGAAGACAGGGGACTTCCCTGGTGGTCCAGTGGCGAAGACTCTGTGCTCCCAATGCAGGGGGCCCATGTTCGATCCCTGGTCAGGGAACTAGATCCCCCATACCGTAACTAAGAGTTCACATGCCACAACTAAAAGATCCCACATGCCACAACTAAGACCCAACACAGTCAAATAAATAAATATGGGAAAAAAAAAAAAGAAACAGAAGACAGGATTAATGAACAGCAAAAATGATCAATAGAATACGCCTAAATTGAAGCACAAAGAAAATAGGAATGGAAAACATAAGATAAAGCACAAAAGATATGTAGGACACAATGAAAATGTGTAATACACATGAGCCCCAGAAGGACAAGAGAGGATGACGCAAAAGGAATATTTGAAGATATAATGGCCAAGAATTTTCCAAATGAAGAATGATAGCAACACACAAATTTATGAAACTCTGCCACAGATTCAAGAAGCAACCATCAGCAAAATAAATACAAAGAAAACCACACCGAGGCACATCATGATAATACTGGCTGAAAATCAAAAGGCAAGGCAAAGGAGAGAATCTAGGTTTACAGCAAAAGGCCAGAAACTGGAGAAAGGCCATAGTAACAGAAAAAAAGAAGCTGGATTACTTGGATGATCCACAGGGTGGTACACTTGACAAAGTATTTCAGAGATAGAGGTGAAAGCTCTCAAGAATAAAGAGACAGACTAACTTTGAGTTTTACTTTTAGTTCACTTGTGCTAAGAAGCCTAAGAACAATAATGAAATCCCACGCAATTTTTACACTAATTAATTTGAGTCACAACCAAGTTTTTTCTCTCTCTATTATATCCAAATAAGTTCATTTATATAATTTATTGTTTGATAAACACTTTAAATTTCAGGAAGGGTTTGCTTCTTGCTGGGTTTCCTGAATCTGTGAGGACTGCTGTCCCTGACTCTCTCAGTCAGGAGCCCAGGCTTGGAAAAATTGAGCCAAAGAAAGGAAGATCCAGAGAGTATATCAGTATTACCAAGGGGGACTTTTTCCCCTTCTCTCCTTTTCCAAGAGTGAATCAGAAATTCTGATAGGGGATGATGAGGAAAGGGCTAGTAATTGCATATTGAATGGCTCCCCATGTATTTCTGTCTCCCTCCTCCCCACCCTTGCCCCCATTAAGAACCACTTCTCTATATTGGTGCGAATGAATCCCCCAGAGATCCTATTAAAATGCAGATTCCATCTCAGTAGCTCTGGTGGGGGGGGCGGATCTGGGATTCTGCATTTCTAACAAACTCCCAAGTGATGCAGGAAATTGCTTCACAGACTACTTTGAAAAGCAAGGTTTTAGGTGACCCCCAAATCACCTAAAATTGGCCACTCTGGCTGTTAAATGTACACTGCCTTAAGATAGATCTGAAGTTCTCCCAAGAAGGCGGCTGGGGGTGGCAGTGGGGAGGCCCACAGTCAGTGATTGCAATTTTGAAATGTTTACCAAAGTATATTCTGAATACTAACTACAGTAGTTGCAGAAGATGTTAATACATGTTCCCGAGAAGAAATAGTTCCATGGCCAAATAAGTTTAGGAAGCATAGTACACTTTTCCCCCTCTGAGAGATTCACGATGCACATTTGCATTTTAATGATTCTGAACCATCTGCAGTAGGGAAACATTTAATCTGATAATTTATTTAATTAACCATTAACACTCTGAGAACTAGTGTTCCATGGAATAAATTTTGGGATATGCAGCCATACAGAGCAGTAGCTTTCAAACTTTGCTTTGTATCGGAATTAGCTAGAGAGCTAATAGAGAACACAGATGCTGTTACTGAACCAAACTTGGGTCCGCTCACCCACCTTGCAGCAAAGCCAATTTACTGACACTGGGTTGTGGTAAAGTACAGTATTTATTGCAGGCACCAAGCAAGGAGAACAGGCAGCTCATGTTCAAAAGACCCAAACTCCCTGATGGCTTTCAGGAAAGGGTTTTTAAAGCCAACATTTGGGGTGAGGGCTGCAGGGTGCATGACTGTCTTCTGATTGGTTGGTAGTGAGGTAACAGGATGGTGTTTTAGGAGTCTTAATCATCAACCTTCTGGTCCCAACCAGTCTGGGGTCTGTGTGCTTGCAGTCACCCTCCTCTACTGGGCGGGGTCTTAGTTTCTGCAGAACAACTCAAAGATATGTGTTAGATTGTTATGTATATTCCTTGAGGAGGAACTAGGATTCTGTTTTATCATTGAACTATTATCATTACTTTTCTTGCTTAATTGCTTTTCCTTTGTTTCTGCATTCCCTCACTTCCCTAATTAGTAACTGCTTGTGTCTGGCTCTTTGGAACTCAGCGAAGGCCTAGGAAACGAAAGCCTTTTTCTACAAACAAGAATTGGGGGACACAGAGGGGCCTCCACAGGGTCCTGCTCAATTTCATTGCTTGGTGAAGTTGGATACATCCTAGACCTTTGTATTTTCACCAAATTCCCCAAGTGATTATTAGTCCCACCAAAGTTTTAGAATGACTGCTATAGTCATCTCAGAGGAGTTTCTGTTACCATCTGGAGAGGCAGGGTTGCCTGTTAGCCCAGCTTCCCTTTTGCAGAAGCCTATGTTATCCCTGGGAGGACCAGCATTGGCTGCAAACTGCCTTCATCTAAGGAAGAAGAGTGTTCAGACCAGGTGGGGCACCCCAAAGATTCCTCTCTATGTTCTGTTGTACATACTGCAGGGATTCCTCCAGGTCTTTTCACTGTAATCTCCCAGTCATCAGTGGCTATCCATTAGCCTTGCTCCAAATCAGAGCTCAGGAGAAGGACTTTCTCTCTAGAACCAATTCACTGATTCACTGAACAAATTTTCATCAGTCAGGATTTTGGCAGTATTCAGTGAATAAGATGGACACGCACTCCCACGAGGCAGCAGTAGGGAACAGACAATAAACAAGTAAATGAATAATTTCAGATAGTAATCAATGCTGTGAAGAAAATAATGTCACATGTTGGGAAGCGGAGATATTGAATAATATCATCTGAACTAAGATGGAACTCTGTGACTGAAAAACAAAGCAGGCAACTCCATAAAGTGCATTTATGAAGTTGATTGTGGGTAACTTACATTCAGGCAGGAAGGATCAGGCAGAGAGATGACCCAGAGGCACTCACAGCTTCACTCCGCACTGCCACAGGGGTACAGGGGGATATAAAGGGGCTAAGGATGAAAGCAGAATCTGACTACCAAGTGAGAAGCACATCCACACCAACTGGAACTGGGGGCTTTTCCTTCCCCCTGGGGCGGGGGGAGGCAGGTGTCTCATGGCTATTAACCATCTGCGTCAGCAAAAAACACCCTTCAAGTTTTCATATTAGTTGAAGGTAAGGGTAAAAGTTGATAGGAAACTCCTCTGGTTTGGTGCATTCCTTGTGAGTTAGGCTAAAGCTCAGTCACTCAGAAAAAGGGATGGGGTAGGACTGTGGGCCTAAGATGGAGCTGACAAAATGGTGCCAGTGTGGTTCAGCCACATATCATGGGACGGAGAATGACTGAGTCAGGGATTCCGTTTAGATACTGTAGTCCTGTAAGACTGCAAAAGTCCTAGGGCCAGTCCGGGTAATGTAGATCCCATTCCAGAAAGGCCAACAGTGACTGGGATTGGCCTTAATGGTTCAGAAAACTTCACCAGCTACCCCAAATATATCTGGTTAGGAGGCAGCCTATATCCCTTGTACCTACTACAGTGACTGGCTCATAAAGGGCCCCCAGTGAATACTGGTGAATGGTTGGCTGGCTGGCTGGCTGGCTGGCTGGATGGATGGATGGATAAGTGGATTGTTGGATGTGTAGTTAGTTCCAGTGATTTTGACAAGATCTCTTTGGTGAGAACTTAAAGCGGGACTTGCTGAAGCTATTGGGCCAAACTGGGCATTCACTTTGATGAACAGCTCCCTTCTAAATGATAAGGCAGTGGTGAGATATGCTGTACCTGACCCTGAACGTATGTGGCGTTCTAAGAGTTATGAGGCTGCCTTGGGGAAGTGACGACTTGAAATCTGAAGACTGAGTAGAAATTAACCAGGAGGAGAAGAAAGAAAAAGGCATTTCAGGCAGAAGGCATAACCCAGCATAACTGTGGTGCAGGGGGAGAGCAGGGTACTGGTGAGGCTCTGGAAGGAAGCTGGTCTGGAGAGGGGTGAGTAGAGGTGTGGGGCTAGAGGAGGTGGGAGAGGTAGGCCAGAGCCAGAGCCTGCAGGCAAGCTCAGGACTTTGTTCTGAGTCCCAGTAACTAACTGTGCATCCACTCATTTGCTCTTACCCCCTGTAAGCTCCTTTGTGTTATGATAGGGTGTCCCTCACCTAAGAAGAATCCCAGTTCCTTCTACCAGCCCTCTGTGTTTAGGATTATATTAGTATAAGAAATTTCAGCTGTGGTGTCAAATTACAGGCAGACTTAAGTAGGGATAAAAATAAAGTGGTACATTCTTGAGAATAGGGGAAATGGATGCTCCCCCTTGAACAAAGAGGAGGGACTGAGACATATAATCAGCTGTTTCTCTATGACACATCTGACCAAGGTAAATGCAGTGCCCCTCTCACCAGTCAGCAAACTGCCAATTTCAAGTATCCAAAAATGTGTGCACTAAACTCTAACAGACTTAGATCTGAAACTCTGGAATTCTTTGGCAAGTTGGGGTGGCTCTGTTACAAAGCAGGGGCTGTGTAGAAATTATGGAGTGGTGATATTTATATCCTCCACAGTGGCTTGCATTAAGTAGGTGCAATAATTGATAATAAATACTAAGCTGAATTTTAGGACACTGAGAGCCACTGTATAATCAACAAATGCATGCATTTAGGACCATTATCTGGGACTCTTGTCAAGGAAGAGGCACAATGTTGTGAAAGAGCACTGGCCAAGATTCATGGAGACAATATTCTGATTCTTGCTCTGGCTCTGTCATGAAGGAGCTCGTGGCCCCTGGACAACTCTTTCAAACCACCGTAAGCCCCACCTTCATTGTTAAATACGGTGAAGTCATAAGTATTGTTACAAGAATGGCAGAAGTATCATCAAAATTATCTGAAAAATGTGTGAGGAAGAAAGTGCCTGAGGAAGGTGCAATACTGCAACCTGACACACCACACCACCTCTTAGTAAGTCCAGCATTGCCAATTTCTCCCCCAGTGTTGGACAGAATTGCTGTTGACTCAACTGAACACCAGATGAAGTGGTTGGCTTGCATTCAGGAGCCATGTTGTAACAAAAAATGTACCTTCTCTTTAAACACTAAAGCTACATTTCAGTGAGGTGTGATGCTTCCTGGGAAGCACCTGGTTCTGACTGAGGTAACACTGCCCACACGTATCTCTCTCATCTCCCCAGCTGCTGTTTCTGCATCTTCTAAGAGAAGAAAGTGATACCTCCTCATCCCTACCTACCTCAAATGCATTTTATGAGGATAACTGTGGATACGTGTACAAAGTCCAAGTCAATGGGAAAAAATCTCCAAAATGAATTTGTCACGTCAACGCTGTTTTATGCAGCCAGCGTTTACAATAATGCAGTGTACATATGACAGGACCCCAGCGCGACAGGTGTTCTTCGAAGGATCCTCACTTTTCAACAAGGTGACCTACTCTGTGTGGCACTTAGACATTTTTCCTTTAATAACTTACCATCTGATTCTTTGGAAATTTCACTCACTGTCTTAGTAATGTCTTTTGCAGCCACAAAAAATAAGTATTCTTGCCTGTGACAGCACTTCAGATATTCAAGGACAGCAGCTGTGTCTCCTCTTCTCACAGGACATGAGTACCAAAGCTTTCATTCACCATCCCAGATACATACAAAATTTATTTACCAACGTCCCTATTACAGGGCAGACAGGAGAGCCGGGCCTGCCTATGTGTGAGGTTCCTTGAATGGAAAAAACTCATTTCTGGTTTGGAATATTGGCTGCAAACCCAGAGTAAATGTATCATAGGGCAGGTTGAAGATCGCTTTCTTAGATGAAAATTTCATATTTGTGCATTTTACTGATGCCAAACATGGACAAAAAAAGAAAAAGAAGAAAAAAAGAAAAAAATTCACCACCTTAATTCACCAAAAGGAATCCAATTTCTGAAGTCCGCCATCTTTTAAATATTTGAAATGTTTCCAGGGATTGTGTTTAGGTCATGCATGCATGCCATCTCTGGAATTCATTTTTCAAGGATCCAGGTTGAACAGAATTGAGATATGGGGATTTATTTATGTTTTCTGATGCCCAGAGATAATCAAGAATGCCACGGTTATTTCTCAAGAACAGTACGACCTGGTGAACCCATTAACTTTTTTTTTTTTTTTTTTAAATATGGAACGCTTCACGAATTTGCGTGTCATCCTTGCGCAGGGGCCATGCTAATCTTCTCTGTATCGTTCCAATTTTAGCATACGTGCTGCCGAAGCGAGCGCCCCATTAACTTTAACAGGAGTAAGCATAAGAACAGACTGAGGTCATCTCCCTGACAGCTCTAACAGCTTCTGAACAAATGGAATCCCATCAATTTTCCTAATTCCGTGGTTCTTAAAAGACCAATGGCTGAGGAATTCTACCAATGATATAGTTCTGTTAACTATCCTGATCACTTTCTGAGCCTTGTAATGACTAGAATGTATAGCACATATAGTCTGGGATATACACTGTGAAATCTGTTCATGGTTTTCGCTAAGAGTTGATAAGTTTAAAAATACAGTGTAGGAAAATTACTCATGGTTGTGGAGGAAGATGGGAGAAAAGTGCCAAATGAGCTTTTAATGAGGACTTCTGAGTGTGAACATATGTAAAAAGAACCTTTAGATAGAGGCATTATGATAAACAAAAAAGATCAAGCTAAGTTCTCAAGAAAATTTATAGGTACAAGATCATAGTGTTTATATGTACAATGAACAACTTATTCATGAAGAACTATTTTGTTCACTGTTAACAGACTAGCACACTTGGTTCCCTAGAAACACTTCAACTAGACAAAACATACCAACATGTTAGTCATAAATATAGCTTTATTATTATTTCATAATCTAAAAACTTTTTTTTTTAAATCTGGGAACAGAATATTCCTACTTCCATACAACAGAATGACCCTGAAGAATACCGGAAAACAGTGTCTAAGTAATCTGAACTTTGCATTTAAGAATCTGTAACCTAGTTTGGGAAAAGAGAATGAAAGAAGGTTTGAAATAAAGATTTCTTCCTTACAAAGCAAATAATAAAATTAGATCCATTCTTCAGTTTAAACTTGAACACGTTTTCCCAGAAACTTTGGTGATTTCTTCAAAAAAGCAATTCTAAGATTGACTGCCTATTAAGACAAAGAAAATATTTAAAAATAAGACCCAAGTTGGACATGGCACAAGACTCAGGCCAAGGCATGTAAATGGGATATCCCTTAGAATGAGGTGACTCCCATGTCTCAACAGCAAATTTATGTCTCTAAGGAAGCACAATATACATAATGCATCTCCTTCTGTAAGAGTCAGAATTTAGTTAGAACTTAAAAAAATTTTTTTAATATAATAAACCTTAAAATCATTTCTCTTGTGTAATGTACATAGAGTAGATATGACATTATGGTGCTTTCTTAAGATCACTGGGTACCACTGTCAAAGAGAGCTGTCATGCCCTCTAGGCATATTAAATGAAAATTGAAAATGTAAGTTACATTAAATAAAATGGGGAAAAAATCTGGCTTATACCACCTTTAAAAGCAAACTGTTGTCATTGCACACACACATTATGGGACAAAGAGCATGCAATACAACAAACAAGTCAATTTTTTAGTATGTAAAAGGCTAAAGTGCAATCATGGTATAAACATCAATAATAAATAACCTTGAAGGAGATTAATTCTCCAAATAAATAATTATTATAACGTTACAGTTTTTAGTGTTAGCCTAAACAGTGATATTCACAGCAATGTTTTTTCCCACTTAATAGTTGCCTATACACCACATGAAAAGCCCACCCCCATGAGCCAAAAGTCAAGGTGAAGATTCAAAAATTAACATTTTCACTATGATAGGTTCAAAGCATTTGTATAAGTTACACTTTTCAATTTACTGGCATTTTAAGTAATTGCTTTGTTACCTGTTTTTAATGCATTGCTAATCTGATGCTTATTGCAATAACAATCGTAATTCTACTAATGTTAATTAGGTTACAGCTTTAATTTTTAAAATAAGAGAATTCAATTTACATGAACATATATACTTTAAAAACCACCCACCACAAACACACACCTTTTTCATGAGTATTTTAAAATAAATTATTAATATACTTGACATATATGTTTTGTATGTGTTATGTGCTGTACATTTATACAAATAAATGTATATATTTGTGGACATAATTGTTCTTATTTCCAAAAGAATGTCAGCACTTGTAAACTCTGCAGGAGACCTGATGATATTGCTAATTTAAAAAAAAAAAAGTAACACGGAAATTCATTCTTGAAGAAAATTGTAAAGCAGGAGGTTCGTAACAGATGGTTCTTTATGGAAACCAAGGCCATTTTAGGGAGGCAGGGAGGGGAGGACAATCTCAGATTCTGGATCCCACATGCACTGTTTATTTCAGAAATTACTTTAGAAGGCCGTATACAACAAATACATCAGATACTTGGTTGAAAGGTAAGAACATGTATTTTAGTCATAAAAGGGCACAGAAGCAGCAGGAGGTGGAAGAAGTTAGGCCAGCACGGAGAAAGTCACGCCTACAGCTAACAGAGAGGATGCTGACACCCCCCCGGGAAGCAGGTCTTAGGAAAGGGCTGAGTAACATCTGTGGTGTCTCCGGGATGGCTCACAATGCACTAAATGTGCAATCCACTGGCATCCAACCATTCAGACCCTGAATTGGTGATGGGTGCCGATCAAAAGTGTTTTACTATCCTCCCGAACCATAGCAGTAGAAGCAGCTATTAAGATAGAGGCTGGCAGCTTGGTCTTAGGGTGCAGAATACTCAGCCAAAGAAGAGAGCAGAGGTGCATCAAAATAAGAATAAACATGCATCCAGGGAAACAAAAACCTGAATGAAACAAACTAGAAAACAGTCTGTCGAAATGACAACTGACAGAACGAGTCCTTGAAGCAACCCAAACACTGAAATCTTGATTAATCAGAACACTCAGGGAAACAGCCTTATTTTGGAAGCTCCCAAATTAATTGAGGGTAAGGTTAAAAACAAACAAAAGTATGTTTACTTCACTACTATTAACAGAACTTTACATTCCCATTCCTTGCCTCACAATTCAGAGAGCAGGGGGCACAGGTTGAGTTTTTTTCCAGTGCCTGACATCTTCTTTGGCCTTGGGCCTGAGAATTAACCACTGCACAGAACTCCAGATGTGGAAACGGCTGGAGACGGGCTAATCATCTTAGAAGTTGGAGCTTCATTTTACTAAAAGTTTGGAATAAGACTGCTTTCATTTTTTAAAAATTCTTTCTGTAATTTGCCTTTTGCTTCCAAAAGGGACTTGTAAAAAATTCTGGTTCACCGAGATTTCCGTTTGTTAAATTCTGGTTAATCCAGGTGCCTGTATGGACATGAAATGTGTTTTATGATGGCTTGTGTCTAAAAGAACATTACTGACCCCTAGAACAACATTCCCAAAGCCCAGTGGTGGCTGTCCAGAGCCACCCACCCTTTTAGATGATGTTCACAATCGCTGTTGGCTTTTTTTTGGCCATTTTGGGCCTTATGTTGCCTTTCCGGGTAAATCCTAGAGGCTCCCCTTTCTTTGCTGGTCTGCAGAGTTCTCTTGGGGACTCGGCCTGTTCGTGCATGGACTTAGCAGGCTGCATGCTGGCTCTGTCATCCTTGGCTTTTTTCAGGTAGCTCCTTCCCTTTGGATGGAAATGGGTCTTGAGATCAGGGTGGTTACACACAGAATGTGGGTGCCCTCGGCTTCTACAAATGGTTGGGGGGGAGGAGGGAGATGAGCAGAAAGAAAGATTTCTTTAAATCCTTAAAAGAATAAAAACTACTCATGGAACAATCACTCCTGCATGCTAAGGTGGCAATAATACTGCCAGTAAAACAAATAATATATATTGATATTTTTCTTCCAAAAACTTCTATGGCCTTCATGAAGTGATCTCATGATACTAAATTCCCAGGGAGATATTACTAGTCTTATTTACCAGTGATAAAAACTGAGGTATAGAAAACTTAAATGACTATCCAGGGTAATACATACAGTGGTCTATGGAGAAGATGGGACCAGAACCCATATCTCTTGACTCTTTAAGTGACTTCTAGGGGATTCAAACAAATCTGTAGTACAGCTATCATAAAGTACATGATTCACAGTATAAATTTATATATATAGATAAATTAGTGTGCACACTACATTAATAGTGCTATAGAGATATTACGACTACACTATAGCACAATAAGAGAAAGTTATATTATACAATATTTGTAAAAGACTCCTGCAGTACTATCATACTGCCATATACTCACAGACTATTAGCAGAGTTAAAAGTCACATCCACATTTTAGAAAGTTAGGTACACAAGCAGGTAAATTTTCTCCTGAAACTCTCAAATCCATTTATATTATAGATATCATATAAAGTGCAACAGGAAAACATATTATGCAAACATTATCAAATAGCCTAAGTATAAAAAGATATACATACAGGCATTTGGATTTCCTATTTGAGGAGATATCTGTAAGCTGAAGGAAAACAAATAAGACAAAACATTACTTCACTTAAAGGTTGGATTCGGTTTTTAAAATCCTCCTTGCTTATATTTTTAAGAAATTGTATTCCCATTAAAGAAGCCGGTAACTGGTATCGGGATCACTGCCCATGGCACCATCCATCACCGCGGAGAACAAGAACGTTTCATGCTCAGCTCTGCTTACTCAGGAAGCCTCTGTGGCTCCCTCTGCTGAGATTTCCAAGAAGCCAGTATCAGCAGATCTCAAAAATTTGAAAAAGTTAAACAGCCCCTCCAGAGAACAACACTTGAAGAAACATGTTTTTAAAAACTGGAATAATGTGCCATTATTTCTTGATTGATTCAGGCTGTATTTGCAGCTAATTTACTACAGCTATGTCTGGTCACAGTGTATCAACTACAGGGAAAATTGGCATAAAATGTTTATTGCCTAAAATACATCATTTCTAAAATGAGAGCATATGAAGACCAACTCCACAAATGTCCTGAGGCCATCTATCTTTGAGGTTATTTTCCACTCTCAATAAAATATCTGCATGCACTTTTGTGGCTGGGCTCAGAATATCATTTGCAGAATAAATGATAATTATCATTTTGTGTTCCAGATGTCACCAGACATTTTATACGCAAGTGTATTTATAGCGTGTTCCCAACCTCCCTCATGCAGCCTGTACTGAAAGAAGTGGAGTCACATCCGCAGGCAGACTGACAGAAGAGGACGACAAAGAGAATGTGGAGAAAGGGCCATCCTGGCGCAGCGTGGTCAAGACATGCATCCCTGCTATACTCAAATCACCCGAAAAACCACGCTCAGCATAACAGGATCTTCCTCCAGGTCTTCTGTGTGAAGCTTGAGCTTTAGTCAGGAGCAAATCAGAAAGCAGCTTTCTGCAGCAGACTTGTGAGGGTCACGTGCCTAAGAAGGTAAGATGGGACTCCTGCCTTCCGCCTTGGGACACAATTGAAAGCCAGCATTATTGCTGACCCTGTCCATGCTGGCTGGGTTTGGCATGAGAGTAGTAAACGTGAACAGGAAAAGGCACATTCCTTGCATGAGGGTCATGAGGTCTTGCAGTATACAAAGAAGGGGGAACAGATGGCTCCGGCAAACACCAGACTGGTAGTTTCCGGGAACCCCAAAGGCATCAGCATTTCTACCCTCTTTCTCCCAGTCCGCCTGCCCCCGCTCCCCATCAGCTGGGCTCCTTGAATGGATTTTAGTGTGTATATAAACTTTAAAAACTTACAGGGTTTTTCTTCCTTTAAATACTTTCCCACTTAAAAAAAAATTATTATTATTATTGAGGCATGACAAAATGTTTTCAACTTTACTGTATGTATGTATGCAAGCATATAGCGTAATGATGTATTGCATATGGGTACATAATTCCCTTTGGAATTTTATGCAAAAGCGTGTGTGTGTGTGCTTCTCTCACCGGGGAAAAGGCCAACAGTGATCTACTACATTATGAGGCTTGGGGTGGAGGTGGGGCTGATATCACAGGCACCAAAGAATTTCATGTGCTCTCCTCCCTATGAACACAAGAGGCCAGTGTTCCTTCTGGCCTCCACAGCCTCAGGCAGATGGAAATGCTCTTCCCACTTAGCCCAACTACCTACCTCCATTTTCTCCTGGTCCAACTACTTTGTCTTCTTTTTATTTAGGGAGAGGAGGGTATGAAGATGGGGATCAAGAGAGTCCTTGGTCAAGGTTTCGGGTTGAAAAAAATATAAATAACCTTGCACTGAGAGCCAATTTAAGTACTTCTAAAAGACAAATATGGTGTCTCAGGTTATTATAGGTTTTGGGAAACTGGACACCTAGCCCTCCTCCAACTTCCCCTCTGTATACACTCAATTTTTCAGGCCAAAACCTTGGACTCATTTTTGACTCCTCACTTTCCCTCACCAGCTAAATCTAATCCTTCAGCAAGGCCAACTGGTCTTGTCAATTTTCCTCCAAGAACATACCCGATACCCTTCACCTCTCTCTACTCGGTTCTACCCAAGCTGCCATCCCCCCTCACCTGCCACAACAGAAGAGCCTTCTAACTTGTCGCTCAGTCAATTCCCCACCGAGCAGCAGAGTGATTTTGCTAAAACACAGATCACCTCCTACTTAAAACCTTCCAATGGCTTCCCCGTGTGCAACGGAACATATGCAAACTCCTTATATGACCAAGAAGCCCCAGCCTGATCTGGATCCTTCCTACCTCTCTGACTTATCACCCACCACTCAAACATGCCAAGCTTGTTCCCTCCTGAGGCAGCTGCATTTCCTATTCCTTTGCCTAGAATATTCCACTTCCAAATTTTCACAGAGCTGCGTCCTTGTTATTCAGGTCACAGTGCAAATGTTGCCTCTTCAGCAAGGCTTTTTCTGAAAGCTTTTTGCTAAAGCTGAAGTGGCCATCTCAAACATATCATCTTACTTTTTTCTTTATAGTAGTTATCACTATACGAAATTATCTTCATTATCTGTTTGCTTATTGTGTGCCCCTCCTCCCTGAGACCAGGGACCTCATCGATCTCGTTCACAGCAGTTTTCTCAGCACCCAGTAAGCACTGCATCCCCAGTAAATATGTTAAATGAATTACTGCTAGTCCTAATTTAGCAACCTGCAGGAAATAAATGCAATGCTTAAAATAAGATTATCCAAGCTATTTCATGACCTTCCATTTGAGCAGTTCTCTGAGTGATTTTGGCAGATGGGATATTAGGTCACTTTGTGTCTAATTCGACAGCATGTTTCTGAGCATACAGACAAATTATCTGAGTAAGCATGTTACATTTTTAGAAATCAGCCAGGTGAAAAAGAACATAAATGCTCAAGAGGATTAAGGGAAAGAAAGATACATATGCCGAAACATTATTTCAGAAAAGGCACTAAATATGAGGGGGAAGGAAATTTTTCTAGAGCACAAAAGAATCTTAAAGCTAGAAGACATCTTAGAAAGAAGCAATTTAAACACGTCAATCTAGAAATGTCACTACTCTCTGTAGGTGGTAATGAGAAAAAGAGGGAAGAGGAGAGAGGGAGGGAACTGGGGGTTGGAAAAGAAGGGAGATGACAAGGCTGCACTGTTTCTGTACAGCAGCCTTGCTGGAGACGGCAAGAGCCAGCCAGGCTCCTGACAGCATTCCCCACTGTTCTGGAGGAGGGAGCGGAGGTGGGGGGAGTCAGTCAGAAAGTTCTGCTCCATCCTGGGGCGCACTGCGGCAAGGAGCTCTCCTGGGCGGGGCTGAGGCTCCAGAAGCCTAGGCTTCTTGGTGCCCTGCACCTTCATTCAGCTGGGCCAAATAGGTTACTAAAGATACGATTCAAAGGTTTTCCTGCTAAAAGAATCCAAGTTCTTCCATGTATCCATAGCCACAGATACCAGAGAGGCCAGACTGAGTAGTTTAATTACATCAAAGATGTGGTGAATGTATTTTATTATGATGAAATAGACTAAGTAAAAAGGTAAAATGGTCTTAGGGTTTGTAGACTGTCTCATAACGTGGTACACTATGGTCCAAAGTAGAGTTTAGAGGACTATACATGAAAACAGGGGAAACCACATCTGCCCGTACTTTCAGAAATCAAACATCTCATTCTTGGTCTTCTCAGGGCAATGTGTCCTCCCTCCAAAAGTCAGCTCACCTCACTACAGCCTGATCATGCCCTACTCACAGACAGCTCTCACTTCTAAATTCCCTGCTACAATCTTTTTTTTTTTTTTTCCTGCTACAATCTTAACTGCACTTTATTTGATCTGAATTAGTCAACTCT
The DNA here is from genome assembly GCF_965194825.1 of Balaenoptera physalus. NCBI lineage: Eukaryota > Metazoa > Chordata > Mammalia > Artiodactyla > Balaenopteridae > Balaenoptera > Balaenoptera physalus. The sequence continues at coordinate 1,657,337 of NC_138893.1, forward strand.
TCCTTATGTAGATCAAATCTGAAGAAGGCAGATGATGTCAGGTTTTGGGACATAAAGAACAAAAACAAATATTTATTAATTAAATGTCCTACCATATTTGTATGTACATGTATATATATGTGTGTGTGTGTGTGTGTATGTATATACACATACTTATGTGTACGTGTGTGTATATATATGTTATGTGTACACATACACACACACAATTTTATATCTATACATCTGACTAGAAGAGCTGAGATGCTGTTCAACTTTTGATTACATGATACAGCAGGATGAGAAGTAATGACTGGCCATGTCTTTTAAAAGGTGTTCAGTTTCCAAGCTGGAAAAGTAAAGTCAGCAGAAGAAGTGAGCACAGAAATATAAATAAAGGCGAGAACTAATGGGCTTCCTTTCTTTCTTGTTGCCTTCCATTATTTTCTCTGAGACCTTCTTAGCTCTGGGTTACTAATAATTTATATATTTCTTAGTTCTGGGTTACTAATAAGCCTAAATACTGAAAATATCATGGCTACATTTTAATTTTAGAATTCCTAACCACCAAAGTCAGGTGATGATCAGAGAATTTAAGAGGCCAAAAGCCCTTATACAGCATCTAGTCCAACTGCTTCATTTTATAGAAGAATGATAGGCCCAGGAAGACAAACTGTCTCATCCAGTCAGAAGCAGGGTGGGAATGATCTAGAAGCCAGGCCCTCTCACCTCACCTCTGGGCTCGGTGACCTCATGCCACAATCCTCCCCTGAGAGATGGCAAGGTGGAAGAAGGAGGCAGGAAAGGGCTCAGAGTGTCCCTCCAGCCGAGACTGCACTCTTGGATTTCCCAAGGAGGTGACAGGGGAATCGAGGAGGGGAATAAATGTTCCTTCTCAGGAGACCACAGACACCCACTTGGAAAATAATAAATATGTCAGGTAGCTGAAACTGCTTTGATGACAGTTACTGAAACCTCACAAACATAACACATTTACTTCCTTCCAGTCTACTTTGTTCCTGACTGGGAAGTTCTGGCGCTTGCCCAACTGTACGGCTTGCAGGCTGAGGGAACGTTACTACAGGAGGCACTGTGTAAGATTCTTCATTTCTTTCATTCCTCCATGTCTCTGTTCTTTCCTGCTGTCTCTCTCCCTCTGGTCTTCCTTCTTTTATCCACATGCCTTTCATTTCATTCCTTCTTCGATTATTTAATCATGTTTCCTGTTAATCTTGGCTTCCAGACTGCTCAACCTAAACTTTTCAATGAACCAATAGCAACCTTACTAACCTTCTGGTTAGCATAAATGTTTCCTATTTTTCTTTTCCTCATATACATAGTCCATTTGGGGGTTAGTAAAAGAATCATCTTTAAATCTTCTGGGAAGGTGGTAAGCATAAATAAAATTCAATGGATAATGAAAATGTTATAAATAAACCACTATAGGTTTTCAAAAATCCATTCTTTGGCTTTGTTGTTTATACCACCAAGGAAATTGTATAGAGGGCAAATGTGACCATCCACCTCCGTCACCTACAGCATGGTTATTTGTAAACACCCCACCCTCCAAAGAGACCAGGTAATCTTGATCAAGCCACTTATGAGGGCCTTCCCTGGTGGTGCAATGGTTAAGAATCCACCTGCCAATGCAGGGGACACGGGTTCAGTCCACGTCCAGGAAGATCCCACATGCCGTGGAGCAACTAAGCCCACGTGCGCCACAACTGCTGAGCCCATGTGCTGCAACTACTGAAGCCCGCGCACCTAGAGCCTGTGCTCCGCAACAAGAGAAGCCACCGCAATGAGAAGCCCGTGCACCACAACAAAGAGTAGCCCCCGCTCGCCACAACTAGAGAAAGCCCTCGCACAGCACCGAAGACCCAACGCAGCCAAAAAAAAAGCCACTTATGAGAGTCTGGACCTTCATCCATATTCAGGATTCTCATTTGAGCTCTAGGCGTTTTTTAAGTCCCTGAAACCATATGTAAGATTGTATGCAAAAATGTATTATAGCATATCACCTGTGAATTTTTCTTAGTCTTTTTGAAAATCTACTTAAAGAATGTTTCACCTATAGAGACTACCAAATAGTGTTTTCCTTCCTATTAAAGAAAAAATGTGGTTAAATTTTGCTAACTAAGAAGCATGAGAATTTTCAGAAGATTCCATGAAGAGCTCCAAAACAGGATAATAACTTCCAATATACTTGACACCAAGGTAGGGACGGATGATTTCTTTGTATACTTCAAACTGTCATTCTACAATATAAAAATATTTCTACCAACTCCGCTTGGTGTGGAGCTGGAGGGTGAAGAAATGGAGACCGTGCATCCAGGATGTTGCTTACTTCCAAGTGTCTTGAACTCACCTGTATCACTTCCATGACACAGGCATGGCCAGGGCAGTGCTTTCAAATGATGTCTAGAAAATTCCTGCAAATCATTCCCCAGTTCCCTTTTCTTCTGTCCTTGACCCCACCTGATTTATCACAGCCCTCACACCTGGTGCGGGGCCTGCATGACTCACCACGTGCTCACTGGTGTCCCCGCGGAGGCCAGCGGCCTGCTGGCTGTGATAGTACTCCAACTGCTTTTCCGCCAGTTCTACCCGGTGCAGCAGATTCTCAATAAAGTCCTGGAGCCGAGCTTTCCCTTGAACCTCCTTCTCAGCGGCTGCTTCCAGGAAATGGTTGAATGTAACCACTTCTCTGCAAGGCAAGAACATCAGAACACAAAATGGAGAAGCGAGACAGGAATTCATTCATTCAACACATATTTACTGAGTGCCTACTATGTGTCAGGTACTGCCCTAGGCAGTATGGCCACAGCATGATAAAAGAGATAAAATTACATTTTAAGTGATACATTTAGAGACTACATTTTAGTAGAAGAAGATAGTCACTATAAAATATACAAATAAGGGCTTCCCTGATGGCGCAGTGGTTGGGAGTCCGCCTGCCAATGCAGGGGACACGGGTTCGAGCCCTGGTCTGGGAAGATCCCACATGCTGCAGAGCAACTAGGCCCGTGAGCCACAACTACTGAGCCCACGTGCCGCATCTACTGAAGCCCGTGCGCTCTACAGCTCGTGCTCCACAACAAGAGAAGCCACCGCAATGAGAAGCCCGCGCACTGCAACGAAGAGTAGGCCCCCCGCTCGCTGCAGCTAGAGAAAGCCCACGCGCAGCAATGAAGACCCAACGCAGCCATAAATAAATAAATAAATTTATTTTTAAAAAATACAAATAAACATATATGTCATATGGCGATAAGTGCTAAGGAGAAACAGGGCAAGGGGACAGCGAATGATGGAGGAAGGGAAGGAGTAAGTGAAACTATAGAAAGCAAAGTCAGGACAACCTTTTGGATGGGGCAGCATTTGAACAGACACCAGGAAGCAAGGAACAGCCATGCAGATAGCTGGGAAGAGCAAGCCAGGTCCTCGGTGGGAATGTGCAGAGTGGTGTGAGGTACAGCAAGGAGGCCTGCAAGGACAGAGCAGAGTGGGGAGGGGAGGACAGCCAGAGCAGGGAGCCAGGTGGGGCCTCACAGGTCGGTGTGCCAGATTTTATTATGAGATGGGAAACCACTGGCCACTTTTGAGAAAAGTTCTGACTTACATTTTATAAGTCCAGCTATTGGGGAAGAAAAGACTACAGGGAAGGAAGTATGGAAGCAAGAGGCCACACTGAGCACCAAAGCATATAAAATGAGTCACCATGTCCAATAGTATATTTTTGAGCTAAGAATGAAACAGTCCAAGAAGTGCCATCTTGAGGTAGATCCAAGGTCTGTTGGGGAGGCTACTTTAGCTGACATAGGAGAAGAAATGTTCAGGTTGCCCTTCTCTAAAAAGTTGAGCAAAATACCTTTACCTACATAATTCATTGTGATTCAGAAATCCAGAAAAAAATTTTAATAACTATATTACTATTTTATATCTTCTTTTTATTTCTAATGCAAGTATGAAAATAATACTGTAGTGAATTATAACTAAATAAGTTCTTTATAAAAAATTCAAACACATTAAAATATAATGAAGAAAATATCACCTGAAACCCCGTTATCCTAAGGCCACCACTATTTACATTTTGGTAACCATCCTCACAAACATCTCTACAAATACACATACACACACACACACACACACACAAATCAGTACTACCAATAGGTATACAGTATCACAATTCTCTCATTTGATTTGCCTCACTTAATAAGAAATCATGAAGATCTTTTTGGCCATCCCCTTTGTATGTTTTGTCACACTCACTGGAGCTAATGAATTCCATAATTTCACTACCTGTTGGATATAGTATTTCCTTTATGTGTCTTTGAACTCTCGACCTTCAAAGAGTGGTCCCTCATTTTTCTGGCCATGTTCTACTCACGCAGAACCAAGATTCTAAGGACTCTGATCATTGTCACCCTAAACTTCATTCATTTTAGATTAAAAAATCCTGTTTTTTTAAATCTAACCTCATGCAGTTGTTCTAGAGAGTTCATTAAATTCATTGCCTTCTCTGAATCTTCTCAACCTCCACTTGATTTTTATTGTCTGCTAAGCTCCATAATTTCTTGAGAGTAGAACTTCAGGGATGTTCAGCTCAGGAAGTCATAGTTTCAAAGAAGGTCTTTGCAAAACAGTTGGTGGTGGCTTCCAGATCCTTTATTCTGTACAACTAGTCAGGGAGCCACTTTTACAATTAGTCATGACTTTTCTCTCATAAATATATTACATCACACTTGGCCATACTGAAACTTTTCTGACACTTCCTACAGAGTCAAACGTCTCTGTAAAACCTTGGGAATTATATATTTATAAAAACAGAAAAGACACTGGTTCTAACAATGATTCACTCCAAAAATTGCTCATCATACCAGTCCCCTTTTTTCTAGTTTCCTATCCAGATCAAACATAAACCCAGAGCCCATAATAATTCCATTATCTTTCAGTAGCTAAGAAGTAGTCACATATAGGAAATAAGAGTCCTTTTGGAAAATTCTCTTTCATCATTAAGTTTCAAGTTTATTTCCAGATGTTTCCGTATGAGCCCTGAATAGAAGATGTGCACTTTCCAAGCTGTTCAAGCCACGGACACAAGCCAGTTTTCAAGCTCTGCCGTCATTTGGCTCTGACCTGCCTCCTAGGTAAGTCACAAACCCCAACCAGCAGCAAAACAGTGGAGGGTCCATCCAGGTGCCACATCCAGCCCTGTCATGGTTCTTAGTTACAACTGAGAACCTTTGGATGGAATATCTGCACACAGCTCAAAAGCACCACCGAAAAACAAAGCCCAGGAAATGGCTGCTCCTTCCTCTTTCCAACATCAAGGCTTCAATTCATTTGGAGTCAAGTGATGTTTAGTGGTGATGTTTGGTGATGTTTAGGATAACAGACTTCATAAACCAGTCTCCAAATTGGTACTTACAGAGGAAACAACCAAAAACCCACAACCCTCTCGCCCACCAAAACCAAAAACATAGAAAAAAGAGCCAGTGTATTTTTTCAGTTCATTTTGGTTTATAATATTTACTATATTTATCTCATGACAGAAGTATTTCATGTTTATTATGGGAAATACAAAAAGTGACCTATGGAAGATCTAACTGAGCAGGGACTGAATCAGCTTTTTGTTCTTTGCTGTAAGCCCATCACTCAGTATAATACATGACACATAATATTCAATAAATATTTGTTGTAGTCAATGTTTAAAAAGGACAGGGAAGGAACAAAAAATGACCCATAATGCTACCATCCAGAGGTAACTACTGTGAACATTCTGGTGTATTTTTTCCAGTCTTTTTTTTTTCTCTGTGCATATTTACTATTCTTGAGCTCTCAGGCTGTACAGTTTAGAATATAAGACAGCAATATTTGACAGCTTAATCCCATAGAATTAACATCTCAAAAGCAAGAAAACAAATCTGAATGCAATACAGCTTATGATTGTGGCTGCATTTTTAAATCATGTGATGTTTTATTACCAGTTCCATATAAAATTTTTTAAAACATTAATGCCACTAGTTGATTGTGGAGTGTTATGTCATGTTGTAAAACTGAAGCATCTTTTTCTAACCTCCCTCATTCAGTTATCTTGTCCCCTAAAGCTAAGAAGTTAATACCCTTTTTTCCAACCAACCTGGCACCCATGCTAACCTAATTTCAGTTTATGGATGTTTCACATCAACTAAGAAAAAAAAAAAAAAAAGACAGTTAAAACAGTGATGATTTAATTTTAAAAGAGAAGTTACACGAGAGAAGGGCTGGAGAAGTTCATACTGAGATTGTGTTTGGGTATCTGTATTAGATAAAAACAGGAACAGAACCTAGTGATTAATTGTGGAATAGCACATGTACACAACTTCAAATCCCCCTTTCGCATCCTGTTCAGTCTGGATTAACAATATCCAGAAACACCTCTTATTTTCCCAAGGAATCTTGTGAATTTCCTGAATGAAAAAGAAAGAGATTTAACTACTTTGCATTTGTACTTTCTTTAATAATTATACTCCAAACAGTAAAATATCCATTCAAAGTGCAAGACAGACCAATGGATTTCAATGGAGGGGAGAAGGAAATGTTTGTTCACTGATGTGGTTTCAGATTCCACATTGCAATTAACCTTTGAGAAACTACCAATTGTCAATCTCTGGCATAATATCAAAGCAGAATATCCACTATTCTCTCAAAAGGCTATAAACAAACCTCTCCATTTTCCTACTACATATCTGTGTGAGACTGGATTTCCTTCATCTACTTCAACCAAAACAACAAATTTGCAACAGATTAAAGGCAGAACTAAGGTTCAGCTGCCTCCTATTAAGCCAGGCATTAAAAGTATTTGCAAAACTTTGAAAATAATACCACTCTTTTCACTAAATTGTTTTTGGGAAAATTGTTCTTTTTCACAAAAATATGTTAACAAGTAATGGATTTAATAGCATTATTTTTATATGCATTAGTGTCTTTTTCACTTTCTAAATTTTAATTATTAATACAGTAAATATTGATAGATAAAACCCACACAGAGAAAAGCTTCTTGGGGTCCTCAGATTTTTTTAAGACTGTAAGGGGAAGCGAGGCCAAGAAGTTTGAGAACTGCTGCCATGCCATGTACAGGGTGATCCTAAGCCTCAGAACTCTGGTAAGGGTGGACGACGTGGGCTAGAACTCTAGTACGGTGCAGCCACAATCCATACATTTACTTACTCCATTATTCAGGAACTCAGCAAACATCTACTGAACGCTACACGGTACTGGGCTTAGTGCGAGGGCATTCATGAACCGGTGGCTGTCCTCATGAAGCTTACTGTCTAACCAGGGGTCAGCCAACTTTTTCCGTAAAGGGCCAGGGAGTAAAATTTTAGGCTCTGCAGTCCGTACGGTCTCCGTTGCAACTAGTCAAGTCTGCCTAGCACAAAAGAGCCACAGAGGCTGTGTAACAATAAAACTTAATTTACGGACACTGAAATTTGAATTTCATATAATTTTCATATATCACGAATTATTATTTCTCTTTGGAATTTTTTCAAGCATTTAAAAATATAAAAACTATTCTTAGCACGGGGCTCCACAAAAACAGGTGGCAGGCTGGATCTGGCTGTCGTGCACAGACCCCTCACATAGTGGGGGAAGCAGACATTAAAAGAAACAAATACTGAAATAAATACAAAATTACAAAGCTGGGCTGAATATGACTAAGAAAAAGAATAACACATGCTATCAGACAGCAGAGTAAAAGACCTGTGTGGTTTTATTTCAAGTTCTCAACCCTAACGCAGAATACAATGTAAAGCTGGAAGGCCAGATGGGAAGATAAGGGCAAACCTGAAATTCAGTCCAGGTGTGGGTGCAGACCAGTTCTGGGGAAATTAACTGATTCTAGGCTGCTTCCAGCCCTATCTTTGACTTCTTATTTATTTTTTTTAAAAAGGTTAAAAATGACTGAAATCAAGGTTTTAAGTTTCAGTGGAAAATATGCTTATTTAAAGCAATATCTGATACTAAAGGAAAAAATACCAGAATACCACTATAGTATAAGAAACTGGCCTGAAGTTCGTTATCATGCTGAATGATTTGCAGACCTAGAAATCTTTCAGTATCCTGAGATTCACAGGCATTCAGAAACAAACACAGTAGAAGGAGGCACTGAGTGAAAAAGCCCCTTCAGTATAAAGTTTTACTGAGAAAAAAATATTTGTTCACTCATGTACTCATTTACTTACAGGATGGTTATAAGGTCTAAAACATAGATAATATTTTATTTTTTACAGATTAAACCCCTTCAATTCCTTCTTCTGAGGTGGGTTAAAGATGGGTTAATTTCAAAAAAAAATCAAAGATATACTATCATGTGAACAACACACTCTAGAAGCAGGTGTAGAGATAGAGGGAAATGCACGTTAATGCACCGTGGTGTTCATTGCGATTTTACGTTGGCATTGAACGATGCATTGTTTCTGTTTGTTTGTTTTAAATATTTGCTTATTTATTTATTTTGGCTGTGAAGGGTCTTAGTTGCGGCACGCTGAATCTTCGTTGCAGCATGTGGGATCTTTAGTTGCATCATGTGGACTTCTTAGTTGCGGCATGCAGACTCCCAGTTGCGGCATGCAGGATCTAGTGCCCCGACCAGGGATGGAACCCGGTCCCCCTGCATTGGGAGCACGGAGTCCTACCCACTGGACCACCAGGGAAGTCCCAAACTATGCATTGTTAATGAGGGACGACACTGATCATATCACTCACTGTAATCTACTATCAACAAACCATTTATCATGTCTATCTCCCTACGTTTCCACCTTTCGTGGCCATCCTTTAGGCCTTACAATCCCCTCGGGTCTCATCACTGCACATCACCTCCTTTCTGCTCCAGCATCAGTGAACTCCACTCAGCCTACAAGCCAGATGCTTTCTTCTGCAGATGCTGTTCCCTCCACCAGGGTCCCTTCCCAAGCCCCCACTCTAATGATCCCTCTAACCTGAGGGCTCCACTCACCTAGGTGTGGGCTGGGTGACCTGCTGTATTCTCCCACAGACCATGCAGCCTATCACAGCACACACTGCAGGGACTCGTCATGCCACTGACGCCGTCAATCACAAAATCAGTGAGTTCAGGGCCCTGGCCTGCTCCTACACTGTGATTCCCACAGCACCTAGTGTTGAGCCCAGCACACAACAGAGACTCCACAAATTTCTGCTGAATGCATGAGATGTCTAACTACATCTCTAGTCAAAAATCTTTAGCTGACTAAAAGATACTTAGGTTTCCTTGTCTCTTTTTCCAGACAAGCATTGGGGCATAAAACCAGTAAGTAACCTACAACACAGGTACCTGCTGCAGAAATGGAGGTGGGATCTAAAATTGATGCCTCTCTCCTGTTCTTAAACAACACTTTAACAGCTTCTTATCCCAAGGGCAAAGTTCTACCAAGTTATTTAAATTTCATTTTGCATTACTGATTTATGAACCTCTTCAGAGGTATATGAAACAGTAAAAATACCCCTGGCTAAAAATAGCCTAGCTACTGATCACAGAACACCTCAGACAGACTGTAATGTCAGCCACGAGGCAAATCATAAAGCTGGAGCCAACCACCTCCGAGCACTGGAAGCCAGGCTGCACACTCAGAGCTCGGGGTCAGCTCCTGTGTCCCTGGCGGGGCCCACAGGGTGGAATCCGCACCTGCCACACATCGGGAGCCATGTCACATTTCTACTCTTGTCAGCCCTTTGCCTCATCTCTCCTTTTTGACTTCCTGGAACACACCAAAAAGTGTAATATATGGTTCTAATTAAGAACTTAAAAAATAACTCTAAGGAGAAGGTCAAATTATTCTTATAAATAGATCAAAACCACATTCTAAGCCCCTCAGTCCAGACAGAGAGGGTAGTATGGGGAGGGAGGGACAGACATGAGAGAGACAAATAGACATTTTTTGGTGGGGGGGTCTCCAAATTTTACCAGATGCCATCTCTAAGAGGGAATATTTGACATCCAGTTTTTCCTACATTGGTTTGTAAGTCTGCATGGAACACAGCCTGGATAGAGAGGACCCCATTTACATAAATGCAGGAAAATGTGGAGCAAACAGACACCTCCCTGTCCCACTGAACTCTGCATCTAACATGATTTTTCTTGGCCTGCTTCCTAGCTATGGATCAGCCTGGAGACCATGCTGTCCACTCACTGCTTTAGCTGATCAAAAATGAGAAAGACGTAATTAAGTGGCAAGAGGGTTAGGTTGTGCAAAGCAAGTTACCAAGTCAAACTTGTCCTTCAAAGGACAGCATTCTACAGCCAGCTTTGGATAGAAACCTAAATGGACATTCCTGGTTCAAGCCACCCCTCGATGTCTCTTTTAACATACCCCTAATGATGTTTAATGTCTAATTTATCTGCTGGTCTACTCCTGTCATGAAAGCAGGAACTGGACTCATTTGGTTATCACTGTATGACCAGAACCTAGAACAGTACCTGGCACTCAGCAAGCACTCAATAAAGATTTGTCTTCTGGCTAACACCAGGCTGGGAACAAGTCAAATGATGAAGGAAGAAGGGAAAGATCCTATCTGTCATAGATCGCAAGGGAGCAGGATGGAAATTAGAGATGGAATTACAAAGAGGTCCCTCACTGCCATCAAAGGCTGGTAGTGGCACATACTCTACCCTGACTGGGAACAGACATCTAGAGGGTCAAGTTAAAAGCCCTTGTTGGAAGTTACAAGTCCTGGGTTGGTGTTCCAGAAGCTTAATATCACAGCTATACTGATGACGCCACCATTTCCCCATTTCCCAACACCTTTGCTGCCACCTGACATTTTCTTTAATCTCATCAGAAAAATAAATTATGTCACCATGGCAGCCCTCCCAACACAGCAGAGAAGCAAGCCCATTCCAAAATGGGCCAGATTTGGTATTACCTAAGTCTTGATACTCTGGGCAAATACCGTATTTTCAAAAGTCTGGCTGAAGCATAGTGAGTTAATGGAAAAAGCACTCAGCAGAGAGATAGGGAACTTGGTTTCCCGTTTCAGCTTTGCTACTAAATTTTTGTCCTTGTCATTCTACTGTTCTGGGCTTTATTTTCCAAATCTGTAAAATGAAGGTGGGTACCTTCCAGAACTAAAATTACACAGTCCCCTCAGGGTTCGTTTCTAACAGTCACCTCTCTGATGTCCTTCAATATGTCACTGTCCTCCAGCTACCAATGCAAATCCCACCCTTCCTCCTCACTCCTTCAGTTTGGCCTCACCACACGGGAAAACGCGTTCTCTAATGTTCATCAATTTGAAACTGTGGCTTGTATTTAAGCACTTGTTCAAACTACCCTGAGTTTGAACATGGGTATGTTTTATTCTTCCTATGTAGCATGTAAGTTCCTTAGGGAAAAAGACCAAGAATTTCATGTCCCCCAAACACACCTAGCAGAGTGCTGGGCACATCACAGGTGCTCAGTCAGGGCCTTCCAACCTTACCAACAGATGAGTGTGCAAGTAAATTTAGGATTACTGCTATTACACTGTTGTTCTCCAAACCCCAGGTCACCAACTCAGCCAGGAATCAGCTACAATCTGTCCTTTCTTGTTAAGGGATACCTTACTGCAAGGTTGGCTGGGACTGATTTACCTGATTATGGGCAGTGCTACCCTACAAGCTCTGAATACTCTTGAACAAGTAAATACAGTACCTGTTTCCATAGGACTTTTAAAGTTGCACAAACTTTGTGAAGACAATGAGCAGTTTCTTGGATTTGCACTCCAGAAACATAAAGACATCTCTCTGTGGAGGTACAATGAGACTCAGGACAAAAGTACAAAACACTGCCAATTCAAACAATCTCCTCTGTTACAGAGCATATATATGACTTCTGTAATCCGAGTTGATTCAGCCTACAGATGGCCTCAAGGCAGAATCAGCCCTCAAGTCTTTTTTTTTTTTTTCAGTATGAAAGAAAGAATTTTAAAGTTATGGGGAAAATCCATAAGCAAGAGAGCCTCATGTGAATGTCAAATACTAGGTGTTTGCTTTTTTTTAAACCAAATCTACTATGTGTGTCTTAAAGGGTCCCCAGAGTTTAAGTCAATTTCAAATGGGACTGTAACAACCTACTTCTTCTCACAAATGGGCCTTGAGAGCTCGTTTGGAGGGGTTTAACAGGAGAGCACAGCTCCTGGTATGTTCGTTGGCCAAGCAGGTCTTCCATATATGAAGGGTCATCTCTTGGGTGGAAGGCTTAGCACTGTGAGGGAGTGGTGGAAGGAAGGAGCATGGCCCAGCCAGGCAGATGTAGTCAAATCACCCTTGTTTCAGGAGTGTGACAGATGGGCAGCTGGCTTGCTCTGCTCCCCATTTTGAGGTGGGGGTTTAGACACTGTAGCCACTGAGGCTGTTGGCCACAGTTGCTCTCTCTGACCAAGAGCTCCACTGTCCTTCCTGGAAAGAAGACTCTTTCAGTTCTACTTTATGTACAGAAAGAGTTATTATTTGAGGCCTGAATACAGAAATTAATGGCACAGGCCAAATGAAGGCTTAACAAAATGAAGACTTTGTTTATTTTATGTTTAAAAGTTTAAGGCAGTTTCACTGAATTTTCATTTAAAGTGTTTTTTTAAACGTCATTGCTTTTTTTCCCCTGGTAGTTCAAAAATGTCATACTAAAAATCAACTCATAATTTACCCGCAGGTATACACCCAAAAACATGAATGAAGATATATGTACAAGGACGTTAACTGAGACATTATTTTTAATATCAGGAAAAATGGAACAAAACCATGTATTCATCAATAACAAACTGATTAGAATAGTTATGTGTCATGATTCCACTTGGGAAAACACAGTAACTCTGTATGTGCATAAAAAGTACATGTGATTTTATGGACACAGGAAAGGTCTAGAAGGACAGTCACTGAACTAAACAGTGGCTGTCTCCAGAGGGTGGGGTGGGGGATGTTTGGTGAGGAGGGAGGATTTTAACACATACAATTTTACCCTGTTAAATATTTTTTTTTACAAGTATATTTAGTTTTTTAATTGGTCCTCAGGTAACAGCACTGGATTAACCATATATAACATTATCACTATGGATTCATGCATGGCCCACTTTTACTAAAGTTAGTTAACCAGTTATTTTTAATAATAAAGCACCCTTGAACACACCACCCAAAATAAAAGGTACATCCTTGACAATAACCTAGATCTATCCATATGCTCCTCCCTACCATCATATTGTTTTCCCATACTCCAGGCAACCACCACCCCAAATTCCATGTCCATTATTACTTGTGTACTTAACAAATAAAACATGACAAACAAGTAAATGCACACAATTAATTTGGTTGCCTTTTAAATTCAGTGCTCGTCAATCAAACAAATATCACTAATTTAATTCTAGGCTTTTCTCTGCACATAGAGCAACCCCATCTGCCATTTTTTCAGTGGTGCAGTGTTAGTCACCCTGGGTGCTATAGCATGTCAAGGCACTAGCTTCCCACCAGGAAACGTCAAGAGCCAAGAGAGAAACATTTTTCGATGGAGATCATCTCCCTAGGAGCAAAGTATCAATGAATCAATGGCTGATTCAAATCCGTCCTCACTACATGATTTTAAAATTATCTAGTTGAGCAGAGCAGGCTTTCCCTCTAGGTAGGCAGTAAGCATTTAGTAATAGCAAGTGATGATCTCTTTAATATATAGGGTTTCTCAGCCTCTTACCAAGTAGAGAAGCTTTAATTTACTACATTTTAAGAGACAACACAAAATAGAAGAGTGCCACAGGGCAAAGAAAGCATGAAATTAAGTCAATCTGTATAATAGAACTCAACTTATTTGAAAACCTGCCTTTTAGGCTGTTTCAGTCAATCAATTTTTACGTCCTTTGGTTCTGTGAATTCTGAGCCTCCATTTAAAATTAAACCCAACATTAAGCATTTGGGAAATAACACTGCATTGTTACATATACTTTTCTAGTTTGGGTTGAATCCATACTCATTGATAAGGAAATGCTTTTCCAAGTGTGATAATTTTTAAAGTAATAGCTTCTCTGATCACCTATAACTGGTAAAAACCCGTGTCAACTCTTTGCAAGCAGGCATGACTTAGTCTAGTATTTTACAAAAAGAAAATTCTCAAACTTAAATCAGAAGAGTATGGAAATCTCAGAAGCTTCCTCTGGGTCTCCTAATGTCTGCTTCTTCAAAATAAAAATTATAATTAACAGATTATCCGCTATTGACATGTAATTAATATGGACAGGTAATCCAAAATGGCAAAGAAGCCAAAATTATTTATATTTAGAGTATACTTGAATAAGACAGCCTCTCATGTTCTTGATTTTATTGCCTGGAGACTGTCAGTGAGACGGGAAGGGTCCCCTAGCACTCCCTTGCTGCCTTCCCGCTCAACTCCCTCCCAACCCCCTCCCCACCCCACCCACGACCGCGGCCAGGAAAGGGTCCCATGAACAGACTGCACTACTCCTCTCTCTAAAAAAATTATTTGTAGTGGTTTACAGTTTCCAAGGTGATAAGGCATTCAATATTTCGACTTTCATGTTGCTGAGCTGGAGGCCACAGTGGTGAGGGTAAATAGTATTAAAAGCCTTATGCCTCCTACATTCAACTATATCAATGGGAGATGTAGCCAAGGTACCTGCAAGTAATTAAAACCAAACCTTGCTTAACATTCGAGTGTAACTTGGGAGGGGGTGGGAAGTGCCTAAAGCAACGGGGTTAGCATCCTGTTTCAACGCCACTTACTCTTCTTTCCTGAGAAGCTCCTCTTCGGATTCCGTCAGGCGTTGCCTCAGCCCTGCGATCATCTCCACGGCCACATCCACCTGTCTATTCAGGGCCCGCTCTCGTCTCTGCACTTCCTGCTTTTTCTGAGTCAGCTGCACAAAAGCTGCCCGAACTTCCAACAGTTCAGCCGTTTTCTGGGCCAGCTCTTTGGTGAGTTTATCGATTCTCTTCTCAATGGTCCTGTCCACGGCCTCGACCATCCGATTGAATTTTTCTCTGACATGTGCCTCGAAAGCTGCTTTGGTGTCTGAGGTGGGAAGGCCAGGACTGGACCTCGGGCCATCCAGCGAGTCTGCACGTAGGTCTACTGTAGTGTAGGTCTGCACATAGGACACAGGCCTCTCTGCCACCACCTCGAATGGCTTCCTGTCCTTGCAGTGTTCATGCGAAATGCTACACAAGTTAACATAGCTCGGTTTCTGCTTCACTATGTTGCCACAGCTCTGCAATTTTCCCTGTTTCAGGGGTTCTGAGGAACTGACTAGGTCTGTGTCTTTGAGGGACGGAAAGAGGCTGCATTTTGTCAAGAGGGTTCTTTCCTGGTAGCTGTGACTGAATTCCAGATGGGCCCTCAATGAGGACAGGCTTCTAAATCTGGTATGGTCCCCACACCTCGGGCAGCGGAATGGCAGGCACACAGCGACATTCTCAAAGGACTCCTGCCAGGGGTATCTGCTTTCCTCAAAAGCCTTCTGTTGCATTACTCTCAAAGTCCTGGGCAGGGGAGAATAAAACAGGTAATTGGCACGTCTGTTTAAAAAATGCTACTGAAATGATTGTCGCTGATCATCTCCATGAGGACAGAGGCTTTTAAATTCCAAATGACTTTTGCATTTAATATCTTATTACTAAAATTAAAAACCTACAATCCATGGGCCAAATCTAGCCACATTCCACTCATTTGCATATTGTCTACTGCTGCTTTTGCACTAAACGATAGAGGTGAGTAGTTGAGACAGAGGCTCTACAGCAGGCTAAATCAAAACTACTTACTACTTGGCCTTTATAGACAAAGTTTGCCAACCCCTGCTTAGGACAAAAAAGGTGGGTAACATTCCCTTTCCACAGATGAAAAGACTGGAGCAAGGAGGTAAAGTAATTAATCCAAGGTCAAATGGACAGTGTCAGATTCCAACGTGGAATTCAAGTTTCCTGCCCTCCTGAATTTAGTACAGTAACTGCAAAAATGTGTCCTATTTTACTGATGACACTGATAAGCATGAATACAAAAAAATGAGAAAAACTCACATGAATTGCCAAAACAGGTCCTAAGACAGCAAGCTCAGCAATCTTTCCTCAAGTATAGGAAAGGTTATCACTCAAACTAGGTGCAGTGGCATTAAGCACACAATCAGCTGAAAAATTTTCAACCTGAGATTTTTGCCCTTAATTTTGTTTTTAAATTATTGCCACGATGATTTAAATCAAAGTGTTATCATAATAATGATGCCCCCCCAATACTCCAGATTTACTGAAATCTGGAAACCCAATGTGTCAAATACTATTGGACGTAAGTGGGGGCCACGTACAAGATTTTATTAAAACAGAGTGTTCTGGATGGATTTGTCTTGTCTCTGTTTTAAGATGACAACCTCTACGATGGCCAAAGTTTGAACCAGGTAGGTATCAGCATAACTCTTTTAATAACGGTAAGTTCTTATTTCCTTGCAGACATTTATTACCTTTAGCCCTAGCAACAGATGACTGCTAGCAACCCAATTCCACAAGCAGCGCATATCTATTCCCTCCAGTAAGGGTTTCTTCTTAAATGTAACAAGCGCTGGGCCCCAAACAGAGGTCTAGACTGAGAAATGTTGTTCCTAGGCCCCTCAACCTCTTCAGAAGTAGAGGCGCCAAAGGTCCCCACACAGCTAGGCAAAGCTTCCAGGTTAATAAGCCTCTGGCCCCCAAAGAGGGGACCTACTTCCTGTGCTACACCGGGCTGTTGGACCACGGGTTTTCTGGAGATAGGATGCCAACCCTGGCCGGAAACTCAGGCCAGAGGTGAAGAAGGGGAACTCGGGATTCTAGGGAGCAAGGGGAAGGGGTGAATCCCTGCATGGGGAAATGGGTAATCACGCACTCCGGGAGTACGCAAGGTTTCAATGGCCCAGAGGAAGCTCCAGTTCACAGGGTGGGCGGACAAGCCCTAATTTCCTCTGCCTAATCAGGGCAGGCTGGAAATGACTGTGCCTCGGGGGTCCCGGCTGTCCCCGCCCCTGCCCCGCAGCGTGCCAGCCCGCCGGTGCCAGAGTGGATACATGCGCACACGAGTTCCCGCAGGCGGGGGCCGAGAAGCCCAACTCCCCGCCGTGGTGCGGGGACGGGACCTACTGCCTAGCCCTGACGGCCCCCTCTGCCGCGCCCCCTGGGCCGGGCCGCGGGCGCAGGTGCCCACTTACCCGACTTGTTGCTGCACCTGCAGCTGCTGCCGCCGCTGCCGCCGCGACGCTTCTACTGCTGCGGGTGCGAAGCGGTTTTCAGCAGAGCCGTAAATCAGGCTGAGCTGGTCCGCTCCCACCCCCCGCGCACCCCCGCTCCGGGACGAGCGGCGTCCAGGGCGGAGCGTGGCGCGGGCCAGCGGGGGCGGCGTGCGCGGTCGCCGGGGACCCGCGCGCTGAGAGAGCTTATGCCCTGGGGGTCCCGGACTGCCGTGGTCCCGCAGGGGACACCCGTGCTCTGCTCAGCTGCCGAGAGCACCGTGTGCCCTCCCCCAGCCGTGGAGCGGGATCGGGCTCAGGATTCCACTGACATCACCGGGAGCGGTGCTGGGATCGCTCCCCTGGAGAGGAAGGAGGAAAGCGTGCCAGCCTCGGAGGCGCTGCGCTTTCCGCAGGCCCTGGCAGGGTTTTTTCTCACTTTACAGTTATTGGGGAGCGGGAGAGTGTGCATCAGGATGGGCATCTTCTTTGAAAATCTGCCAGCAGGAAGATCCGGGTGTATATGTTAGGACCTCTTCATCCTAACATTCCCAAATAACTAACCTAGAGAGTCTACCCTAACCTTCCTGGCGGAGTGTCCTCGTGCTAAGTTAACCGGCAGAACTAAATCTAGAAAAGTACAGGGTTGTGAATAAATAAAGAAACGAGACCCGCACCATTCGCACCCCCATCTCTGAGGGGCACCCTCCCCCCCGCAAGCAAAAGTGAAGATTTATCATCCTAAAGGGAGGTTTCTTTCCTTCTAAAGGACACTGATGACTCAGCTTTTTTTTAAAAAAACCTCTTTTGGAATATTCCTAGTCTAACTGTTGAAATATGAAACCAGAATAAAAGTTACCATTGGGTTTTCTTGTCAAAAGGAGAGGTTTTGTTCATCTGCAGACACTTAACTCAATGAATCGTCTTGACTCCATAGGGTGTCTCTCTTCTCAGAATTTACTAATTTCAACCTTGATTTTATTTTAACTGTAAATATCTCAGTAATTGTCTTATTTTTTTGTTTTTTGTTTTGTTTTGCAAATGAATCATCACATCAATGTAATTAAGAGTACAAACTCTGGAGTTAGGTGTGATTCAAATCCTAGTTCTAGAATTGAAATGTATTTTACAATATATTAAATATGGTGATTACATTAACCGAAAATTGACCTTAGAAGAACTGAACAGGCACCCGCTCAGATGTGAATACGCTCCTGAGAAGGGAACCCAGATCAGTTCCTATACCGTCTCCATGTCTGCAACACGCATATGTGTGCAGAGTCCCCTGGGTTGCAGAGCTCATAAGTGGCCTGAAGATCAGAGGCAGTCCTTTGGAATCAGACAAATCATTTCACACACCAAGTGTCAGGTAATTATGAAAATCCAGGGAGGTTATGAATGAACTTGCTCCAGACTGACTGTAAGGATTAAGTAGCATCTGATGCTACATCTTCATCTCTCTAATGCAACTAATTGCATTCATGTTTTCTGTTTTTCAACCAGTGTAATTGTGTACCTACCATCTACCAGTACTAATCACTTGCATCATTTAAGCTTCAGAGTCAGAGCTGTAATCTGGCTTTCAAGCCTCCACCAGAATAATCTACTAGAAAACTCTATTTCTGTTAAATTTCGTTGGCATGGCAACCACCACGCAACACCATGCCTTAAATCCCACAGCAGTCTGTTAGCCAGAGTGAGTCTGCAGAGAGCAGGCCGTATACAGAGACTAAAAATAGACAATTTTACAGCAAGGTTTCCCCTCCCCCACTAGGAGGAGTGTGACTTACTTGCTCCCTTTGGTGGGGTCAAACATGAGCCAGTTGAGAGAATGGGCTAATCTTCCAGTTTACAGATTTCTCCACCCCAGTGCCTGGACTAGGAATGTGGAGACCCAAGGTCTAATACCAGCTTCACTCCCTAATTAGCTGTGTGAGATTCAATGCAAGAGGGGCAACATCTCTGGGCTTCAGTGCCATCATTTGTAAAAGGCAGGAGCTGGAATGGACTAAGGATTTTCCAGTGCCACAGTCCTAGTTGCTAGTTCAGTTAATGTGTTTGTCATTTCCTTGCTAGTGTGGATGGGGTGGCTCGCAGAGAGGACATGGCAGGCAGGCGTGGTGGTGGTGAAGTTTGTCGTTTGTCAACAAGTGATTTGGCAAAAATCATTAGGTGTGATCTCTGGTAATTATAGCTGATGTACGGAGTGCTTATCACATGCCAAGGACGGTGGTGATTTTCACATAATATGCCATTTAACCTTCCTAACAAGGCCAAGAGAGAGAGATTACTAGTATCCCTATTTCATAAATGAGTAAACTGAGTCATAAAAATAGTAGAATTAATAGATCGTTTTTACATAGGTAGTAAATTATATAGCTGAAATTTGAACCCAGGCTACCTAAATTCAGAACCTGCATGCTTGACCATTATTCCATTGTATCTCCAGTGCCAGATCATTGCCTGTTCCCCTAAGGGCCCTCAAAAACTAATTGTTGAATGTGCAGTGAATGACCACTATGCTAGAAGGTTCTCAGTGCATATTATTCACAAAGCTTCAAAGCCCTTTCCTTTCTTAGTAGTTTATAATGTGAAGAGAAACCTTTGAGATATCTGCCCTAAGTGAAATGGTTGTAGAGGAGGTAGAAAACTCGTTGCTCTGAAATAAAATATACAGTTAAAATATGAGTATTGTTAGGTAATGAGTCTGAATTATGTAATGATGTGAAAAATGAATTGTGGAACTGATGTTCTGTCAAAATAAGGCCTGTTTTCTAGGACCTAGAATACACAGGCAATTTTCTCCTACTATTTTAGGCAAAAGTTATATTTGTTTTTAGAAGCAGAGAGGAAAAATAGGGCACTTAGAACTATGGGCAAGCGAGAACTGAACTTGCGAATAACATATAGGCTATAGAAATAAATCTGATTGGGAAGAAGGATTCCCACCACCTCCCCTGTCTCAGCCTCCCACAGCAGGTCCTAGGTTGTGCTAAGACCATAAGGTGAGTTGAAAAGATAACTTCTTTGGAACAGTATTATTATAAGGTGAAAATTAGTAGTGTTCTTCAGTCTCTACCTTCTAGTCTAACATCTCGCTAAAAATGAGTTGTTAGTGTACTTTAAACTTTTTATTGGAGACGAATATACATATACTAGTTTTTCATATCGTAAGGGAAAACCCTAATGAATTTTCACAACTAGAAGCATGCATGTGAGCAGCATCCAGATCAAGAGACAGCAACTCCCTGCCTTAGAACACTCCTTGGTATTCCTAGCAAGCACTTGTGCCCTCCTCCACGAGGGTAACCATCATCCTGACTTCTAACAGCATGGCACAGGCCTGCCTCTGTATGCTTCATGTGAACGAAATCCTATTGTATGGACCCTTTTTTAGTTTGGGTAGATACTGCCTAATAGTAGTCCAAAATGTTATACCAATTTACAAACCTAACAGTGTATAAGAATTCCAAATGCTACATACACATCCTCTTCAACTCTTGGAATCTTCTGACTTTAATTTAGCCATTCTGGTAGCTGTGTAGTGATAATCTCACTGTGGTTTAATTTAGAAGTCCCTCCCTGATGGCTAATGAGGTTGAAGTACCTTTTCACACGGGTTTAGGATATTTGGATATCCTCTTCTGAAGTGTCTGTTCAAAAAGTTTTTTTCTGTTTTCTCTTGTGTTGTCTTCTTCTTCTTGATTAGTAAAAGTTTGTACATGTTCTAGATATCACTCCTTTGTTAGATATACATATGGGGATTTTTTTCTCTGTGTTAATGCCCTTTATGTCTTTAAGAAATCTCTACCTATTGCAAGGTCATGAAGATGTCTTCCTATGTTCTCCTCTAAAAGCTGTATTGTTTTATTTTCACATTTAGCAATCCATCAGCAATCCATCTGGAATTAATTGTTAGGTAATGGTATAGGAAGGGGTACATATGTATATATGTATTATTCACATATCCAATTAATCCAGCAACATTTACTGAAAATACTATTCTTTCACCCATTGCATTGTTGTCTTTGTCATGAATCAGATGACCATTCGTTTATAGGCCTTCTAATGTAGTCACTGGTAGTTCATATAACTTTATATCAATCCCATGAGGTCCTCATTACTATAGCTTTATGATGGGTTTTGTTCTCAGGT
This sequence comes from Balaenoptera physalus, assembly GCF_965194825.1. Classification (NCBI taxonomy): domain Eukaryota; kingdom Metazoa; phylum Chordata; class Mammalia; order Artiodactyla; family Balaenopteridae; genus Balaenoptera; species Balaenoptera physalus. The sequence continues at coordinate 1,678,688 of NC_138893.1, forward strand.
AGAATGAATCTTCCAGCTTTGCTCTTCTTCTTCAGTTTCTTTAGATATCTTGGCCTTTTTTTTTTTTTTAGTATAGTATGATAGTTAATTTTTTTTAAATTTAAAAAATTTTATTGGAGTATAATTGATTTACAATGTTGTGTTAGTTTCAGGTGTACAGCAAAGTGAATCAGTTATACATATACATATATCCACTCTTTTTTAGATTCTTTTCCCATAGAGGCCATTAGAGTTCCATGTGCTATACAGTATGTCCTTAGTAGTTATCTATTTTACATATCCTTGGTCCTTTGCATTTCCATATGAATTTTAGAACCAGCTTTGTCAGCTTCTCCAAAAAAATCCTGCTAGGTTTTTGATTGGAATAGTGTTACTTTACAGATTAATTTGGGAAGAATTGACATCTTTATGATATTGAGCTTTCTAGATACTAAAAGTTTATTTATTTTTTAAAAATATTTATTTATTTGGCTGCACTGGGTCTTAGTTGCGGCATGCAGGATCTTTTAGTTGTGTCATGCGGACTGTTAGTTGCAGCATGTGGGATCAGTTCCCTGACCAGGGATGGAACCCGGGCCCCCTGCATTGGGAGAATGGAGTCTTAGCCACTGGACCACCAGGGAAGTCCCAAAAGTTTATTTCTAAATGTATTTAGGCATGTAGTTTCTCTTAAGGATTTTTATAGTTCTCAGTGTTGGGGAAATGCAAATATTTTGTGATATTTATTTTGCGAGAATTATTTTTGTGTCGTTGATATATTGATACTATTATAAATAGTATATTTTAAAATGTAACTTTCTATTTGCATATGATATAGAAATACAAATGATTTTTTTATTTTTTTAAATTTTTGGCTCTGTTGGGTCTTTTTTTAAAATTTTTATTTATTTTTTTATTTTTGGTTGTGTTGGGTCTTCGTTTCTGTGCGAGGACTTTCTCTAGTTGTGGCAAGTGGGGGCCACTCTTCATCGCAGTGAGTGGGCCTCTCACTATCGCAGCCTCTCTTGTTGCGGAGCACAGGCTCCAGATGTGCAGGCTCAGTAATTGTGGCTCACGGGCCTAGTTGCTCCGTGGCATGTGGGATCTTCCCAAACCAGGGCTTGAACCCGTGTGCCCTGCATTGGCAGGCAGATTCTCAACCACTGCGCCACCAGGGAAGCCCCACAAATGATTTTTAATTAAAGACATTTTATCCAGCAACATTGCAGATTCAATTATTAGTTCACATAGTTTATAGATTCTTTTGGATTTTCTGGAATGTAATCATGCTATCTACAAATAATGACATTTTTTTTCTTCCTTTCAAATCCATACATACACATTTAATATATTGCAATGGCTGGGACCTCCAGTAAAATATCAGTTATAAGTAGTAAGAGCTGGCATCTTTGTATCATTCCCAGTCTTAGAAGGAAAGTTTTCAATTTTTTACCATTGGGTATGATGTTTGCTGTTTTTTGTTTTGTTTTGTTTTGTATTATTCTTTAATTGTTTAAGAAAGTTGCCTTTTATTCCCATTTTGTGAAGGCTTTGTGTATATATATACATATATGTATGTGTAATACATGAGGGAGAGATAAATTTTGTCAAATTGTTTTGCTGCATCTATCAAGATGTTCATATAATCTTTTTCCTTTGTTATGTTAATGTGGTTGGGTTAATTTTTAAATGTTAAGCAGCCAATCTTGCATTCCTAGAATAAGCTCAATTTATGTATCACTAGATTCAATTGTCTATATTTTGTTAAAGATTTTTCATCTGTGTTTATGAGAGATTGGTCTGTTAATTCTCTTTCTTGTAATGTCCTTGTCAGATTTTGGAATTCTGGTTATACTGAATGTTGCATTAGAAAAACAGTTGTCTTTTTGTTTTCTGGAAGAGATTGTGCAAGATTCATGTTTTATTTTTTTCCCTTAAGTTTAGGTAAGAATTTACCAGTGAAACCATGTGAGCCTAGAGTTTTCTTTGGGAGAGATTTTTAAATAATAGATAAAATATGTTTAATAGATATTGAGCTATTCAGATTTTATACTTCTGACAGTTTTGGTAAGTTATATATATATTTAGGAATTTATCTATTTCACCCAAATTGTCAAATTTACTGGTGTTAAAGTGTTTAATTACCAAACAGTTGGCATTATTATAGTTATATTTTTGTTATTGATTTCTATCTTGATTCTATTGTGTAAAGAAAACACACTGTGATTGACTTCATTTTTTTTCAAATTTGTTGAGTCATTCTTCAAGCTTTTGGTAAAAAATCCATGTGCACTTAAAAAGGTGAATTCTGTAAATGTTTGATGCAGTGGTCTACATAAGCCAGTTAGATCAAGCTGGTCAATTGTGTATTGTTTTTACAGATTTTTTTGTTAGACTATCTTATGTGCTATTAAATGAAGTATGCTGAAGTTTTTCATTAAGAGTATGGATCTGTTCATTGCTTCTTTTCATTCTGTTCATTTGAAGCTCTGTTATGGAGTACATACAAATTTAGGATTGTAAATAGCTTCCTTCTAAATTGGCCCTTTTACAATTATGACATTTCATAATTATAATTCTTTTTACATTATGTCTGCAAGTCTGGTAATTCTTTTTGCATTAATTCTACTTTGTCTGATTTTACTATAGATATACTACCTTTGTTTTGTTTAGTGTTTGCATTGCATATTTTTTGTTGTTTTTTACTGTCAACATTCCTGTATCTTTATATTTAAAGTGTGACACTTTAAGCACAATATTGTTGTTGTTGTTTAATCCACTCTGACAACCATAAACCTTTACTTGGTGTATTTAGTTCATTTATAGTTAATATAATTACCAACATAGTTGGATTTATGTATATCATGTTGCTATTTATTTTCTATTCAGGCTGTTTTGTTACTTTTTTCTATTTTTCTTTCCTTCTTTAGGACTAATTAAATTTTAAAATTATTATTTCATTGATCCCTTCCATTTTCTTGTAATTATCTATCATTAACTATTCATATAACAGTTCTCCTAGATATACAACCCACATCCTTCTCTTACAATAGATTAATACAAATTGTTACTTTTACTATTACCTGTCTCTCACTTTGCATTATTGTTCTACATATTGGGCTGGCCAAAAAGTTCATTCAGTTTTTACTGTAAGATGGCTCTAGTAGTGCTTAGTTGTCTTTAACGTCATTCAAAACAATTTTGTTAGATTGTATTGTGACAGCTGTCATATCAGCATGCATTTAAAAAAAAACTTATCAAGACAGACGAATGGATAAAGAAGATGTGGTACATATATACAATGGAATATTACTCAGCCATAAAAAGGAATGAAATTGGGTCATTTTTAGAAACGTGGATGGACCTAGAGACTCATACAAAGTGAAGTAAGAAAGAGGAAAGCAAATATCGTATGTTAACGCATATATGTGGAATCTAGAAAAATGGTACAGATGAACCGGTTTGCAAGGCAGAAATAGAGACACAGATGTAGAGAACAAATGTATGGACACCAAAGGGGGAAAGCGGCAGGGGGAGGGTGGGGAATGAATTGGAAGATTGGGATTGACATGTATACACTAATATGTATAAAAAAGATAACCAATAAGAACATGCTGTATAAAAAAAAAGATTTAGCATAATATAAAAAAAATCCTAAAGTAGTTACAATTATTTGTAATGGAAAAAAAAAACTTATCAAAATTGGTGAATTTTTGTTAGCCATTTTAATATCGAAGATGGACGAAAGAAAGCAACATATTCGGCATATTATGCTTTATTATTTCAAGAAAGGTAAAAACATAATTGAAATGCAAAAAGAGATTTGAGCAGTCTATGGAGAAAGTGCTGTGACTGATCAAACATGTCAAAAGTAGTTTGCGAAGTTTTGTGCTGGGGATTTCTTGCTGGACAATGCTCCACAGTCGGATAGACCAGTTGAAGTTGATAGCAATCAAATCGAGACATTAATTGCGGACAATCAACGTTATACCATGCGAGAGATAGTCAACATACTTAAAATATCCAACAAGCACTGAAAATCATTTGCACCAGCTTGGTTATGTTAATCGCTTTGATGTTTGGGTTCCACATAAGTGAAAAAAACCTTCTTGACCGTATTTCCGCGTGCAGTAGAGACCGTATTTCTCTACTGAAACATAACAGAAACGTTCCGTTTTTAAAACAAATTGTGACGGGCGATGAAAGGTGGGTGCTGTACAATAATGTGGAACAGAAGAAATCGTAGAGCAAACGAAATGAGCCACCACCAACCACACCAATGGTTGGTCTTCATCCAAAGAAGGTGATGTTGTGTATATGGTGGGATTGGAAGAGAGTACTCTATTATGAGCTCCTTTCGGAAAACCAAACGATTAATTCCAAGTACTGCCCCCAATTAGACCAACTGAAAGCAGCACTCGACGAAAAGCGTCCGAAATTAGTCAACAGAAAACTCATAATCTTCCATCAGGATAACGCAAGACCATGTTTCTTTGATGACCAGGCAAAAACAGTTACAACTGGGAAGTTCTGATTCATCTGCCATATTCACCAGACATTGCACCTTCGGATTTCCATTTATTTCAGCCTATACAAAATTCTCTTAATGGAAAAAATTTTCAATTCCCTGGAAGACTGTAAAAGGCACCTGGAACGGTTCTTTGCTCAAAAGATAAAAAGTTTTGGGAAGATGGAATTATGAAGTTGCCTGAAAAATGGCAGAAGGTAGTGGAACAAAACGGTGAATACGCTGTTCAGTAAAGTTCTTGGAGAAAATGAAAAATGTGTCTTTTATATTTACTTAAAAACCAAAGGAACGTTTTGGCCAACCCAATATAATGTAAACCTCATGTGACATTATGATTATTGTTTTGTACAATTAACGCTCATTTATATTTACCAATTTAGTTTCCCTTTCTGGTGTTCTTCATTTCCTCCTGCATTTTCATGTTTCTGTTTGGGATCATTTTCCCTCTGCCTGAAGACACTTTTAAATTTTACTTTTAGAGAAAACTTTCTACCAACAAATTCCCTTAATTTTGTTTGTCTGAAATGTGCTTATTTCACCATCACTGTTTTTTTAAATTTTATTTATTTATTTATTTGTTTGTTTATTTATTTTTTGGCTGCCCTGTGCAGCATGTGAGATCTTACTTCCCCAACCAGGGATCGAACCCACACCGCCTGCATTGGAAGCGTGAAGTCTTAACCACTAGACCGCCAGAGAAGTCCCACCACCATTGTTAAAAGATATTTTCACTGAATATGGAATTGTAGGTTGGAAGTAATTTTATTTTAGCTCTCTGAAGATTTCATCAGTTATCTTCTAACTTTCATTGTGCAGGGGCTGCTGGAGTATACTACCAAGACTCTTCTTTGAAGATGGAGGTACTTCTCTTGCCTTGAGTATTATACACTCACAGAACATAGCTTGGTCCTTCCCCATCACCCTTGGATGAAGACAGTGCCTCACTCAAATATCTTCATGTGGAAACCATCCTGTGCTTGAGACAGGACTTCTCCCCTGGCTGATCTTTTTTTCTCAAGTATGTAAAACTGCAGGAGATTTCATCTTGCTTTTTAGAAGCCTAACTCCCCAATGTCCCACTTGGCTCCAGTATTCACTATGCTTTTGAGGCCCCTCAAGTCTCCAACGTGTTACTCCAGCCCACATGACCACTAAAAGCTTACTGGTTTATCTTTTCCCTGAGTAGAGGCTCTCCTTTTGGCTAAACCAGACCTTCATTCTGAACCCAGGATCAGCAAATGCCTCCAAGGAAAGAACAGCTGGTGACTGACAGCTCATTTGGCAATGAGTAGTAGGCCTTGTTATTGAATGAATGTTTATATCCCCCACAAAATCCATGTGTTGACACCGTAAGCTTCAGTGTTATAGTATCTGGAGATGGGGCTTTGGGGAGGTAATTAGGGTTAGATGACATAATGAGGGTGGGCCCTCATGATGAGATTAGTGCCCTTATAGGAAGAGACACCGGAGAGCTTGCTCTCTCTCTCTCCATGAGCATGCACCGAGGAAGGGCCATGGGAGCACACAGCAAGAAGGCAGCTATATGTAAGACAGGAAGAAGGACCTCCCCTGAACCTGATCATGACCTGGCGAATGGCAACCTGATCTTGGACTTCCACCTTCTAAAACTGTGAGGAAATACATTTCTGTTGCTTAAGCCACCCTGTCTAAAGTATTTTGTTATGGCAGCCTGAGTAGACTAGCATAGTCTTCATTGCTTTTGTAGTTCACTGTGTTTTTAAAAATATGATTTTTTAAAAAATTTATTTGGTCTTTCCTAGTTTTTGCAGTAGGAGTGTTACCCTGACAGGACTTTCCATGTCTTACTGGGAAATGGAAGTCTGATTTATTGAAGTTTTTAAACTGTATTTTTACATTGCTCTCAATATGTAAATTACTTCATTGGTTTCACTACACACTGACTGTTGTCCCCCAGTATCCATTCTCCCTTTCATCCATAGTCAAAGAACCCTCAACTGTTACCTGGGTACAAGCCTGCCCAGAATAAAATCTACATTCTCCAGCCTCCTTTGCAGCTAGGTGTGGATATGGTTTCCCTTGAAATGTGAGCAGAAATTATGTGGACAACTTCCTGGTCATATCGTCAAAGGGTCGGTATCTGCTCTCCCTTCCTTTTTCCCCCTTCCCAGAGGTTGGAATATGCACATGGTGATGTACCATCTTGTGCTACATGGACAAAGGCAACTCCTTAGGAAAAAGAGAGTAAAAAGGTGCCCGGGGCCCCCACATTTTCAGGGAGCAGAGCCACCATACTAGCTCAGACTTTTACTTGAGAGAGAAATCTACTCTTTTTTGTGGTTTGTGCCATTAATGCTTTTTGTCCCTGTCACATGCAGCTGAATTTATATCCCAGCTAATACACTTAGAATATTTTCATTGTTCAGGGTTAGAATGTTGGTATTTGTGAATACATTAACTCATTCAACAAAGTATTTACTATATGTTGTACTATATGTTTAGAGATGAAACTAAAAGTGTTGTGTTTAATCCAAAATATCATAGGGAACAATGATGAATTTTAAACTGAGGAGAGAGGCAATGAGATCTGCATTTTATAAGGATGGATTGGAACCAATACATACCAGATAAATTGGAGAAGAGCAAAAGTTGAGTCAGGAGGAAATTAAGAGGCTATTACAGAAATCTGAAAGTTGTGATAATGGCTTGAAGTGGTGGCAGTGGAGATGAAGAAGATATGGGATTTAAATATGATTTAGGAGGTAGAATCAATAGGACGGGGGAGATTTTTTTATGGATGTGGCAAAAGTTGAAGAGATAAGATGACTCCCAGATTTCTAAATTAGGAAAGTGGGTCAGTGTTTGTGCTGAATATGAAGATAGAAAATGCAGAAGAGTAGATTTAGAGGGAGAGATGGAGAGTTCCATGGTGTACCTTTTGAGTTGGGGGTAAGATGATGACTAACATTTTGAACAAGTTTGAGTTGTGGATATCCAGCTGAATCTATTCAATTAGTGCTTGTGGGAACCCTCTTGCACTGTTGGTGGGAATGTAAATTGATATAGCCACTATGGAGAACAGTATGGAGGTTCCTTAAAAAACTAAAAATAGAACTGCCATACAACCCAGCAATCCCACTACTGGGCATATATCCTGCAAAAACCATAATTCAAAAAGAGTCATATACCAGTAATGTTCACAATATTACTCAGCCATAAAAAGAAACGAAATTGAGTTATTTGTAGTGAGGTGGATGGACCTAGAGACTGTCATACGGAGTGAAGTAAGTCAGAAAGAGAAAAACAAATACCATATGCTAACACATATATATATATGGAATCTAAAAAAAAAAAAAGGTTATAAAGAACCTAGGGGCAGAACAGGAATAAAGACACAGATGTAGAGAATGGACTTGAGGACATGGGGAGGGGGAAGGGTAAGCTGGGACGAAGTGAGAGAGTGGCATGGACATATATACACTACCAAATGTAAAACAGATAGCTAGTGGGAAGCAACCACAGCACAGGGAGATCAGCTTGGTGCTTTGTGACCACCTAGAGGGGTGGGATAGGGAGGGTGGGAGGGAGATGCAAGAGGGAGGAGATATGGGGACATATGTTTATGTATAGCTGATTCACTTTGGTATAAAGCAGAAACTAACACACCATTGTAAAGCAATTATACTCCAATAAATATGTTAAAAAAAATAAGTCCTTGTGTATGTGGGTGTGACAAGTAGAAAAGATTTTAGGAGTGGAAGCATAGGTTTCACTATTATTTTTATGCCTTTTGAAGACCATGTTTTAATTATCCTTATCTGTTTCAAATCTTTCCAAGTAGATTGAGGTAAAGACTCATTTTCTTTAAATTGGCAAGACGAAAGGACAGTAGGATGCTCTTCTTTGCAATAATATTGTGATATGTTTGTTGCTATCAGGTAGAAAATCAACCAACACTTAACTCCTGTTTCTCCTCCTACTTTACAAATACTAATTAGTATTCAAATCACTAACGCATTGTGAGTAAGAGCTTCAAAGAGATTGTTCATATACTTCCTGGTTGCTGGGGATCCAATTTATCCACATAGTAGATTGGACACACAGAAATTGACTAACATATATGATGCTAAGTTGCATGATGAAATAAGCAAAGCAGGTAGAATTCTCTGAGTTGAAATCTTACAAGAGTGAGAAAAAAAAATTTTTCCCTTTGGAATAGTGTTCAGATATTATCCAGGGCTTCTTTATCCAGTTTGTATCTACATATAATAATATCATATAATATATTTCAATAGTATATATCTTGGTAATAAGATATATTTCTTCTTTTTCCTCTTGTTGCCACCCTGTGGCTATTTGCAAAGACAGATTCTGTGATATCATTCATGCATTCAAGCAAAGTTCTACCCCATATGATCCTTGTTTGCTTGGTCCTAGATATGGAAACTGAGTGTTTTGAACACACGATACTCTTTCTGACCTCAAGAACATCCTAGAAGTCTTCCCTTAACCACACCCAAATGTCCTAGATCTAGACTGAGTCCTCACCCTTAGATTAGGAAAACTTTCCCCCTACTTTGCTATCTGTATTAGTTCACCTGAGTTATTTTTTTCATTACAGAATCCTATGATTCCTTCTTAGAATCGAGCAAAATCTGTAATATCTATTTTATTTTTTCTTTTTTAAATTGAAATATTGTTGACATACAATATTATGTTAGTTTCAGGTGTACTACATAATGATTTGACATTTGCATACATTATGAATAGATCACCATAATAAGCCTAGTAACCATCTGCCCCCATACAAAGTTATTACAATATTATTGGCCATATTCCTTATGCTGTGTATTACATTCCCATGACTTATTTATTATATAACTGGAGGTTTATACCTCTTAACCCCCTTCACCTATTTCACTGACTTCACAACCCCACTCCCTTCTGGCAAACCCCATTTGTTCTCTGTATCTTTGAGTCTGTTTTCATTTTGTTTTATTTATTTGTTTTGTTTTTTAGACTCCACATGTAAGTAAGATCATGTGGTATTTCATCTTTCTCTGTCTGACTTATTTCACTAAGCATAATATCTTCTCGATCCATCCATGTTGTGCAAATGGAAAGATTTAATTTTTTTATGGCTGAGTAATCTGTCATTATAACATGTATACCACATATCCTTTATCCATTCATCTATTGATGGACACAGGTTGCTTCCATATCTTGGCTATTGTAAATAATGCTACAATGAACATTGGAGTGCGTATATCTTTCAAGTTAATATTTTTGTTTTCTTTCAGTAAATACCCACAGGTGAAATTGCTGGATCATATGTTAGTTCTATTTTCAGTTTTTTGACAAACCTCTATACTGTCTTCCATAGTGGCTGCACCAATTTAACTCTCCATCAACAGTACACTAAGGTTCCCTTTTTTCCACATTCTCACCAATATTTGTTCTTTCTTTCTTTCTTTCTTTCTTTCTTTCTTTCTTTCTTTCTTTCTTTCTTTCTTTCTTTCTTTTTTTTTTTTAACAATAGCCATTCTGACAGGTGTGAGGTGGTATCTCCTTGCGGTCTTTATTTGCATTTCCCTGATGATTAGTGACATTGAGCATCTTTTCATGTATCTTCCTTGGAAAAATATCTATTCAAGTCCTCTGCCAATTTTTTAATCAGGTTGTTTATTTTCTTAATGTTGAGTTGTATGAGTTCTTTGTATATTTTGGATATTAACCCCTTATCAGATATATCATTTGCAAATATCTTCTGCCATTTAGTAGACTGCCTTTTTGTTTTGTTGATAGTTTCTTTCACTGTGCAGAAGCCTTTTAGTTTGATGTAGTTCCATTTGTTTATTTTTGCTTTTGTTTCCTAGGCCTAAAGAGACATATCCAAAAAATTATTGTAAGAACAGTGTCAAAGAACATACTGCCTCTGTTTTCTTCTAAAAGTTTTATGGTTTAATGTCTTACATTTAAGTCTTTAATCCATTTTGAGTTTATTTTTGTATATGGTGTGAAAAAGTATTCCAGTTTGATACCTCTGCATGTAACTGTCCCATTTTCCCAATTCCATTTATTGAAGAGGTTTTCTTTTCCCCATTGTATATTTTTATCTCCTTTGTCATAGATTAACTGATCACATAAGTGCGAGTATGTTTTTGGGCTCTCTATTCTGTTCCATTGACCTATGTGTCTGTTTTTGTGGCAGTACATTACTGTTTTGATTATTGTACCTTTGTAGTATAGTTTGAAATCAGGGAGCATGATACTTCCAATTTTGTTCTTTCTTGGGATTGTTTTGGCTATTCAGAGTCTTTTGTGTTTCTGCACAAATTTTAGAATTATTTGTTCTAGTTCTGTGAAAAATGACATTGGTATTTTTATAGAAATTATATTGAATATATAGATTGCCTTGGGTAGTATGGTAATTTTAACATTAATTCTTCCAATCCATGAGCACGGTATATCTTTCCATTTGTCTGTGTCATCTTCAATTTATTTCATCAATGTCTTATGGTTTCCTGAGTACAAATGTTTTACCTCCTTGGTTGGGTTATTTCCTAGGTATTTTATTCTTTTTGATACACTTGTAAATGAGATTGTTTACTTAATTTCTCTTTCTGATAGTTTGTTATTGATGTATAGAAACAGAACAGATTTCTGTATATTAATTTTGTATCCTGCAACTTTACTGAATTCATTTATTAGTTCTAATACTTTTTGGTGGCACCTTTAGGATTTTCTATATATAGTATTATGTTATCTGCAAACTGTGACAGTTTTACTTCTTCCTTTCCAGTTAGGATGTCTTTTATTTCTTTTTCTTGTTGATTGCTATGGCTAGGACTTCCAATACTATGTTGAGTAAAAGTGGCAAGAGCATGCATTCTTGTCTTGTTCCTGATCTTTGAGGAAATGCTGTCAACTTTTCATCATAGAGTATGATCTTGGCTGTTGGTTTGTCATATATGACTTTTATTATGTTGAGTTGTTTCTCTCTATACCCACTTTCTGGGGAGTTTTTATCATAAGTGGGTTTTGAATTTTGGCAAAAGCTTTTTCTGCATCTATTGAGATGATCATTCTTTAATTCGTTAATGTGATATATCACATCGATTTGCAGATATGAACCATCCTTGCATCCCTGGATTAAATCCCACTTAATCATGTTGAATTCGGTTTGCTAATATTTTGGTGAGGAGTTTTGCATCTATGTTCATCAGTGATATTGGCCTATAATTTTCTTTTTTGTGGGGGGGAGTTTGTCTGGTTTAGTATCAGGGTGATGCTGGCCTCATAGAATGAGTTTTTTGGACTAATTTGAGAAGGATAGGTGTTAACTCTTCTTTAAATGTTTGGTAGAATTCATCTGTGAAGCCGTCTGATCCTGGAATTTCATTTGTTGGGAGTTTTTAAATTACTGATTCAATTTCACTCCTAGTAATCAATCTGTTCATATTTTCTATTTCTTCCTCATTCAGTCTTGAGAGAGTGCATATTTCTAAAGATGTATCCCTTTCTTCTATGTTGTCCATTTTATTGGCATATAAGTGCTCATAGTAAACTCTTATGAGTCTTTGTATTTCTGTGGTGTCAGTTGTAACTTCTCCTCTTTCATTTCTAATTTCATTTATTTGGGCCCTCTCTCTTTTTTTCTTGATGAGCCTGACTAAAGGTTTATCGATTTTTTTTTAATCTTTTCAGAGAACCAACTCTTAGTTTCATTGATTTTTCTTATTGCTTATTTAGTCTCTATTTCATTTATTTCTGCTCTGATCTTTATTTTATTCTTTCTTCTACTAACTTTGAGTTTTGTTTGTTCTTTTTCTAGTTCCTTTAGGTGTGAGTTTAGATTGTTTATTTGAAATTTTTCTTGTTTCCTGAGGTAGGCTTGTATTGCTATAAACTTCCCTCTTATAACCACTTTTGCTGCATTTTGTAGATTTTGGGTTGTTGTGTTTTCATTTTCATTTGTCTGCAGGTATTTTTTTGTTTCCCCTTTGATTTCTTCACTAACTATTGGTTGTTTAATAGGATATTGTTTAGCCTCCACATGTTTGTGGTTTTTGAAGTTTATTTCTATTCTCATAGCTTTGTGGTTTATATTAAGTCTGTCTGGTATAATGTGTCATTTAAGGCCAGTGTTTCTTTCTTGATTTTCTGTCTGGATGTCCTGTCCATTGATGTCAGTGGGGTGTTAAAGTCTCCAACTATGATTGTGTTACTGTCAATTTCTCCCTTTATGTTTATTTGCTTTATGTATTTTGGTGCTCCTATGGTGGGTGCATATATATTTATAATTGTTGTATCTTCTTGTTGGGTTGATCCCTTTACCATTATGTAATGCCCTTCTTTGTCTCTTGTTACAGTCATTGTTTTAAAGGCTATTTTTTCTGATATAAGTATTGCTACCCCAGCTTTCTTTTTGTTTCTATTTTCATGGAATACCTTTTCCATCCCCTCCATTTCAGTTTGTGTGTGTCTTTAGCTCTGAAGTGAGTTTCTTGTAGACAGCGTATATATAGATCTTTTTAAAAAATCCATTCATCCACCTATGTCTTTTAATTAGAGCATTTAGTCCATTTACATTTAAAGTAATTATTGATAGATATGTACTTATTGCTATTTTATTAATTGGTTTCTTGTTGTTTTTGTAGTGCTTTTTTCCCCTTTCTTTTGCTTTCTTCCCTTGTGATTTGATGACTATTTTTAGTGTTATGTTTAAATTTCTCTTTTATTTTTTCTATTTTGTGTCTGTATCTGTTATAGATTTTTGGTTTGTGGTTACCACGAGGTTCATTTATAACAGCCTATATAAATACATGCTTATTTTAAGTTGATGATCTCTTAAGTTCAAATGCATTCTAACGATCCTGCATTTTTAGCCCCCCCCAAATGTTTACTGTTTCTGACATCATAATGTACATATTTTTGTTTTGTATATCCTGTAACAGTCTATTGTGGATATAGATGATTTGACTACTTTTGCCTTTTAGCCTTCCCACTAACTTTATAATTGGTTTATCTACTACCTTTACTGTATATTTGCCTTTACCAATGAGATTCTTCCTTTTGTAATTTTCATATTTCTAGTTGTGGTCTTTTCTTTTCCACTTATAGAAGTCCTTTTAACATTTCTTGTAAACCTGTTTTAGTGGTCCTGGTCTCTTTTAGCTTTTAATTGTCTGTAAAACTCCTTATCTCGCCTTCAAATCTGAATGCTAGCCTTGCCAGGTAGAGTATTCTTGGTTGTAGTTTTTTCTTTTCAGCACTTTGAAAATATCTTGCCACTCCCCTCTGGCCTGCAGGATTTCTACTAGTTGCTTTCTTCTTGCTGCTTTTAAGATTAGCTCTTTATCTTTAATTTTTGTCATTTTAATTATAGTGTGTCTTGGTATGGACCTCTTTAAGTTCATCTTGTTTGAGACTCTGCACTCCCTGGACCTAGATGTCCATTTCCATTTCCAGGTTAGGGAAGTTTTTGGCTATTATTTCATCAAAAAAGTTCTCTGCCCCTTTCTCTCTCTATTCTCCTTCTGGGACCCCTATGATGTGAATGTTAGTATGCCTGTTGTTGTCCCAGAGCTCTCTTAATTTGTCATTTTAATGTAGTTCAGTTTTACAGTGCTTCCCTTATAATTAGTGCTTTTTGTTTCCAGTTTAAGAAATCTTCCTAAGTTTATTATTCTCCCTTGTTATGCTCCAGATGCTTCCACTGTGACATCTTTGGCTCAGAAGTTATGTAACTGTATGTGATTGATCTCCAGCAATTGGGATTATTTTCTAATTTTCTTTTTTTTTTTTTTTAAGCTATTTTTTTTTTTTAATTAATTTATTTATTTATTTATTTCTGGCTGTGTTGGGTCTTCGTTTCTGTGTGAGGGCTTTCTCTAGTTGCGGCAAGTGGGGGCCACTCTTCATCGCAGTGCGCGGGCCTCTCACTCTCGCAGCCTCTCTTGTTGCGGAGCACAGGCTCCAGACACGCAGGCTCAGTAATTGTGGCTCACGGGCCCATTTGCTCCGCGGCATGTGGGATCTTCCCAGACCAGGGCTCAAACCCATGTTCCCTGCATTGGCAGGCAGAGTCTCAACCACTGCGCCACCAGGGAAGCCCTAATTTTCTTTTTATTATTGATTTCTAGTTTAATCCCAACATGATCAAAGAGCATATTCTGTATGTTTTCAGTCTTGTCAAATTTGTAGAGGCTTTCTTTATTGCCCAGCATGGGATTAATTAAGGTTTGTTCCATGTACACCTGGAAGAATGTGAATTCTTTCACTGTTAGGTAGAGTGTTCTGCATATGTCATTTATGTCAAGTCTGTTAATCCTCTTATTCAAATCTTCTTTACCTTTAATGATATTTTCACCTTAAAAACAATTTTTTGGGCTTCCCTGGTGGCACAGTGGTTGAGAATCTGCCTGCCAATGCAGAGGACACGGGTTCGAGCCCTGGTCTGGGAAGATCCCACATGCCGCGGAGCGACTGGGCCCGTGAGCGACAATTGCTGAGCCTGCGCGTCTGGAGCCTGTGCTCCACAACAAGAGAGTCCGCGATAGTGAGAGGCCCGTGCACCGCGATGAAGAGTGGCCCCCACTTGCCGCAACTAGAGAAAGCCCTTGCACAGAAACGAAGACCCAACACAGCCATAAATAAATAAATAAATAAATTAAATTAAATTAAACAAAAAAAAAACAATTTTTTTTTTTTTTTGGTAAGAATGCTGAAGATCTACACTCTTAGCAAATTTCAAGTATATAATACAGTGTTGTTAACTATAGTCACTATGCTGTGTATTAGATCCTCAGAATTTATTTATCTTATAACTGAACATTTGTACCCTTTGATTAACATCTCCTCATTTCCCCCACCCCCAGCTCCTGGTGACCACCATTCTACTCTCTGTCTCTGTAAGTTTGATTTTTTTAGATTCCACATATAAAGTGATACCATATATTATTTGTCTTCCTCTGTCTGGTTTATTTCACTTAGCAAAATGCTGTCCAGACTCATCCAGGTTGTCACAAATAGTAGGATTTCCTCCTTTCTCATGGATGAATAATATTCTGTTGTATATATATACATCTTCTTTATCCATTCATTCATTGATGGACACTTAGGTTGTTTTCATGTCTTGGCTATTGTGAGTAATGCTGCAATGAACATGGGAGTGCAGGTGTCTCTTGTGATTTCATTTTTTGTGAATATATACTCAAGAGTGGAATTGCTGGATCATTTGGTAGTTCTATTATTAATTCTTTGAGGAACTATTTTCCATCATGGCTGTAGCAATTTATACTCCCACCAACATTATCAAGGATGAATTTTTGACTGCTTGTTTTATCACCTAGTGAAAAGTATGTAAATTCTCCCACTATTCTTGTAGACTTGGATATTCCTATTTTTAGGTCTGTAAGTTTTGCTTTATATATTTAAGAGACTTATAGCCAAATATAATATGCAGAACTTGTTTGTAATGTGATTGAAAAATGTATTTTAAGACACCAGGGACATTTGAACATAGGCTGTACATTGGAT
Organism: Balaenoptera physalus; assembly: GCF_965194825.1. NCBI lineage: Eukaryota > Metazoa > Chordata > Mammalia > Artiodactyla > Balaenopteridae > Balaenoptera > Balaenoptera physalus. The sequence continues at coordinate 1,694,715 of NC_138893.1, forward strand.
GATATTTAGGAATCATTGCTAAATTTGTTAGATGTGGTGATATCTACTGGAGATAGAGACTAAAAGGTTTATGGGTTAAATTTTACAACATTTTATAGAATTTGCTCCCAGAGTAAATTGAAAAGACTAAGAAATATATTTCCTTTAATATTTTTATACCAAATGCCTCTTCCTACACACAAAGATATTATAGAGAAATGATTGACAAAGATATGATTTATCACATGCTAAATAAATAAAGCTGCCTCGTTTCCCATGGAAAGCTGGCTTGGAATTTTGTCAGAGGCCTTGGTCAAACATAGACAAATACTCCATTTTTTTAAACCACTAATAGATGATCATTCTTTCTTTTTCTAAATGTGAGCAGCAAATATTTTGGGAAAAAAATAATATAGTATATGCAGTTGTGGATGGGTGGGAATATTTTCAGAGTGAAATCAGAAAACTCATGTGATGGTTAATTTTATGTGTCAGCCTGACTGGGCTAAGAGATGCCCACGTAGCTGGTAAAACATTATCCCTGAGTGTGTCTGTGAAGGTGTTTCTGGAAGAGATTAGCATTTGATTCAGTAGACTGAGTAAAGAAGGTCCACCCTCACCAATTGTGGATGAGCATCATCCAATCCATTGAGGGCATGACTAGAACAAAATGGAGGAGGATAAGTGAATTCCCTCTTTCTCTTCTTGAGCTTGGACATCCATATATCCTGCTCTTGGACATCAGAGCTCCTGGTTCTCTGGCCTTTGGAGTCTGGGACTTACACCAGTGGCCCTCTGGTTTTCAGGCCTTCAGCTTTGGACTGGGAGTTACACCATGGGCTCCCCTGGTTCTCAGGTTTTCTGACCTGGACTGAATTATACCTCCAACTTTTCTGGTTCTCCAGCTTGCAGGTGGCAGATTGTGGAATGTCTTGGCCTCCATAACTGCATAAGCCAATTCCTATTACAAAGTTCCTCATATATATCCATATGTATCCTATTGGTTCTGTTTCTCTAGAGGATCCTGACTAATAAAACCCATAAGAAAAAATTGTATTTAAAAAAATATTTCTTAAACATGGTCTAAGGGGAGATTTTGAACTAAGATAAGTTCGCTAAGGTGTACACTGTCATTAGTACCCAGATATGTGAGCCAGCAGTCTTCAGCACAGGAATCAACTCACCAGGCTGTGAGCAACAAAATAAGAGAATACCATTGGGAAGGCATTCAACTAGAATGGTCTTTTGTAGGCTGATTATGAAGTGGATTTAATGGAAACTAACGTTTTTTGCCTTTATTCCATGAGTTTGAAATCACCTGTAAGTAGCTCTTAGGAAATTTGTGCAGAGATATTAAAAATACAATTTGCTGATTGCCTGAGCTCATCTCTCTGTAGCCCATATAATGGGTACTAATTTTTCTTGTTTTCAGATGTAGAAACTGAAGTTGAGACTTAGATCCAGACAGCTTGCATATAGTGTAGCGACAGCAGCAACCCTTATTGAGCAAATACTATGGCACAGGCAGTGTGCCATGTATTTTACCTACATAATTTTCCTTGTCAGGAAGGTATGATTATATTCATTTGACGAATGTGAAAACTGAGTTTCTAAAAGTGAAAGTGACCTTCCCAAAGCTCTACTCTAAGTGCTGGGTAGCTGGAATTTAATCCTGGATCCGTCTGGCTCCAAACCCTGTATTCTTTCTTGTGTATCATAAAACTATTGACCGCCATGTGCTTCAGATTCAAATGATCATTTAACTGCATTATGTGGGATTGTTTTAGAACACATTACTTAAAATTTTTCTTTTTCCTTTTCCTTGCCAATTATTTTATTTCTTCACCATTTAATTCGTTTTTAAAAGTTATGAAAGTATGCTTGCTTGTGTTTTTTTTAAAGATCAAATAATAAGAAGGTATAGTTAATTCCCCTATTTACATCCCATGCCCTTCCTATAGATGACCACTGTTAAATTTCTTACATAGCCCTTTTCAGAAATTTTCTGTCTATTCAAACACATACACACACATTTTTTTACTTAGATGAATGTATATTTTATTTTGCATAGTGTTCTGTACCTTTCTTTTTTCACTTAACATATCTTGCACATCTTTCCACAGAAATATATAGAGAGAGTTCTACATTTTCATTTTAATGGCTATGTATATTGGCATTCCATTGTATGGATGTACATCATCCAGGTAACCAGTTCCTATTAGGATTGCTTCCCTTTTTTTAATTGCAAACCATACTGGAATGATCAGTCCTATATGTATATCTTTGCATACTTATGTGAGTATCTGTCAGATTGAATTAGGTGCTTGAAAACCAAGGATTACCTTCTAAGCAAGTTCTAATTTTGGTTCTAATAAGTAATGGGGCATAAATTTCAAGGGACCCAAGAGACCCAGCAGCCAGCTAAAAAGAGTTATTATATAGCACCTTTATTCTCTACTCAAAGCAACTTTATTCAATATTCAGATATTACCACACTGGCTTCATTCTGCTGCTGGTGAGCAGAATTCTTTCAAATATCTGAGCTGTCTGCACTCACTGTGTTTTACCAGGATGATCATGGAAGGTTCTGCCTACAGATGAATGACATCTTCAAAGGGCAAATAAGTTTTGATTCTTTCAGTTACCTTCCTTGACGTAGAAATCCATTGGGACGTGCCAAGTCTCTCACCCTAATTGTTAAAGTAATATTACACAGCATTCTGGATCCGTTTATTGAACAGACATTTTCCATAAACTCTGCAATCTGTACACATCCAATTTGTGGCAATAATGTGAAGCTGTTTTTACTAAGAAAAGAACATTCCCATCCTGATACATCTTACTTGTGAACAATTGTTATCTCTCAATTTGATATTTCTTTTTCTTCAAAAGACGAAAAGGTCATTAAATATATGGAGTGTGTTAAGAGAGGGATTTGACTAAGGCTTTATTGGAATGAGGATAAATTCCTATAAGTAGAAATGCTGACTTAAATGGCCTGGTATTTAAATTTTGATAAATATTGTTAAAATGCCATTCAAAATTGTTTAAATGTATATTCTCACAAGCTTACGGTATTCTGAACCCCTACCCATCTCCACACACACATTCTCATCCTGGAAATTACTAATGTTCTAATTATGGAAAATATTATTTGTAAAACATGTTATCTTGCTTTTCCATTGCATCTTTAAATTATGAATGCATTTTAGCATCACATATTTCTTTTACTTATGACTGAACTGCCCAGCTAGAATTTATTTTAAGCACCTCAGAGAAAAGTGGGGAAATCATCTCATGATGGGTAAATATGAAGGGAGACAAGTCCAAATTCCCTTGGAAAAACTGCTTGTCTTCTGCAGGCTTGCTCAGATTCTTTAGTACAGTCATGAACACTGTGATTCTGTAAGAGAAAGGGTGGAAGAGGGGTTTGAAGGAGAATCATTTCACACTCCTCCCCACCCCCAACCTTTCTTACCACAGCAGTTATGATGACGCCACCTCTGGCTCCTAAATGCTGTGGAAATTTTATTTACGAGTATTAATTTCTGCATGTAAAAACTGTAAAGTAAAAGTTTATTTGTTGTTATTCATTATTCAGTTCTGTTATATACTTATCTTCAAGAATGTCTTATGTAATGATCAAAAAGGGGGTTAGATAGTATAATAGATCATCTGCAAAGATAACTGTGCCTCCCATCAAGCAGTGAAAACTCTTTCCCCTCCCCTTGACTCCAGTTGGTCTTGTGACTTGCTATGACCTATAGAATGTGATAGAAGCATTGTTGGGCAAGTTCTAGGCCCTGCCCTTCAGAGGTCTGGCAGCTTCTGCTTTCACCTGTGTATAGAGTAAAACAAGAGTTGAACCATAATTGTAAGAGAGAGAATGAGAGACCAACCAGCTCCCAGCCACTCCAGTCACCCTTGCAGAGATGCCCGGCATGTAGATGAAATCATCTTTGACATTCCAGGTTCATGTGAAGCTTCTAGCTGACTGCAGTCACACAAGAGATTCTAGTGAAGAGGAAGAACCACCAACTGAGCCTGGCTAACTCTCAGAATCATGAAAATAAAGTAAATAACTGAAACACTAAGGTAGGTACTAAAATAGTACCTAGGGAGAAAATCTTGTGAAATATAAAATAAAAACCAATTGTCAAGACAAAGGAGTTCAGTGTAGATGGATAGAGAAGGCCCCAGACAAACAGGAGAGTACAAAATTCTTATCTTGAGTTAGGGTTCAATGGCTGGGACAAGTATTCTAGACCTGTGTTTCAAGTATAACTTTTTTCGATGATGGAAATATTCATCTGAGACTACTGAGAACTTGAAATGTGACTAGTGCATGTGTGGAGCTGAGTTTTAATTTTTATTGAATTTTAATTAATTACATTTAAATTTAAATAACTCCATGTGGCTAGTGACCACCATATTGGACAGTGTAGCCACTACGTCACATGTCAGACTTCATCCTAATGAAGGGATAAAAATCAACAACTCAACCCAAAATTGTGTCTTTTCACCTGTACTCCTCCTCAGAATTCTGAGAGGAACCTCATTATACTCAGACCTTCATCTGCTTTAGACTCTCAGCTGAGAATGACCATATAATCTGTCAACTTCTGCATTTGGAGAACCAAGAATTAGAAGTGGGTTCCCCCTTGTTATGGTCTCTGAGTAAATAGAGAATAAATAGGGGCTGAGAATAACTTTTTAAAAAAAAAATCTGTCTTTGCCTTTTATTCTATGTCTATAAATAGTCTTGAAGTAAAAGCACCTGTTATAAAGGAAATTGTTAAGAGCTTTAATTAGGGTATTGAAATGCAAACCCAAACATATATAGGTATGTGGTGTTTCCCAAACTTCTTTCAATATAGAAATATTTTGTGTGTCACCTCTATTAATCTCTTACAGCAGCAATAGGACACATTTGGGGAATGCTCTCCTAGAAAACTGCAGAATTTTTATTAAACTGGGTTAAATGTCATAATGAAATATTGAACACTTCAACCATGAATACTACATGGTAACTTTCCAAAATCAATTCCATTTCCTTAATTAGAAAATTAATCATTTGAGATTATTAAACAAATATGAGGCAAGATTAAAATGATGATTTTCATTTCCTTATGGGTTAATTTTTAAATATTTAACAAAAATAGAATAATACTTTTCTCAGAGAGGGCAAGATTATAGCTGAGATTTCATTATATGGTAACTAGACTCCAAAATTTTCAAACACTATTTTTAACATTCCTACCTCCTAAAGGCAATATTGACATTCACATGAATAAAATCATTCCTCTTCTATACCCATCTGGCAGTAAACCATGATTTTCCAAAGAGCCAAGGACAAATAATTATTCCAAGGACTCTTTTTTGCTGGAAAGACATTCTTACTTTCTTAGGAGAATATAATTCGTTCTGCTTCATTGTTGGATTTAACACCAGTGAAATTGAAAATATATTATTCCTACTGCCTATGAGTCCTCAAAAGACTCTCCTACCCTCCAGAGTTTGTTCCAACTGGTTTGTCAAATTAAGGTAAACAAGCAAATTATTCCAGTCACTTAAAGATCTGGTTAAAATGTGAGAAAATATCTCTTCTCCCCAAATTCCTATTCATGGAATTTTATGGTTGATAGCAATCCTCAAAGGTCATCTTCTTCCACCTTCTCGTGTTGGCTGCATATCAGGATGAGGTGGGGGTGCTTTTAACACTGCAGATCCCTGGGCCCCACTCCAGACTATCTCAGCAGGGGAAGGGGAAGCAGGCACAGACATCCTTAAAGCCACTTTGGAGACTCTAATGACAGTTATGCCTTTGAGCCAGTCCATCCTGCTCCCTTTACAGACGTGTAGACTGAGAATCAGCCGGCTAAGTGCGTCACCATTTTGTTTCTTATGTATGAGGCCATCAAAACTAGAACAGTCTGAACAAGTGGTGGTTTTCCAGCTTGTACACAAGTCACTAGGATTACAAGTGTGTCTGTGTGTGTGTGTGTGGGGGGGGTGTCTCCAGGACCACCTCAGGGTTAAAGGGGACAGTGAGGAAGGGAGAGACTCTAATCTCCCATCAGAACACCCCACCTAGCTGTTTGTATATCGAGGTACTTCATATTTCATTTGAAGAGAAGGTTCCACTGCTAAAAGTATGCCAAGTCTGAAGAATCACTCCTCTAAAAAGGTGAACATCACGTGTTGATTTCTGAGATGCTTATCAAAGTATCTCAGGAGCCAGACACTGGTTCAACTATTCATGAAATGTAAAAACATTTAAAAGAACAGTAGAGTGTTTATTCTTAAATCACTTTTTTTTTTCCAGGTGTTTGATGAGCTCCAAGGGACTATCTAAGCTCAAATATTTGCACCTATGAAAAGTATGTGTAGCCGGTAAGAATCTCAGGCCATAAGTGCAAGCTTTTAAAATGTATTTCATTTTTCTTCAACTGACTTAATTTCTATTTTTATGTTCTATTACTCTGATACCTGATGCATTTTGACCCTGCTCAGGGTATGTAGGTAATTCCAAGGCATCAGGGTGGGTCTCTGGTCCCTGATCCTGTCTGCCCTCAATGGCATCCTCTGAAATATCCTCTTTCCCACCTGGCCTCAGGTCATGGGTACATATGGATCCTGTTTACTCCTGACCACAAAGTCTCTTAGGTCCTCTCTATTGGAGGCTTGTGCCCGTCGCTTGGTCTCTCAGGAAAGCATTCAGCTGCTTCCAGCCCACCTGGGTTTGGGGGACCATGTGAGGGTGTCTCAGGCTCCCCTGGGCAGACAGTCCTCCACCATATCTATTGCTTCCCCACCATGCTGCTGAGGGGAGACCCATGAAGCTTGCTGTCTCTCCCAGTTCCACTCAGGAAGTGAAGCACAGCTCTTCTTTGTCACTGGAGCCCCAAAACTTTTCAAGGGCATGCCCCAGCAGTGGACACCAAGGCAGAGGACCTCTCCAGAAAACAACAGTATCTAAGTGTGCTCTGATTCTTCTCTCTTATGGATATCATAGTTGAGAGGATGGGAAAACTGTCTTGAACTGAGGATATTTTCTTCGAAAACCATTATTCTGTTCTGAAGCCTTCAGAATCCAGGCTCTTGCAACTCAGAACACCTTTCATCTCAAGACAGTTGTTTCTGCTATCATTCCCAAGGCCTATTTTAATACTCAGAGAATTGCCTGCTTATCTTCCCAGAAGCTGCCCCAGTGGAGGTAAGGAGATTGATATGAGACAAAGGTGGACAGGGGGAAAAATGCATCAGTTAATACATCAGTATCATATCTTTCTACACAAGCATAAGGGGGAAATACCGATCAGGTTCTGATCAATTTCTTGACATCTCTTCAATGCTCATCACTGTTTCATCCCTTTCTCCTTGTTATATATATTTTCTAACCAGGACCATATACATAATTTGAGGAGCCCAGCACAAAATAAAAATGCAAGGCCCCTTGTTCAAAAATTACTACTAATTTCAAGATAGTTATAGCAGAACATTAAACCAAGCACAGGGCCCTTTTGAACACAATGGCCTGGGTCACACCCATGAAGCCAGCCCTGTTTCTAACCCTTAAAGCACCTCTTTCCTTGATTTTTAGTGGAGTGTTGTTTGTATTGTCAAAAGAAAACTCAGAGAACTTTACTTGATATGAATAATTTATTGAATGAGAAACAAGAACGGGGAGATTTCAAACCCAAAACTGGTATAAAGTTCAGAGGCATGGCATTACAGGATAGCTTCTAAAGTGAAAAGGAGGAAGTTGTTTAGCCTTTACAATGATTAGTTATTACATTGAGGGTTTCCAGACTGCAGGAGGTTGGTGAAAAGTGATAATCTTATACCATTTGGGGAAGATGACTTAAGTTTTATGATTATCAAAGACATTGACAAGAAATAACCTAAATTACATTTCACTTACGTTCATGAAATGAACCACTTAGTTTTGCATAAGTGGCTTAAATGGTTTTTGTCAGCTTGAGGGATTTTTAAACCTGGCTTCATTTCATTTTATTTTAAAAGAATTATCAAAATAACTTAAGACAATCTGAATGTCCAGTAATAGGAATTCATAATATAAATTACAGAATTTCCATATGATAGATGACTATGCAGTTATTTATAATCACGTGGGGATATTAAACAACATGGAAAAATGTTACCATGATTTTATGTATTGGAAATGTTAACACGCCTGCCCTGACCACACCCCGTTGTGAGGGAAACAGCCCCACCCATTCCTCTTGCAGCCAGGCAGGGGGGCCTTGCTTTACTACGTTTCCTCCTTCCACTATTGTTGATTGGCTCAGGAGAGTAACAGATCCAAGGGTAGCCAATTAGTAGACTTGCCAGCAACCTATTGTCTGTATGCGCTGGATGAAACACAGCAGGGCAAAGTTTGAAATTTGTACTAAAAACCCAGAAATCATGAGACAATAAGAGTGAGAGCTCAGTTAAAAGGCAATAAGGTAGATTAAAGATTGAGAAACTGCTGTAAGAAGTAGTAAACTGAAACTATGAGGGAACAAAAATTAAGAATAAGTAGACAGAGCAATTGAAGGCGGGGCAAACAGGCAGATGGAGGGCAGCCAACCATGCTGTCAACGCAGCTCTGCAGCAGGGACTCCAGCTCCTGCTGTGGGGTTCTTGGCAGATGCCTGGGCTCCAGATCCAGACTCCAGCCCTTTGCACAGGAACCTGCCCTAACCTGGCCCCTGTTCTTAGATTTTCAAGACAATTTCCTTGTCATTCTTTGTAAATCCTTTCAGGACTGGCCTCAGTGGATCGCTGTCTTGCAACTGTTACAAGGGTGTGTAGACTATGAGCCCAATTTTATTTTTAATGTTTGCTTACATGTATCTATGGATATGAGGTAGAGTCGCCAACTTACTAACAAAATTCTTAAATGTACCAAGATTACGTTGCTTCTTTATTTCTCCATTAACTGATCTGATCCCCTAAAAGATACTTCTCACTGGGTGCCTGGGGCAATTAGACTTGGCAATGTTCCAATCTTCTGTGGCATAAATGTTTCCATCCACTTTACACATTTATTTAAATTTCAACTCGCTTGGTTTTTGTTAAAGATGTACCTGCATGTAGACAAAATAACATATTTGTAAGGCTATTCATTGCAACATTGCTTATAATAGCAAAATTTTATCTATGTTCATCAATAAGGAAAGAGTTGAATAAATTATGAAGTATCCTTACACTACTCTCCAAAAAAGCAAACAAAAGAATGGGTACACCATATACTGTCCTGATACAGAAATCCCAGTGATACATTTTAATTGGGAAAAAGGGTCAAAAATAGTTATGCTACCTTTGCTTTAAGAAAATGAAAAAATAAGATTAAAAATATGTATTAACATTTCTAGTAATAGCATAAAGAAACTCTGGAAAGATACACAAGAAGCCAATTTAAATTGTGTTCTTTGAGAGGAATGCTATTGGGGGATTAGAAATGGGGTGGATGGGAAAGCAAGAGTTTTTTCTGTACGTTGTATAAATCTATGGACCATGTCAATATTTTACTATAAAAATGAAGCATATTTTTTAAAGTAATAACATTCAATCTATAGTTTCAAATAGTATCTTTTGTGTGACTGAGTAAAATGATCCATCCCTCAGACTTACCCTAGTGCTCTACGAATAGCATCTGATTAGGGTAGATTAAGCCATCTAATGGTGGTAGAATGCAGTGGGAGGGACTTGGACCCTTGCTGGCCATCTCTCTTTTTTGCCTGGTCATGCCTTCCCTCTGGCACTGCAGCTGAAGTTGGCAACTGGTGTCCTTTACCATCTGGTCTTAATGTGGTCTGGCCCAGTGGTGCTACCAGGCTGACTTGGTCTTATCTTAGCACTCGATGGTGCTCAGGACCTCCCGGGTCTCTCCCGTAGCCCCCAGCTGGCTCTGCTTTGAGTCTGATCCCACAGCCTCTACTATAAGATCATCCTTCCCAGGCCTGCTGACTTCCACAGGGTAATCTTCTGATTTGACCCCCAGCCCCCCACCCCATTCCCCACCTCCTCTATCTGGAAACCCTGGACCCAATCCCCCACCTCCTCTATCCGGAAACCCTGGACCCAATCAGTGGCATGCAGAAATTAGAAGAGCACTGGAAAGCTAAACCTTCTTCCTGCATGTATCTCCCAGAGAGAGAACTTCCCAGTTCACACTGATATGGCCAACTTCCATGTTGGTATGTGGGAAACTTACAAGGCTATCTTCCCAAGAGACCCAGGAAGAGATCCTGGGCAAAGGCCCCTGCCCTTAGCATCCTGTCCAGTTTTCTCACACACTTGGCTTTGGTCTAGAGGGGGATTTTGTTTTATAAGTTTTACTTTTAAAAGGAGCAAGTATTTTTAAAATGTTTTCTGTTGTAACTGGTGAGGACATGAGAGTTTGATGTATTGTCCTTTGTACTTTTCTGATTTTTTTTTCTCAATTATTATTTTTTTAAATTTAAAGACAAAAATTCAATCAAGCCATTTTTGATTGGGCCATTTTTAGAACTATTTTGGGAGAACAAGCTGGGATTTGATTCAGTATCATGATTGGTTTGTGAGCTGCACAAAAAGTGAGGTGGGGAGAGGTTTAGAAAATTAAAAATGGAAGATACCCCCCCCACACATATACAAACACACAATACCCCAGTCATTGTTTATTTCTCTTCCACTATCCAGATAGTTGTTGCAGATGACTAGTTTATTTGGCTAGTTCAGACTCAGACTAAGAAACAGATAAAGGGAGATAACTTATGTGGTTCTGCCATAACTCTCTTTTCTCAAGTGAGAAAATTTGGGCTTTGATGTCCATCCTATTTGATCAAGAGAATGCTGACCTTCTTCCTTAGTCATAGCAGATTTTATTCAAGCTAAAAATGTACTCAGAAAAATACTACCTCTTTGGAAATCTGCCTCCAGATTTCTCTTACGTAAAAAATAACTCTTGTGTTTTTAAGCTACTGTAGTTGGGTTTCTTTTAATATCAACCTGACTTAATTCCTAACTGATGTAATCATGGGTGGGGAATTTATTCATTCATTCAACAGATTATTATTGAAAATCCAGGTCCCAGGCACTGTGCTAAGTGTTGAGGATTCTGGTACTAGATATTGGAATAATGGGGAAAAAAATAGTTATAATTATGGTTATGCTGAGTCCCTTTTCCATTTGCCCCTCCAAGTCCACTCTCCATGCACCCTGCTTTGTACCCCTGGGAGGCTGACCCATATGGATGTCATCAGTGAGCTCCCTTACTCTTTGGCTCCAGTTGGATTATTTATTCCCCCAGCTCCCTCCTGTGGGATTGCTACACACTGGCTTCATCCGTCTACTGAAAGTCCCAGCTCTTCTTGGGCATCCCTTTCCAACTATTCTCTGTCTCCAGGTTCTGGTAAATGCCCCCTTTTCTTATTTATTCAGGCCTCAGGTGAATAGTACAGTTATACTAAGCTTGGGGTTTCTCCACATCCTTCCCAGGCCTTTATAAAGAGTTCCTTTACAAAATGCTCCTCAAATTAGTCAATTGGATGGGCTATCTGTTTCTAATGACACAACTATCATTTTATCAAGAACTCCTTTTGTGTTAAGACACTGCCAGGTGTGCCATTTCATTGAATCTTTACACTCTTGTTAACACTTTACCAAGTAAGGCTGAAGAATAGAGATTAAGTTAACCATAACCAAGTTGTTAACTAGGTTATTTTATATTTTAAGATTTGTGGATGAATTATTTATTTATTTTATATCTTATATTCCTAACCAGGACGCTTACAGAGATAGGCACACCCTTATACAAAACAGCACAATCAGCATTTTTCATGGGTATACCCCTCCACCTTGCTCCTCACCCCAGCTTTCCTTTCTGCGCGTCTGGCTCACAGCATCCCAGTGCTGCCTCCTGAGGTGCAGGGTTCCCTTCCTGATGCCTCTCTCTGGTCAGCCACCCCAGCAGTTCTCCTGGCTCTAGCCACAGTGACTTTCTCTGTGCCCCAAGCTTTCAGAACACTGCCCTCCCTTCCCTTCAGTAATGGCAAGTTATCTAAATAATAATACTGCAGCACCTGCCAATAATTATTATTACCTCTCTGAGGGATAGCAAGAACTCTAGTTGACCCATTACCTTCATGTAAACAAAGGGCTTGACCTGCACTGTTAATTTTAGAGACAACTGTGATGATTAGGAGAGACATTTTGGTACTTATGTCCTTATCGACTGCACATCCACTTGGTATAAAGCAGTCTTGTGCAAGACACTAAGAAAATCTCTCATATTTCTTGGTTCTTAAAACTAACTCTCTCATTAGTTTTGTGAAACAATTCTGTGGCAGTTTTCCACCAATGTAATTTGATTCCTGAAATTATTTTCCATTATGTGTCTTTAAAAATTTTGAGTTATATATTCCACGTTAGGAGAAGAATTCTCCAGGCAATGTGTAGAGTTAACAGAGGTTAAAAAAAGAGATCATTTCTGATAGTGAAACAATACTCCCTGTTACCTTTCATTTGTGTAGAAAAAGTCCAGCCAAGTCCATTTATCAGTACAAAGGAAAATAAGAAATTTAGCCTCCTAAACACTTTCACATTCTCTTTCCACGCTATAAGACATTTTTAAGAAAAGAGTTGTGTCCAAAAGTGCATTCAGTTTGTTTCCCCAGACAACATACATTCTATGACTTCAACTTATTTGTTTCTAATATTACTGGGAGGCAGGAAAAAAATATCCAAATGGTTCTAGTTGCATAACAAAACCTACATGCCAGGAACTCTTAGAATCGCAATTCTAGAAGCAGTCCTCCAAATGTGCATGTCCTGTTTCCATTATCTAAGCAATGGTTGAGTGGTTTAGTATGTCCTAACTAGAGAAGCCTTGTTTATAGTGAATGATACCAATGGTAAAGAATTCTGCCAAAACATTCTGTTGCACAGGTCTGAGGCTTGCCTGAAGCATGGAACTCAAGAAACCCAGTAGTCATTTGGCTTGGTGTGGTACATTTAATCCCAACATGGAATTTTCGAGAAAGTGTAGAATCCCTTGTAATATTCTTCTCCTAAGACTGTGGAGAGAAATATATTACTCACACCTACCAATTTTCCTTTACTTCTGCAGTAATAAGACAGAGACTGAAGAGTAGAATAACTCTGGTAGTTTTAAAACATGGCTGCAAACTCTTTGACACTCCTCCCACTGAGAGGTGGGGTCTTAGCCCCTCCCCTAGAATCTGACAAGCTTGTGACAGCTTTCAGACATACAGTATTGGCACAGGGATGCTATGTGATTTCCAAAGCTGGGTCATAAAGGGCCACATAGCTTATGCCTTGTTTGCTGGCACATTCTTCTTAGAGCCTTGAGCATGTAAAAATCTGACTGAAATCTGACTTGAATCTGCCATGCTGGAAAGGCCTGGAGTAGGCACTCTACTTGACAGTCCCAGCTGAGTCCAGGCTCCCAGCAATCCATTCCTGTCAAGGAAATAGAAATGTGAATGAAACTGACTTGGACCCTCCAGACCAGCCCAAAATTTCCAGCTGAATACCGTCAAGCAAACAAAATTTGGGGAAGTTTATTTTGTAGCAATAGGTAACCAGAACAATTATCTCCTAGGTTAACTGGTCATTGATCAGCACACCACTATTAAGCAGCATAGTCTGTTTGATAGATAAGAAAATGAACCACAAAGTTACACAGTAATGCAGGGCTAGAGCTTGATTTCAGCTATTATTGAGAACTGTGTGTTCTTTGTTCACTATGACATCTTTTCATGCTGGTCATAAAATTTCCAAACTAGAATATTAAAAATAACTAAGTCATTGGCTATTGGTTATTGAAATTCATTGATCAAACTGTATTCTCTGGAGCCTTAGGGTTCCAAAAAAGATGACTCAAGGCTCATCCTGGGAGAGGAAGCAATAGGGGTAGAATGGCCAAGCAGGGGAGGTTCTGGCCCTGTTTCAACCCAAATTTGTTCTGCCTTTAGTAGCTGTATAAAGTGTGTTGATATTCCACTTACGATATGTTTTTTAAAATATGTTTCATTACTAAAACAAAACTAACAAAAAAGTTTCAGAGTAGTGATGTCATCCAAAATCCTCATTTTAAAATTAAAAATCCATGTCCTGACAAACAAAGCCTTGTTTCTTGCCCAGAGTTATATCTAGTTATTGGCCAATCAAGTTCCATGATTCCTATTACAGTGATTTTATCATGATTATACAATTAGCCTGTGTCATGCATATTAACAACACCCAAGACAGAGATGAGTTTATTTATCCAATTAGTATCTACTGAACATCTATCAGGTACCAGCTCCCATACCAGGTCCTGGAGATGTGGTGTTGAACATGATGGGCAAGGTCATCGCTCTTATCAGGGTTACCACTCAACAGGAAATAATTATCACCCAGTCATCCATGAGCTTCGTTTCCATAAATGGCTTTGTCTTCTGTCTCCATCGTATTCATAACGAGAACTATCCATAAAGAAAATGTTAAAAGTCACATCATTTAGTTTCTTGCTGAGGACAAAAGGGGAAAAGGAAGGAAGCAGGGAACTATAATGATCTAGAAACAGGAATAATTAGGTTCCAATTAAGCAGAGTAGGGCCATTATATAAAAAACAAGGCAATCTAGAGTTTTTAAATTCCTATAAAGTTGCCAAAATGAATTTTCAAGAAGTCTTATCCACTTCTTTGTGTTGTTTATTCAGTTTTGTTGAGAACATCTCAATTATTCCAGGAAGGTTTTAAGTGCTACATGTTTCGGGTAGCATTTATATAACATATTTTATAAAGATCAAACTAAACACAGGTAGGAATGTGAGATAGTTTTCAAAAAGAAGTAGGCTACTTAAGAGGGAATGTGGATGTGGGTGATTTCTGAGCCTCCACAGGTATAGAGCTAACAAATAAAGTATCTCATCAGTCCAGTCTTAAAATTCAATCTCTTCAGGTCAACCAATTGCAGAACCTGTGAACCAAATAACTCTTAATGACTGAGTTAACACTCGGACTCTTTATTTTTGAAGATTCAAAAGGGATAGTTTACACTTTCTATTTTAATTTAAAGTTAAATAGATAAGGCTCTGCTTGAACTCTTGAGAAAGTTTAGCTGTAGGAACAATCTTTCCAACTCATTCTCTTCTTTAAAAGACTTCAGTTTTGGCACAATCATTTTCAATTCATCCACAAATCCTTTACTTTGCACAGTCCGTAATTTCAAGCCGAAAGCCTTTTTCTTTGTTAATAGAGAAAGCTCATTTATCTGGCACTGTCATCATGAAGTAGTGTGTTATGGCAAGCTAAAATTCCAGAGAGTGACCATTTTTACTACATATGAATTACTAATTTTCACATCTATAAAAACAAACCAGAATATCACACACAACTGTATACTGATGATTTAACCTTTGGTGGTTCAAATGGCACAACAAAGATTGAGCCTCAGCATCACATCTTAAACATTTAGTCCCACTGACTACAATAATAGATATTAATGACGACAAATATTGGGCTGCGTCTCCACTGATATGAGAACAAAACTTTGAAGTCTTTTAAAATGAAACTTTTATATGAGCTTTTACTTCCATTTGTCTAGAAAGCATCCTTAAAAGGAAAAAAAATGAACTTCATACACACACACAAATACACACATATAGTTACATATATTTATCTATCTCCCCACATTAGAGATGAAACCTGTGATTACAGCCTGTATCTTGAAGCTTTATATATCAAGCTCCTAGCACAGAAGCACAACCCAAATATGGTACTCAATGAATGTTTGTAAAGAGAATAGATAATAAATAATATTTTATCACATTTCACTTACATCAATTAATTTTGTTTTGTTTTGTTTTACAACAATCTTATGACTGAAAAAGGTTGACTACAAAAATGAGGCTTAGAATATTTGTCACTATTACAGCTATAGTGTTATTATGTAGTGGGCCCAGAACTGGACTTTTCTGACCAAATCCTGGATGACCACACTTGTCTAGAGTCTCATGATTCACCCTTAGGCCTGAAGTAGAAACCTATCTTTCCTAAGACCAGGGATCTCCCCTCTTTAACTGAGCAAGTCTGCCCCCTAGCAAGGTGGAAAAGGCTGCTGAGTAGGTAACAGGGAGTATCTGCCACAACGTTCTTACGCAGGAAATTGAAAACCTTCTGTTGCTTCCACCCAGTTTAAAAAAAAAAAAAATTATAGTATCTAGAACCCTTCCTGGCCACCAGTATTATTACGTTCCTACCTTTTCATCTTTGTCCCATCCCTTCCACAGGGCTAATGACTTCAGTCCTCTCCCCTTCTGAGCTGGACAGCCCTTCTGGGTGCACCGTCACTTCTTAGCTGTCCATCTTCCCTGCATTGACCCCTGACAGCTTCCACTTCCCAGGGCCGCCCTATGGGCAGCTCCTGTTTCACACTCCAGGCCCCCCTACTGTGGAAAATAGGACCTATACAAATTAAACACTCTTCTATGTGTCCTAAATGTGAATTCCTAAGAGGAAAATCATCAGTAAGTCCTAATGACTACATCAGTCAAAATTGAAACAAAATATATTACATCCACTGAAACAAACTATATTAGAAGGCACAATTTAGTAGTGAAATAATTTCAGAATTATTTAAGTAGAATTCCTAAAAGATAAATTCTCACTCTACTGACTTGAATCAAGATTTCAGTCCTTCACGGAAGCAATCTAAATGTCCATCGACAGATGAATGGATAAAGAAGATGTGGCACATATATACAATGGAATATTACTCAGCCATAAAAAGAAATGAAATGGAGGTATTTGTAATGAGGTGGATGGAGTTAGAGTCTGTCATACAGAGTGAAGTAAGTCAGAAAGAGAAAAACAAATACAGTATGCTAACACATATATACGGAATCTAAGGGAAAAAAAAAAAAAAAAAAGGCCATGAAGAACCTAGTGGCAAGACGGGAATAAAGACACAGACCTACTAGAGAATGGACTTGAGGATATGGGGAGGGGGTGGGGTGAGATGTGACAGGGTAAGAGAGTGTCATGGACATATATACACTACCAAATGTAAAATAGATAACTAGTGGGAAGCAGCCGCATAGCACAGGGAGATCAGCTCGGTGCTTTGTGACCACCTAGAGGGATGGGATGGGAAGGGTGGGAGGGAGGGAGATGCAAGAGGGAAGAGAAATGGGAACATATTGTATATGTATAACTGATTCACTTTGTTATAAAGCAGAAGCTAACACACCATTGTAAGGCAATTATACTTCAATAAAGATGTTAAAAAAATAAATAAAAATAAATAAATAAATAAATATTACAAAAAAAAAAAGATTTCAGTCCTTGGTCAGCAGTCACCACTGGACATGTAATTAGATTCAAAATAACACATTCTAAATTGGTCTCTTAACTCTCGCAAATTGTTTTCTGCCCCTCAGCTTTACCCCTCAGCCTCTACTTCTCCCTGGATTGTTCCAGACTTGTATCAGGATTTCACCTCTATTATTAGCCTAAACTTGTTTTTTAAATGACGATCAAATGTCAGGAAATTGGTAGCGTGCTGCCTGATTCTGTGTTGCGCAGTTTGGAGAGTGGATGTGGCCACAATGTGGAGAGCAGTCAGTGGGGCTGTAGGAGGGAGACGAGAGAAAGCAGGACAGAGTCCCCTGTCCCTGGCGTGCATGGAACATCTGTTCCTGTATATTAAATGGCGAATCAGACTCACCACAGCGCTATAAACCAACTTCTGAGGCATAATTGGGTAGTTAACATTCAAAAGAAATAGTAGGCTCTGTAAAAACAAACAATTTTCTCTTGGCAAGTGGGAAATTACTATTGAAATTTTGTATAAGATTAAATAATCTCTTATCACCATTTCAACAGTGGATTTCAAAACAAACCTAAAAGTGTTCTGTCTTATTTCATTTGGTCTTACATTGATAAACAGATTGGTGGTCCTCTCCTCTCCACCTCCCTGCACATAGGGACATGTGTGGTGTACATACATTCATTAAACAGAAGTTGACCATCTATTATGGGCCGGACACTGTAGGTAGAGATGATAATGTTCAAGACCAACAAAATGCCTGCTTTCAGGGAGGTTACATTCTGGTGGGATGTGACTATAAATAACCATCATACAATAAATGAATAAGCTATATATGTATACATATGTAGAGCATTCATACATATATATGAATGCTGTGTACTGTATTATATAGAAAACATGATGGATGAAATGAAAAATATATACATATTAAAAATATGTATATTATATATCTAATTAAAGCAGATTTGAGAGCTACTTTAGATTGGGTGGTAAGAAGCCATCTCTAAAGAGGTGTTATTTAAGATGAAATCTAAGAAGCAGCCAGCCACAGAAAGGTCAGGAGATCTTCATTCCAGGAAGAGAGAACACCTAGGCCAAAGGCTCTAAGGGAGAATAAGTGACACACTTGAAGAACAGGAAGGTCAATGGCTAAAGCAAAAAGGAAGAGGGGGATGAAGTTGGTGAGGTGGGCAGGTCCAGGACCTTGTAAGCTGAGGTAAGGTATCTAGGCTTTATTCTACTCCTTGCCATACAGGATTCATTTTATTTATCCATTTGATTGTTGATAGGCATTGAGTTGTTTCCAATGCTATGATAAAGGATTTTATAATGAAAGGGTATATCTACACCTTCCTATCTCCTTTGGAAACACATACCCCGCTAACACCTAACACATGCTTTGTTTAGATAATAAGAAAGTATATCTAGGGCTTGATAGCACGTTTTTACATTTTAAAAGTAATATATGTTATTTCTTGAAATATAGAGGAAAAAACTACAAAAAAAGAAAATCATTATTACTAGTATCCTATCACCCTGATGTCCTAGATACCCTCCCTTTGTCTCTGAAAATCCATTCTCCACCCTACTTTGAGCTCTGGAAGCCTGATCTGCATAGGCTGCATTAACCAGCCCCCTTTGGCTTCTGGACTCCTATTAGACTTGGCTAATGGGAAGCACCAGCCAGAGATTGGAAGTATGGAAAACAGAGAAATTGAGGCATTTATTCTCCTTGTTCACTTCCTGCTAGATCTCCATGGATTGGCTGTATCTTTCTATAAAAGGCCTCAGCTTCTGTTAGACGGCCCTCTCCACATAGCCACTCTCTGGGTTCTAACAACTATTCTTTTTAAATCCTTCCTACATCTTTGTAAATAGTCCCTTTATTAAATTCTCCACAAAATACCTGGTCTGAGTGTGCCAATCGTAACTGTCAGGAACCTGACTGATAGACCAGAGATAATATTTTCTGTATTTATTCCAATATATTTCCAATAACTAACGCATAGTTTGGATCATTCTTTTGTCTCTTAATATTTTCCCATATTATTAACTATTATTTGAAAATATTACTTGCATGGTAATATTTTTCCATTTATGATTTAAGCATTCAGTAATTATTGAACACTTAAATTATTTCCAATTTCTTGCTGTCGTGATATGATGAAAAATATCTGTATTCTTACCTTTCTGATTAAAAAGCTCTTTCCTGGGCTTCCTGATGGCGCTGTGGTTAAGAATCCACCTGCCAATGCAGGGGGCATGGGTCCAGGAAGATCCCACATGCCTCGGAGCAACTAAGCCCGTGCACCACAACTACTGAGGCTGCGCTCTAGAGCCCACGAGCCACAACTACTGAGCCCACGTGCCACAACTACTAAAGCCCGCATGCCTAGAGCCTGTGCTCTGCAACAAGAGAAGCCACCGCAATGAGAAGCCCGTGCACCGCAACAAAGAGTAGCCCCCGCTCGCCACAGCTAGAGAAAGCCCGCATGCAACAATGAAGACCCAACGCAGCCAAAAGTAAATTAATTAATTAATTTAAAAAAAATAAAAAAGCTCTTTCCTTACTCTGAGGTTATTAAAATATTCTCCTATATTATCATCTAAAGCTTTATTGTTTTGCCTCATATTTAGATCTACAATATAACTATAGTGGAATTTTCTTTCAGGACACCCAAGCTGTCCCAACACCATTGATTTGAGTGACCATCCTTTCTCCCTTGGATCTGCAGGGCCACCTTTTTCATGTTATATGTCCATATATACGTAGCTTTATTTCTAGGCTTTAGTCTGTTCCATTGGTTTATTTATTCTTGTGTCAATAATACTATATTGTTTGAATTAACATGACTTCATAATAAGTCTTGATATCTAGTACAGTAAGTCCTTGTACCTCTTCTTTTTCTAAATTGTCTTGGCTATTATTTATTTTTTTTTAGGAAGATGAGAGGTGCTGAAGGATTTCCTGTTTTGTTTTTGATTTTATTTTTTAAATGAACATACAATAACATTGAATTTTTTGAGGGATACAGTTTTATGAATGTTAACACAACTATAGATTCATTTTATTACCACCCAAGTCCGGATATAGACAGCTTCATGACCCCAGAACTCTCTCATGCTGTTCCTTTGCAGCCACCTTCTTTCCCACCCCAGCCCCTGGCAATCACTGATCTCTTCTCTATTGGTAGCGTTTTTCTTTTTCGAGAAATTCGTCTAAATGGAATCATACAGTATGTAACCTTTTGAAACTGCCTTCTTTCACTGAGGACAATGTCTTTGCTATTTATCCAAGTTGTTGCATGTTCCCTTTTATTGCTGAGCAGTATTCCATTGTTTGGATGTACCAAAGTTTGTTTAAATATTCACCCTTTGGAGGACATTTTGGTTGTTTCCAGTTTTTACTGATTATGAAGAAAGCTGCTATAAACATTTGTGTATGGGTTTTTGTGTGAACATAGATGTTCATTTCATTAGGGTAAATACCTACAAGTGCGATTGAGGGATAATAACTGTATGTTAGACTTTGTAAGAAACTGTGAAACTGTTTTCCAGAGTGCTTCTACCATTTGGTATTCCCATTAGCAATGTTTGATAGTTCCAGTGGCAGAGCACTGGACATTGTCTTTTTTTTAAAGCCATTCTAATAGTTTGAAGTGATGTGTCATTGTGGTTTTAATTGGCATTTCCAAGTGACTAATGATGTTGAACATCTTTTTATGTATATATTTGCCTTCTTCTCTTTGGTGAAGTGTCTATTCAAGTCTGCTTTATTTATTTATTTTTGATTCACAGAGTTTATTTTCTTATTGTTGAGTCTAAGAAATTCTCTCTATATATTGGATACAAGTCTTTTTTGTAGGATATGTGATATGCAAGTATGTCACGCTCATCTGTAATTTGTCTTTTCATCCTCTTAACTGTATCCTTCACAGAGCACAAGTTTTTAATTTGAGAGAGAACTTTGATGCTGGTGGTGCGCCAAAGATGGCTGAAGCAGTAGTTGTGGTAAAAATTCCCTGATGGCCTCAGGGCAATGTGGTGCCCGGGGTGTCTGTGATGGTGGTTGTAGGGGTCAGAAAAGGAAGGCCTGTGTGACCTTAAGTGGTCACCGTCACGGTCTTGCCCTCCAGGTGCAGCCCAAGCATGTGAATAGCAAGTAGTAGCAGCCAAAGTGGTAAGAGAAGAACAGATTAGAACAATACTGTCTGGGGTTTACGGAGTGACATCTTAACAGACTTCCCCTAATGGCATGGAATTCAGAGGAGGGGGAGGTCCCTTTTGTGCAGAGTGGTAAATTAAAATGAGTTCTTTGATCCCAACACATATTAAATGGTAGTAATTTCTCCTTTTCCTATCCTGGGTGTTCCACTTCACCAGCTGCAGCAAGTTGACTATCCCATTAGCTTAGTACTACCTAAGAACACTCTGTCTTCCAAAATAATTACCTTGGGTTCATCTACAAAAGGCTGAAACTTTCCAATAAAAGCAAACACAAAGAAGTGCTTTAAACAAGCTGTGTGTGCCCTATTCTCGTAGTTTCCTATGTCAGATTCCCAGAGAAAGTCCATTATTCCTCCAGATGAGTTTTTTTGATCACTTAAACAAATAGAGCATTCCGTTCCTCTCATGATTTGTCAAAATGAATATTTTCAAATTAATGTATCACACAGTTAATAAGTATGGTATTATTGTTTTCTTATAAATTTGTTATCAAACTTTGGAATAATCAGGCCCATGGCAGCAGAATAGATCTATACAGTTTCAAATATTTTCAAAGCTTATTTCTATTCCTACCATTCTAATTTCTGAAAGAATGACAGAAGCATAATAAATTCCTCCTTTCTTGAACATAATTTTTCAAAGCTAATGAGAAATATAGGACACTAAAAATGTTAAGCCTCAAAACTGAAATCTTTCAATATTTGTCAAACAAACATTAGCTTTTGTCCCATGTAATAGACAGTGGGATTTTCCATTGCTGTTGATGTTTTAGAGTAGTGAAAAGAAGGTGGGAAAGAGATGAGAATCTTCTTTATTTCTATAGAGGAAGATGTTTTCTATCATGAATTTAAAATGTATATAAATATAGGTCTATTCCAAGTTAATATTAACATTAAGACGCATTTTAGAATAACATAAGTTTAAAAGGGGGGCTTGGGACTTCCCTGGAGGTCCAGTGGTTAAGACTCTGCGCTTCCACTGCAGGGGGCACGGGTTCAAAGATCCCGCATGCTGTGTGGTGTAGCCAAAAAAAAAAAACGGGGCGGGGTTATTTTGCAAAAGTCCTTCTTTGATAACATGGCCAAAGTCAACAGTCAAGATGAAGAATAAATCCGTATTTATTTTTTAATGATTTTTAAAAATTTTTTATTTATTTTTTGGTTGCATTGGGTCTTCGTTGCTGCACGCGGGCTTTCTCTAGTTGTGGTGAGCGGTGGCTACTCTTCGTTGGCAGTGCACTGGCTTCTCTTGTTGCAGAGCACGGGCTCCAGGCACGCGGGCTTCAATAGTTGTGGCTCACGGGCTCTAGAGTGCAGGCTCAGGAGTTGTGGTGCACGGGCTTAGTTGCTCCGCGGCATGTGGGATCTTCCCGGACTAGGGGTTGAACCCGTGTCCCCTCTATTGGCAGGAGAATTCCTAACCACTGAGCCACCAGGGAAGTTCCTAAATCCATATTTATTAAACAAAAAGTATTAAGAGATGAAATGCTCTCTCTCTTTTTTCTCTCTTTCTTTTTAAAGAATACATAGGTGATAAATTCAGGATGATCAGTAATCTGACTGAGGTATTCTTAACCTGTCACCATAGGATCTTTCCCAGAAGAACTTTTCTTTCCTCAACTTTAACCTCCTTACATTATTTCTGCTTCCTTACTTTCTCCTCTTCACTTTCTGAACTTCACTGTACTGTGCAGTGGTGGTGCAATAGGGGCTTAGTAATTCAGCTTTTCACAGTAAGTATAGTAAACACGTTCCAGCATGTAGGTAAATGAGTGTGAATGGATCCTTGAAGCCTCAAAGGAAGGCCAAGAGAATTTTAGCTTTCAGAAGATGTATTATCAAAACAAAACAACTCAGGAAAGCACCAAATGAACTTTTGACTTTAACAACATAGCTTCTTGGAGAACTCAATTGAGAGAAAAATAGTAAAATGTATCCCTGGGAAATTAGTTGTTAGCTATAAGGCAGTTAATTTTAGGGGAACATTTTCCAAATGTGATCATTTTAATTATGTTATTCAGTGTTTAAGTCTTTTTTTCTGGCAATAATTAGAAAACCGGGTAAGTTGTCACTTCATTTCATCATTGATCAAGATTAGTAATTCTTCGTTTTTAGGTCTTTATTGTATCAATTGGAGATATTTGTAACAAGAAGTTATAATAGAATAATCAGATTCTAAATCTGTAAAGGACCTTGGAAAAGTCCTATCCACCCTTTCCCTACTTCCCAATCCACACCCTGTTAATTTCCTGATGTGAATACAGAGAGGCTAGAACACTTGTCCAAGGCCACTGGCAGAGTTGGAAGTAGCCTAGACTTAGCCAAATGCTTCAAGAGTTTACCTGCCCCTCTGACTTAGCTCATGGTGTTCTCATCATCTCAATTTTTTAAAACTTGGTTTTCATCTCACTCACTCTTGGAAAGTTTTTTGGCAGAAACTGATGCCTCTCCTTTGCCGTTCTCTTGTAAAACCATGACACGCAGTGCACATGGCATTTATCTTCTATGTTGTAATCACAGATTTCCCTTTATCTATCTCCCTCACTAGACTGGGATGACAGGTATTGTGTTCTGAAATTCTGTATCCTCAGCACCTATGTAATATCCTGGATTGTTCCAGGAAATGATATAGAACTCAAGTCAGATTCATCTGACTAAATCCTAGGACTGCTTTCAGAACTCTTTTGAAGGAAGTTATCCTTAGGCTGAAACCATAGCAGTAAATATGATGTTAGTCTGAACCTGCCTGGGGCCACTACCTGGAGCCTGATAATGAAGCCAACACTGAGGAAAACAAGAGTTGTGAAAAAAACAGATAAATATTTGTTAATATCCCTCAAGCTTCTGAACATTGCGATGCTTGAAATCAGCAGTATCAATTAGAATGCTTTGGGCTATAAATAAAGCATTCCATTACAATGAGCATTTCTCTTCCTCATATAACAAAGAGTTCAGGGGTAGATTGTTCTAGCAATGACTCAATAGATCAAATTAGGGCTCTTGGCCCACACATCTTGTCCAATCACTGCAGCATCACATCTTCACACAACCATGCCCAAAGACAAGAAGGAAAAGTGGATTCTCCTTAAGGACTTTCTCTTTTTATAAAGAAGGAAAGTTTTTTAAGGGCCCTAAGTTGACTTCTCCTTATGTCTCACTGGCCAGGATTGGGTCACATGCTCATATCTAGGTCAAGGGAGGCTGGGTAAGGGCAGATCTGTCATTTTTCACCTCCACAGTGAGAGACAGGCTCTTCCAGCAAGCAAAAGAAATGGTAGTAGGGGGAGGTAGACCACTAGCAGGGTCTACAACACTGATTTTCCACGGGTTTTTCAGGTACATGAGGAAAAATATTTAATTTATTTAAGACTCTTTGAGTCAGTTTCTGTCCCTTACGACAAATCACGTATAACAAAATATTTCATTTTACACATTTATCTTTTTATTATAAATTTTTTACTATTTAAGATAAATTTCTTATAAATTATATACCATTTCCAAAGAAATAAAAAATTATAAAGATTATAAAGGCTATTTTTTTTTTTTTGCTGTCCATATTTTCAGGAGACCCAAACATTCTTGTATGTTAAGTAGAGCATTCATGCACTTACTGAGAAGATAATTGAGCTATTATCTCACAAATAGGGTTTTGGTACAATCTCAACATGAAATCAGTTAATATTTTATAGGATTATTCACTGTTATCTTGTTTTTGATCTCTGAGATTAGAATTTAAGATTAGTGTGCTCTTTTATCCACCACACATTCTGCAAATGCATGTCATTCCATTGCTCACTGTTTAAAAGAAATTCACAGAAGAAGAACATAGAGTATAAAGACATAAAAGCTGTACTCAGTTGACTGGCAGAATTGGGACTCAGAAGTTTTCTGTACTTCACAAGAAAAAAAAAAAAAACTTGGCCACTTCCAGTAAAAAATGTATTTCTTTAGTGTATTTTTCAGTGACTAACTTTTAAAGACTTGAACCATTTGTAAATTAGATATTCTTTCCAATTTTTTTTCTTAATGATGTTGCTTTATTTTTTTTAAAAGCCAGGACAGATGGCTTTTTTATTTTCAAATTTAATTATAGCTGTACATGTGAGAAGCAAACTTGTCACTGCCTTTTGCATGAATTTTCTCAAAATTTTGCAGACAATTTTATACATACTAAATTTTCTCAGGTTTCATAAAGGGTTCAGAAAATAGATATCAGCAGGACAGCTGGACAGATTTGGAATGAGTAGTATTAAAAAATGTGCTTTGTACCCCAATCACAATTATATTGAGATATCAAACTCTTATGAGTATAATTATATTTTAGTGAATAAAAATATAATCTGATCAGGGAAGCAAGGTGAATGCTAATCCTAATTGCAGTGTTTTTTTTTCAAAGAAACTTAATTTAATGGATGGACTATTTGTTTAGCTTCAAAACATGTTCATTTGGCTTGAGGCACACCCTGACAACAAAAAGAGTGGGTGATCATTTTTACCGAGGACCTCTGAGAAATGGAAGAAAAAGAGACATCTAAAAGTCTATACACATAGACTTAATATAACTTGAAGCAGAATGACACTTCATGGGAAAAATCTGAGCTTTTTTTACCAGCTTCCATGAACCTCCAGGAGACCATGGCGTGCAAATAATTGCAGTTTTGAACTCTCTTTAAAGTCATTCAAAATTTTAAAAAATCTATGGTATATCTCAAATCATATGTTAAATATCATTAAAATTGATGTAATTAATGCCAACAATTACTGCCTAAAATGTGAAGATGATAAAAATATTTAGACAAACTAGAAAAAGTTGGGGAAAAAATCAAGCTTGAACTTGACTGGGCCTCTAGAGTTTCTCAACCTTGGCACTGTTGGCACTTTGAGCTAGATAATTCTTGTTGGGGCAGGGGGCCTTTCCCATGTATCGTAGGATAGTTAGTAGTATCCCAGGTCTCTTCCCACTAGGTGCCAATAGCACTCACTTCCAGTGTGACAACCAAAAATGTCTCCAGGCACTGACAAATGTCCCCTGGGGGCAAAATTGCCCCCCCCACCCCCCACTGAGAACCACTCCTCTGGATCCAACTACCAATTTACAAGAAATTCAGAGGACAGAGGAACGGGAGATGCAATCAACAAAATATACTCTGTGGGAAATTCTACAGATCAAATGACCTTGTTTTTTCTACAAATAAATTGCAAGAAAGAAAGAAAAAGAGATTAAAAGAGACTTAAGAGGCATCAGCCAATTGCAATGTATGGAACGTATTTTCACCCTGATTCCTACAAAGTATAAAAATATTGTGCAACAATAAGAGAACTATGAACACACTGAATGGATATTTGATAATAGTATGGAATTATTGGAATTGTGTGATTGTGGCTATGTCCCTAAAAAAAGATTTTATCTTTTAGAGAGCCTACTGAAATACTTTCAGAAGACATGATATGGAATTCGGGATTTGCTTCAAGGTTGATCCAGGAGGGCTGGGGCTGGGAGGAGGGGGCAACTTAAATAAAACAAGACTGATTATGAGTTGATAGTGTTGAAGTCAGGTGATGGGTTCATGAGAATTCACTTAATTAGTTTCTTTTACTTCGGATTATGTTTAATATTTACCATAATAAATAAGTTAAAAATATTTAGACATGTCTTTTCGAATAGTTTTAGCCTCATACACTATCCCTATAGTAACAGCTTAATTTTTGTACTGAGTTATCAATTAATAAGTTAATTGCCCAGAGAAGAACACAATGCTTTTGCTTTAATCTATATTGGTTGGCTCTATTGATCAACTTAAAATTATTGCTAAATCACTGTCTTATATTAGGTAGACAGAACAAAATCTGACACAATGCTCAGTATAGTTTTCAGGTAGTGTCCCCCTCAACCCTGGGGTCCCACAGAAGTACTTTCAGAAATATTTGATTCAAATTTCACTTTTTAAACACTTTTCCCAATTATTTTTTTAAAACTGTCATTTAAAAAAATCCAACTTGGAGATTTACCTACCTGTTAGCATATAAGTAAAGTTAACTTGATTTTCCTGACACTGAAGAGTGAAGTTACTTCTGCCATCACTGTTTAATTGAGTAAAGAACATACTGCAATTGCAAGGTGAGTGGTTAAAAAGTAGTACAATTTCCATTACTAGTTTGTGTGAATTCAAAATTTCTCAGCATTTTGTAACCCTCCTCAAATGCAAATATTTAAAGTACCTTATGACTGCAACTTGCAATACTAATATCCAAATATTAATTTTTTGTTATCCTTGATCATTGTATAATACTATAGAAATGTTTTCAATTATACTAAAATAATTGTGTGCCAATCAAATGCCGTATCATTTACTTTATACATTTGAAAAAGTAGTGCTAGAGCAAGAAGTTTGAATATCAATGTCCATGTAGAAAGAAAATCAGGAGACCTAGTGAGGCCTGGACATCAGGTTTGAGGAAACATACCAGATGCATCTGAGGCAGAACCACATTTCAAGAAATGAGGCCTTACATGTTAGAAATTTCATTCCAGTTAGAAGCTCCATAAGGTCAGGAATCACATCTGGGTTATTCACAACTGTATGCCCAAACCATTACCAACGAATGGCTTGTGAGAGCTTTATTTCCCACCTGAATCTCCATTAGTTCCCACCAAGACACTCTAAATTCCAAATTAATTATTATTTGCAAAGTCTCTAATTCATAGTTTATATAAGTTTCTCGAAATGATAGTTATTATCTAAGCAGATTCCAATTCCATTTTTAAATGTGGTAAATATTTAGAAAATGTAGAAAACACTTAGAAAAATGGCATGCTTTCCTAAGCATACCATTTATTCAGCATACTAGGGTCCATAGATACAATTTAAGAGTAGAAAAATAAGCCATGAAATCAAAGCCATTAGGAAAATATGTGCTACTTTTAAGTAATGTAGGTGAGAAAGGAATTGGCCCCAATTAAGTTAAATGATAAACTTAACATTAAGAATAACTGGTTGGGGGACTTTCCTGGTGGCACAGTGGTTAAGAATCTGCCTGCCAATGCAGGGAACACGGTTCGAGCCCTGGTCCGGGAAGATCCCACATACCTCGGAGCAACTAAGCCCGAGCGCCACAACTACTGAGCCTGTGCGCCTGGAGCCCTGCTCCGCAACAAGAGAAGCCACCGCAGTGAGAAGCCCGTGCACCACAACCAAGAGTAGCCCCCGCTTGCCGCAGCTAGAGAAAGCCCATGCCAGCAATGAAGACCCAATTTAGCCAAAAATAAATAAATTAATTAAAAAAAAAAAGAATAATTGGTTGGTAGAATTTTCAAAAAAGAATTGTGCTTTCAGGATAATGATTCTGCTTATCTTTATCCTGCAATTATTTTCACAATTTTTTCCATTTTATTATTCACCGGTAACTTAGCAATTGCTAAATGAAGTGGTAAATTCTATAAATACATGAAGGGAATGACCTTTCTCAAATACAGAAACTATGGAAGAGCTTAAGCCTCTGTCAAAAACCCAGCATCTCTTCAACATGCCTAAGATTCAAAGGTTTAATTCTTATTCAACATTTCAGATCTGTATTATTTATTATAGCTTGTTAGATAATATGACTCTTGCTAGTATTATCTCCTCTGCTAAAAGAAAATTCAAAGAGTCTGATCCTTAATCTCTTGGACTCTAGCCTAAATTAATGACAGATTTGTGTACCAAACATGAAGTCATAAAGATCCAAACCAGAGTACAAAATAATTTAAAAATTAAGGATGTTAATGTCCCCTTTTATACTTTTAGCTAAACATCTTGAAAATAAGTTTCCCCTAATCAATAGTGTAATAATGAGAATGATGTTTGTACCATGAAGTCAAATATGATTAACTTTAGAGTAAATCAATTTTACAAAATTTATTAGAAGTAGAACTAATAAAATTACTGTGGTATTATCATATTAGTATATGATAATTAAAGAGAAAATGAGCATATCAAATTTAAAGGATCAAAACATGATTTATAATATCCATAAGGATTAATAACTTACAAGAGAATCACTCATTTCTTTAAACAGCTTTGGTTTATTAAAAACTAAAAGTGTGAAATGACTAGCACTCATTTCATATTGACCTATTTTAGAAAAAATGCAAGTTGATTATTAGGAAAGCAAATGAGACCCAAGAGAAATAATCTATCCTAATTGATTATTAGTTAATTTTGACTGGTTATTCTTGCTAGACATTTGTATGAAATTATTAACATTGAAAGTACTTCAATAATTTAGCCAAGTATTTGACACAAGTTATTTTAATGATACATGAAAGACATCTTGTTAACATTCTGGAGTGAATAATGTTATTCATACAATCATAAATATGATGATCATAATAATAGATTCAGATTTGTAGTCTCATTTTTTAAATTGATTACCATGGCATCAGACCGACATTTTATCTAGTTTTGTATAAGCTTTTGATATTAACCTTGTTAATTTGGGGTTTGTAGCCACAGAAATGAATAATAATGATCCCGAGGAATTATTTAATTCAACATACAGAATTTTATAAAGTATATGGGAGAATTGAGGCTGAGGGTGAAGGTGGCAAGGCTTTTTCTTATACTTTTCATCTGAAAAATCAAATACATAAAATTAAGCAGGTAAAATCCTATGTTGGTTATACTTCTAACGGAAACCTTTCTCTAATAAAACCTGAAAATGAATTCAACAACACTGAGGCTGACTCTTGACTTTAGGGAGAGAGAGATGTGACTACTGATCAAGAGCTCTATCTTAAAAGCTAGATTATGCTTTATTTTTGAAAAGAAAAATTGCTGCTACTGCTAGGAAGAAAAAAATTACTTTCTCAGTGGACAAATGAATATATTTGTTTTTTGGTTAGTGCAGCTGTACCATAGTGCAGTCAAGGAAGCATTTTATTTAAAAGACATTACAGCTGTCACGACCCCTGAGCTCCTGGTGATTAATGAATCTTATATAAACTATGACAATTGGATATGGAAGACTGGAAAACAAGTGGCACAGCAGGATCTTCAATACTAGGCATCTTTTCCTTCTCACTCTTTTCTTTCCATTTAACTGTCTACATGTCCAATAGGACATAACTTTTAGGCTCACAGCCTGAAAGAGAAACCATAGCAGGAGCCTTTCATATATTTCTGTTGATGTTGATGAACATGAGGAGATGGCCATTGGGGAAATCATAAATTGCTACCGGGGTGAAACCTTTACCAATACTGTAAGCAGTCATTTTAAAGTGATGGAAAAATATTATGGTAGCCAACCATTAACAACCAATTCATGTCCTTCAGTAAATGTTATCATCAAAAAGGCCACATCAGAAAACCACTTTATGAAATGTTCTTTTGTCGGATATAGGAATTGCACCTTAAGATGCCTTATAGTATATATCAATGTTTATACAAATACATAATAAATGAAAGCTAGCAATTTATCATATTACTAAAGATCTTTAGGAAGAGATTGCCAGTATGCCTCAGTAGCATATTAAAGGTATTTAATAAGAAGTAAATTCTTTGTTATTTTTATAACATTTTATAATCATTACATTGTTTCTATCCTCTTCTATAAAATTGTGGAATAGAACTAGATAGATAATCTCTAAGGCTTGTTCTAATTTCTAAAATTCTGTGATTGAATCTTTTTTGCTCTGAAAGTCCTATAGTACATTTTAGTAATAGTCACAAAAATTCTGACCTGATAAGCCATAAAGAATTGACATCAACCCAGATCTTTTTTTGCTAACATTGTTACACAATACATTTTATTCTATACCTTAGAAAAACATAGTATAGCATCTATCTTGTTCATCTGGTGATAATTACTAAACCATTCTCATATTCAAAATATGTATTGTAAGATCTTCTATTTATTTAATAAATCTAATCTGTTATTCTAGTAAGATGAATTTTCTGGGACAACCTACATTTTTTCAGGGGGAAATATTTTGTTTGAATAATAAAAGGTGATTGACATTATCAGTTTGAATAAAAAAGGTGATTAACATGCTTAGTCAACAATTAGTTTGTTTCCCCTATTAATGAATTAAGGCATAGAAAAAAAATAAGATACACTAAGGGCTTTTAAGAATTTTGAAAATTCTACAGACATCTTCAACTTATAAAACTTATATTTGTTAAAACTGCAGTATGTTAAAAATTAACTTATAGTAATCCTGATTTTTTAACCATTATTTTAATTTTTTTAATTTTATGAATTTGAAACACAGTTAATAGAGGCAAATTTAGTTTCAGTAAATAAATATAATGTGCAAAAGGGGAAACTAATTTCACATTAGGTAATAAAATACATATCATTTTGTATGTAATTTCTATAATTAGCTTGAACATAAGAAACTATTAAGCAAAGATGTGAAGTAGAACTCAATTAAATAAAAACTATGCAGAAAAATAAGATATTAGGCATTGGGAAGAAAATTCTTTCAACAGGGAAACTACCTCATCTTTTCTATTTAGTATAAATATCCTTTCTCAGTACAGCAACATTTAAAAGAATATTTTGGTTAGATATTTTTCAAGTATAAACCAAGCGTATGATTAGTACATAGAATTCTTCAAAGTATTTAGAGCTACACATTAAGGAAGGTACACATTAAACCTGCATGTAAAATCTCGGGTATTATTTATACTATGCTAGGGAGAAAGAGTGACATTGTTATATTAACATCTACAAAGCAACAAAATGAAACTCCAAAAGGTGAAGATATTGTTAGGACCTAAAAAATACAGATGTACATGTAATGACTATATGCTTTGGCATGCACAAATGTCCTTTCAAGAACTTAGAGCCACATTATTTGAGTTACAAGTGGCAAGTTTCTTGTTAATGCTATACTATATACTATTCTATACTTTACTTATTTCAACTAAAGAGTTTAGTGCATGTTTTACAAAATGAATATTTTTCTGTAAGTAGCAGAGAAATGATTTGAAGAAGTAACTCAGCGTTTCATGTATAATTATTCATCACACATCATCATCATTACTGTGATAGCACCAGTCAACCTAGCACTTTATAGAATTAGCATGGAGCCCCACCCTACCTTCCTGGCCATTCATAACACAGCAAATGGCAAGCCAAAAATAACATTCCCATAAGACCCAGAATTCTCTCTCACGGACAGCTCTAGTGACCAGTTTACGGCCGTTGTTAATCAGTGAAGAACATCTCAACTGGCTCACACACTTTGCAAAGTGGTCAAAGGATTCTCCTGCCTTTAGGTTTTCAGAAAATAATAGAAACGGCATTTTTACAGGACTCTATGATTCATTCTTTCTAATGTGAGGATCTCAATGGAAGACAAGGGTCAAGCCCTTCGAACTCAGAATGCAGGGGTGAAGGAAAGGCAGATGGAGTTTGAAAACAAAGCAGTTTAATAAGCTTGACTCTGAAATTTGTGGTAAACAAGCCAACTCAGTGCTCACCTTGACATCACACAAAACAAAAATGTAATATATTCTAAGGCCAAAATAAACTTTTTTCTTCTAAAATTACCTTTGGTTTTACTTTTGTTAGTCACAACTTTTTAACTTACAATAAAATTTCAAAAGCATTAAAGACTCTTTAAAGAAGTTTATGGTTGTAAAAGAAGGTGTGCATAGTTATTTAGCTACTTTAGATGGAAATATTACTACTTCATGCTGAAATTATCAAGTCATTCATTCCACTGTTATCTGATTTAAAACTAGAGTTTTCATAAATTCCCTAATGTTTTCTTCTTGGGATTAGGATTATACAGGGGAGAATAAACCAATTCAGTGTTGTTAATGATACTACTGGCATATATTTGCACATGCTTTACATTTTTCAAACACTTTCACAAATACTGGATACCAAAAAAAAAAAAAAATCCAGTGACAAGGGAAGAATGATTAATCCTATATCACAAGTGATGAAACTTACATTTACAGATGTCAAGTGATTTGGTGCATAGATATTCGGTGGCAGGGCTAAGACTGTAGTTTAAATACCATCTCTTAGTTTGGTACTTGTATCAATCAGGATGGGCTAGGTAATGCTGTAGTGACAAACAATCCCCAGATCCAGAGGCTCAAAACAACAAAGATGTATTTCTTGCTCCTAATATATGTCCATCAATAGATGTCTGTGGGTTCTCCAGTTCTCTCACTCCGAAACCCAGGATTTTGTACCATCCACTATCTGTTAGGTTGCCTGTCACTGGGACAGAGGGAAAGAAAATTATAGCAAATCACATACTTTCTCTTAAAGCTGCTGCACAGACACTTCTGCTCATGGTTCATCAGCCAAAGCATGGCTCTTAGGCACAGTTAACTGCAAACAGGCAAACCTAGGAGCAAGGGAACCAAACCAAAAATATTTTGTGAATGTCACTGATTACAACAGTCAGTCCTATTAGGCACTAAACATTCAATTCACTCTTCTTCCTATAGGCAATATGTACTCACCTGTCCCTGAAGGAGAAAACCCAGAAGTGCCTTTCAATGAGAACATCAAGTTCAAAGAGCAGAATCTATGGGTGATACAGTGTAGTCCCTACATCAGGAAGAAACATGCTTCATGTCTGAGTGTGGCTCTGCTTGATCCAAAAAACTTATGAACTAAAAAGGCAAGTCATCAGTTCCCTAAACATCCAGTATACACTGGTAAACTTGTGTTCAGGGAAACCTCAATAACTATTCCCTGGAGAAAAATAGGAGACACAGCAGTTGCTGGTGTGTAGCAGGTGTGAAATCCCAGTAGGCAGATATTGTAAGGATCCTTTATCCCAAGACAAGAGAAATGTTCCTTGATTAGACCCGGAAGGGGCTTCCCAGTCCATTTATTCTCCATGGCTCTCTGTTCTAACCTTTGAAAAATGCTGTCTTTTCCATTTTCCTTTTTGGACACATTCAAAGTGAGCATCAGAATATGACCTTGTTAGGACACTGAGCAGCTTCTTCAGGTGGCTACATGTGCAGAAGGAGAAAAGCAAAGATAATATGGTGAGTTTTCCTTAAAATCAAACATGTGCAATTTGACTGCTTTTTATTCTGTAATTATTTACTTCTTATATTTGTGGTGTTCAAATACACTTTCTTGTGGACTTCTATATCAGCAGCATGGTGGACTTCATGAATAATGGTTCCTCTCACTATTAAGTTTGCATGAAACATAAATTTTGCATAAAATATAACTTTTGTAGCATTGCTGAGATCTCCAGAAAGAAGAAAAATCTCTAAGGGACTAAAATTAGAAAAACAACAAAAATAACCAACCAAACAAAAAAACCTTGAGTTGAAACCAGAGCTGTAAGCTATACGTGCACACATGCATATGCACACACATACAAAGGGTTTTGCTTTGTCACTGGCAAGTATAAGGACCTGTACCTGAGAACCTTATATTAAACTTAAGAATCTGGCCTGACTGGTCTTAGGTACCTAGAGCCTTTTGGCTCCAAGCAGAAGCATAGGCAAATCCTCTCTGGAAAAAAGTCGAGATTAGCTGAATTTGAACACAATGAATACGACGATGGAATAAGGTTTAACCTCTGTCTAATTGTGGTCCCTGAATGACAGAATAGAGAGAACAGAGGAAAGGCAATTTTTGAAGAGTTAATGCGTAAGAATGGAGAAAATAAATCCAAAGTTACAAGCTGAACAATGTATACTTAGTGAGATAAAGAGTTAAACATTTGAAACATTTCCTTTAAAATCGTGAAGAAAACAAATATGCCCACTATCACATCATTTAACACTATAATGGCTGCCTGTCTCAGCCACTGCACTAAGTCAGATAAAAAGAATAAGGAAAATTAGAAAACAAAGAAACAAAATTGTTATTATTCACACTGAGTCATTTACATAGAATACCCCCCCAAAAACCTACAGACAATTTATTGGAAATAATAAGAGAATTTAGCAAGGCATCTGGATATAAAACCAGAAGATGAAAATCGGTTTTATTTCTATATACTAACCACAAATCGAAGACATATTTTTAAAGCATTATTTCCAATAGCAAGAAGAGATACATGGAATCCAGAAATGGAACAAAAGATATGCGAGGCCTATGTGGAAAAAACTGTAAAACTTTAGTGAAAGACATTAAAGAATCTAAATTTGCAACATATGTGATGTTCACGGATAGGAATGCCCAATAACCTAAATATATCATTTCCTTCTAAATTCAGTTCAATTCTAATAAAAATTCCAGTAGGCTTCTTTTTTATTTCTTTGGAACTTGAAAAGCTGATTCAAAATGTTTTGTGAGAGAGCACAGGCCTAGTATGTTGGCTGGATACTCTTGAGACCGAGAAAACAATGGTGCATATCCATAAAGAGAACCTTAAAAGAACCAAAGCAGGAAGAGAAGGGTTTGTCTTTAACCTAACTGATGGCATTAATGCGCCTAAAGAAAATAGTTACCTAGAGAAGGAGCTGGGTTTGTCTTGGAAACTAGGGGTGCATATGAGAGACTGTGAGGGGAGGTCGGGAGTGGAAGAAGCAGAATTAGAAAAATTTGAGGAGGTGAGTCTGCAGGTATGCCCTCTGTTAAACATAGATGGGTCTGAGTATTGTAGCATGATGCTATTAGATATGTAAGTCAGCAGTTTTCAAACATTTTCGTGCAAAACACGTAAAAGAATTTTTAAAAACTTTTTACCCCTTACATATTTTTTAAGGCGGCATCTGTTATGTTTTAGCATACATCTAAATAGTTAAAAAAGATGTAATTGCTGATGTATTGAAAAAAATATAATTTAAAATTTAAAACATATTTATTTAGTGTATCCAATGGAATCCAAAATGTCAAAGACCCAGCCACCATTTAAATATATGAACAACTTAATCTGTAAGTTGGAAGTTTTAGTGTTCCTTTTCCTACTTGAACTTGTATTTTTATTCCACTTCCTCCACAGAATTTTATGCTCGTATAAAATATTTTTATGCTTGAGGGGTCTTTATTGCTCATCCTATCATGTTTCTCTGCAGCAAACATATGCATGTTAATTGGAATTTTATACATTTTTACATTTCATGTAAAAATAAGATTTAACTGTCAAGAGTTTTCTTTTGGGTTGCATTATTAAAATTATTAGTAGTACACAATTGATAAAAACAAAGTAAGTATATTACAAATTATAATGGATCAATATTAAACATCAAAAGTGAAATTTTCCTGGCAATGAACCTCATAATGAGATGGATGAGCCTCTTCTTCCCTCCAATTAGTTTATGTATCCATGGGTGAATATTAAATAATGCTAGAGTGAGCCAGCTTTCAACATCAAGTCCACATCTGGTTTTCATTTTTATAAATGTAAGCCCTAAGCCTGTGGTTCATTGCTTATAGCAACATCAATACCAATAAATTTAATTGTCCCTTTGGCTCCCAGATGGCTTTTATACCCTGGGGCATGCAGTAGGAATGGGTAAAAGTGATGCCTTTCTTTTGTCAAGTGGGAACAGGTGGCTGTGAAAAGGGGCCTTATGTGAAGCCTAGAGAGCAGGCAGGTCGTTAGGATGGGGAACATAAGTTGAAGATCATGATGATGATTCCTTTAAAACTGCCCAAGCCTATATAAACCCTGAAAAGGTCTTTGTGTGCTATAGTTTGTGGTTCACTGATTCAAGTCCTAAAACCAATTCCTCTGGCTGATTTGCTTGCTCAGTATGGAGCCCTCTGATTTTAACGCCATTCGAATGTCCTTAGGCCTGTGTGTAATATGCATGTCACGTTAACAGTAATAACTCAAATTGCACCTAATTTCGTCCCCACCTGCTGACAGAACCTCTCATCCTTTGCACATTCCACCCACCCAACCCCCCACCCAAGCTCCTAAACAGCGGCTCTTAAGTGTTCACAGATAAATCCACATGGCCAGTTCTTGTCTCTCACTGGGCATGGGCACCAATGCGTTACGGTTGTACTTCTAACTTTCACATAGTATAAAATGTACTGGAAATGAATTAAATGTAAATTAAATTTTGTAAGCCAAAAAATGTATTATTATTTTGTCAAGTAAGTATCTTTTAAAATACCATACATTATCACCATTGTTTAACTTGTACAAGAATATTTTAAATGTTTTAGAAGTATTTCTTATTATGAAATGTTTAAGACACACAAAAGAATATATGTAACATTTAGGTAAGTTACCAGGTAAACCTTAAAATGAATACATGTGAACCCATCACCCAACATAAGAATTAAAGCACTACCATTACTAAAGCATTCTCTGTTTCCATCCCATCCCACTGCCTTTCTCCCAGAGATAGTCACTATCCTGAGTTTTGTTTTTAGCACTCTCTTCCTTTTTAAATATAAACTTTTAAATACATATATAACTATATGTATGTATTCCTAAACAATGTATTGTTTAGATTCTCTTATTCATCTTTATAAAAATTATGTATTTTATGTACTCTTCTTCAACTTGCTTTCTTCATTCAGTATTTCTAAGATTCAGCCATGATGTTACATGTATCTATGGTTCATTCATTTTTGTTGATATATAATATTCCATTGGGTAAATCACCACAATTTTTTTACCCATTCTCCTGAAATGAGCATTTGGATTGTCTTAATATTTTTGTTATTACAAGCAGTGTTGCTGGTGCACAT
This sequence comes from Balaenoptera physalus, assembly GCF_965194825.1. NCBI lineage: Eukaryota > Metazoa > Chordata > Mammalia > Artiodactyla > Balaenopteridae > Balaenoptera > Balaenoptera physalus. Next base: position 1,732,878 of record NC_138893.1, read on the forward strand.
TTGCAAGAGTTTATCTAAGGATATATAGACCTAAGAGTGGAATTGCTGGGTATTCCCATTTTCAACTCTGTAAGATAGTTCTGAATTTTTTTCCAAAGTGATTGAACAAAGTTACATCCCCTCTACCAGTGATAATATCTTCTTGATTTTCATTTTCACCAATCCTTAGTATTATCAAACTTATTATTTACCAATCTAGTGACTATAAAATATTATCTCAATTTTACAGATTAAAACTAATGATAAAGTTGAGCAACTTTTCACATTTTATTCGCCATTTGGATTTACTGTCCTGTAATATGTGCCTACCATAACTTTTGATCATTTTCCACTTGGACTGTTTTTGATTTGTAGGAATTCTCCCTATATAATCTAGGTATTATTTTTCAGTGGTGGGTAATATATCTTGAATATATCCAACCCTATTCACATAAGCTTTTCTCATTCAGTTCTCAGTGTTCCTCAGGTCCTGTACATTTGCTCATAGGTACTGATGTTTTCTTCCTGCAGTAGCAATGCCTCATGTTTATGTGGGATAACCAGTTTACAAAGGACTCTCACAAATCTTATCTCATTTGAGTCTCTCAACAACTTCTAAAAGAGAAGTTGGGTATTATTATACTTGTTTTATAGATAAGGACACTGAGTGGCTTGCCCAAGGTCATAGGGCTAATAAGTCCTCAGACTCTGTACTCCATATCCTCCTTATGATTATATGATGCTTCAGCTGTTTATAGATTATGGCTTATTCACTTAAGCAAATACTGCACTTCTGCTTAGCATCTTTACTTCAGTTCCTTCTTTTTTATGTTTATAATTCAAGATACAGCTCTAGTCTATGAAGTTCATTCTAAATTCATTACCTACAAGATAATGTAGGTATCCAGATGAGTAAAGGAAGCACCAAGATGATTTTTTAATAGGATTTTTAAAAAAAGAATGTCCAGGAGGATACTAGAAACCACGACAGTTAGCTGTTCTGGGGCAAATCACATTTTTGAAAGTAATGGGTCTATTATGTAAGAAAGCTGATTTCAAATTCAGTATTTTTCTTTCTTTTGGCCTTTTAGAGAGTGAAAAAGAGGAATACAGTGAATAAAGAGAAGAAAAATATACTTTAATATTTATTAGTATTATCTAAATTGGCTGTCCTATTTATGTCAAGTACTGATTTTCTATTTATTTATTAATTACTAAATATTGTTTATTTGTTGTATTAGCTATAACTAATACTTATAATTAGTATTAAATGTTGAACTTATAATGGGAAGTGATATTGATAGGACAGTAATTGCATCACTCAAGCTCTGGCTGAAGCTCCTACACCTGGGCAGTTGAGTGAGAATCCACCTACTGTGGGAGCCCAAGAGGGTGGGATGTTAGCTCTCAAATGAGAGATGCCCAAGTGTTACCTGTCAAACATTTGGGATGGTGAAATGTAGTACTTCTTACTTTCTGGGAGCTGTTAAATTTGTTCATTCATTCACCCTCAAGCTGATCAAACTACTGCATGTGAAACCTTTAATCATTTGGTAGTTTTCATAGATTATTCAATTTTTATGTACATCACATACACCAGAGAAAACTATGTTTGATGAAATTAGCAGTAATAAGAAAGGACCTGAGTATAAATAAAGAAATAGCATTCCTACTCTGAGGTATTTTAATCACCATATAATAGTTGTATCTTAAGCACTTCCTGGGTACATCCCTTGATGAACAATAAAGAGATAGAACCTCATTGTATCTTCTTCTCCAAAGAGAAAAGTTTTAATAGCAACTGTCTGTTCTACAGATAATGACTAAATATGACCTTTCCTAGGTCTCTTTTTTCTAGTGTAAATGCATCTCCAATTATATACCTAGTATTTACTCATCAAATATTCCTACATCAGTGTCCAATTTAAAATTTGTTGGCTTGCTATTTTATTTTTGATTAGTGGCATTTTTGCTACTTTAATTAGGGTACTGAGCATCACTGTCAGTACTAAGGTTTTTGTTTTTGTTTTTCTTGGGTCTTGCTTTTTTGGCACGTGTGAATTTTGTTTCGTATAAAACAAAATGACTTTCTCGTGGTCTCTGATGATGGTCTCCTTTAAAATCAAAGGAGCATCTGGTTTTGGTGTGGGGATGATCCACGATTACGTTGTGACTGATCTATATTAGTTACTTGTACATTCTTTTTTTTTTTTTTTTGGAATTTCACAAGGGGAAAACTACAAGTAAGGAGTTTTATATAATTAAATTTGTTACAGATTTTCATGTTCAGGATAAACGACTTTTCAACCTTGGGTGAAAATACTTGCATCAGTTTAAGGTGACTGTGTTTTACCTTAGGACAACTGTTGCATGCCAATTTGCGCGTGCGCACGCCTTTGTGTGTGTGTGTGTGTGTGTGTAAACACAGTTAAAACTGAGTTAAAAGATGTAAATTTAAAATTGGTTGTGTATCTAATCTGCCCCAGGTTCAGTAAATAAACAATTCTTTAAAAACAAACAAACAAAAAAATGGTTGGATTGGTCCTGTTTCCATGAAGTGATGGTTTCTCTAAGTATTTTGTTCTGAGTCTGAGAGCTGTGTATATGAGAAATAATATATGGCTGAAAACGAGTACCCTGTGTGTATTTGAGTCAGGTACTATACTAGGCTCATAAGGCTCACTTTGAATAGGGGATAATTATACCACAAAGTGGTAAGCATAAGAGAAAGGTGTGCATAAGGGGAGAAGGGTACCTAATGACTCTAGAATTCAGATCTGTGTTTGGAGAGGATGAGGTGAACTCTGTATTGGTAGTTTTGAACTCTACATATTTTATAGTTGTGTGTAAGGATATGGGTCACCCCTAATGACCCATACATCCCCAATGTAAGGGGACAGCCATTCTTAGATGGGCACCTTCTAGTGTCACCTGGTCCAGGGCCTTGAAGAGGCAAATTACCCTTTTGAGAGAAAGGGCATTCTTTACATTTTCACAAGTTCATCTCCAAACTAACTGGTTTAAAAAAGCCTTGTGGATAATGTGACCACATAACTTAATATCCACTTTGCCTAGGACAAGACAAGATTTGTGGGACATTGGGACGACAGACCCAAACAAGGACTGTCTCAGGCAAATAAACAATCACTTTATATATGGAATGAAAAGTGACCTAGGCCTTTATGAGGTGAGCTGGGAGGGTTGATTTGATAGATTCTACCCTCAGGAGAAAAAAAATGTCAGAAGCCAAAGAGACTTCTGTTGCCTTTTCAAGGGAAGGACTGTGGATTTTTGTTGTTGTTGTTTTTAATAAATTTGTTTATTTATTTATTTTTGGCTGTGTTGGGTCTTTGTTGCTGTGCACGGTCTTTTTCTAGTTGCGGTGAGCAGGGGCTACTCTTCGTTGTGGTGCGTGGTCTTCTCATTGCAGTGGCTTGTCTTGTGGAGCACAGGCTCCAGGCTTGTGGGCTTCAGTAGTTGTGGCACACGGGCTCAGTAGTTGTGGCTCATGGGCTCTAGAGCACAGGCTCAGCAGTTGTGGCGCACAGGTGTAGTTCCTCTGCAGCATGTGGGATCTTCCCCGACCAGGGCTCGAACCCGTGTCCCCTGCATTGGCAGGCAGATTCTTAACCACTGCGCCACCAGGGAAGTCCAGGACTGTGGATTTTTAAAGAGCTTACAAAGGCCTGAAATCTTTGGCACTTCAATTTTGATTTTTAAAGATTCCATGCTTTGCCATTATATTTAATTCCCAATAATTAGTTTCCCAATATGATTAAAAGGGTCTTTATATTGGTCTTTAGGGACAGCAAGAAATGGGACTCTGGGGAAATGATACCTCATTCAGCTGTCACTTTGGACGTTGGTGGGGAAAGAGTAATGAAAGAGGTTTTTTGCAAGAAATAACAGACAACTCGGCTGGGGGGAGGGGCATCTGGAATTACAAAGAAACACTGTGGACAAAAGAAAAGGGCTTGTGAAATGCCTGACACGGTGTCTCACCAGCCTGATTAATTAATAAGGCCATGATCTCTAAGTGACCCCGGGTGACAATCTGCGCTGTGTGTTAGAGTGATCGCTGAGGGCAGTGTCATTTGGTTCTCTGGGAGTGAGACCACGCGTTGTCTGTGGGAGTCCAGGGACTGCAGCCTTGGGTCAGCCCACCCCGAGCGCTTTGGAGGGCCTACGGTGGGATGCAGGCCGAAAGCTCCCCGCGCAAATGGCTGGCCTTGAAAACCAGCAGCCGAAATCGTGCACCAGGTCAGGTGCGCTCAGTGACCAGTTCTTTCCCCACGACCCCGCCCACTCCTGCCCCAGGCCCGCCCACACCCCAAGCATTGCCTTAAGTCGGCCCACCGCTCCCTATTGTCCAGCGGGCACTGAGAACTCGGGTCTCTGCAACCTTCAGGCGTGGGCGGCGCGGAGCGCGCCCACTGCGCGTGCGCGCGCCGGCTCGCAGGCCCCCCTCGCCCCCTCCCCTGCGCCGGGACTTGGTACGGCCGGGACGTCCCGGCGGTTGGCGTCCTCCGCTGTTCCAGCCAGGGGCGGGCTTTTCAAATCTTACCTTTGGAAGAGTGGCGGCGGCCCTGGCTGTGGCGCTGGTGATGGAGGGGCAGATCCTGAGGGGACCCGAGCTCCGCCCGGCGGGGCTTCCCGCCCAGCAGGTGAGTGAGGAAGGGAGCCGGCTTCAGGTCCTCAAGCGTTCGTTTTGCCTGGACGACGGGAAAACCCCCCCTTCGCGTCTCGTATTCCGCCGTGGCCAGGAACAAAGGACTAGGCGACTGCACTTTTGAGGCCCTAATGGAGCTTGGAAATCTCCCCGTTCCCGTCTCCCCACCCCCGCCCCCAATTTTCTTAGGGAGGAAACAGGCCTGGAATGGGGAAGCGACGCCGGAGTCTCGCAGCGCGTTTTGGGGCGCGCCTGTCCGCCGCCCCTCCTCCCAGGATTGGGACGCTTGTCTTTTTGCACGGGTGGGTGACGCAGGGGGAATGGGAGCCCCGGGATTTCCCGGAAGCCCACCCGAGGCCCGTGGAGGACGCTTTGCTTATTACTAGATTTGATGCAAAGCACAATCACAGTAGGAGCTTTGTCTACACACAGTATAAACTTGGTGGAGCGGGGTGGAGAAGTAAACTGCAACCCCTGAACTTGAGAAAAAGTTGGTCTTATAGTGGATTCTTTTTGAATTGAATAGGAGAGAAGTTTGGTGTGTGGTATTTATCCGTGTAAAATGTGTGTTAGGAACCTTTCTACTTAATATAGTCCAACATTATTTCTTGGCAGTTATTAAAAGTTTATACTTTTCACTCTTAACCTTTAAAGAAAACTTAAAAGATGGGACTTCGAACTCTGATGTCTTTGCGCTGGATCTCCACTTCCAGTTTACTCTCCACCTTGTTTTACCTATTTTTAAAATAGATTAAACCATATGAAATTCCGAGTTTTGTAGGTCAAAATTGGTAGAATATTAGCAATTTTGTATGGTCCCACGTATTATCTTTGCTTAGCAACCCATTTTCTTTTCTGTAAACCTTAGAACCCTCAGCAGATGCAAAACTGTTAGGAAGTCTCCATAATGCTGTGAAAAGGAAAGCAAGACCTTGAGTCGTTATGCAAAGAGGGCAGTAATTTTATCAGTAATTTATGCTGTGTTATGCCAGTATTTTCAAAAATTTCAAACATTTCGATGCAGAGTGTTTCTTTTCTGTTCTATCCTGTTATGTACTTTTGTTACCGAAATTGAGGCCCGGCTGCTGGCTGCTCAAAAGCCAATAAAGAGGCAAGATTGGTGGAAAGGAAAGTTTGCTTTGTTTTGGATGCCGGCAAAGGCCGGGGTGGGGTGGTGGGGTGCGGTGTTGGACGCCTGTCCAAAGGCTGACTCTCCCGCACTGACAACCGCTGGACATGAGCTTCTGTAGACAGAGGGAGGGGCCACATGTGGAAACGGCACAGCCAGCTCTGACAGCCGTCTTGAAATTGGTCTTGCAGTGGTCTGACCAGCGTCGTCGTGATTATTTTAAGCACAGTTAATCTTCAGTTCCAGGGCTGGTTGGTTCCCATTTCTTTGAGGCCAGTTCTCGGATTCTGGCAGCTTATGTCACGGCCGCAGTCTGGTCGCCATGTAGTTAACGGCCACCTGCTGAGGCTTTCAATACCTATCAGACAGCTCCCAGGATGTGGCTCAGAATATTACCTATAGCCCTTGAGCAGGAGCTGAAGGCCCGTGACTTGGCTTACTGACTAAATTATTATTGTTTTGTCCCGTTTGACTGCTTTTCTTTGCTTCTGCATATTCTCACTTCTCTGATTAAACTTATCGTTTGACTCAAGTTTTTCCACAGGCAAAAAGGCAGGCTGAGGACATGGGGGGCAAGGACCACAGGGTCCTGCTCCGTTTCCCTTTGATTGTACTAATTATTTTTTTAAATTTGGTTTCTAGTGAATTGGTGATCTTGAGGTTCTTGCACGTACCATGTAGGTGTTGGTGAGGCCGATGAAGTCTATTTCTTGAGCTGTGTGCACCAGTAAATGTTTTTGTATGGTACAAAAGAGATAAGAGGATAAGGTCATAAAAGAAGTTTAGCTACATGGAATGAAAAGAAATATTTAAATATACATAACTGCTGGATTATTTACATGTAGGAAAGTACATTACTTAAAGATTCTTAGGCAGCAATAAATTAAAATAATTGAGTTGTGGAATTCTTTCTGTTTGGATCTTGGAGAAAAATTGCAAACTAGTAATAGGTTTTAACCTAACAGGAATATTGAGGGTCAGTAAGAGAATTTTATACTTGACTAACACTGACTTTTTATTTGTGTTTCCTTTGATCCTAATGAACCTGCCATCAGATAGGGATAGCACCAAAGATTTTGAGATGGTCACTCACTAGTGTAACACCTCTACTCAAACCTTAGAGTCGTCTGTGACTACTCACAGCATAGAATATTGGCTTTGGAGTCAGATTAAGGTAAAATCCAACTCTGTTTGTTGTGCAACCTTGAATAAGTTACCTGTCTTTTCTAAGTTGCAGTTTCTGCAGTTGTAGAATGGTAAACTGCTTATCACAGAAATTTGTTGGAATTTGAGAACCTCTTTAAAGTACTTACCACAGTACCTAGCACTCATACATGCTTGAGAGATGACTGTTTTTGTTATTATCTTTTGTCCCATTCATCTGAATAGTTGGGGCAGCCACCTACCTTTTCTTACAAATGTTTAAGCTTTTGAAATCTTTATAAAAATAAAATTCGAGAAATAATATTTTCTCATTGCAGAAAAGTAAACATAGAAACATGAATTTAAGAATTCTTTCTCCAGTTCCATTCCCCAGAATGAGCACTGTTAACAACGTCTAGACTTTTCTCTGTATGTAAACAATTCTTAAAATACACAAAATTTCTTTTGGAAAGAATGTATACTGTATATACTCTTCTGCAATCTTTTTCATCTTGGTCTCTTAGCTAACATGGTTTAACTATACCCATTAGGTGGGTGATAGTTTCTATCTGGATTACTACAGTTTTCTTACCAGCAGCCCAACTTCTTTTTTTTTTCTTCTTTTTTTTAGTCAGTGCTTAATTCCAACACTAAAGCCATTTTCTTTGTACTTCCTTTGTGCCATTCTAGCTCTTAAAATCTAGTATATTTCCGTTTTCTACATTATCTAAGTTTGCACATTTAAGTCATCTGTTTCATTCTTAGCCTTGCCCTATCCATTTATTTTTACCAGCCTGACTTTAAATACCTACGAGATAAGGCTTCTGTTTGACCTGATAGCAAGCCCTTATTTAGAAAATTGAAGAAGAAATAACAAAAGGAAGGCTCTCTCCCTATTCTCCACTCTTCTTGGAGGCTTGAATTCACACACTTCTAAGAGGGATGCATACAGGGAAGCATGCTTTTGTCACGGGCCCTAGTCAGTCTTGACTCTGCCATTATATGGTTGAGGCAGTGATGATTTTTGCTCCCTGCTCTTCCTCTTTGAGGTCAGTAAGCATCACCATTGAGTGCCACCCTCATTACATGATCACTGTTCTCACTGTGGTTCGCGCTAGACATCATCACTCCTAGCCTAGGAGCGCTTTGTACCCCTTTTTAACTTAAAACAAGTCCTTTGACTCCATTATGTTTTTCTTGGTTAGAGTAGTTTGCTTGACCAGAGATGTTTTCTCTGCATGTAAAGTATAGATGTGTACTATATATTATAGTATATACTATACTAAAAGAACTTGTATGGGGGCTTCCCTGGTGGCGCAGTGGTTGAGAATCTGCCTGCCAATGCAGGGCACATGGGTTCGAGCCCTGGTCTGGGAAGATCCCACATGCCGTGGAGCAACTAGGCCCGTGAGCCACAATTACTGAGCCTGCGCATCTGGAGCCTGTGCTCCGCAACAAGAGAGGCCGCGATAATGAGAGGCCCGTGCGCCGCGATGAAAAGTGGCCCCCACTTGCCGCAACTAGAGAAAGCCCTCGCACAGAAACGAAGACCCAACACAGCCATAAATAAATAAATAAATAAATTAAAAAAAAAAAAAAAAGAACTTGTATGGAGAACACAAAACTGGCTAATACAATGGTCTTTTTTTTCACCCTGAATGCGTTAAAAAAAGAAACTAGCACAACATTTTAAATCAACTATACTCCAGTAAAAAAAAATGCATACACTTAATTTATCCCTCTTCTGTCAGCCCTCCCAGATCCACATCCACTCAGTGTAGAGCAGGGGAGGTAAGGTCATAGTTTACTAAGTATGTTCACTTGGCTGGGTTAGGGATCAGCAAACCACTTCTGTAAAAGGACAAATAGTAAATATTTTCAGCTTTGTGGGCCACAGTCTCTTTTGAAATTATTCAGCTCTGCCTTTGTAGCTTGAAAGTAGCCATAGACAATACAAATGGGCGTGACTGTGCTCCAGTACAACTTTATTTACAAAAACAGGCACTGGCCAGGCTATAGTTTGCTGCCCCCTGCTCTAAAGGACAGAATTCTAATATAATATCTGCTAGCTATATCTCATTTCCTTACTGAATATTTAATCTTAAAAATACTGTAATTTTTTTTAAACCCTGACTTTACATTTCCTTTCTCCAGTATATCCCAAGCCTCTCTACTTTTATGAAGTCTTTATCAATAAGTGATGAAGAAAGACGATCTTCATTTACCAGATGGAAACCTTAGAAGTCCAAATTGATTCGTTAGTGTTGTCTCTGGCCACCTACTGGTTTCTAAAGGTTGTTGCAACTTTCCAGATGGCTGGCGAATTTCAAGTAGTGCAGCCCTGGTTCTCTGCGGTGGCTGTGCACTGAATCACCAGAGGAACTTTAAAAAAAAGAGCAGGTTCCACCTCCAGAGATCCTAATTGTTTTGGGGTAGGTCATAAGCTTAGGTACTTTTGTAAGGCCCTTCCTCTCTGCCTGAGGTGATTCTAATGTGCAGCCAGCTTTAAGAAGGACTGTGCTAGTCCTTCAACTGGCTGCCTGACTGTAGTATTTGAACTGGCTGCCTAACTGTAGTATTTAAAAAGCAAACTTGAATTTAATGGCACCAGATGGTATTCGTTTATATTTGAGTTGTGGGGTAAAGTTATTCATCCCACTTTCAAGTTTCTCCCTAAGTAGACTCTCCAGTACTAACCCGCCTGCCAGAGTTTATTTCTATAGACATATGGGTCACATAGATAATTCGTATAATTGATTACTAATTACATTAAAGAAGAATTCACTTTGGGACTGACAAGTCATAAAAAGATGAGATGGAGTTGTTGAAATTCAGTCGTGTAAAGAAGGAAAAGCAGCAAATGACTACATTTATATAGTACATCAGTTTTGAGTTATACTACAAAAGAAGGTTTTTATGTGGCGATTACATGATGTAATTACAGAAGGTAATTAAACAGATCTGTTTTCTGCGTGTGAATAGTACATTTGATTGATTTGGATAATCAAGTTAAATCATCTGCAGTTTTTCTTTTTGGGTAATCATAGACTATTGCTCTAACTTTCAGCTTTTCTTTTTGAAAAGATTGTCCTTTCAATATCTGGAAATTTTGTTATTAGATTCATTCAGATTTTTGATATAAATTTTATTCCAGTTAAAAGGTAAACTATAGCGTTCATTTTTTTTTTTTAACTGCAGAAGCTAGGATGATCTCTTCATTTTTAGAAATAGACATACTGAAGCATTATTACATGTTTGTAGTATATTGAAGAGTATCTAGTGATTTATAATTTTTAAAAAGTCACTGAATTTAAATCAGAACAGTACATTTCAGTTTATAGAATTTTGATGTTACATATGAAACTTGTTTATAGAGCCAGGCCATTTTAAGATCATTGTACAGAATGAAAGACTTTCAGAACTAAAATGATTTAGTAGTTTCATGGTGACTCTTAAAACTAAAATAAATATATCCAAAACTGTGTTCTAAATCTCTGTTCCAGGTAGCTAAAGCTTCTGACATTTTCTTAGCATAGTTCTTTCACTCTCTTGCTTCTGAGATTTTATTTACATTGCTTACCCTAACAAATAGCCTGTTACCTCTCTGCTGTTAAACCTTAGTTCCTTTATTCAGCATCTGTTCTTTGAGAAAATTTTTCCTTGGTTAATTTAGTGTCATCAGTTACATCTTGCCATCTCACAGTGCAACGTACATAATACATGCATGTGCTGTATTGTTCACATTGGTTATTATATTCTTGTATTAGTTTCCTGAGGCTGCCATAACAAATTACCAAAACTGAGTGGCTTAAAACAACAGAAATTTGTTCTCTCAGAGTTTTGGAGTCCAGACGTCTGAAATCAGGATACCTGCAGGGCCATGTTCCTGCTGAAGGGACTAGAGAAGAATCTGACCTTGCCTTTTCCAGCTTCTGGTGGTTGCTAGCAATACTTGGTGTTCCGTGACTTGTAGGCTCATTACTCCAGTCTCTGCCTCCATCTTCACATGGAGTTCTCTGTGTGTCCCTCTGTGTCTTCACTTGGCTTTCCTATGAGGCCAGCAGTCATTGGATTTAGGGCCCACACTAATCCAGTATGACCTCATCTTAACTAATTACATCTGCAGAACTATGTCCAAATAAGGTTACATTCTACGGTTCTGGGAGGGCAGGAATATGTGGGGGACACTATTCAACCTTGTACAGTTACAGTAAAAATATATAGTATTTCTCACCTTTGTTTCTGTTCTGTTTATCCAGTAGATTGTAAAGACTTCCTAATAAAGCAAGAAATTAAGATTTTGCACAGAGCCTTTAAAAGATTTTATACTATCATACACTAAAACTTTGTTACTTTCCCAATATGTTATAAAATTATAATACTAGATAGTACATTTTCCATCTATTAGGGGTAAAAAGAAATGTTATAATTTTGGGTTTTGCTACCTTTTAAAAATGCTTTTTCTCTCTCTTTTTTTTAAGGACTGCAGCATTCAAGAAAAAATAGATTTAGAAATTCGAATACGAGAAGGGGTATGGAAACTCCTTTCTCTGAGCACTCAGAAAGACCAGATTTTGCATGCAGTTAAGAATCTCATGGTGTGCAATGCTCGAATAATGGCTTACACATTGGAGCTGCAGAAATTAGAAGAGCAGATTGCAAATCAAACTGGAAGATGGTTAGTGACATTGTTTACCTATGGCTTTTAATGTGCTTAAATATTTGCATTAAAAACACCATATAATTTAATCTTAAATTTAACCTGAAATGTCAAATCACCAAAGCTTTTAAAAAATACACTGAAGTAGCCTCTGATATCATAAACATTTTGACAGTAGGGCTCAGAGTAAACTTACTATTAAGGCAGTTTACTATTAAACTTACTATTAAGGCCAGTTTTGTTGTGTTCAGTACTTCCAGATTATAAAATGAAGTGGTTAAGAAGCAAGGAGTGAGGAAATATTTTAAGAAGAAGGACCAAGACTGATATCTGAGTGTATAGAAATGTAAATTAAAAAAACAAAAACTAATTGCTTACAAATAAACTGATAAAAAGGTACTAGCTGAGAGTAATGGAAACTTAGAAATTGAAATGAGTGGGCAGCAAAATTAAAGATATAAATGGAATTAAAGCTATGAATGGGATTAAAGCTATGAATAGAATTAAAGATATGAATGGAAGGGAACTTAAAAATCTGCTAACACATTCCTTTCATATGTTGAGTGTAAGTTCCAGAGAAGCAAGTGACTTACTCAAGGACACTTGAGTGACACTAGTGACTCTAGAACACTAGTGAGTGTTCTAACTAGTGACAGAAGCTAATGAGAGGTTACTTACCATTTGCTAAGTAACTTCTGGTCCTTGTTCTCTCTGTCACTACATGCTGCCTTTTTGGATCAGGTCTAGATTTTGTGTATGAAATTTGCATCCTATCCTATTTACAATGCCAAGTCTTATTTGAACCTTAGGATTGACTCAATTTAGTGGCTAGATATTGGTTTCCTTTTTAATATAAATGGTTTCACATTATCCATTGTTGATCAGTCTTAAAGCTGTAACACTAATTAAAAGTTTCTTTTTAGACATTAGTAGCCATTGATTGGGCTGTTCATGGTACACCTCCATGAAATTCTTGAAAAGTAAGGTAAAAACACAGGTCAGAGAAAGAGATTTTTGTAAAAATAGAATATTGATGAAATCGTATAATAAACACTTATGTACGAAGTGGCTAATATTTATTAGCTTTATTCCCTTGGGATAGCTATTTAATCTCTGTGCCTTATTTCCTTCATTACAGTTGACATAATAATATTTACATTTTGAAAATTAAGATGATATATATTAAAAACCTAATAATACCTTTTATGTAATTAGTACTCAACGTATGTCAAACAATTTTCACTAATGTTTATCCCTGGCATTATAAAATGAAATTATTCCAGTATCATAATCCAGGAAAATATTTTTCAGATACACATACACTGGATTAAGTCAGTGCTTCACCAACTGTGTCAAATATATTACTTAGAGTAGATGATTTTGTATCACAAGATATGCAAAGCCAAAGAATAAATATGGCATATCTTTTTATAGCATGAATTTTTAAGATAAAGCATGAGAAATTTAGAATTGTGGCATGGTTTTGGATTATGCTACTTATCGGGATACATGTTCCTTCTCCCCAGCCTTTATAACAATATTTTGTCAAGGGGTGGGACTGTTTAAGTGGAAGAGTTTGAGAAGCACTGGTTTAAGTACAGTGTGGGACTAAACACTCAATATTATATCATTTCTCACAGTTATATGGACTGTTCCTCTGGGAATCATGTCTACCCTTCATATTAATGTTCTTTAAGTATTTATAATGAATTGTGAACTGGCCATTTTCTTTAACAACTTTCCTGCAACTTTCCTGAAGTTGCTGATTTAGAAAAATGTTAAATAAGCTTACTTCCTGTTGGATTTATATAACAAAGATAAGAAAAAATATCTGGGACTCTCAACTGAAGATGTGTACAATTTTCAGTTTCTTTACTGATTATCTTTGATAGATGAACATAGCTTTGACACTATATTTGTTTTATATTTGAACATTTATATTTGTTCATCACTCATTGCCTCCGTTAATTATTGAATTATTTCTTTAAAAAATCTGAATATTCTATATGAATTATTTTGTTTACAACTTCATTTTGTTATGTGCAGATATAACCTGAGGTTACTGATCAAACGTAACTGGAAATTACAGTACTTTCCTCTTACTACATAAAAATGATCTAAAGATAAAAGAGAATCCCATGATAGTTTTCTTAGTTCCTTGAAGAAAGTTAGGTAAATTATGCCATTTGATTAGTCAATCCAATATTTATTGAATATCTACTACTTGTAGAACACTTATTTAGTATTGTGCTACTGTATCCAAATTCAAAGAACAGAATTTGTCAAAATGTGAGTATATTTGTATATTCAGCAGTCAAATACCTTACCTTTAGAGACTCAGTAGTCTGTTCCTTAGCTTGGTTTTGATGGTCTTTAAGATAGAAAAGTGCTCCATTTTTACTTTGCTACCAGAATTAAAATAGCATTTTAACGAGTCTACTGCCTACCACTAGTCTACCTTCTCTAAAATTTTATGATAAAATGTAAAAAAAATTAATACAGACAATACATCTAGACTCTTTCAAAGAAGAATCAAATCAGTATGAAAAGGTAGACTCGAGGAAGGTCTAATGGAAGAATTGGGTCTGAATCTTCCAGATCATAAAGGATGGGTAGAGTTTGGTTTGTTGAGTAGAAAGAAAGCAGATTAAAAGTCAGAAAAATAGCAAAATAAAAGCTTAGGGTGAAAAATGAGCATGAATTCAAGAACATTGAAGAGATGTGTTTGGTTGAGGCTGAAGATCAAGCCAAAGTTGAAAAGGAAGTGGGTACCAAAATTCAAGAAAGTTTACAATGACATCAGGTTAACTGGTATTAACTGACAGCCTTTCCAGGCGCCAGATACTGTGCTAGGGTTTCACAAATACCACATCACAAACTGAGAGAGGTACAAACCTCTTTATTAAAGATTTGGGAACAGGAACTTAGAAAATATTAGATAACTGTTTCAAAGGGCACCCAGTGACTCTGTGGCTAGGATGTGAACCCAAATGACTTAAAAGCCTGAGCCTCACTGAACCCTCCCCAAAGAAGCCCATGTACTTTGTACTACCCAAGGCTGCCCTGGTAAGTTGTTATAGGGCTTTACATTTATTTCATTGTTTATCTTTTACCATTTTATTTTCAGTAAGAAAGAGGCATGATAAAATGGGTGTTTAGGAAGGTTATCTGGCAGTAGAGTATTGAAAAGGATGGTGAGACAAAATAATTGAAATAATAAATTTTTAAGGAAAATATTTAAGAACAGGCAGATAGAGAAGTGATCAAATAAGTAACTTTTGATGAGATAAATGAGATAAAAACTAGTGCATGAGTTTTGGGTTTTTCTAATAGATATTTACTCAAGGTCCTCTTGATACAGTAACAACCATTCTGCAAACAGTTTCACTTATTTCTCAATTTATTAGGAGTTTATTAAAGTAAGCAAATAGTCTTACTTCATTTTACAGCCTGTTTAAACTGGGGTTCCAGGAAAGAGTTAAGCCCTAATGCCCCAAGACATGCATTGTATACAATGACTTAACTTCCGTGTATTTAGAATAGTGCTAGTTTGGGACCATTCTTGGGAGAATTGAGAAAATAGTCATTCTCTGGTTTAGTTGAGGAACCCCATTTGAGAAATCAGTGATATAGTCATATCATTTATTCTTTTTTTAACCACCTATCTGAGAATATTGGTAATTGGTTAAATGTTCCATTACCATAATGTTCTAATAATGTAACAGAAGCTTTGTTCTCCTTAAATGTATGTAATTATGAAACACCTTCTGGTATACTATCTATTTTTTACATCTAAATATGTGAAAGATACCCAGGTTTGTGTAAAATTCATAATAGAGTTGTGTAAAATTCATAATTATGAAACACCTTCTGGTATACTATTTTTTACATCTAAATATGCGAAAGATACCCAGGTTTGTGTAAAATTCATAATAGAGTCAGGGTGACTCAAAAAAAAAGTGGAATATGGAAAGTTTTCTGGGTTGAGTAGACAGTAGCTAGTGAGGGTACGGAGTGGAGCACGGACAGCTTACTGCCTTATTAGTTCAAAGGGTAGGATTGCTTGGTTACAGCAGTCTGTCAATATGCTAGTCTTCTAACTGGTAAATGAGACTATCTCCCTGCCTTTTTCCTGCATGTTATAGCCATATATACCTACTTAAAAGACTTGCTTATATTGGTCCACTTCTTAAAAAACAGCTAATGGTTTCCATTTACTAAAATTCCTTAGGTAGGCATCGCATTCCAGGATCTTCGTGGTCTGATCTCAAACTACTTTCATAGTAGTTTACAAATTAGTTCTTAACTTTCTACTTTACAGATTTATTTCAGCCAAATGCTTGATCTGTATCCCCAGAACAGTTCTTGAATTTTTCTGTCTCCAGTGCTTTTGCTTATACTGAAGTGCCCTATCTTCCATCCCCATTTCATAAGACCTCTTTTGTTCTGCAATACCCTACTTGCATCATCAAAGTTTCCTTTGAAATTGTATTCAGAAAAAGATCATTTCTTCCTTTATGCTCATAGTAAAGACTCAGAAAATGATTATTTGCCTCCTTTTAGTTCTAGTGGCATCTGAACCATGAATATCTCACTGTAGTATACTATATTCTAATATTCTATATTCCATTTATGAACATGTATTATCAATTAAATTATAAACTTTTAGGGGCAGGGACAATATTGGTTCTTACTTATTAGATGAAGAAATAGAGATGATATCACCACTCATTTCATAGGGTTATTTTTGAGGATTTAGTGCCTGGAGCTTGGAGGCAACTCAACTAATGCTGATTCTTTTCTCTTTCTTCTTTGTCTCCCCAGAACACCTAACAGTGCTGTATAACTATTTAAGAACAGTTTAACTTGTGCTTCATAACGTTTTGCCTCATCCTCCCTTCCATGTGTATGATGAGCAAATAGGTCTTATAATTTAATAACAGTTAATTATGTGGCAGTTACTCATTTTTCTTCTTGTTACTTTCTTCCATGTGCTTAGGTTCTTCCTGTTTTTGTTGGCCTCTGAGCTTGACATGTTCCAGATTATCATTTATTATTCTCTACTTTGTTCACTTTTTTAAAACCAACTTTTTATTATGAAATTTCATATGTAAAAAGTTTAAGAATAGTATAGACATCATGTATATTCTCCACCTGGAAGGACCAGTTAATAGTTTGCCATATATGTTCATCCACTCTCCTTCTCTATCTTGGTACTCATACACACAGACACATGCTCACACACATATGCATGCATGCATGTACACACATACACATTTTTCTTTCTCTGTGTTGAACCATTTGAAAATAAGTTGCAGACAACATGGCATGTGTATCTCAGTAGTTCAGTGTATATCTTCTAAAAACAAGAACATTCTCCTACATAACCAAAATATGATTATCATATATAAAATATTGACAGTAACTCCATAATAGTCCACTAATATTCAGTCCATATTCAATTTTACCTAGTTGTCAAAAGAAAATTCTTTATAGTTGCTTTTCCAAAACCAGAATTCAGTCAAGATTCATTTGTTATGTTTCTTTAGTTTCTTTAATCATTTTACCTTTTTCTAAAAACTCCTTGCCATTGATGCTTTGAAGAGTCTAGACTTTAAAAAATATCCTTTAAAAATATTCTGCACTGTATATTTGTCTATTTAGGGGAGGGAAGAATTTCTGCTCTACCCCTCTTGGTTCTTTTGACTGGTCTAATAATTAAATAGATACAAGACAGATTAATAGGAGAAAAACAAACAAATTTAATTTCGTACATATGGTGTCCCATAGGTATAAGACTCAAGAGGTGACCAAAGCATGTTGTTTATACACCTTTTTAGACAAAGAGTAAATTATTTGTGAAGATTTGACAAAACAAAAGGGTTTGGGCTTGGAGTAGTAAATTAATGAAGAAGTAATGAAGTTTGTTTATACAGCTTCCTCTGCCCCAAACTCTGTATCTCTGGTAATAAGGATGCCCTCCATCCTCCAGCATAGGGAGGATATCTTCCCATGGGAGCTTTGTTTCCTGCTTTCAGGGGAACAAAGGAGGGTTAGGGTGTTCTTCTTGCATGGGCTGTTTCTCAAGTGACTTTATTTCATTTTATTTTTAATAAATTTATTTATTTATTTTTGGCTGCATTGGGTCTTTGTTGCTGCACGTGGGCTTTCTCTAGTTGCGGCGAGCAGGGGCTATTCTTCATTGTGGTGCACAGGCTTCTCATTGCGGTGGCTTCTCTTGTTGTGGAGCACAGGCTGCAGGCACATGGGCTTCAGTAGTTGTGGCACACGGGCTCAGTAGTTGTGGCTCACGGGCTTAGTTGCACCGTGGCATGTGGGATCTTTCCGGACCAGGGCTCGAACCCGTGTCCCCTGCATTGGCAGGCGGATTCTTAACCACTGCACCACCAGGGAAGTCTTCTCAAGTGACTTTAATTCAAAATAGTCAACATTCCACTTTGGCATATTTTGGGGTGGCCTCCCACAAGCCCCATCATCTAACTTTCTTTTGGTATTACTGAACCTTTTCTCATATTCCCTGTTTTTGCTGTAACTGGAAGTTGGATCAGACTTAATCAGACTCAGGTTAAACATTTTTTTGCAAGAATTTTTCTTGGTTAGGTTGGGTACTGTATACGCTGCCAGTGTGGTACGATGTGATATTTGTTTTTACCGCTCTAAATGATGCTGAGTTTGATCCCTTGGTTTAGATGGCAGTTGCCACATTTCTCCTCTGTGATATAATGGTTTTCCCTTTGCAATTCATAAGTAACCTTTGGGCTATTATACTGGGGCTGGGAGGATATTCTGTTATCCAACAAGCTTTCACTTAATGATTGTATCCATTTATGATCCTTGCCTAAATTATTAGGGCTTTACAAGACAGTGATTATCTAATTCTATTATTTTTTCTATACTTTTTAGCTAATATTCTTCTGTAAGGAAGGCCATTCCTCTTCTTTCTCTCTCCATAGATTTGTGGATTTTTTTTATTCACTGTGTTATCATTTATAGTCATTAATCTTTTTGATAGATTAAATTTTCCCAATTGTGTTCAATGGAAGTTCCATCAAACTGGCTTCTTTTTTCTTTTGACCTGCTTCTATATAAGTCTTTAAGAACTTTCTTACTTTCTGGCACAAAAAGATGACCCAGGCTTGCCTTGTATTTTCTGTGCCTTAGACCTAGAGTCAGCCATTTCTCTAATGACTCCTGATTCCCTTTAATGGTGAAGAGTACTTTGAAACCAAGATGTGGGCACTAGGTGTGCTCATTGCTATTGGGGATCACTTCTTCTAGGCCTTGAAAAGGACATAGCTATGGGAAAGACTTTTTTAAAAATCATGAGTTTATATTGATATTTATAGGCTTTGTTTTCTTGAATTACTTTATATTTGTATCTCTTTTTCTTATGCTGAAAATCTTAATTGCTAACCAACAGTAATATATTTCCTTGTTTTATATGTTTCTTATTTGTTTTATACTATGATTATATAAAATAGTTTCATAATTATAGTACCAATATGATTGCTGACATAAACTCACCTGGGCAAGTTCAAGATGTCCTTGTAGTTCTTTTCCAACATACAGAAGTTATGAAAACTTTCCAATATACAGAAAAGTTGAAAGAATTGTACAGTGAAGACTGATATATCCATCACCTAGAGTCTGCAATTAATATTTTACTATATTTACTTTATCCTATATCTATCCTTTTATTTATCTGTCAATTCATCCTATTTTTTATGATGCAGTTCAAAGAAAGTTCCTTTTTGTGAGTGTGTATGTGTGTATACATACAAATATACATACATTCTTGTGGATAAAGGGTTAGGAGACTATGTTTAAAAGTTACTTAAAATGATCTTTTTCTCTCTGTATGGTTATGTTATCAGTTTCATAAACAGTCATTTGTAACTTGTGTCAGTTTGGGGTTGCCTTTTTTTCCCTCTTTGAATAAATCATGCTTTCTGGATATGTTGTATTTCTTTTTCCCCAAAGCTGGATTAGTAGGACCTGCCTCTGTCCCCACTTCAAGAGGCAACCACTGTTCTGCTTTTTTTCCCCCCACCATATGTTTTGCCTGTTCTAGAACTTAATACAAATGGAATTGTCCAGTGTGTACCCTATCCTTTTCATCAGCATAATACTTTTGAGATTCTTCAGGTAGCTAGCATGTATCAGTGATTTGTTCCTCTTTATTGATAAGTAGTATTTCACTGTATGAATATACCATGGTGCCACTTCTTTCCTTTGGGGTTGACTTTTCTCTAATTTCTTCTTGGTTTTGGTTGCTTGCCAGTCCCTTCAGGTAGTTGTTTTTTAATAGTTTTTCCATATTTTATATTGTTTCCTATGGGAGAATTTCTCTGATATGAGCTATTCCAACATTACCAGAAGATAAATTCATTTTGTTGCATCTTGAGCAAATAAATTTTTAGTTTTTTCTACTTTATGAAATATTTTGAAATTTTCTTTCTGACTTAATATGGTCAATTTTCATGACTGTCATGGGCTTTTGAAGTTATATTTCTTTTTTCAGAGTATGAAGTTCGATATGTATATATATATTTATATATATGCAAAAGATCTATGTTATTGATTATGTTTTTATTTTTTGACCACTTGAACTATCTTGGACTGAAAGAGATAGGTTATGATTTTTGTTATTCAGGTTTTGCTGTCTTACCCTTGTATATCCTGTACTTAATGTTTTATGAAACATTTGGTACTTTAGTTCTTATTATATATTTATTGCCAATTGTAGCCTTCAGCATTATAAAAGTGTCCTTTTGTTGTTGTTGTCCTATAATGCTTTTGGATCTGAGTTCTACAGTTCCTGATAACAAGATCATATACCCTGATTTCTTATTGTTTGCATTTGTTTGGCATATCTTTGCCCATCTGTTTAGTTTATTAACCTTTATGAATTGTTTGGTTGAAGGTGTGTTTCTTGTATTCATCCCAGAGTTGGGTTTTACATTATGAGCCTATCTGAAAATCCTTTTACTAGAGGAGTTAATCATACTTACTTATATATTACTGATATATTTGGTTTCAGCTTTGTCACATGTTCTTTTATGTTATGTTAACTTACGTGTATTATAATTATAGCTTGTCTTTTACCATGTGGTCTGTTTTCTTTTTTTTTCCTTTTTTAAATATTAATTAATAATTTATTTTTGGCTGCGTTGGGTCTTCGTTGCTGTGTGCGGGCTTTCTGTAGTTGCGGCGAGCGGGGGTACTCTTTGTTGCGGTGCGTGGGCTTCTCATTGCAGTGGCTTCTCTTGTTGCGGAGCATGGGCTCTATCTAGGCGCATGGGCTTCAGTAGGTGTGGCTCGCAGGCTCTAGAGCGCAGCTCAGTAGCTGTGACGCATGGGCTTAGTTGCTCCGCGGCGTGTGGGATCTTCCCGGACCAGGGCTCAAACCTGTGTCCCCTGCATTGGCAGGCGGATTCTTAATCACTGCGCCACCAGGGAAGCCCGGTCTGTTTTCTTTATTTAATTTAAGAAGAGTTTTATTGGTCATAGAAGTTACTAGAACTTTATATTTAAAAACTATATACTGATAACTTTATAATGACCTTAGTTCTTTTTTTCTTAGGCTTCTCCTATTTTGTTTTTCTGCTTTAAATGATATCATTTTGTTTCCACTTACTATTTTCTGTGTAAAAATCAATGAACTTATTCTATTTTCCCATTTCTTCCTTCTCTACCTTTCTATCTTTTTTTTTTTAGGGTGTATTTCTCCTTTGGTAGGTGGATAGTGTTTACATGCTAATCTTGTACTTGTAACTTCACCTTTGTTTTAGTCTTTGATCTGCAATTAAATATATATAATGTTCACTACCTGTCCTTTTGTTGTACTTTCCAAAATTATCTCTTGTTTAGAGGAAACTCATGAGCTAGTAGATTCCACAACCTGAGTACAGTTTTCTTCACATTCTTGCATGTTTAAAGTGCTTTTCTTTAGTGTTGGTACCTAAAGTGCAGCTTGGCTGGATACAAAATCCTTGGCCAACACTTTCTTTCCTTGAGCTTCTTG
Organism: Balaenoptera physalus; assembly: GCF_965194825.1. Classification (NCBI taxonomy): domain Eukaryota; kingdom Metazoa; phylum Chordata; class Mammalia; order Artiodactyla; family Balaenopteridae; genus Balaenoptera; species Balaenoptera physalus. The sequence continues at coordinate 1,754,503 of NC_138893.1, forward strand.
AATACCTTGCTCCATTGTTGTCGTGTTATCAACAAATCTAATGTCTAATTTTTTTTTCCTTTGTGGACTGATTTTTTTCCTTTGTAAATGACTTGGTCTTTTTATCTGGAAGCTGAAAGATGTTTTCTTTATCTTAAAGGCTGGTAATTTTACTGGAATGTGACTACGGCTGAGCGTTTTAGCTCATTTAGTGCCTTTTAAATATGTAGATTCTGTTCTTTTATTTTCAGGTTTTCCTGGAGTTAAAGCCTCCAGAAAAAAAGCATTAATTCTATCCTATCTCATTATTTTATTTTTCTTATTTAAGGACTCCAGTTGCACACAAGTTGGATCTTCTTTGCCTGTCTTCTATGTCTTTCAGTTTTTCTTTGATGTTTTTAAACTCTTTATTTTATTTTTGTTCTTTTGGTTCTTTTGGTTCTCATCCACTGTGTCCCTCAGTGTACTTTCAGTTTTATATTTTTGTCCTTGGGCACCTTGTATTTACTCTTCATTTTAGCGATGATTTTATTTTTTCCAGTTTCTTTCCTTGTTCTCTTATTTTTTTTCTTCTTTTTGCATTATTTACCTGCTGTTTATCCTTTACTAATGTGAGGTGTTAGATTCAGATTCATGGTTTCTCTCATATTTGCAATAGCTTATTTAGCTACACTTAATTCATTTTGGAGTATCATGTTACCTTTTTTGTTATTCTATATTTTTTGGAAAGTTTTTGGTGGGGTATTTTTATCAGCTGAAGCATTCTGATTCTTTCTACTTTCACTTTATAATAGCTTTCTATGAGTGTTTGGATCCTTTTTTTTTTTGTTCCTAATGAAACAAAACGAAATATGTAAGATGTAGCATTCTCCTGGGCCAAGTGATGGTGGTGGGGAGGAGGTTGGGTAAAAAGGCTTACTTGGTCTTAGTTCAAAAGTGTTTTCTATTATTTGGAACTATGAAAGTAGTTTCTTTAATAAGTAGTTCCTTTTGGGATGTTGGTTGGTTGGTTTTCTGATACTTT